>NC_040236.1:3685424-4285424 GCF_001444195.1 Xiphophorus couchianus
TATCGTGCAAGTTGTCCAAGAGGCGGGCTCTTATTAAATACACGAATTATGAACAACTTTCTAGTTTCTTGTTGCAAACCTTTCACTTCAATATTTCAGGGACAGCAAATATCTAGATGACGGTCTTATGCAGTTTGATGTTAATACAACTAAGTTTGTCAGTTGTCTGGAGGAACGTGGTCGCATAACGAATGACTCCCATTAGTGTGTTACGCTGCAGGTAGAGGACTGCCACACGCACGCGCGCACCCACCCACGCACACACACCATGAAGTCTTTGGCTGGCAGAAGTTGTCTGGTTTCTGACACTGTGATAAAGTGGAATTAAAGTCAGAATGTGTATAATAAACCTCTACTAGATCAGAAGGTTCACTGCATTTTGTCATTGATGCACCAATCAAGTTAACAAGAAACAATTAAGTAAAATTTTGCTCAGACATTTGTTTTATTTACCTACAAATTTAATTTGTAAATTTCAATAAATTTCAAAATATATATACTGTATATATATACAGTATATATACACACATCACGGACTGTTTTCTTCACACACACATACAACCTGTAAATTTTATCTGCCATTATTTATCTATAATCCATTCCCTAACATCCTTGTATATTCTGTATAATCTGTGCATATAGCTCCCATATTTATATTTATACACAATATCTATATCTCTTGCTATAACCCCTTATAGTCCATACATACATAATCTTGTACATCTGTAAATAAATATTTATATCTCGTAGAGCACTTCTGGATAGATGCAAACTACATCTTACTTGTGACAGTGCAATGACAATAAAGTTGAATTCTATTCTATTCTATATATATATATTCTGTTAAATGAATCTTTATTGATTTTCATTTTACTCCATCTAGATTGATTTTGATCAAATTTGATGAAACTGGAAAATTTATTTTGCTTAAATTTATATTAGTTATTTTTTTAAAGTAATTCTATTTCATTACATATAATTTATTTCATTGTAATTTTATATCACTTACATTTATGTGGATTTATTTTATTTTATTTAAGTGTAATTTAATAAATAAAATATTTTTTCATTTACTTTTTAGTGCATACTAAACTATTTAAAATCGCTTAACATCAAATTAGATAAACTTGATTTCAAATTATTATACATGTAGAAAATCCTAGGCATGAGTAGAGACTGCGTTAGATTACTCCACTCTGTAAAATATATTTGTTCCGATTTTTACTCCGAATTGGGTTCTCTAGAATGCAGCATTACTCAGTCAGGTCATAGATTATAATAAAGTAACTTTTAGGTTCAGCCAAATATTTATTTATTTATTTATTTTCCAGTTATGTACAATGAAGTGACTTAATATGTCCCATAAAACAAACCGGTCGGATTTTCTTTCCAGACTTTCTAACCTTCCTCCCGTCTTTGACGTGTCAGCTGTTACTTTGTGTAAATTTGATCAGCACAGAGAAAACGTGACAGATCTGAGTGACATTTGCTTGTTTCCTGGGGAGCGTGTGATATTTCAACATATTTGAATCCAAAGTTTCGGGTGTTTTGCTTTCGTTTGCAGCGATCACAATAAAGACAGAATCCGCCTCGATGTTACAGTCAGAAGTTTCCTAAAGCTGTTCATGCTCCAGGACTTCACTTCTCTGTCGTTTTATTGGAGGAGTCGGTTTCTCACAGAGCCGAATGATCGGCTGCAGGAGGTCAGCTGACCTCCTGACCCCTCGGCCCCTCCTGTTCCTGCAGGGCTTTCCCCCCCCCCCTTTTCTTTCTTTTTTTTTCTTTCTGAACACATTCCCACTCTTTTCAACACTCCTCTTCGGACCCTCGGCTCTCAGGGCTTTCTCCACTCAAGTGGGACGTATTTTAATGGATCTTTGGAGCTCGACAAGAAAAACACCAAGCCCGCTTTTCATTTCCAGCGTCCCGTCACGTCGAGCGTGCAAGCGTGGTGCACGTGCACACGGGAAGGGATGCTGACATTTTTTTGTGTGTGTGTGGGGGGGGGGGAGGATACAAATCCAACCGAGCCGAGGTAGAGGTTGGCATATGGGGGGGCGCCGTGTGGTGCTGCAGCGTGTCCAGCAGTTGGTAGAGTTAATCCTGTCATTTGCGTGCGTAATATCAACACACGAGTTCACAAGTTGTCTGAATATAAACTCACATATCAGCTGTACACAGTGAGAGCGGCGCAGCAGGGAGGCACAGTGTGGCTGTTTATGTTGAAACGGTTCTGATAATTAAAGCTTCCACCTGCAGGTTCTGACGACAAGAAATACATGGTGGAGCTTTCATCAGCTTATATATATATATATATATATATATATATATGTGTGTGTGTGTGTGTGGGTGTGTGTGTGTGTGTGTGTGTGTGTGTGTGTGTGTGAGACAGACTAATTTGTTGCCTCATGTCACCATATTCTTCTTCTGTGCCATATCATTATTTCCAGCTTAAAGTTATTAACCGGTTGTTTGTTGCTTCACCAGCAAACGTTCACTTACAGTAAAGATAGATCTGGCTCGTCCAATGTGGATTTCCACAGCAAAGTTTCCCCCCCAAAAAAACACACTGAAGGAGGGGGGGTTGGGGAAGGAGGCCAACTCTGGTTTGTGTTGTATTTAGTTTGATGACATCACAAGAGGCGCACCAATCGAGAACGGTCAGCCGGTATTTGTTAAAACCTCTGAAGGAGTGATTTGACTGAAGTGAGTATTTGAATAAACAGAGCACAACAAATAAAAATAAGCAAACGCTGAAGTACTCTGACTCGTTGCCTTGTGTGATGTCATCATGCAGAGCCTCGTTTTCCAGAGCGCAGGCGCTGACGACGTCAAGGTAGCAAAACGAACCAGAAACGACGGCGGCATGTTGCTCCGCAGGTGACAAACTGCATGTGAAGTAAGTTTAAGTGATTGCATCAAAGCGTCTGGGGAGGCAGCTTTAAAACTGTCTGGATATGCTGCTGGTGTGTGTTATCGCTCATTCCTGACTGTTCTGTATCCCCTGACCCGTTGTGAGCCTCTCTGCCGGGATGATCCGAAATAGCTGCACAGAGAGAGAGGGAGGAAAAGGTCATGTTGTTTTTGTCTCCAGTCCACTACTGACTTCATCACGTTTGCTCCTGTCGTCACCGAGGCCAAATTGTTGCTTGTTGCAGCTGATGTTTACAATGTGGAAAGGAAAGCTGTCTGAAGCGTTTGTGCCATCACACAGCCAGAACGCACAGACATCTACTGCTGGTGTTGGATAGTTTAGGAGGTGTTGGGGTTGGTGGGGTTGGGTTCCTGATGAGGCCCTATGTTGGAAATTCTGACCATTAAACATCTATCAGACGGTATCTGGTGCAGGCAGGATGGCCGCCCTCCACCGAGGGCCTCCTGGGGGAGACCACTCTCGATTTGGACCTCATTTTAAACCAACGTGTTTCCCCTTGATTCTAAATTGTGTGTGTATGTTTTTTTCTTTTTTTAAATGTGCTCCTTTACATTTGAAAAACGTTTGCTTAGATCAGCTGGTCTTAGTAAACTGTGAGGTAACAGTCAGCCGGTGGATCGCCTGGGAAGAGGTGATGACGAAGCGAAGCGAGGTCAGAGACAACCGATCCGAGTTTATTACGTCATTAACCGGCAGAATAAATCTGCAACAATAAAACATAAGCTACAGGAGCTCACCTGCTAACGAACAGCCTGGAGTTGATCTGAAATTGATGATTCCTTGAATCGTCATGATTCAAAACACAATTGTTATTATTATTATTAGTTGTTTTTCTTTAATCTTTGCACATAACCAAGTCTGTTAAGTTGATTTGACCAGCCTGTACCTGGTTCCCGCTGGAGAAAAAATGGCCACCCACTCTGACGGATGAGCAGCTTCTGACAGAGTTGCATTTAAATTCTGAACCCCTCCAGCCTGTTTTTCTTTAAAAAACACTTCCATGTGTTAGTTTTCAAATTTCTCACTTCCTCACTTCCAGCTGAAGGTTTCTGCAAGATGAATTCCGCGCAAAAACACAGGTAGCTTTGGTCTAGCTTTCCCTGAAAATATCGTAACACACTTGAAACAAGAAAAAAACTGACATACAAGTAGCTTTTCAGTAAGACATCAAAACAACGTATTTTACTTTCTCTTATTACAAGAGATTTTTTGCCTGTCACAAGTACCTTTTCATTAATAGGAATTATAATTTCAATCATAATCATTTCAAAAATTGTGGAAATGAAATCCTTAAAAAAAAAAAAAGCAGTATTACAGCAGAATATATTCAAAATAACGCTGGTTAGCTGAATTATGCCTTCTGTGATGTCATCCGCCTTCCTGTTTTTAAGAACGGTGATTTTTGTCTTGACCAAGCGAACGTGTTACATCAAAACAGCAAAACAAATGGAAAAACTAACTGTGTCCGTGGCACGCCGTTCTGTGGGTGGCAGGCCACATCCAAAGTGAAGTACAGAGCAGTCCGGCTGGTAGCTTTAAAACAACCACACCAACAATAGCAGAGGAGGGAAGAAACTGCCCGGTGTCTGGCTGGGGTATAAGGCTGGGAGGCGGCCACCGACCCGCCTCGCTCTGGCACTGGAGAGGGAAGGAAGGCAGCAAAGAAGTGGAGAGAGAGAGAGAGGAGGGAAAAGGAGGAAGAAGTGAAATAAGGAAGCAAGGGAGGGGAAGGTGGAAAGTGTCAGTCAGGAACGCTTCATTGCTTGAGGACAATCCGCGTGCAGGATCAGTCTGTTTCAAGAGCAATCAGTCAATCCGCATTAATTACCCCCCCCCACCCCTTCTCCACCCTTCCTCCTCCTCCCCCCACTGGCACACGGACGAGAAGGAGGCTGAGGGGGTGGGGTGGGGGAGGTGGAGGGGGTGTCGTGTTATGCTTTCTCTCTCATCCACACACCCATCCCCCACCTTTTTTTTCCTGCTTCTTTTAGGTGAAAAGGAACCAATAAAAATCAAGCAACAAAAGCCTTTTTCTTGTCACTAAATAAATTAAATGCAGATTTCTGTTTTAAGTGGCAGTCCCCCCCCCCCCCCCCCCCCCACCCCTACTCCGTCCCCTCTCCACCCTTCCCCTTTCTCTCCACCCTTCCCCTTTCTCTCCACCCTTCCCCTTTCTCTCCACCCTTCCTCTTTTGTGAGCTGCGGAACAGGATTCTTTATTGTCCCCCCGGTCATTAGTGCTGTGGACAACACTGTTATAGGGGGAGAGAACTGGGAAAGCGAGTCATTTTATAATAAATGTGGTCCACGTTTCACTGGTGTGGGCTGATGGGTCAGGCAGGATTTCCCCAACAGTGGCTCCTGCTGGATTTATTCTATATTTTTTCTTTTTTTATTACTTGTTTTTTTGTTAACATAAAAATACATATTGTTTTTAAACCATATATGATTTTTTTCAAGAAAAAAAAAAGAAGCTAAACCTGCAACTGTTGGGAAGTTGCATCAATGAGTGTAGAGACTGAACAAATTCAGCCCCGTTTAAACAGAGACGCGTTTGTGTCACTGAAAATGATGTGGAAAAAATGGAACTAGAATTACAGTGTGTCAATGCTCTGCTTACCTTTTAAAACATTGCCTTTGCACACCGTGGAAGGTTTTGCAAACAGGATGTGTGTGTGTGTGTGGGGGGGGGGGGGGGTGATGGCAGAAAAGAAGCTTGGACATGCAGGCCGCTACAACAGCATAGCAAATATCCTCTAGCTTTGTCCTTATTTGATTTTAATAGTATCAATTAACTCTCCGTGCATTCACTTTTATAAGCTGTAGATGAGCTGCGGAGCCCAGCTTGTGCTCGGGGGCCGGGGGGGGTCCAGGGGGCCGGGGGGGGCCGCAGCGCTGCAGAGAGCCTGTATTTTAATGTAAATGGACGTAAGCTGGAACAGGCCGGGTGTGTGCTTTATGAGGTGCATGCTCCGAGTTGTCAGTTCTGGACAAGTTCAGCTAAAAAAGGCAGGCAGGCGGCGGGATCTGCTGTAACACTGCGCCGTTAAAACAAACCGGTGGAAGGAAAAATAAACCGGTGAGAGAATTAGCAAAACATTTTTATTTGGGTAGAAAGTGTTGTTGTTGTTGTTGTTGTTGTTGTTGTTGTTGTGGCTTCACAGATAAATTGCAGAAATAAAATTCCAAAATTCACTATTTTTTTTTATTTTTAAAGAAAATGTTATTTTGTCCTATTTAAATTCTGAGATAAATAAATCAACCAGCTTCTAACTATACTGTTTGTTGACACAGTAAAACTTGGTAAATTTACTATGGTGGAGTGTAAAATCTAATGTATGAACTCAGCATTCAGTTTGCACAGTTCGGTTATCTTGGTGCATTAAACTGCACCAGATTTTACCTGGTGACGAAATTCATATAAAGTTTGACTTCCGCGTTAGTGCTGCTGCTAATAGTTTTAGCTTGATGAGGACCTGAATTATTGCTCCGGCTCTGTTTGTGACAGTTCATAACTTTTATTACGTTGAAACTAACATGTAGAAACGCATCAGCCTGACTGTGCTGCAAACCGCCAACTGAAAAATATCTATAGTTAAATCCAGAATTTTGTTTTTGAGGAAAGCTAACGAGATAGAGTGTAAACATTTTTAAAATATATATTTTAAATAAATATGTATAATTAAAACTTAATTAAGTATTTGTGCTCAAATTTATCACCCACCCAAACTTCTTCTGGGCTTCTAACTTTTTCTGCAATGCAGCTACATTGTTAGAAATACACATAAAATCAAACACACCAGAGCTCTAGTCAACAACTTTAGGCTATTAAGCTACAGTTGGGGGAAAACAAGTCATTGTAGCTATCACTAAAGTTCAGGTCGTGAGCCGTTTATCATTTAGTTTATTATTCCAACTCACCGACTATTTAAGCTCCCGTGTGGCCTAAACTCGGATATTTCCACTTATTGAATCACCGGCAATAATAAAAAAGAAGAAGAAGAAGAAGAGAGAGAGAGAGAGAGAGAGAGAGAGAGAGAAACAAAGGACAAAAAAAGAGATTTTATTTTCGTCGCGAGCGCACGTGAGCGTTAGGACGCGGATCTAAATTTCTGTATTTTCGGCATTGAAGAGAGAAATCTTACTATTTTCCACGCTGTCTCCCTTTACCGACAACAACAACAACAACAACAAAATGCTTTTCTTCCCTCTATTTATTGGAGGGGGTGGGGAAAAAAATCCCCTCAATTCTCGGCAGAGCCGCCGCTGCTTTCCTGTTTTTTCCTCCGCTCTCTGGAGTTGTTTCTGCTGTGTTGAGCGGATCTAGCCTCCACGTTTAATACAACGTGTAATTTCCCCCCTTTTTCTGCCGTCTTCCCTTTGATTTAGTCACTCTTGACTCTCCTTTTGCTCTGGGGCCAACGGGGTTCGCCGTGCGGAGGGAGGTGGAGGGCGCCTTGAAACCGCCCCTCCTTATCTCCTTTCATCGTTCGGCTCTGGGGGCGCCTTGAAACCGCGGGGGCAGTAATTGCTTTTTTCAGGCAGCCCAGTGCGGACTGGCCAACAGCCAATCAGAGCCTTGTTTACACTCGTTGATTGACATCGTGCTGGCAACTCGCCAGCCAATGAGGAGTCTCGCTGGGCCGAACAGCCCCGGAGTTTTAACCCTTTGCCTGGACGGATATAAACAAAAAAAGCTGCACGGGAATATTAGCCCGTAGCAGCTCATATATTTCGACATGGAAGCGCGCGCACACAAGCCCATATCCTTCCACTTTTAATTGGCTAAATTAGTGAACCATGCGCTGGGCTAACCCGGAGGACAGTAACGCTTTCAAATTATGCACTGATTCAATTTGTCCTGTGTGACTGTGTGTGTGTGTGTGTGTTTGTGTGTGTGAAAGAGAGCGAGAGAGAGAGGAGGAGTGGGGGAAGCAAGAGACAGGTAAATATATGGAATTTAAATGTACAGTCGTCTATTTCTTTGGCCTTCTGCGTGTAACATATAAACGTCCCCAACATGTGGCTTCATTAAGCCACATGTTTTGTTTGGAATTCAGATTTTGCGGTGCCTCCAAAAAGTTTTCAGAGGAGAGAGGGCAAAGCGAAATTGAAAGCTGCAACAGAATTCCAGATGAAATTAATTAAAAGTATCTCACAGTGAAAGAAAACAGAATGACACAAACATACATAACTGTAAATAAACGCATGTAACTTTAAAAAAAAAAAAAAGTAAACATGTTATACATTGAATCTAGATTTCTCCTCTGTTAACTTCCCTTTTAGAAAATAATTAAAAAATATGACATAAAAGGCCTGAAAGCAGCAAACTGAGTTGATCATTTATATTTAAAAAAAAACACCACATGTTTCAACTTTAATACACTTAAATTGCATCATTTGCTCCAAATGCCCACGTGATTGTAGTCCCAAGCTTACATGCATCGCAGGTCATAAAATAGCCTTATTTCATAATAATAAGGCTGCACTGAAGAAAACGTCCGGCCAATACGCTGATAAAACAAACCGGCCAAATATAAACACTAAAATTGATGAAAACACTTGCATACACTTTCTTAGGGTTAATCTCAATCAGCGGTTATGGTTAGAAATGATGTCAGATTAAAGGCTTTATTTTGATAAATCAGTTAAATTCCGTCCAGTTTTTAAAATGTACTCATTCAAATGGAAATAATTAAATAAATGTTAACATATTTCGCATGTTTAATTTTTTTATGACTTGGTTGGGGATTATAATATAAAATTCGGTTGGGATAATTAGGAACTTTGGAAATATTTTTCTAATGAGCTTCCATGAAAACCGTTTCCCTGACAACAAGATCTTGGATGGCAAATGGGATACCTACCAGTGGTTTCGGACATCGTAGGAGGAAATGGCGTCCATTGCGGGTTAAGTGAGTTCTGGTTGCAAGTTGTTTGTTTCAGTACAATTAACAATGTAAGCCTGTAATAATGTCTATTCATTGTACATGTTTTAGCTAACATGTGTTACAGTTTACTATGCCTGCTCCGGGTTTACTGCTCTACAACCTCAAATTTCCAACACAATTGTGAATTCCTGCATTAGGTGACATTCCTGTTGTACTTTTACTTGAAAAGTCAGAATATTCAACTTTTAATGACAAAAAGAAAGCGCCAAGAGTTAACGTGACGTTACCATTAGCACAAAACTAGCTAAACTTTCAACTGTTAAGCTTTCCAAGCCACACGACGCTGCAACACCATGAATGAAATTAAAAACTAACTGAGCCACAGTTATTGGTTAAATTATTAGCAATATGTTTGCTTTTTAGGATTTATTACCAAGGTGAAGTGACCCATGTAAGCACTTAGCTGTTTTTAAAGTAATATAGGCCTAAATCATTTATTGGTCATATCTAATGCCGCCCAAACGTCACGTTCATGTTACACCACGTGACTCTTGTCCTGTACAATTATTCACAAGTTCAGACACCGTAGATAATCCACCAAAAACATTAACGTAGAATTCATGTTCACACAACAACTTCAACAGAAGCTTTCATCTCAATCTGCGATCGTTGTCGACCCAAGCCATGCAGCAGCTAGCAGTAGCTAGCAGCAGCTAGCAGCAGCTAGCAGCAGCTAGCAGCAGCTAGCAGCAAATGTTTGTCAAGAGTTCAGTTGGTGTTGGCGTCACATGTTGAGTTGAAAAAGCAGCCATGGAATGAACAGTCTGTTTCTGCTCCTGATATTACGCCCTTCAGAGTAAATGTCTAATTTCCCTTCATTTTTACTGCTCATTTACGGAAAATATGACTGAATAATTTAGAAAGATAATTTTGTTTTTCATAAAATTGAATGTCTCTCGTTGGGGAAAAAAGGTAAAAGCTTGTAATTAAAACAAATCCCATTTTTCACCGAGACCCAATTGATAAACTGAAGCTAAAAGCCGCGTGACCGCCAGTGTCAGCAAATCAAAATGAAAACTAAATATTGCGCTTGTTGTGATGTAATATGTACAAAGTTTTGGACTCGCACACTGTGAGGACTGCGCATAAACACACACAAATGACTGTGACCTATTCAAATTTAGATCGTTTTAACGACCCATTAAAATATCCTACAAAATCCCCCCTTTACGGGCAGAGCACACATATTGTGTTTAATCAGGGAACTCGCGTGCAGCGGGGGGTTCAAATCAAACGTAAAGATTTCCCCAAAGGAGCATCGGTGGAAATAAAACGATCACATCACCGCCGACACGCCACAAAAATAACGACCCGGGCCCAATCAGAACCCACTCGGAGCTCCGCTGCAGCGGGGTCCCGCGGAATGAGAGCCGGATGCTGTTTGTCGCAGGCTCGCGTCACGCCGGCTCCTCTCCGCTCTGTGTGTGAGAGGCAGCGCCGAGCGGTGCCGCTTGTCTCCTCGCATTTGCTCCAGCACGCAGCGCGCCGAGGGTTGCAAATCAAACGCCCGCCGTTTCGCTCCGCGGCTCCGGAGTCTCCCTCATTGGCTCCCGGCAGCAGCCAATAGCAGCCTGTGTTTACCGTCGGAAAGGAGGGTAGCGGCGGCGGTGGTGGTAGTAGTGTTCGCCTGTGTGTGTGTGTGTGTGCGTGTGTGTATGAGAGAGGGACTGTGTGTGTGCGTGTGCGTAAAGGGTTGCGGGGGAGGAGTGGGAGCGCCTCACGGGCACGCTTTCACATTGTCGTCCTCAAACCAATAGGCCTGCGCGTCCACTCCTCCCCGCGCACACACCCCTTCAGCCTCCTCCACCCTCCTCCTCCTCCTCCTCCACCCTCCTCCTCCTCCTCCTCCTCCTCCTCCTCCTCCCGGCGTGTCTGAGTCTCCGGCTGCATGAACGAGCCCCGATTCACTACAAGCCTGAACTTCTATGATGCGTCTCTCCCATACCTCAGCTGAGCGCACACACCAGCGCAGTCTACAGCGGCGGCAGCGTTAGGATGTAATCAATCCCACATGTTTCATCTGGGCGACTCGGGGATTTTCACTTTGAATATTTTTCTACTTTTTTTTTCTTTCTTTCTTTCCTCCTTTCATTTTTAGCCCTCATCGCCGAGCAACGGATCTAAGTTAGCAGTAAGTCGTCAAGTGATTTCATTACACTTTCTGTTGTACGTGCGGCGAATATCGCGTTTAGTTCGCTTCTTCCGCGGAGAGCGGACTGTTACCTTAAATTAGCCGTCTTTAAAATTAGGCTTCACCTTTCTAAGGAAGGCTGAGGGGGAAATGACGCCTTTACAGTAAAACAGAACTGGAGACTGGAAGATGCGGGCTGGTGGGGAGAAGCGGGATAAAAAACTGTCGACAGTCTTTATTCCGATTCATCCAAACGACAGACAGCAATATTTTTAAAGCGTTCATCCCGCAAATTAACCACCATCTTCTGACCAGTGTGCGGCAGCAGCACTTAGCTGTGTGTGTGTGTGTGTGTGTCACTTTTTGTTTTGATCTCTCCTCAAAGCACAAATTACCTGCAGTTTCTTTAAATCATTTATAGCCCACCACGCCAGAGCAGCTTGAATTTAAAATGTAAATTCAGTGTTTTCGTATAGCTTCCTGTGATGTGTGTGTGAGTGAGGGTATGCGTGTGTGTGTGTGTTTGCGCGCGTGTGTGTGTGTGAAGACTGCAGTGCTGCCTCGGCTCTAAGCGCTGAGGAAAACGCCGGGCTGTCCTCGGCTGCAGCCCGGCTTCGCCTCTCCCCGCTCCGGACTGGCCTCTTGCTTTTCTCACCCTGTGCGTCACTTCTGCTTTTGAACTTTATTTTATTTAAAAATTATCAAATGCAGCGGGATACTCTCACCACGCCACACATACACACATGCACCACACACATGCACCCCCCTCCCCTCCCCTACACACACACACATCTCAGAAAACCCGAGCTAATTTAATAATTAAAAGCTTTTTTAAAAAATGTATTTATTTTAATTTTTGTGTGTGCAAAGGTCAATATATTTATGGTTTAATGTATTCTTGTTTAAAAAAATAAATAAATAAAAAGAGCACAAAAGACGCTTTCTGTTCTTTTTGCCCGAAACCGCCACTGCACGAGATCTGTCAGCCGCAATCCTTTGCAGATTTTCTGTCTTTTGTGCAAAGTTCATGTAATGTCGCCTTGACCAGCGGTGGGTTACTTTAGTCTGGCGATAGTTTGACCTCTTCCCCGTCTCTTTGTGTGTCTGATGGTAGGAAGTCCTGAAGCCTCTCCACGTTGGCTGGCTTTAAAACGCGCGCCGCAACAGCTCCAAAGCGATCTCTCTTTCTTTCTTGTTTTCTTTTTTTTTAAATCTTGCTCGTACGGTTCCTGTTTGTGTGGATTTAGAGTCGGAGATTGTTGTTGGACGCGGGGGCCCTGAGTGGCTTCTCTGTTGACGTGGAATGTAAACACCCTGAGACGTGTGTTTATGGGCCGAAAATGTAAAAAACCTATAGACAAACGTCAGAGAGGAGAGTGGTGTGTGATTGATGCCCCCGCGGAGAAGGGCCATTGTTTCTCACAGCCTTAGGGCCCCGGAGAAAGAGTGAGGAGCCCATTTTGCCTGCGTTCATCTCCACCACCACCACCCCTCCACCCCACACACACACTTTTTTTTTTTACCCTTTTATTTCTCCCAGCGCTGCCGACCAAGATATGCACCGCAGAGATAACGCCAGGCTCTCAAACAAAAAGGAAATTTAATAATTTAAGTGCGCTCTGAATTCGGGAAAAGACGCTCGGATGTATATTTATACGTTATACGTCAAGGGTTTTACGCACAAGGCGCGCACATTCATGAAAGCTGGATCTGTTAGCTCCAGCTATGAACTGTGGTCAATTTTCCTCTTTAAATAAATAAATAAGTTAGTAAAAGTTAATGTGTGTTTGTGAAAAACGGTGTGTGCGGGGGTGTGGGGGTGCGTGTGTGTGTGTGTGAGGCTCATGGAACTTCATAAAACCAGTACTGGTCCACCAGAGCATTTGGTATTTTCTTTGTTCCCTTTTATCGTCGGTTCCTGTGAGGTAGAGGTGCGATCAGCATCTACAAAGTGTTAGATGGACGTGCCATGCATTGGAAGAGCTAATAGATGGAGGTGCGCTGCGTGGGGACTCAGGCTGCCTCTGTTCCTGTGGTCGCATCTCAGAGAGCCTCACTTAAGTAAAGGGTCTGTACGAGGGACAGAGACAGGAGCAAATATATATATATATATATATAGCTGTTCTCATCTCAATATGGTAATCTTTTTCTTTAACATGACATGACTTCATATCGCCTGACTCAATCTAACATGCAAAAATGCCTCAAACTCAGTTTACATATAACCGCGGTTCTGAGAGCGACAATCCGTTTTGCGTGCAAACACAAAATCCAGAGGATTGCAGATTGTTTTGTTGGTTTATTTTTTTTTCTTGCTGTTTTTGCGCAAGATTCGGTCCAGTCCTTGTTGAGTCTGCGTGGACGAAGCATTTCCAAGATGCCAAATCGACTAAAAGCCTCGTCCAACCCCAACCAGGACTGTCTGCTGCTGCTGCTGCTGCTGTGTGTGAATGAGTTGTTTGGTGCCTGGGCCAAACGTGCCGTTTTCTCTCCACTCTTTGCGCTCCTGTCTGTTTATTTGCCTTTTGTTCTGTCATATGAGTGGAAGAATAGTAGTGGGTTTGTGTGTGTGTGTGTGTGTGTGTGTGTGTGTGCGCGTGTGTGTGTGTGTGTATGTGCCTGTGCATGTTGTGCAGTGTAAAGCCAAGCGAGTCTGTTTCCATACGCACTATTTACCTTCATGAAACAGTCCCGTTCAGACAGTCAGGTTAGAATATAATGCTGCTGTTTTAAAGATGTTTTTCCCCGTTAATGAATAATGCTTGTTTGTGTAAACTTCAACAGCGGCTGTCTCTCTGCCTTTCCTCCAGCGAAACATCACCGCCTGGCTCTGACTTGTCCCTTCTCTCTTTTACTCTCTCTCTCTCTCTCTCTCTTTCTCTCTCTCTTTCCGCAGGACATGTCGGGGACTCCGTTTCTGCCGTGCACTGCGCTCCACACAGCGAAGGGAGCGCGAAGTTCATAAAAAGGGATTACTATTATATTTTCTTTTTTTCTTTTGGGGCTCTGAGTGCCTGAAACCTTCAGTGCCTCTGGATTTTTTTTTATTTTTATTTTTAATCTTTTAAAAGATTTTTTCACTTTGGATTTTGTGGGGATTTATTCGCTTCTCATCGGGATGGAAAGCCGCGATTTCGCCCCGCCGCACCACCTCCTGACAGAGCGGAGCGCCCTGGTGCACAGCGCCGCGTCTCGGATAGCGCCGGGCGGCCACAGCTCCGTGCAGCACCCGGCGCACTTCCAGCCCGCGAAATACTACGCATCCCACCTACCCATGGGTCCGCACTCAGGTCGGTGTTTCTAAACTCGCTTGTTTTTTTTTGGGCGGGGAGGGGGGGGGGGGGGGGGGTTGTTTCTATTTTATTTATTTTTTATTTTTTGCTGTGTGAAAGTTTTGATTCAATAGTTTTCTCAGCGCTTGCTGTTGCGTAGCTTTAATGCGGTCTTAAAAACGACTTTGAACTAGAATTTAGAAGGGAAATCTGCGATTTTTGTGTGGTAATCAAATGGAGAGAAAGGGAAGATTATTTGTCGGCCGCAGCTCCGCATCAAACGCAGAAAGCTGCCCGTTTTTACACCAGACCCAGCTTAACATTTACGACGTAAATTGGTGTTTTATTTACTTTGTATTTCAATCTCAGAAGAATACAAATTTTACAAAAAAAATCAAGAATGATTTAGTTTTATGCAATAATAGATGAATTAAACAACAGCAGCTCTTGTCATACATTTATACAAGACTCATCAATTGATAATATAAACCAAAGACCCCATTCGGCTCATTTAATATAAAAACAACAATTTGTTATAAAGTTACATTTCGTCGCTCTGAGGTGAAGGTTCGGGTCACATGCTGGTGTGTACCGGTCCCGAACGTAGAGGAGTGCGTGGGGGTGAAGAGGAGTTGTGGCTAATACTAGAAAATCCCGTCTCTGTATTGAGCGGGGATGTGACGGGGTGCGAATGGGTTTACAGTGCATGCATTAGATTTAACAAGTAGCTTTGGTATCCTGCTTCAATAAAGGAGGAGTGTGTGTGTGTCTGTGTGTGTAGGTGTGTGTGCGTGCGCAGGCGCGCGTGTGTGTACGGAGGGGGGGAAAGGGGGGGATTATTGCTGAAATCTTTAATTGCATATAGAAAGACTTTGGAGTGACCGGATGAATGGGATCCAGTTCAGACAGAACAATCCGCGGATTGTTATTTTGAAGCGGACCTGGTTCTTTAAGAGACACTGGTACCGAGAGTCCGGTGTGTCTGGTGTGTGTAGGACCCACACCGCCTCTGTCTTCACGTAAAACTAACTGTCCTTTACACAGCAGCCATCAGACCTATATATATATATATACTGTATATGATGTATCTAACGACCTAGGCACATGATCGAGTGATTTGAATTATATATACCTAGAGGCTTCATTCAAAAAAATGTGCAGTCATCTTCACATCATTTTATATTTCATATTTTGTATAATATACAAAATATGAACTACCTCACAATATACCGTTCAACAAACGGTATATTTGTTTGTTTTTTTTTATATTAAAAAATAAGAAAACAGCTGGGATTTAAAAAAATGTATGTCTATATGCTGAGACAAATATATATATATATATATATATATATATATATATATATATATATATATATATTCCACCTTCTATTGATGCATTTTCTAATCTCCTACAAGTATAAATGTGTCAGGTGTTACATTTCCTGCTGAGCAGCCTTTATATAGAGCTATAGACATTTCATGTTAATTTTAATTGCTAATCTGTGTGATGTAGAATATGTGGAGATTTTAATAATGATGGGGGGGAATCATTGCTTTTGGAATCATGCTTGGCAGGAAAAAGCTTCTTGACTCAGATTCCCTGAATCTAAATGATTACCTTTAAATATACATGATGAGCTATTCTGTTGCCTATTTATTTATTTATTTATTTTTTCTTTCTGAAATTTGACAAAAATTATTCAAGCAAAAGAAACACTCCATGTCATTCTTGGACCAATCATTAACTCTCATTTGTCTTGCAAAACAATTGAAATGCCAATTTGACTGATACTGTTGCTCGCTGGCATGCCGTGCATTACAGCCCATTTTAAAATTGATTTGGTGATGTTAAAAGGTGGTGGGCTGTGGTAGGGGCAGGGGGGAGTAAGCATTGTAATTTAGGGTGATAATGCTATTGAAATATATTCAAGAGGGCCTCTCACTGCGTCTCAAGGTGCATGACACTGTATTGAGATTCCACATATTCAGACTCTCCATGCATGTCCCTTATGGGGTTCTGACTGACATGATGGGCATGGAGGATTGTTGTTTAGGGGTGGGGGGTGGGGGAGCTGGATACATGTGTGTACGTGTGTGTTTGGTTTGAGGTTAGGATGAGATGGGGTGGGGGGTTACCTTTGTCCTCACCCCCCTTAGAGACTCGGGGAGCTGTACGCCTGGCCCTAGGCCTCGGCACAGGGGGTAGATATGATGTGGAGTTGGGCGTAGAAGAACAGGAGGAGGAATGGGGGGTTCAGGGGGCGGCGGGGTTGTTTCAGATTTTTGTAAAAAAGGCACACACACATCCACGTCTCACCAGACTCGCTGTGTCGCTTGCAAAAATTCAAAGAAAGAAATTAAATAAAATAAAAAAATAGACTCCCCAGATCTGCTTTTTCTTCACATCCCAGAGAACCTGCAATCCATCAATTTGCCGAAGCCTCTCATTTAGATCAGCATGGTGTCTGCTTGAATATGGTTTCTCTTGACAAAGTGGTGGAATGACAGACGCATACCAGCGCCATAAGACTCAGCCCCACAATGATATTACGCAGGCGTTCAGATTACTGATAGGAGCGCTGGGAAAGCCTTTGTGTCTGTCCGTCCGTCTGTCTGCCCCCCCTCTCCTCCCCATCTTTACCCTGTTGGCTTTTATTCACTTCTCACTTTTTCTTCTTTTTCTTCCCTGCTCTGTGATGTTAGCCTCTGGCAGCAGTCGCCTCACTGTGTGTGTTTATGTGTGTATTTATGTGTGTGTGTGAGATTAGGGTTAGGTTTAGCCTGAAGTAGCACAGGTGTGCAGTATTGTAGAGGGAGTGGCAGTGCTTGTCATTGAACAGGTGTGTTACTTCCCAGACAGCAGACGGTTTTTGTTTACATGGATGTGCGTGTGTGTGCGTGCGTGTGTGTGGGTGTGCGTGTGTGTGGGACCTCGTATTGGAGTTTACATTAGTGTCATGCTACACAAACACTCATTCTCAACTCTGTAGGGTTTATATTCTCAGTTCCTCCTTGTGTTGTCAGAGTAGATAACCTCCCAGTTGATTGTGTCTTGTCTCTCTCTTGCTCTGATTCCCTTCATGTTGAGTCTTGTTCACCAAACTCCAGATCCTGCGCCGAATATCTGCTCCCCTATCCGCTCATCGTGATCATGCCTGGAAAAAAAAAATCTCATGGGCTCTTGGAAGTTTCTTGACTTTGATCGTAACGCCGGCGTGTGCGACACACACCCCTTCATTACTTCCTCTCTGTACTTGCTTGCTGTTTTTGTGCATGGAATTTCGGGAGTCTCGGTGAGTGCGTGTCATTGTGTTAAGCCAGAAAAGCGACAAGATGACGAGCAACACTGAAACCGCAATGGAAGAACAAGAGAAGGGGGATGGAGGTGTAAGTGGGTGGGAAGGAGATGGTCTGAATCTTTCCACCTGGTTGGTAATCCAGTCAGATTACCACTGCCTGACAGCACCCAGTAGCCGTCTTCCCCCGACTCCCCGGGCCAGCGTATCCTACGCCTCTTAAGAGTCTGAGTGAGTGAAAGCAAGAGAGGAGACGTCTGCCTGTTTGTGAGTGAGTGTGTGTTTCTTTGTGATTGGGACACAGAGAGCTGAGTCAGTAGTAGTCAGTGGATAAATCCCAGTCAGAAGAATTGTCCAGCCCCGCTCCCAAACCCCTACCCATTCTACTCTGAGTACAAGGGGGCACATCTCGGGTGCAGCGTGCCAGACGACCCCCTGCCTGGAGGAGACAGCTGGTGAGGGCTGCGGCCAGCCGAGCCACGGCCTGAGGGACAAGAGTGTAAACTGTCAGGTTGGTTTAATTCAAAAGGGAGGAAAAAAATTGATTATGACCCAAATTTAATCAATACTGTGCCATGGTCAACTGGACTGAGCTACCAGGAAGAAATTATAGTAGACAATGGTTTAGGAAAAAAATGCATTTTTAAAAAAATGTCTATTTAAATCAAAATTGCATGGGGCTGCTTGGTGCAAGATTTAGTATGGGGAATATTTGTCAAGTGTCATGTATTGAATTTGGTCAATTTGTGGACTTTTACCATTCTTGACAACAACACTTGATTTGTATCATAGTGCTGGAGATGCTATAGCACACTGATGTTTGTGGGGACACTGTGATGATGTAAATGCAAAAGAAGAGTGCAAGCAATGTGGCAACATTCAAAAATGTGGCAATTGTGTGTTTCTGCCAACACGGTGTCTCCAATGTCTGCGGTTTGAAGTCGTGATACCTGACAAAGTGCTGGGGATGGTCTGTGTTTTCTCCGGCAGTTTGGAGCAAGCATAATTCTGCCCCTCCCTCACCTGCTGCTGAGCACTGATAGAGTTTGCAATCTGCTAAATTTGTCTGCTTGGAAATATTTTTGGTCATGAAAAAACAAACACATCTGTGGCTGCAGGCTTGCTGAGCGATCTCAACTTATAACCCAGCTAATATCAACGTGTCATCCCAATGTTAGAAAGAGCCGTGGCAAAACCTCAGAGCAATTCCTCTAGCAGTAGTACAAATTGGAGGTTCATGACAAATCTGCCCCGATTTCCTTCTTTTTGGGAGATCGGTTATGGATCAACACTTACACTTGAGGCCGGATCTTATCTACCTCAGCAAAGGTCTAAAAATCAACCACTGTCCTCTCCTGCCCCGCAGTGAGAGAGGTTTGACTGACAGACTCTCCCAATGGGACCCAGGCCGCTTGGATATCTGTTCCTAAATCCAATATATATCTGATCTTTTCAAATCTGACCTGTGTCTGTACAGCCAAGTCGCATTCATCCGACCTCAACGTCATCGATACTCAACAAACGTCACTATTCTGCACACTAATACGTGTAAGCGGGAAGAAAAACAACCACCATGGCGGACAATATGAGGATTAAGTTGTTACTGTGTTGGCTCTGGTAGGACAACAACTTCAAAATTGTAAGCTATGGTCCACCGTTAGCATCTACGATTACTTCCGCAAACACTGAGCACTACTTCTTTTTTTATGGGGGTTTGGAAAACACTGAGTCCGTTCGCTACTTGTGACGTTACTGCCCCCTCTACTGCTCATGTGGGACACTTTTATGTTGTTTCCAGTTAACACAGGAAATCACAAGCAAGTCTCATATATTTGGAAGTGTGAACGACGATGCAAAAAACAAATCAGATTTTAAAAAAAAGAGGAATTCAACATTAAGGTCTGGCATTGTGAGGAAATTGTCCGGTGAAGCTACAAAAAATCATTTTCATTTCAAATTCCACTTTATGCAAATGCATTAAAAAGATTCTTGAGTGTATCACTACAACTAATCACGCTGACCTGAGAGTAAGAGACTGGAGCCACCTGAGGGCTGGTATCAGTGCAGAGATAAAGAAAAAGTGTAAGTGTATTATGGAGGCTTTGATGGTGGAGTTTGGGGGAGGAGGGGGGGGCGACACTCATGTTTGCTCCAAAGAGCGAGTGTCTCTGTGACAAAAAGACTTTTGTCTTGTCTCCAGCTCCCTTCCAAGTGGAGAACAGCTGCTTATTGTTGGTAGCAGTGATTTGAAAGGGAATGGGGCGCGTTTGGTTGCGACATCTCTGGGGTGTGAACACACACCGCCATCTGATGACTTGGCATGTAAGAGGAAAGCGCCAGACTTCCTATGTCCATGTGGTCGCCTCTTTCCCTCTCGCTCTTCTTCTTCTTCTCCTCCCTGTTCTTCGTTCCGTTTCTGGCCAGACTTTCCTCCTTGCTCCTCCCTCCTCCTCTCCCTTCTGCTTTGCTCTTTCACTTCCCCTTCACCAGGGCATTCGCTCCTCTCAGCTCTTCGAGTGGTGCTCCAGCCCTCCTCCTCCTTCTCTTCCTCCTTCTCCTCAGAGCCATGTTCCTCCCTGCTCGCCTCTGCTCTCTTCTCCCTTTTCAATCGATCCCCACACCTCTTATATCCATCTCCCGTCTCCGTCTGCCTCCCTCTGCAACCTTTCTCCTTCCTTGTGTTGTTAGCAGGCCTGCATCTCTCAGCACTTCTCTCATTTCTGTCTCAGTTTCGGTCTGCTCCCCCCCCCCCCCCCCCCCCCCCTTCCATACTGCCTTGTTTGTTTCTCCCTTCTCCTTTTCTCTCCCCACCACATGGCCGGTTGTTAACGGGCCGTCCCAGGGCAGCTCGGCCCGCGGCCAGCTCACTAAATCAGAAACGTTTGGAGGATTTGGCAACAGGGAGTGAGAGCTCAGCGAGGCGCCTTTGAAGTCAGCGGAATGAGAGGAAAAATGATGTTTTAAACACAAGGCTAAAACAGCTTCTTGCTCTGTGTCGGAAGAGGTGCCGCTTGCATTCATTTGCAAATACAGGACCTTGCAAAGTATTCATACCCAATGAGAATGTTGACATTCAAAGCATTTTAATGGGATTTTATGAAAAACCAACACAAAGATCTTCATAATCATTAAATTGTAGGAATATTCAGAGTTGGGTATCAACAATTTTTATAAATATAACTTTGAGAAGTCTTGTCGTGCCTTTGGATTCAGCCCTCTTTACTTTGATACCACTAAAGACCCCCATGGTTCAGTTCGTATTCGCATGCATCTTTCACACACAATGCCAGACCACATCTGGACACCCCTTTCATTTCACTATACATCACACCACGTAGGATTCTTCAAAGGATCAAGAAAGGGATGGACAACCCTGACCATCCTCTTCACAAGACTGTCGTGGGAAGGCGGAGCATCTTCAGTCAGAGGCTTCTTCAGATTTAGTGCAGTACAGACTGCTGCAGAAGATCTTTCCTGCCAACAGCTGTCATGATCTTCAATAACGCTTTGAAAAATCTAAATTAATGAGTTACAACAACAGTTAATTTCCCTTTGGGATTAATACAGTATTTTTAGAAGTTACCTAGATAGAAAAGTCCATTTGCATGTAAGTTAATCACAGCATAAATACCACAGGGGTGTGAAGGCTTCAGAGGTTCCTTGGTCTCTAGCATCATGGAGACAAAGCAGGTGGGGAAAAAAAACCAAACATCTAAACAGACATAGGCGGAACATCTCGGTCAGCACAATGTATCCATGATCTGAAAATAGACTGACCAATCAACACATGGACATCCACTTTAACTGACAGGTCATACAAGGGGAGCATTAATCAGAGAAGTCAAAGAGGTGCATGGTAACTAAGGGCTCATTCACTCCAGCCCTGTTTAGTCCAACATTAATCTGTTTGCCTCGAAAGTTTGCTTTGTTTGAGGTGTGAATGAGCAAGTTCCACCTAAAAATCCAGGTTTAGGTTTGGTAGGAGTGAACTCTGGTGAGTCCAAACGTATATGTGAATGCAAATGGACTGGAGACCGCTCCAGAAGCATAAAACGAACAACAGCGCAGGGCATTCTGGGTAAATACAACCAAAGCAGTCTAGCCCTATTGGGAGAAATGACTCATGGTCTTTTACCAGCAACAAAAGAGAAATCCCGCAACCGCTGCAAGCTGACCCCACTCCATTTTTGTTTACATATTGTAAAACATTTTAATTATGACACAAAATCATTTGGCCACAATGCAAAATGGTTTGTAGTGAAGAAAACTAGCACCCTGAACTCTCTGTATGCACAGTGGAGTGTTTGAATCTGGAGAATGCTTGAGACTGGGCTAGAAGTTACTTCCAGCAGAACAAGTCTTCATACAGTCAGAACTACAAAAGAACCTTTTAGGTCAATGCATGCTCAGGTGTTAGAATGGCTTTTGAAAGTCCTGACCCAAGTCCAACTGAGACTTGGGTTTGCAAGACTTCAAAATGTTTGTAAAACATACATCAGATGCTCTTCATCCATTCTGACTCAACTGGAGGTGTGGCAAAGAAAAAAAACAACTTAACTCTAAATGTGTAAAGTCAGTAGAGACAGCAAAACCCCCAGCAGCCAAAGGTGGTTCTGTAGTCTTGACACAAATACAGGCCACAAAAATCCATGCAGCATTGTACGGCTCCGTCACAACAAATCCTGATGAAATCCATTGACGTTTCCAATTTTAAGGCCACAAAATTTGAAAAACTGGACGTCAATACTTTTACAAGGCGCTGCTTGCATGATGCCTGAAATGGAACTTTAACACAAGCTTTAATTGCCTGTTTTTCATGACGTCGCTCCTGTTCAGAGGGGCCAAGGCAATTCCGCGTTGACGCAGAGTCGCATCACAGACTTGCAGGTCCACAAGCCTCTAAGCGACATGGCCGCAACCGCTGCAACCCCCTTATCACGACCAACACCTGAGCCGGGCCTGTGCCGCCACAGGTCACGTTTCCGCCTGACTCAGCTGACCTGCTTGACTCAACGCGGCGCTTCGTTCTCAGCTGCCGTGGTTTTTCTTTTTCTTTTTTCTTCTCCATTCCAGTCATTTCAACCCCGTTCGCCTCATTCACATTGTAATGGGCTCCATTCAGGCCAGTCTATGTCCAGTTTGTTTTGCTGTCAGGCGTTTAAGATGGATGCATGGAGGTGGGAGAGGAGGCGGGGGGGTTGCAGGTTCATCTGGAGGTGAGGTTAAAGGATGCAGAGTTGTCGAACGGCCCATTGAACGCAGCACCCTTCGCTTTTCATGAGCCACGCTGCTGCTGCTGCTGCTGCTGCTGCAAGCTCGGATTGAACAGATTTAGCATTTGGTGTGAAAGACAGCTAATGTGCTCTAAATGGGAAATAGGTACATATCGGTGTGTGTTTCTGCGTGTGTGGGTGTGAAGGAGTAAAGAAAGAGAGAGAAGCAGCTGTGTGGAACAGCATGGATCGTTACACAGTGACTCACATGAAAGCATTAAGTATATTCAGGAACCTTTTGTTGAATATACATGGAGTTGTGTGCAGCTGTGTGTGTCTGACTCGGTATGCGGGGGTGCGTGTGTGTGTGTGTGTGTGTGTGAATGAGCGAACCCTCTCCCAAACTCTTGCCCGAGCCGAGGGTTGTGAGAAGAGAAACAAGAAAAGAGGGCAAGAGAGTCTTAAAAAAAAAAACAGATCCGTCATCAGTCATTCATGGCTAATCAGTCTCATGGGACACACACACACACACACGTGCATACACACTCATACAGACACACACATACACGGAGAACTGAGGTCCTAATCCTACTGGGACTGCTCGTGCCTCAGTGTGTGCCTGTCTAAATTCTGGATCCAGGCTGATTAGAAGCTGACTCTCTCTCTCTCTCTCTCTCTCTCTGGCTTCTTACTCTGCATCTTTGATTGCTGGTAAAGTGTCTCGTCTTCCTCTCTCTGTTTTTCTGTCGAGTCTTTTTAATAACCACCTACTGTCTGTTCAGCCCGTATTTGATGTGTGTTTTGGTAAGATTTGGAATGCATGTGTGCATGCATAATACAGGGACCTCGTTTGTGTGACACTGTACTATTTTTTTTTAGGTTTTTAAAAAAAATTGTTTTATTTATTTGCCAGAGCGTGCTGCTCGCTCCTACCTGTTCCTGCTTCATCAGTAGTGTCGTCTGCGTTTTTATCGCATTTCCTCATTTATGGCAACACTGTCGTTTTTCAAGTCAAATAAGCTACACTGCAAAAAACCCCCACAGTAGAATAAATTGAACAAAGTGTCGAGATAATTTTGCTCATCCGATTTGTTTTGTCAGACAGACAAAAAAAGGAACTTTTTAGTCATAAAGCTGTAAAACTTCACTAAAACAGTAAAAAGTTTTATGAATCTGAACTAGCCAGGTGGCACAATAAACATTTACCATAGCAACCATAGTTGTATAGGACTTGTTACTAAAAGTACTTACAGTTGTTTGAATTTAGTTATTATAAAAGATTCATTTTACATTAATTAATATACTTAATTCAAATCTTCACAGTTTTGATGACCAGCATCATCCAGATGAAAAGCTACATTTTTTAGTGCAGCACAAAAACTTTATCAGTTCTTTTAATTAACATTTACTGAGTAGATTATTAACTTATAACCCAGCTAATGTACCAACCTTGTTAATATTGGGTAATATGTAACATACTGCTAATTGATATGCAGCAATAGACGTCTGAAAATAGCATAACAATTTAAGAAAATTGAAAAAAAACAATCAAATTTTGCAGTTATGTACAAAACATAATGGGTGTCTTGGTTTTGTGGTATGTGCTTAAAATCTTTTATATTCTTAAAACGTATTCTGTAATATCCTTTTTTTTTATGAACAAATGAAATGACCCACATATTACTAAAGGTTATGATTTCAGGTTTGCAGAAAAATGAGTCGCATCGTTGATTTAAAGATATAAAGGGTGACATAAAGTCAAGAGGACGTCTATCATTTGTTTAAACTGAGCTCTAAGTATGCTTTCTTTTTTTTAAAAAAAAAAAAAAAAGTGAAATAAGCCTAGCATCCATTTATAGAAACTTCTAACTGAAAATATTTGTTTTTCATTCAAAATCTCTTTATAAAAACTCAGCAGTGGGGAGAAAAAGCATGAAAAGCATTCATTTGGTTCTCTCACTTTGTTGGGAGTTTTTCCTTTAATACACAATAAAACAGTCCTGTTTAAAAATCAACATAACTGCCTCATAAACGAATCATTTGTGTGTTTATTGCCCAGCAAACTTCGAGAATAGATGAATAATTATAGCGATTTTAAAGCAACACCACAAATATACACCTGCTCCAGGATTTCCTGCTTTTTAAAGGCCTTACACTTTTAGGGTTCGACAGAGTCGGTGCTCTCTGCTGTTTTCTACTGCGGCACGTTATAAATAAAAACTAATAAATAAGCGGACTGCATCGAAACGCCAGAACTAGAAGGAAAATAATCATTAGTCACAACTCTAATATGACATTCATGGCTCTCATGCACTTCCACTCCTTTTCTTAACCCCATAAGTCTCCATTTCTCCATGGTTTCCTTTTGTTTATTATCCCTCTCTGTCTTTTTTTCATTTCTTCTCTGTTGATCTCTCAAATAAACTTTCATTCCTGTGTAAACATTACAGTAATGAGGGAATATAAAGAGCTGAAATAAGGTCAGACTGGGTTATTCTCACCTGTTTTCTCCCCACCTCTCGCTCTCTCTCTCTCTTTATGTTCACTGTCTGCTGATGTCGTTCCTCTCTCTTGTTCAGTTTTTTCTCCTTCTCTCTTTCTCTCTCTCTCACACACACACACACACAAACATACGACAGACGGCGCACTCACTTTCTGACGCCCACACAGTCAGTGTGCTGGAAAGACACGGGTGTACACACACACACACACACGGCGACACGGGCACAAACACACCGACACCTGCACGTCGAGTCGTTGAGGGTCTAATTTAAGTAAAGTGCTTCTCTAGGAACCACAACCCCTTGACTCACGATGATGGAGGGCGATGCGGCACGATGACGGGGTTGAACACACACGTGCACACACACACAGACACACTCACTCAGTCTGTGCTGATGCTGAGTTGTAACTCTGTGTGATGTGAGCGCTCTGTAGATGGCTTGCAAGTAGCATGTTGCAATAATAATGTGATATTTGATCCCTGCCGGGAAACTCACAGTCTCTGGTGCTGCTGGCAGACCTGACTGTATGGCCAGATTAAGCACCGGCAGAGAGGACTGAGTGTTTGCATCAGGATCCCTCAGTGGGATGGATGCTTGGTAACTTGGATGTGGTTAAATCTGGGTCTGAAGGCTCGAAGGATGTCGTCTCCTCCGCTGCAGCCGCCCTCTTCCTTTGCTTCTGCTGTGTAGGTGTGTTTGTTTCCGCTGGAGTTTAAGCCAACTTAAGCCGGAGCCGAAATGTGCTGCACCGCTGCTGCAGATCTTGGGCTGCATCAGCAGGAAAAAAAAAATAAAATTAAAAATAGCTTCAAAACTTTTGTTTCCTTTAAGCTTTAGGGCAACAGTTGGAGAGAAAGCAAAGAGCTTTCTGGAGAATGTCACACACACACACACACACACACACACACACACACACACACACACACACACACACACACACACACACACGCCCACATAAAACAGAACAAAACTGTTAACAGAAATATAAATTTTCACATCTGTCATTTTTTTTTTTTTTTTGTAAAATTCTGTTGAAAGTTTGGAATTTAAATTCTTCTTGCTTTTCCTTTTTTCTAAATAGGATTTGAAATGATAAATATAGAAAAAATGGTTTAAATTTAAGTTTAAGCTGAATGTTAAAGCCTGAATTCAGTTTTTGTATTCAGACCTTCAGAATAAATTAAGTTTATATTTCTTATGGTGATTTGAGTTTATTAGGATAAAAATGACTATTTACCAGTAAAAAATTCTAGCATAAGGATTTGTAATATTAGACACTATTCAAAGGCTCTCTAGTAAATTTGCATATATAATTGCTTATCAGACAATAAAGGAGTTTTGAGTCATACAGGAGAGTCAGGCACTTGGAGTGGAGTCACTGTTTTTTGACCTCTTTCAAATTATTCTTTGTTATTTTTGCAGATGATTTACATCTACATCATTATTTTTTATTTCTGAAATTGTACATGTAAATTGTAGAACCTCAAGAAGACCTGTCTGTTGTGTTTTTTTTATCAAGTGGATTGAAGGGGAAATATGGAGAGCATCAAGCTTATGGCTTCATTAATTAGAAACCTAATTAATGAAGCCAGGAAACATTGTGCTAACCTGCTGATATATTATGAGCTGCAATAACAAAAACAATATAATTTACTTTAACAAACACAGCATATACTGTACAGTAACTGATTCTAGATCTGAGAAGCTGAACATTATTAAATGAGAAAAGAACAGTAAGAGGAATTTTGATTTGAATGTCTGTAAATTTGCCCTGTGTGGAATTTGCTAACAGTCCTTCATTGTGAGCTAGCTTCAGGGTCTGCAACCTCCAGAGCCACATGTGGCTCCTTGGCCCCTCCACTGTGGCTCAAACTAAACCAAATAAGAAGTGTTTTTAATTATAAAGGTAATAAAAAAGGCTGGTTTTAGCAGTTCATCTGTATGTTTATATGCAACATCTGCAGGGAGTATCAACAACAGAAGAGTCATTTAACGTTTTTTTATTTTAGCTTTTATATATTTAAGTGGCCTTTGTATCTTTATTCATTTTCCTTATTTATGGCCTTATTCTATAAAATAAAGTTATAGGTTTTTTTGCTTTGCTATAGGTGGATGAATTATTTTAGCTTTCAACAGAAGTTATTTAATTTTGAACATGTTTCTAAAATCTGTCTTGTTTCGTGACTCAGGCCGTATTTGATCTTGTAGCAGTTGGGGAAAAGTGGCTCTTTGAATTGAAAAGGTTGCTGAACTCTGAGCTAGCTGCTACGTATCTAAACCCTACTTGCTTTTAAATGTGTATCTAAACACAGTCTGAGCAAAGCTGTAGTTCAGGTTTATTGAGACAGGCTGCATTAGCAAGGTCTGTGTGAACATTTGTTTGCTGTAGCTTTTGTGTAACAACTGTAGATTAGGAACAACTATATGTAAATCTGAAATGATGGACACACACACACACACACACGCATACGCCCACACGCGCACACAAAACCATATCAGGTTTTATTTGAACTCAGTCTTTACTGTGTGTACATTTTCCATGTGAAGAATTTGTTGGTTGCTATGTAGCCATTACCTTGCGTTAGCTGAAAAATAAATATTACTAGCTATTCTGTGCCTGTTTTTTAAGTAACTTATTGTCTAAATCTGAGTTTTCTGAAAAATACTACAGCACAAAGAGGAAGACATATCTAGCTTTTGACTGAATTCAGATTTGAATCACTGTACATTTTCTAGATAGCATTTCAAGTTTGTTGTCTGCCCTTCATTGTTGACTAGCAATTTTTTGTGCTAGTTCATATAAACGTTAGAGCATTTGCTTTGAAATGTGTATGTTTTTGAATAAATTCTACAATCACAACTCAGTTATTGACTCAAACTGAATCTAAATCAGTGAAATCCAAAAGACAATGCAGGCAAAACCATATACATGTTTCTGAACCGGGCCAACTTGAGTTTTGCTGCCTCTTTCTGGCCTCTTTCTAAAACTGTTGGCTGACAATAAAACAAACGATAAAAAATATTATGGTTGCTTTTGTCAAAAAGATATAATTTGAGGACACCAGATGAATCAAAATTACATGGCCACTACATGAAAAAAGAACAAAACATTCTTTGTTTTTGCCTGAATTTAATTGCTTTAATGTCTGTAAATTTTCCACAAGGTCAGTTTGTTGACTGTCCTTGATGATTAGCTAGTTGCTACTAACTTGTGAAGTCCTATATGGATGCTTGATTTATCTAATCCATTTTTAAAATTCTCTTAGCACTGCCGTAACCTCAACCGTCTGGGAAATAATTAGGATTTATTGTCTAAATATTTAACTACTGTCACCTGCTAAATATCTTTTAAATTCTAGGTCCAAAGGCGTTTCCTCGCTTCTTCTTATAGAGCCTTTGAGTAGAAAAACTGAATGGAAACAGTCATGTAAAACAAACAAACAAAAAAGAGCTGAAAGATCTTTAAATCCTTCCAACACTACAAGGACTTTACTGTGTCCACCTTTCTTATTTAAGCTTTGAATACCTTAATGTTTTTTTCTGTCTTAGCTTTTTTTTATAACTCAGGACCAAACCTGTCCCATATCCCACTTTATCAAACAACTCATTTTTAGCCCAATTTTGATAAAGTGAGCTCATCTCTCTACTGTGACATCAGTAATCTGGTCCCCTCTGCCAGCCTCCATCCTCTGGATTCTCTAATGAATTCATCAGTCTCGACTTCTGATATAAAATATTAAGCTTGTACAAGATGTAATTTGAAATACCATCTGAAGAGATATTGAACAATTACATCACATTCCATGTCTTTAAGTATGTCATCATATCCTGCCATAAACTTTCTTTTGACTCATAAGTAGTCATACAGTTAGCAGGGAGTCATACAGTGTATTGTTTAAGTACAAAAAAAGGGTGTGTAGTAGAGATTAAAAGCTAGATTGTCAAATGTAAAGTTGTAAAAGCTGTAAAAAAAAAAAAAAGGTAAAGCTGTAAAATTTCACAAGTGGTTAACTTCTGTTGCATTCGGTTTGGAGATTCACTCTGCCCGTGGTGAGGTGGTCTCGTTTGGACCTGGTTCAGACTCCAGGTGTGTTTTATCCAGCAGTGGGCACACACACCTTCAATTTATTATGGTCAGTAGTTTTCATTACAAATGTGTGCAAGTCTTTGTCTATAGTCTGCTAATGTAAAAGAACAAACAAAAAAAACACACACAATTTTGTGATTATGATGTTTCCATTAAATAAGAAATAGAATTTAAGTCACGCATGAATAAATTTGTTAAAGCGATGAGTCATTAAAAAATCATGGAACCTCCTACCACTTCCCATCGTTTTTTTTGTCGTTTTTGCCAGTGGTAATGTTGATCATGTGACTCATGCGATGATTAAAAAAAGTGTTTCGATACGACAGAAAACCACCTCCTCCCAGCACCACAACAGTTTATTAAAAAAATCTGCTTTTGGAAATCAGTGTGTTTCCTTTAAGCAAATTCATTTTCAGAATTTCAAGTTACACAATTTCATGGTTGATGGAAACAGTGCTACTGTGGGGGTGTGCATGTGTGTGTAAGTGTTTTAGTGTGTTTGCAGACTGAATGGACCAGGGGCGTGGCATTGGCATATTGGACTGAATAATGACCATTTCCTCACACACACACACACACACATGCACATACACGAGTCAGATGGAATTGCATTATCAACCTTCACTCTAGGCTCTCCTTAAACATCAGCAGCCTTATGCTCTTCATTAGCCTTGTGTGTGTTTTTGTGTGTACCCCTGAACTGAGTATCTGTGTCTCATTCTGGCCCACGCTGGAGGAGTGGTCTCATATGACCCAGATCCTCTTGTTTTCTCTGCTATAACATGGAAAAACTTACTTTGACAACCTTCTCCTCCGCACCCTTTTCCTGCTTCCCAAGAATCTCTCCTGTGGTGAGTTCCTGCTCTCCATGCCCAAAAATGGTCCTTCCTCCTGGTGCGGGTGGGTGGCTGTGTGGTGTCCATTAAGTCTGTGGTCAAAAACATTTTCCTCCTCACTCGCAGTCAGCAGACTTCCGTGGGGCGGACGGGAAACTTTGAGCAACACCTAGATTCTTTTTTTAGTCTGTTCCAACAGTCTCACATTCGGTACAATCCTGCACAGTTTTTTTCCCCCTCTGCTTTTGGGCATTTAATTTCTCTTTTGAATGATCTCTTGTAATTCTCGTGAAGTGGGCTCCGTCAGATGATGTTTCTTTTGAGCGTAAGGACTTTTAATGTCATAAAAACACAAGTGTAGATGCAGTGAGTTACAACTCTAACTACTGGAGCCTCGTGAAGGCATAAAGAGAGAGCGAGAGAGACGTGTGTGTGGGGGTGTGTGTGTGTGGTGGATGGCGATGCTCGGGTCTGCAGCCTGGGAGTCAGGCTTTGCTGTTCATAGTCTGCTGATTTATGCGCCTCACAGGGAAATCTCTCATTTGTAGCTCTTTCATCTCATTTTTCTCCCCCTCCAATCTTTTTCTCGCTTTCTCTCCCTCTCTCTGTCCTCTCTCTTCTTCCCGCTGTAATGTGATTCAGCATGGCTGCTTGTCCCAGGCGACATGCCATGCTTTGCTTGTGCACCATTCGTCCTCTCTCTCTCTTTTTCTCTTTCTCTCTCTCTTTCTGGAACATGAATGAGTCAAGAGGAATCGCTGATGAATAATGAGATAGAGCAGGAGGAAAATGCTATCTGGATCAAGTCGAGCAAAAGAACCACTCTTCTGCCTTGAGCGTGTTCTTTGTAAAGCACCGCTCTGCCGTTTACTCACACATTGAATGTGTTGATATCCCCAGTGCCACAATGCTTTTATGGACCTGTGGGTGTGTGTGCACATGCATGTGTGTGTGTATGTGTGAGGGGGTTTCTAAGCGCCTTCCATAACCGACTTGTTTGAGTAGCCCTGTCACTTGCGCAATGCCATGGTGTCAAAACAGATCAGAAAGGTCTGGCTTGACTCCTGCCCCTGAACACGCACACACACAAACGCGCACCCACACACTCACACACAAATGTGCACGCACACAGAGCTGGAGGCTCCGTGCCAGGGCTCTTGGTGGTTGGAGGCTCATGAAAGGGTCGGCCTGACGAGAGGTTGCCAAGTGTTCGGCAATAAGCGTAACAGCCAAGCTAACGAGAGTCAAAACCTCTGACACACATACACACGCCCGCACGCATACACACACTGAGGCTGAACATTCAGACTCTTGAGGGGTCTCAACTAGTCCAAGAGTGTATGAGTGTGTCGCAGAGAGAGTTCAGTATATCAGCATGAACACAGAGTGCTTTTGTTAATTGGAAAATGTGACAATACAACACAAGAAGATATTGATCTTCAATTGGATGGAGATTGATTTAACTCATCATCCTTCCAGGTATGTGTGCGTATATGTGTGTGTGTGTCTGTGTGTGTCTATTGATCAGCAGCAGTCCATTCAGAGAGATGCAACAAAGGAAATCACTCCTCTGCTTCATCCTTGTTTGCTTCTTCCACTGTGTGACATTGGCTTATCACCACCAACAACCCTCCCTCTGGTGCTTCCCTTTTCTTCTCTCCATTTTCATTCTTTGTCATCCTCTTCCTTCTTTCTTTCCCTCTTTAAAACTATGAAGGACCTTGGGACGGGCTGGCCTGTTTTCAATCGCTGTGCTGTTTTCTTTCACTCTGAATGCATGAAGCACTCGTCAGCAACTGCTGAAGCACCACAGAAGAAGATGCAGGGTTGCGTACTCTTAGCTAATTTTTGTACCTCAGTTACATGCAGCAGATTGTCTCTGTTAACGGAACTGAGAAATCTAATAACATGAGATCTTGAAAATAAGACATGCACAAATAACCTTGTTTGGTACCATGGAATTGCTCAAATTGGAATTCCTAAAATAAATTTGCTTACTGGAAACACAGCAATTTCGAAAAAAGTCCGATTTTGTGATACAAAGGTCTTCTGTTAGGTGAAGGTGATTTTTGGGCTTTATTGAAATTAGTGTATCACGAGTCACATGGTCAACAGCCGGATGTTACTGCTGGCTGGAACCACGAAGAAGACACCAGGAAGTTGTTGGAGGATGGCGGCGCATTGAATATTTGCAATGCAAACCCATCTTCGTTGAAGAGTTTCAACAATTTTCTTGCATTTTTTAAACTGTTATTCAGCTGCTGTTGTCAGTAGTTTCACCTTCTAACATTCCCCTTTCTGTTTTACTCTACACATTATTTCAAGTCAACTCATTTCTGTTGATTTTCATATTTTATATAGCACCAACTCAGTCTGCATAAGGGTTCATATGTAATTATATAGACTCAAATTAGTCCAAATCAAATCTAAGTTCATTTCAAGTAAAATATCAGTGAGAAATAGTGAAGGTTATGTAACTAAAAAATGCCAATTGGCTAAAAGGTAAATATCTAGAGAAGCCCAGTTCATTGCTTTGAGTCATTGCTTCAAATTGACAAGCATGTGGCAACAGTAGAGAAGAACAACTTCCTTTTGACTGGAGGGATGGATGATCACCTGCTTCAAGGAAAGAGACAGAAAAACCAAAGAGTTAACGGAATACTTTCACACATATTCTTTTAGCGCTATTCTTTTAATTTCTCCATCCAAAAATGCTACACAACTAAACACTGCAGCACCGAGACAGAAAGATCTACACATTACAAGACAGTGAAAGCTCCAGCAGTGGCTTCAAATACAGAAGAGAAGCAGCTAAACCCTGAATCACCGGCAGGAGGACCAGAGCCAACGGCAGCTACAGATCTGCCAGTAGCTCCATTCACGAAAAAGTAAAAGCACAGAGAGAATACTTACTGTAGTTATGGAAAGGAATATGCCACTCTGTGGTTGTGTCTTTAAAGGAGACAGTTAAACAAAGAAGCACTGAGTACTTTTTTTATGGAAATAAGAAGAATGGACGCATTCAGTACAGTTTATTTCTCACTGTTTTATAGGTTTTTTTTCTGCAGTTATTTATTAGTGCTATTTTAAGAAAAAAGACATGAAATGTTGCATTTTGGGTATTAAGCTACTGGTTACAAATGATTCCTTTTGTTTAGTAAAATATTCCCCTATCAAAGTCTAAAGTTCTATGTTAGTCAGATAGTCTAAAGTTCTAATGTTTGGTAAGTTGCTTACCTTTAGAGGTATAAAAACAGAAAAACAAACAAAAGAAGAAAGAAAAAAACCCCCAAAGCAACAGAACCCAGAAAGTCGAGGCGTACGTCCAGATTGGGCTTTCTCCAAAAACAGTTTATAAGTGTTTTTAAATGGCTCCTTTTCCTGACAAATCTCAGCCATTCATAAATAAACTGAAGCAGATCCTGTTCACTGTAAGTGCAGGCGACTGCATGAGTGTAAATAAAAACTCATAATTCTGCTTTTTATTACCTCGGATTGTCAACACTGGAGGATTCGCTGCTTTCGTGTTGACACAATTTTCCAAGTTATGATGCCAGCTGGGAAAACGGGAAGCATTGCAAACACATTTTCTTTTTTAATTACCACTGCGGAGACTGAATGGAGCTGCATCCACAGTCAGCAGCTTGTATTTATTATAAATAACATATGCACAAAGAGAAATATGAAATATGATGTGTGTTTTTATGTATGATGTTTGAAACCATACACAAAATTAAAAAGCAGTTGTGTGTTTTTTAGATCAGCTGCTGCTGATTTATTTGAGCAGTTTGGTTTTTTTGGGGGGGGGGAGCAACAGCAATGGGAACTTCCCAAAGGAAGCGGTGGCGACAGACGGAACGGGAGGACGAGTGTGTGTGTGTGTGTGGATTTGGATGAAACAAAGGTGGAAACAGAGTCCAGGAAGAGACGAATGGGAGGGAGAGAAATTAGGTTTACGTTAGCGACCGGCCCTCTGGTGTGATTTTCCGTATCGGCAACCCAGAGGGAGTGGGAAAATATGATTTTCAGATCAACTCGTCAACAGAAAACAGACAGGGAGGGTGTGCGTGTGTGTGGGTGTGCGTGTGAGTCCGGTGACAGGAAAAAGAGGGAGCAGAAAAAGGAGGAGAGGAGGAAAATGTGGACATCAGGTGAAGCTGATGTTTTTTACCCGTCCACCTTATTTCTCTTCACCGACGTAGTAAATGATGAACCACACAGGGAGTGTGGATCCTCCTGTGTGTGTGTGTGTGAACAGTCTGCACAGTAAGCGGAATGGGGGTGTGCCTTGGGAAACCAGCTTTATACAATCCGCGTTTTATTATGACTGCCTAAAAGTCTGCTGATGTACATTGGACAAGAAAAGATTGGGAGGGGGGCAAAGAAAGATGTAAAAATATCCTGTCTGAGTGAGAACAAAATAGAGAAAATAAATGTCTCCATGGATCTTTTTCTTCTCCTCTTCGATTTATTATGACTACAGAGAGGGAAAATATCAAGAGCAAGAGAAAGAGGGGGTGGGGGGCTCTACATTTAAACGGTGTGTGTGTGTGTGTGTGTGTGTTTCAATGCTTGGGTAGCAGCTGTACAAATAGGCACACACACTCCCTGATTTGTCAGCTAATAACAACGCCACTGCTCCATCCAGCTCTGATTTATCCCATGCCCTCTCACTTTTGTGTGTGTGTGCATGTGCTTGTTGGCGTGTGTGTGTAGGGGTGCACATGTGTGCATTATGTGTGTGTTTTTTGGAGAGAAAGACTGGCAGACAGCTGAAGGCACTTGTGGTTGTGGTTGTCAGGGCGTCACAATGTAGCTGAGGTGAGGCTACAGTACATGTGTGTGAGTGACTCCACTGTGGACTGTTGTGGTTGTGGTAATTGGCTCTGATGCGACGCAGCGTTTATGGGTAACGACCTAGCCGCCCCCTCGACCCCCGCCCCAGCGTCTCTCTCTCTCTCTCTCTCTCTGTCCTGTGGCTAATTACTTGATTCCTTGTGGATTCGGATTTGTTGCCTCCTTACCCTGCCACTCGAACAAACCCACTCGTCTAACTCGGTTTGCTGAGGCTGAGCTTTGCTTTGTTTTGTGAACAAGATCAAGCTTTTGGTCATGTTGAAATTTGATCGTTTCAAGATTTTCTAAATGATTACATTTTTCCAGTATAGTTCAAACCAATTTAAAGGGGCGGTATTGTAAAATCGACCTTTTTTAAAGCTTTACATCATGTTACAATGTTTTCCTTCATCAAAACCATACCCGGAGCGTTTCTTTGATTCTTTCATGCATGTTTGAGAAATCCTTTAGTCTCCCACGGCAACCATTCAGCTAGGCAAAACGCTTGATGGGACCAAAGCTGCAGTTTCCAAGCCAAGCTTCTGCCTCACAGAATAGCCCTCCCCCTCTACGCCACTCAGCTCCTTCAGACTAGCCAGCAGCAGTTAGCAAACAGTTGGTGGAGCTGCACATCAGCTGAGCTCATTATAGAAGTTACTTCTCAGTGAAACGCTGGTAAAATGTTGTTAAAGGGTTACTAGAGCAGCCATGTTGTGATGACTTTCTGAAGGTGGAGTTTCATAAAGAGCAGGAGTTTTTAAAGAGACAGAGGCCCAGTTTTAAGAGATTACATTACAAAGTTATTTTTTATAACAACTGAAGTTAACATAGTTACTAATTTGGGCTATAAAATGGCAATATACACACACAACACTGCCCCCTTTAAATCTAACTTACTTTTTGTGATGAATTTCTCTTCTCTCTATTTCTTATTAAATCATGAACCTGCTCCTTCCCAGTCACACTACAGAGCGTCTGATGCCTCTGCATGCTGTATGTGGATCAGACCTGAGGACTGAATCTTTGAGATGCCATGTACGCCACATACAGGCTCCACTGCTGTGGAATTTTTACAAATGCTACTCAAGTTGCCTTCAACATGCACTGGAGTGGTTCCCAGTCGAGTCTGAAGTGACTAGGATCTCTTAGTTTGAGGACATGGTTCTCAACCTTTAAGGTCAGGGGTCAGCCTCCCCCTCAAACGGAGGACGATGAGCATGTTGGTGTGATGGTATAGGTAGACGAATCGACGCCTGGTCTGTAGTAATGTGCTGCTTCTGTCTGTTGTGATGAAAACAGAGCTGAACCCCCCAGAGCTGAACCCCTCCCCGCAACAAAAGAAAAAAAGAAAAAGCTCTTGATTAACCAGTCAGACGGTCTGTAGGTTAGCAGTCTCAAACCGCATTCCTGGAGGGCCAGAGTCCTGTAACTTTTTGATGCGTCCCTTGTTCTCCGCACTTGACTTAAATGGCATAACTACCTCACTAACATGCAGACCATGCTCTACAGAACTCTGCCAATGAGCTAATACTGGAGCCAGGTGTGCCGAAGCAGAGGGGAATCTAAAAGTTGCAGGGCTCTGGAGTTCGAGACCCCTGCCGTGGGTGAAGGTTCCAAAACTGCAAAAGTATGAAATGGTGAAAGAGGAAAATGAGTAGCATTGTGTGTCTGAGGCTTTATAATACTCAGAAAGATAATGGCCAAATCAAGTCTCTTCAGCTAGTTGGTCAGACTAGCTACAGAACTAATGGTGCTTTTCCACTGGTACCAACGACTTGACTCAACTTCAGGGGTCTTCAGCTCCAGGCCTCGAGGACCGCTGTCCTACAACTTTTAGATGTGTTCCTGGTCCAATCAAATGGCTGAAGTACCTTTGTAGCATACAATTAGGCCTGTCACGATAGCAAATTTTGCTGAGCGATTAATTGTCTCAAAAAATTATTGCGATAAACGATAATATTGTTTGAAGACCTTTTTACACTGATTTAATGGAAATGACGTAATAATGCATGTGATTTCCTGCCAAAGACAGATACACTTTATTTTCAAAAGAATATTTAACACTGGAGCTGATAAACAAAATAAACAAAACAACCAAAAACAAAATGGATTCTCAGTCTCCATTAACATAAAATGTACTTGATAAAAACTAAACAACATAAAGCCAAAGTGGAAATAAATACTGCATTCAACCAAAAGAGTGCAGATTATGAAGTCTGTATATTATGTTGCCCTTCAGTAATAATTAGATTTAAATAGAGAAGATGGGCACATCGACTACCTGATGCAATAGTTCACACTACATGATTTTTTGCTCCTATTTTTCCCCTTATGACAATCTTAGCACGTTGGTCTTTCTAAGATTGTGTGGTGTGTTATGGTAGATCGTCGTTGCCGCTCCGATCTAAATCAGGGATTTTCCTCACTGGGATCTTAACGCAGCCTGTTGAATGTGACAGGTAGCCAATCAGAAAGCGAGGATTCTCCTCCGTGTTTTCTGAGGGGAAATTACCTCGGGGAATCCCAAACAGCTGACACAGCGCAACCCGAAGTCCAGCCGACGTGGAAACAACGTTAATGTTTATTCAAAGAATATAGAAATGACAAGAGGAGGAGTTGGAGCGAAATTGCTACCGCAGTTGATAAACCCGGTAACTTTTCAGCTGTTCTTCGTTAACGTGACATAAATAGGTTATAATGATTTTCATTCAGTCAGGACTTTACGCTGACACTAGCCACATGCATTGCAGGTAGATTGTAGTAAAGCATTGATTAATGCCTGGTTTTAAAATTAGTTCACTGAACTTGTAGCCATTATTTTGTGCCCATTGTTGGACACCACACGGCAGGAACGAACCCGATCGAACCGTTATACCTAGGATTTCTGTCGGCTAATGTGTGGTCTGTCAGGTTTTAAAAATGGGCGACAATCGGCCGACAGCTCTAAGATCGTGTAGTGTGCACTGGGCTTTACACTACACGGAAATGAGGAAGGGAGGGTCAGTGGAGAGCACCGGAGTTGAGCCTTTTTTCATTCGGTGTCATCAACAGAAAGAGAAAAGGGTCGGAAGAGACGATAATGCCGATAATTGAAATGACGTCGATAGTTTTAATTTATTGTACGATTAATCGATTTATCGTTTATCGCGACAGGCCTACATACAATCAAGTTCTCCAGAGTTCTACTAATGAGCTGATTATCTGACACCGCTGTGCTGAATCAGAAACAGCTAAAAGTTGCAGGACCTCCAGTCCCGGCCCTCGAGGACTGGAGTTGAAGACTCCTGCTTCTACTATAAGGATGACGTGGTGCCAGCCCCTTTTATAGAACACACTTCTCTGAGGCTCACAGGGTTTGGGATTTCAGACCCCTCACTCTTCATGAAAATAGCTAACAATGGCTATTTTCATGAAGCCATATGAAAATAGCCATAGAGTCAGCTATCTCGGGGTTAGCTTCACACTCTTACGAGTGTGAAGGGCGTTAATTCAGTTGAAAATTAAGCTTAAATCTGTCCAATTCTAGTTACTGAACAAAATGTCATACTCCATCTCGCTTAACCAAGATGCAGTTTTATTCAGAAGCTAGCATACTACATAATATCAGTAGAATGTTAAAGAGATATTAAGTTTTTGACACTCAGGTCAATCATGACATGTTTGGGGTTGCAATCTTTTTTTCTTTCGACTCATACATTTCATCTCCAGTGTTTGTCTAGCTTTTTCTTTTTAGCTGAAGTGTATTTATTTATTTTTGTCTGCTGTATCTGTAGTTAGAGCCAATAGGAGTTGGAAAACACTGCAATTAAAGCTGAAGCTGAAGGGCAGGTGATGCAGACTTAGAATTTTACTGTGATATTTTGTGTTACTATTGTGGTAACGATATTGATTTTGATTTTAAAAAAACTATTTATAACTTGTTTTTTAGGTCTGTGTGTCTGTGACTGTATGGTCCAGCATCCATAGTTCCACAATGTTGTTGATGAAAAAATATTCCCATTTACAATAGGTTGTTCAGGGTATATGTAAAAAATAAATAAAGAGAGAGAGAGATCTATAACACTAGATGAACACAGAAACTGTTTAACCATATGTTCAAATTTCCTGATGTTTATTGGTACTCTGATGGAACAAGCAGTGGAGAAAATATCAAAAATAATGTTTCCAATCATAGTGTCAGATTTCTTTTTTTCCAATAACTGAAATTTGTCAAAGCAACAATAAATCAATATTTTTATCATGATAAAAAAAAAATCATGATAAATGATAAACAATAAGATAAAAACAAGAAAAAAAATAAGATAAAGGCCCACCTCTTATACACATCAGCATATCTTGGTGTAGAATGAATAGCTGAAGTAGGTGCTCGACTTCAGAGAGGCCATGTAAAGAGGCTGCATTAATATATTTAACAAGATGGAGGAACATTTAACATTACAATAACTGGAGGTCAGAAATCAGTGCATAGTTTTGGGAAAAGAAGGATGTGACAGTGAGTGCTATACCAGAATGTATGAATGAAACATGACCGTGAGTAATCCGAAAAGAGCCGCTGCGTGTCCACGGCTTCCTGTGTAAATGTCCACAGGGAGATTAATATATGACCAGATGTGCATTCAAAGGGTAAATGGTCACTCATTCATTCATTAACACAGCTTTAGTGCTGTTCCAGGAGCTGGAATATGAGCAATATATCCAAAGGTGTGAATGTTGAAACCATTAATATCATGGCTGTTCAGATAACAAATCGAATTTGCTTTTATATAGAGATGCTTAAAAAATTTTAAAAAAGAAGAGCTTTACATTTTCCAAGAAGGTCAAATTTCAATCTGCAGCGAACAATAACATAGCTGGAAATGTTCTAAATACAGTATTAAGGAAAGGCTTCTTTTTTTCCATCAAGTTATAGAAAAGCTCTGCTTCAGGTTTGGAAGGTTTCAATATTTCTTCTTTAACCATGACACACTGGAGCGTCTTGAAGAATTACAGCTAAAATCCCCTCGAAGTGGCCTTCCACGTCCAGCTGTCACTGTTTGTCATTTGAAGCTAATGCTAAAAAAGATCCGTCTCCGAAATAACGACGAACCTCTCAGGTGGAAACATGTCAGCCTTGACAAATTCTCCCTTTGACTCTTAGATACGGCAGACAGACGCCTCGCTTTTCACCAGTTTGGATCTGATCTGCAGAGAAACCGAGTCTGTTAAAACGAAAAGAGATAAAAATCCCAGTCAGACCAGCTGCAGGGCTAATCGCTTCAAGTTATCTCACTTTTTTTCCCCCTCCCTAAACCGCTAATTGAGGTTAATATGTCAGCACCAAGTGACACAGATATTGAGTCGCATGTGGCTCGGCAGCTTTATCACCTAATTTAAACATGTGCTTTCTGGTTTCAGTATATTAACTTCAGGAAAAAGAAGCAGCAATTTATCGCTTTTTTCATACAAAAAAATACTTCACAGATTATATTACAGTATTTATGTTGAAATCAAATTACACCAGGGATAATACATTTACTAATCAGATTACTTCTGGAGGGAGAAGGTGGCACCAAATTTTATTTTGGGGTATCAGAGTCAAAGGGAACTTGAATACCCACCACACTTTTTAGCTTTTCACTGATTTATTTTTGCTCTGTATTTTTATGTTTTACCTTCTAAAGCACTTTGATCAATGCAAGGCGTTGTTGGCAGGTGCTATATAAATAAAGCTTATTATTATTATTTATTCTAAATAATTAAAAAACAACATGTTTTTCCTTCTACTTTGGAAGGATGCATCACTTAACGTTGATCAATCACATAAAAAATCCCAATAGCATACAGTAGAATTTGTGGTTGTGACGTCTCTGGATGCCTCTGTAGGCCGTTTACACGTCTATCTTTGTAATCTCTGAATTTTCAGAGCATCTGTTTTGAATTTGCTCAACAGAAACATTTTAGAACTTCTCTTCCTCTTTATCAAAGTGAAATTGTTGTCACCTCATCAGACTTCTGCCTAACCCCAAAAAACCCTGTTTTAATCCACGCTGAGCTGTCTAACCCTCTCTATCTCTTGCTTTGTGTCCCTCAGGTCCTTCCTTCATGGGCTCCTTCCTGGCCAGGAGTCTGGGGACCCCACCTTCCCATCCCCCTCACCCCTCTGGACCCACTGCCTCCCCCGCCTCCCCTTCCTACAGGGCTGGAACCCATTCAAGCACTTCCCCTATCTGGTTCCCCCACTCACATGAAGGTAAGACACTCACACTCACACACGCACACGCACACACACACACAGGAAGCAGCTCGGTTCTCTGTCTAATCCGGGGTCTTGGTTTGGGATTAGACCGAGATGGAGCCATTAAGTGGTTTAACCAACGCGGAGCCGAGGCCAAACACGTGCAACAGCGATGCCTCAGATGATGCTACTTATAGCCACACACATGTACGGCAGAGTGTGTTTCTGGGTCTGTTTGTGGTTTCGTATTTGTGGTTGTTTTCTAGTTCAGAGCTCAAGCACAACAAAGCCCCCCCACTTCTTCCTTCTCCAACTATAAATAAGCACACAAATCTCTTCACGCTAACAGGGAACCCATTAATCAGCATTACTCCACATCGCTGCTATGTTTTTATAACCACCTTCGTCCAGCTGGATCTCAGTAGGCCCCGAGTTCCTCCCTTTGCACCCAGGTACGCTTCGAAACTCACCCCCATTTCCACCATCCCCCCCCTCGGCTCAGACCGCAGCCCCACCCTCAAGGCCCTCCTCTGGGCTAACCGACCTCCAACGGCCCCCTTCCTGATCTGACACACACATATGCACTGAAACGGCATGCGGATCCTCATGCATCATGTCCTCTTTCGACTGTTAACCGTTTGTGGTGAAATTCTGAGCTTGACTGAGTTATCTGTCCCTTTCAGGTATATCTGTGTGTGTTTTTGTACACTCATGAGTGCATGTGGGAGAGTGTTGGGTGGGAGGTACAGGACCAAAGATAACACCTAAAAAGGACTTGAACAAAGTGACAGTTTGCACCACATGCTATATTTCTCAACCAAGTAAAAACTGACTCAGAATCTGACTCCAGTTTAGCATTTTGTGAATACAGCCCAGCAGTTCTGAGTGTTGTCAACTCAAAACCGTTTCTGAAATCTCAGGCAAGAATTGTACCATGACAAAGACGCCAATGGCCAAAGATACCAGTCATCCCACTGATCCAGCTTTTCTCACTTCATCTCTGTGCACCATAGTAGGAACGCGGCGGTGCAATCAATAACAAAAATAATGAGTGCATTCCATTCAGGTGAATCAGTTTCAGCATACCAGTGCTGTGCGTGCTGGGACGCTCGGAAGAAACAGGCCATGTGGTAATGTGATTTATTACTATTATACTATTCCTGCCATGACAAGTCAAAATGTGTCTTCCTCGCCAGTGGCACCATGAACTCTGCTTGGCGAGGCAATAGTTGGCACATTCGCAGTTTTAAGTGGCTGTGACCTAAAGTACAAAAAGCCCAAGAGGCTTGAGTAAAACTGCTGTTTACTTCCCTCCTGTGATTTTAATTTTCTTACTTCCTGTTATTGAAGCACTTTGGCACTTTCTCTTGATGCCAGCCTACAGAGTTGTGTCTAATTTTCAATGACTAAGCCATAAAAATGAGCACTAATGTAGCCCGGAGTGACTTTCCTAACCTGAATCTGTGGAACAACTCGAACGCAAGACTTCAGGCTGAAGGCTACAGGGAACAGCGGTGAACAGAGAGCAGGAATGTGTGTGTGTGTGTGGAGGGAGAATGTATGTGTGCCTATAAGACAGATTTTACGTCTGTGTGGCTCGGCTTTGATGTTCCAACGCACACATGCCTTGACGCACTCGCACGCGCACACACTACAAATGATTGTTTTTAAGAAATCAAGCCAGGGAGCTCCAATAGGCAGCCTGCCAGCTGGCCACAGTCCAGGGAGCGGAGCATAGCCAGCACAGAGAGAAGGAACCTGTCTCAAACACACACACACACGCACACGCCCACATACACAACACTCTACTTTTACTGGCTCTTCTACACCTGTCCTTGTTTTATGTCTCCGTACTCGTGCCTTTCCTCATCTCTTTACCTCCCTTTCTCTCGTCCTCTCATCTCCAGCATCTCAAAGCTCTCCACTTTCCTTTCACTTGTCCCTTCATCTTCCATTCTCCCTTACATGCACACCCCCACATACACACACACATCCCCCGCTCCTCTCCATACGCCTCACAGCAGCAGCACACTCATGACTTTTCATATTGACAGCCTTGCTCTTCTCTAATGTCTGTTTCCCCCGACCATCTCTCCATTCATCCAACCATTGAACCCCCTCCTTTTTTACTCTTCCCTTACTTTATTTTCTCTCCACATTTTGGCCTCAGTGGCACTCCATGTCATTCCAGTTCCACCCCCCCCCCCCCTGCTTTTATCACTCATTATTACCCAGGGGATTGGCCTTAGATGGCTGATAGAGCCTTTTGGCTAATTGTCACCATTTAGATTCACTGGTTGTTAACCAGTCAGAATAATCACACACACACACACATACACGCCTGCACACTAGAAGCAGCGTGGGGGTGTTGCTGGTTTTGCTGTGTGACTGTGGAATGCGTAGGATGAGTTTTTATGGAGTGCTGTTTACTTTGGCCACCACCATTAAACTTTTAACGGCTGCCAATTAACGGGCCAGCAAGGACACTCTGTGGGGCATGAAACCAACTTCTGGAAAACAGACTCCACCATCCGCACAGCCACACAGTCTAGCACCATATTCTAAAGATATGTGGGTCTGCCAAGATCTCCTCAATCACACAACCTGGTTCAACGTCCTTGAAGACGAGGAACAAAGTGAAACGATAGTTCGCCTCCCAGTGACCTCCTTGGAGGACTCGGTGTGTGTGTTTCAGGGCGAGGAGTGGGAGTGATGCTTTCTCCTATTCGTCTTAGGTTTTGGGAGGAAAACTGTATTTTGTAGGAGAGTAAATTCCATCCATTCAAAATCTGCAAACACTTGGCAATAGTGGTCGGCTGAGGTTTCTGTCACACTTGTGTCCACTGTAAATAATGTCAACTCATCTGGCATGTTTGTGCAAGAGTTCATTTATGGTGAAAATAGAACCAACTGGCTGTAGTTTTTCAGTGTTTTTCCAAAATTAGGGTCTTTTATGATAGATTGCAGAGATAAACTGTTTGTGTAGGGTGCTGCTGAATGTCAACACTGGGAAGAAACATGAATTCTCTCTCGCTTCCCCCTTTCCCATTGACAGGGTACCCGGGCTATTCAGGAAGTCTTGCTTCTCCTTTTCTTTCCATGAGTGCCCTGGATCACCATAGCAGCAGTCTCTATGGACAGCCCCGCTTCTATGAAACCCAAAAAGGTGAGTGCTACAGACTACCGGTACTTGTGGGTTGTGTAGGGGAAAAAAACTTTTAAACCCTTTAATTAGCGTTCATCCATAACCCTAACCTTAATGATGATTAAAGTTTACTTGAAATCATCAACCGTCACAAACGTACAAAGATCCACCCCTTTTTCAGCTGCCTCTGGTCACACAGGCTAGCTCTATAAAATCAAACTGGCATCATGGATCCAAGGCGGGCTCAGCAGCGTTGATGGAGAAAGTTATGTATAAAATACTAGTCAGAAAACTCCTGAAGGGTTTAACACATGAGTTGTGAGTGACATCTTTTTTTTACATTTTGTACTAATTTCATGTGACAGCCCTCCGAAAGGAACACTTGTTCGCCAAAGTACAGTGACTTTCTTGCACTCACTTGATGTGTGTTAACAGCAAGAAATAAAGAGTGTCAATGATGCACTACACAGAGGTGGACTCTATTTTTGCCATAAATACCCTGGTCAGCTTGCTTCCCAGACTGTCTGTAATCACCAGACACTCTTGAGCTGCAATGCAGGTTTACTCTTGCACAGAACAGCTGATGTGGGACAGGCACTGTGTTGAAATTAATCTCTTTTGCCACCTTGGTTCTTGGTTCATAGACACAACTAAAAGATATTTAAGTTTTATTATTGAAGTGTTTTGTTAAAGAAGCTATTAATTTACAGAGACCATTCAGTTTCAAGAAATTATTATATGTACATGTTCAAATTCTCATTTTCTTCTAGATCACTTCTACCTGAGAGGCCTTCCTCCCCAGTCTCCTCTACTCTCCACCAATCACAGCCTTCCTCCACTGTCCAGGACAGCTTTAGGCCACCCACTTGGCCCCTGCAGTCGTGAGATGGACAGTGGGGGAGGAGGTGTGAAGAGCATTAAGGATGTGGGAGAAAAGGGGGGGTTGTCAAAAGAGAGGGAAAAATCGAGCAGCAAAGAGCGACACCAGGACAGCAAAGAAAAGCAGCAGCTTCACAACCAACACCATTCTCATCAGATGAACTCTGCCACCACTCCATCTGGCATCCACCAAACTTACTCCCATCCACACCATGCCCTTCTTCCGCATCTTTCCTTCCAGGGTCGGGAACAAGACCACAGAAACTCTTTAGAGCGACACAAAGAGTATAAAGACAGTGACTTTGGTAGTCAGGGAGCAAAACCTTTGAGTGCCTGTAAACTGTCCAGTGGGACAGGGTCAGAGGGTGCCTGTGAAGCAAAAGGTGGAACACTAAGCAGCTGCAGTGGTGGTGGGGCAAGCAGACTTTCATCTGGAATAACCAGGCAAGGCTCAAAAGATGCACCCATAACTGGGGAAATGAGAATCAGTGACTCTTCAACTTCTTCATCTGAATGTATGCGTCGAGGAACTGTTACAGCAGCGGCATTCCTGACACCCCCGACCCCTCACGCTGTAGCTTCTTACTCCATGCCTCCACCCCCCGCGCCACCACCACCACCTCATACCTTGCACATAGGCTCCACAGTATCTGGAGGGTGGCTACACCCTGCAAATCATCACCCGCATCCTGAGTTTTACTGTCCCCCTCCCCCACCTTTAACACTTACACCTTCAAAAGAGCCCACATCCAGCCCTGGAGGATCCAGCAGGGAAGCAAAGGTCAATGGCTCAACTTATGTGCCCTCAGTTGGATCACAAGGGGACATGTCCACCCCTGACTGCCGTGGAGCAGGCGGAGGGGCGAGAAAAGACGAAAAAACCGTAGAGGGATCCCATGAAAGTCCCTCTCACCATCCCAGCCGCCTTAGTAGCTGCCAGAAGAAGGACAAATCCCAGCCCCACCTACAGCAGATGGGATATGGCAAAGCTGACAAACCTCCTGATTGGAACCAGCAGACGCATCACTTCAACAAACCTGGCTCCAACGGCATTTCTCAACCTGAACTTCGGTCCTGCAGCTTAGAAACAAATCTCTCTTTTAAAGATGCTGATGTTGCAAATGAGATTTGCCATCATCTCTCACAAGCCAAGACCAGTTCCGATACTGGAGCTTCCTCACTAAGAGACTGTTCTCTCTCAAGTCCAGATGGAAAAGTGGGATCTGGACTTGGAACTCAGAGGGAAGGACAAAAGGTTGCAAGGATACGACATCAGCAGCACAACAGCCAGACTGCAGCCGCAGAGGAGCGGTTAAGGGATGGAAGTCAGACACCATCATCATGGGGAGCTCTGGGGAGCCAACAAGAGGACCAGAGAAAAGGTAGCCATCTTGGATCAGTTAGTAAACAGCCTCCTCCACTGTCCCATTCCTCGCCACACACAGCTGATGGCGAGGGAGGTGCCATGAAGAACCTTATGAACTACAGCTCTCAGCAACCTTTGTTACTGCCACAGCGGAGCCCCTTCGGAGGTCTGGGCTGCCTTAACAAGAGTGGGGAGAGATCAGAGAGGACAGACAGAGGAGGAGCTAAAAACAACACCTCCCTGCAAGACCCCTCCAAACAATCTCTCCCTTCTCGCCGTGGCTCCACTAACGAGGGAGAAAAGACTGACAGGGGTGCAAAGGAGGCCGGAGAAGCTGGAGAGGGGGAGGTCCGACAGCCTCCGGTGGGTATTGCTGTCGCTGTAGCCAGGCCCCCCCATCGTTCTCCAGACAGCACTCCTGGAAACAACAGACAGGGCCGGGTGCTGCCCAGCCTGAAAGGTCAGACATCATATACTGCTTTTATTATTGTTTGGTCCATTTAGGTAATCACTGTTTTTTTGTTGTTAGCCAAAATATAAGAAATATAAGAAGCAGGACACACTCGACTGCTTCTGCATAAACTCACCAAGCAGAAAGAAAAGCACTATCTCTGATATCCTGTGTGCACGTAGCACAGGTTCTGGAAAATAGTGAGCATGTTTGTCCTGTTGTCTTGGTAACTCAGGGGTATCGCGCACTGTGTATCCTCTTGGTCGGGAGTTGGAGGAGAGGAAGAGGATGTCAGAGGACCAGATTGGTCTTCATCACCACGACAGAGACAGAGAACTGGTCATCAGGTAGAGTCACAAACACAAGCACACAAACACACACCCCTGCACGCACAAGGTAGTATCTATTCAGTTTTCCTCTCATCTGATAAGCTGCACTTCTTTTATTTTCCTCGCTTCTTTCTCCCAGTCTGAAGCCCTGCTTCTCTTTTCTCTCAGCCCCTCACTCCATTTACTCCTCTCACCCTTTGATGTGGTTTTTCTGTACCTCCTCGCTCTCTTACTTCACATCTCTCTCTTTCTCCTGAAGATGAGATGTAGTGCATTAATGTTACAGGGACTAATATGGATGTCTCTGAAGTATCAGGCTCTTATTATGTAGTCATATTAAGGGAAGAAAACATATAATGAGTAGTCATAGACCAGGCACAAGATGATGGCTGTTCCAGTTGCCGTCACATTTCCTTTTCTTCATGATTATAATGGTGGTAGAGGTAATGAAGATGACACGGATGAAGATAATGATCATAATAATGGTGATGATGGTGATGACAATAAGAGGGATAATCAACATAATGACAAAGTTCACCTCGCCTAACGCCATTGCAGGGAAAACAAGGACTGCATGGAGTTTGCTCGGATCCACCCATCTAGTAGCTGCCACGGTGACCTGACCCCTCACCTCCTTGTCCCCGGTGGAGCAAGCCAATTAGGGGACCCTGTTGCACATGCTCACCCAGCTCACCGCCACTGGATGCAGAGGACAGGAAGTCCCTCCCTCTGGATGGGCCCTTCATACAGTGAGAATGAACACAGATCCTCCAGTCATTTCACACTTGATTTTGATGTTTCCATTTTAAATGATGGATTATTGTTTAAGTTTATGTTTTTTTCTTTTGCCTTTACATTTTAAATAAAAAAGTATACATAACAATCTTAATTAATAAGAAATATAAAAGCATTCAATTTTTAAAAAATTTTTTTATAAACAATTTGAAATTTTGTGCAATACTTTGCAATGTTCCAGCACATAAGAAAAACAAAAAAACATGGTGTTGGAAGCAACATGACAAAGTGTGAAAAGGTTATAAGGATGTATTAATCGATCAGAGTTTCTGTGATTTAACGGAGCTGTGTGGTCTCCCTTACCCCCTTCCTGTTTCAGGTCTGAGCCATGTGGGGATGAGCCCCAGCTTCCCACCAGGTCTTGCCAACCCTCTACAGCCAGTCTTGGGGTCCCTCAGCCAAGATCCTAACTCCCCTCTTGTGGTTCTTCCAACAGAACCAGGGCCTCATCATCCTCTCGGTATGAAAAGCAGACTTTGCAGCAACAACAGTATGCATAATGATTGTTGTGTACCCAGGCTTACTGCCTTGCTGGCTCCTGCTTTCTTCTCATTTGTACAATGGATGCTGCTGCTGCCGGTTCTCTCTCAGAGTTTTAGTATCACTGGCTAATCATAATATAATGCTCAACTAAGCCCCTCTGTCAGTGGGACAATGTTTTATTGCTTTGTTAATGGGAACGGCTATTCCATTGCCCCCTCTGCATGTGCCTAGCATTATGCAAACCATTTGAACTGGCGTTTCATCCCTCTTGTGGTAGAGTGCAGAGGTGCTTAAACTGTGTGTGCATGTTAAAAGTCATGTTAATGTCTAAAGCAACATGTTACAGTTTTTTTTATTTTTTTTGCATATCTCAACCTTTGCTGGAGAGAGAAAAGAATGTGTGTGTGGGTGTGTGTGTGTGTGTGTTTTAGCATTTCTCACCTTGTAAATCCCATTTTCCCAACAAATACAACGCTGTGAGGACCCACTGCTCCTTTTTGAGCCAAATGCCCGGGCCAACATAAGTGCTGTTTTGAGTTTAGGGGTTATGTTTAGGACTAAGATGTGATTCGAGTTTAGGTTTGGTTTAGGGTTGGGCATTTACCGGTGATGGGTAGGGACAGAGTTACATTTACGGTTAGGGTATAAAAATGAATAAAAAAATGGATGGAAGTCCATGTAAAATCCTTGTGAAGATAGAAATACATACTATATGTGGGAGTGTGTGTGTGTGTGTGTGTGTGTGTGTGTGTGGATGATGCTTTGCAAACAGGCTGTGAAATTTAATTATCTCCCGCCTCCCTTGACTCGCTCTGTGAGAGTTCCTGCAGAGAGGGGAAGTGCATCCACTGAACCCTTCCCCTGGGAAACATTAGCCCACTCAGGCTAATCTCACAGAACAAAGGTTCCCAGTGACAAGCCAGCCAAGGAGCGGATGCGTGTGCGGGTGTGGGCGTGTGCGTGCGTGCGTGTGTGTGTCTTTGGGTGAAAGCCTGCAGGTTTCCTGGCGAAAAGTACCATATCCTCAAAAAAATCGGGTGAAATTAGGGGGCGTGACAAGATCACACAATATTAAAACCTCAAAAATGTTCTGTTAGAATGAAGCACTATCTACTGGCTGTCAGCATGTAGCTTTAGCTAGTGAAGTAAGTGTAGGATCATATGAGCCCAAAATATAAAGCCGTGTTTTCTTAAGCTTGTATCTCAGTGTCTATGTTTGAGACTAAAAAAAATGTTGGCCTGTAGTGTTAATGGAGTGGGATACTAAAGGCTGTTTTTGGATGAAACAAACGTTGTTGATGGACAAGAACACCCCTACAGTTGGCTACCCAACATGGGTCCGGACTTAATTTTTATAACACACTGTGAGAATCATGAAACCTTTGTGTCTTTGTCTTCCAGGCTTTTTAGCATTTAGAACTGGATTAGATTAAGCAAAACATAGTGTTAATCAAACCTGGATCCAATCATGGATTACAGATTGGTAATTGTAATTGAAATGCTGTCTCTATTTATGACAACAAAAAATGGGGATAATTATTTTTTCCCACCAGAAATAATTTCTCATTTCATAAAAATGTTATAACTTATCAACTCATCTTGTGAGCTGACAAATTCATTGCAAAATATTGCTGCCTATATGTAGTTCTAAGTAATCTAAGTTTGTTAACAATCTCAATCTATCTCAGCAAAGGTCTCAGTAAAGTCCCATCTCCTCCTTTGGTTCTTCCTCTAGATGTTCTGGAGCAGTCAGGTCTCTGGCCTTCGATGTACGGAGCCAGAGGAGCTCCCCCTCACCTGCAGCCCCACCCAGTCTACTCGCGCACCTCGTTCCTACAGCAGCAGGAGCTGTACGCCCTGCAGCATCAGCACCACCAGCAACAGCAGCGAGCTATGGAACACATGCAGCGACTCCCCTTAGGACCAGTAAGATTGGCCTTCAAGTAATGAGATTCAGAACAAGTCGGAATGTTGTAAGCTGATCCAAGGAGCCAACTTCCTCTTTCGGGGAGTTAGGAGTGGAACACAGTAAAATATTTGTTGATAGCGTAGGATGTAGGGCTGCACAATGTAAGGAAAGCATATAATGGTGATGTTGTTGCTTAGTATTGCAACCAGATCCTTTTGCAAAATGTAATCCTTGAACTAACTAGAATAAACTTGAATTTGCATGTTTCCAAGAATTCTTGCACCACCGATCTTTTTCGTTTCCTTTTTTTAAAAGAGAAAACATGACACAATCACAATAGACGACTCGCCGAATGGATCTCCAACTTCCAGAACCCCATCTTCTTCCTCATCCTCTGCCTCCACCCATGCAGCAAAGCCCTTCTCTCACACCCCTCCTCTCCCTAAGACCTCCACACTGTCTCCGGGGCTGTGTCCAAGCAGCCGGCAGTCACCCTGCTACCACTCGCCATCATCGCGTTTGACACACCCGCCAAATCCCCTGACTCCGACCCCAAGTCCAGCGGCGGCAGCACCACGATCTCCGGCCCTCAGCCCTGCTCCTTCACACCTTTCCAAAGCACTGGAGAGAGTCAGCGACAGAGGAGAAGGACAACCACCTCAGGACTATCCCCAGTCCTTAGAGCCAGGTGTGTTAAAAGAAGATTGAGATAGAAAAAACAGGCAAGGTTGCTAAAACATGGTGTATATCTTTAAAACGTGGTTTCCTTTTAGTTTTGCAAAAATAGTTTGACGCAGGGCCTTTGCTTCATATGTCCTTGAGTGTATTTGTGAAAGCTAAAGAGAGACGGAAGGCAGGCCAGCCAGTAAGGTCAAAGAAAACATATGGACACTCTTCGTGTTGCATGAGTGCAACCTGCCAGGCGCACATGTGTGTCACAAGAGGAAGGTCAGCGATATCTTCAGACAAAGCCTTCTTATCCTTCAGGGGTCCTTGGAAAAGTACAGGTGGAAGGATACACATTCATCTGGCTGTGTTGTCAGGGGGTGGAGGGATATCATCAATAAAATGAGAGCGAGGTGACAGGGCTGTCGCAGCAATCATAGGAAAACAGCAGGGTGTCATCAATATCCAACGTAGATCTATAAACTCACACTTCTACACACACGCATGCATTCTGTATATTTAATATACACCAACACACTCAGTGTTTTCTGCACCTCGATGTTAATGTACTATGTCAACTGTAATCACATGCTTCATCTTGTCTGCCTGAACAGAATGCCAATGAAGTTAAGCTAGGCCGGAGTTTACTTCTGTACATTTTTATGTGTCTTATGTCAGATTTCTGACATGTAGAACCACTTTTAGTTTTATGTCAAACTTTGACTTTTGCTCTCACTTTATGTTTCCACCAGACTTGCCACCTGTATATAGCTTCTCTCCAGTTTCCATGGGTTACAAGGCCGGGCCTTCGCCTCCTGAAGCGCGAGCGGCAGAGCAACCTTTGTTGGAAGAACAGCCAACAGGGTCTGAAACCAAGTCTTTCTCTAAACAATGCACCATCCAGCCTCTCACCGAAGAGCGAGCAAGGGAAGAAGAGAATGTAACAGAATGCAAGGCGGTGGAGTCCGAGAATGAATCAAAAGGATGCTCTATCTCTGAACTGCAGAGTGCTCTTTCTAGATCACCGTCATGCCCTTTCCAAGCTCCAGTTCCCGAACCATTCTGCCTAGCAGGCAAAACCCTGAAAGTGGATGTTCCTTTGGGTGGCCTTACGGAGCCTCAGATGTCCAAAGAGCAGGGAGATGACTGGGAGTGCATCAAAGAGGATGGCATGGGGGAGAATGAGAGAACAGAGGCTGGACCAGCTGAATGTACTGTCTCTGTGCCTGTAGAGCCTGCGAACGGGGAGCAGGAGCAGGATCAGTACCATGATGAAGAGAATGTAGAGGTGGTTGAGGATAAGGAAGAGGAAGAAGATGGGAGTGGGAAAAGTCCAGATGAGGAATTGGTAGAATATTCTGTTGTTTCCCCCTCTGCTGACCTGCTCCCCTGTTCCACTATGACAACAGCAGCCCAGTTGGAAGGGGCTTACATGTGGAGCTTGGAGCTCTTGATTGCGGCGGCTCTGTGTGCCACCAGAGATGCCTTGTACCCGCCGGCACCAGTTGTTCAGACCCCGTCTCCTTCTTCTCACCATGGTATGGAAATACTGGGGGAACTAGCCGAGCTGGAGATCAAGCGAAGGAGCAGGGAGTTCAAAGAGAGGGAGGAAGAAGGTGAGAAGAACTTTTAACTACCATTCTTAAACTGTTTTCAATTCATATTTGAGACCTTAAAATTATCACTAGCAGACAGATGTCATATCTATGTGTGTCTGTACTGAGGTGAAGAGATCATGAGAGTGGTGAGAGGCTAACACTTAGTCCTATGGGGACCTTTGTTTTAGCTTTGGGAAGTTTATTTATAGGCATACAGATTGTAATGAAAGACATATAAACATAAGATATCACCTATGTGATGATGTAATTTGCTTCTCCCACCAGTCCTTTGGGGGAATGTAGGTTTGAATGGGAGTCAATGCAACGTTGAGGCTGTTCATTTTGCAATAAAGGTGCAAAATGACCAAACAGATGTGTTTTTTTTAAAAGGTTTAGGTTCAGTTGAATATGTCAGACAAGGTAAACTATGATGTAGCTACATTAATTTAAAGAAGTGATGTCATATTATTGTATAACTTGTCCACCATAATATCCAAGCACCTAGAACTCACAACCTACAGTTTTTGCTTATTTCAGTAACACCTTAGAATTTATTTCTCTAAATAGCTCAGAAGTTATTTAGAGAAATAGCTCGGACTCTTACTCAGACCATAGGGAATTAAGGGCCATTGTGTAAGGGCCAAGCACTTGGATCATCTTCCTGGTCTGCTCACTGTGGAATATCTCGGGAAAGTCCCTCCAAGATTTTATGAATGTTTTTCTGAATTTTTTTCTGCAGTCAAAATCAGATTTTATATTGTTACTTCAGCAATATTTGCAATAAATTTTACTACTTTTTTTCCTCAATAAGTCCCTTTTAAAAAGGCACATAAAAGAAAAAAAATGAGAAAAAAATAATAACAGATTTGACACGCAAACATTTTTATTGTTAAAAAAAACGTACATTTTTGTTACTCACCATATTGATCAAAGAAAATAACTTGACAGTTAGTAAGTCTGAGGCGGAAGTGTAGTAAGAAATACTGACACCTATAAGTGAGGGTTAGAAGTCAATAAAACCATTTTTTTTGACATTTTTGTGGAAAATTTACAATAAATTAATGGGGAAAAAATGAGAGGGGTTTGTTGATTTTGCATGAATTTCTGTGATTGCTGAAACGCTAAAGACTACAGGGACTGTCTAGAAGTATGACAACCTTATATAAGCTGGTTAATTGGTCAGGCTGTCTACTCGAGTAGCTGGCCTGCAGTCTGCAGCTGCTAGTAGATTGATAACTAGCTTAGGAGGAAAGGAAGGATGAAATGCAGGAGTGACCAACACCGTTCCACAACAAAACACTGTATGCTGTCTCTGGCATCTCATTTGGACCGCAGGAATGCAATGATGAAATATTCACAGGCTGTTGTTAGAATGTCACTATTTCATCAGCTTAACTCTATTACTAGACAAAATTACATGTGCTGAGACCGCTAGCAGTAGCATTCCATCTTTGATCAGCTGTGACTCGTGATAATCTCCAAATATCGGTGAGACTTAAAAAGGAGCAGGATGTACCAACTTTAATGGCACTGGACAAAATCCAACGCCTTCCTTCCCTGTTGGCAGACTTAGAGTGGATTGACAAGCTATAAATGATAAATGGTAAAAAGTTGTGACTAATCTAGTGGCTTGATACAGACGGCGGCCTTAGATCATGTACTTTTGTGTAGCAACACTAATATTGTTTAGCTGAGAAGACAGAAACAACCCAAACACTGACTGCATACCTGCCAGTGTGAATTGGCAGGTATGCCAATTCCTGCCAAGTCAAACATTTACACTTTGACTTGTTTTAAATAGCTAAAATCAGCTAAAGGATACGACATCAAAATGACTGCTTCAGATAAATGAACTGTTACTGTTAATAACCTGCAGACATTACTTTGTTCCAAACTAGCTCTTTGAGGCCAGAAAATTAGATCAAGAAAGAAGAAAAATAACTTATTTTTTTTCTGCCTAAACAAACATTCCAACTTGCAGCAAACCCAAAACAAAAGGTGGACTGGGAGACGTGTGAAACGTACATCTGTGAAATCCAGATGTCTATAATGTCGCACACAAACCCTCAAAAATGTTCCTCTAACTGTCCTGTTTCCTTCCTTTTCGTTCCCACTCTCAGCTGCTTCCCATAGAACCGGATTTACCCCCCTGGGGAGTAAGTGTGTGTGTTGGGTGGCGTGCGTATTGCTTTGTGTTTAAAGGGAACACAGAGATGGACAAACAAGCTAAGCTTCAGACACGATCCAGGACACACATGCACAGACTCTCAGCCCAATGTGTCCCTCAGGCTCTGTCGTCTTGCTTTGCTAATTAGACCCTTTCCTTTAAAACACTTCTCCTGTAAGCGCTCCTATTTTCCTCTCGTCCCTCTGAGAGAAAGTGTTTTTATTTATGCCAGCATCTGTGCGTGTGTGTGTGTGTGTTGTATGCATGCCGTGCACACACCGGTGTATGTGGCTAAGCTGTTAAGTAATCCCAGATGAATCCCTGCTCTCCTCCGTCAGAGTCCCTGTGTCTCTCAACCAGGCTGCCTCCTCCTGTCTCTCCTCCTCCTTTGTTATTTTTTCCCTCTCACTCGCGTCTTCTTTTTTTTATTTATTTATTTTTTATATAAAACCAATGTAATCTTGTGTGTAAATCCTGCCTCTGCAAGCCTTGTTGACGGAATTAATAAGTGTAAAAATCATAAGTCGCTCAGCTGCTGCAAAGCGAGATACAGGCTGTGTGAGTGTGCATTTGTTTACGTGTGCGCGTGCTTAGCATGTGTAATAGGTGTGAAATCAATAAGTCAGTCCCATCCGGGGCGTGGAAAACACCAGATCCCAGCGCGTTTTACTTAAAAAGCAGCTCTGCTCTCGTTGTTAAGAATGTTATTAATACAGCTGATGAGGCTCATGTCGCTTTGGACGCGATTGGGAGAGGAAATCGATCCCAGACAGACGAGGTTATGATGGATATCTCAGCTTTTTACCAGAGATCCCAACTACGGATCAACAATTCAGCAAACCGTTGGAAAGAATCAACACACCTAGAGTTAAACGTTAAAAATCTGTCAGTGTCCTAATTTTCTTTCATATATAAATTACATTTGAACAAAGCTTCCTGAACAGTGACACAGTTACATGGTACTGAAGCAAAACTTTCAAACTTAATAACACAATCTTATTGCTTTTGTTTCAAATGGAAAAAACTATTTTTACTCCCGCTCACTGAAAAAAGAAAACAGGCTATCCAACTTTTTAAAAAATTGAGTTAATTTGTTACAAGTAATCAAATTAAGGTTATCCAAGTAAATATATTAAGTTTATTAAGTTGTCACGCTAAGCAAACGAAAATAAATGAAGTCTGACGAAGTAAATCTGATTACTTGTAACAAATTAAGCAAATTTTTTAGAAGTTCCATTCTCTGTTTTTCAGTGCTCCTGCTTAGTTTTTTTACGACTATAATTATCACCCTCTAAATTCAGTGACTCACTGTGCTAATGGCTCAAAATATTAGACCTTTTTGTTCTATTCTTTATGGAAAAACACAAGCTGATACTAGCTGGTGGGGAGAGTCTACAGCTTTTATGTTACTAACAGCACAATTGTTGGCAACGTAACATCAATTAAAAAGACACATTCACATTTTTACGGACATGAAATCAGACCAAAAGCTCTCATTTTAGGTTAGCTAGAATTACCAAAAATGATTTCTGTTTACTAAATGCCAGAAAACTTAGTGGGAACATTTTTCAAAGATTCTTTTTGTAAGTGACCAGCCAGCTTGCGATGCTTTATGCTTTGTAAAGTCAGAGAAAAATATGGTCACTCCTGCATTTTCTCCAGCAACTCCTTAAGAGCACTTTAAACAGTAGGAACAGGAGGATCGTGATTTTTTTCTTTATTTCATTGGTATACCGTAATACTGGTAATTAGCCAACACCTGGTGGATATGCTGCTTGTAGCATGCCGGCTGCAGTTTTAATAGTTTTAATTCCATGCATGACGTTGTTACTGAACAGCAGAGCTGCTCTAAGCGTCATCACAAGCTGCGTTTTCATTAACTTTAAAATTGTACAATTTGATATTTCGAAAGTAAATTTGCTTAATGAAAACACAGCAATTTCTAGAAAAAAACTTTCATATTTTGAAAGTTCTAGCACTAAAGTCTCAGTGCTAGAATGAGGTGGTTTATTGACTGTATCAAGAATGGTGACTCGCATCACATGAGTCACGTGATCAACAACTGGACGCTACTACTGGCAGAAACAACAAAGAAGAAGACAGGAAGTCAATGAGGATCACGACGCAGAACGTTTTTCAATGACTTATTGCGTGAACAAGCTTATTCACGTGTGATTTTAATTGCATTTGTTGTTTATTAGAAACACTGCAATTGCAAAATAGTGTTTTTTTATATATATCTATATATATTAGTGGAATATCAACAAAGATTTGTGCATATTTGTAATGGAAACACAGCTACTGATCCGATCTACCAGCTGTTACTTTTATAAAGATCTCTCCTCCAAACAACTCACTGATATTTGCACAGTTTTTACTCATTTCTAAATAATATTTCTGGTGGTATCTTTTGATGCAAAGTTTTATTGTTACTTATCGTAATTAGTCTGTTGTTTTGTTATGTCCAAGTAGACACACACATTTCGAATATTTTTAAATGAACCTACGCAGTTCCTCTATCTTTGTGTGAGCGTACTTGCTTTGATTACCTGTCACGTTGCAGCAGAATAATTTCCCCACTGTGAGACAAAAAAGGAATTTTTATTCTATTTTAATAAAATCAAGTGAGTTTCTGAGTAGACGCTTTTTTTCAGGCAGCTAACCAAGCAGTGCGCAGCAACAGGTGGGGGAACTGCATTAGTCCATACAGAGTAAACTCCAATCACCAATGCTCACCCACACTCAGAACATTTGCTGGGTTTTTTTTCATGTCAAATCCCCCGAGCTGCCTCCTATTATAGCGCTCAACTCTGTTACCAACACACCATGGTGTTATTACTGTGTGTGTGTGTGTGTGTGTGTGTGTGTGTGTGTGTGTGTGTGTGTGTGTGTGTGTGTGCGTGCGTGGATGAGTGGAAGGTACATATTGATTGCGGCCATCCTCCATAATACTACACCAGGCGGGGTGATGTCAGCGGTGATGTCATCCTGTCAGGGTAACCGGAGCGTGCCATTGGCTCTATGGAGCTTGACACACGAGACGACATAGACCTCTGCCAGCCTGGACGGGACACGGCCGGCAGCGGCAGCGCCTTCCCGCCCCTCTCTGTCCGCCGTCCTGATCTCGCCCGTCCGCGCTCCCTCTCGTTTTCTCTGACCTCTCATCCTTCCTGCCCTCCTCGCGCTCCTCTTGTTTCCCGCCTTCTCCCTCGCCGCCGGATCCCGCTATGAAGCGCGCGCGCGCGCGCGCAGGTTTAATAATGTCAGGTGTCAGCTGGGCAGGTCTTGCTGCTCCCGCGCGCGCAGCCTGCGAGTGATCCAGCGGAACCTCTCTCCTCTCCTCGTCTTTCTCCTCGGAGGGAAAATTGGATTCTGTCCATGTCCATAATGAGAAGATGTAGGAGAATAAATAGATAGCTCAATAAACACTTTGCCTCTTATTGCTTCTCCTCCCCTTCAGTCCTCACCCCCTCCCTGCTTTTTTCTCACTGCGCTGCAGTCCTTCCTCCTTCCTCCTCTTTTTGCTCCCGCCACCCGCTGCTCTCCTTCTCTCCATTTCTCCCACACATACATACGCTCGTGCAGCTTCGTGTCTGCGGAGCTCAGCGAAAACTGTGTGTGCTCCGAATGAGTGTGTTGTGTTTGCAGAGGTTTGTGTATGTGAACCTCCTCATGAATATTCTGTTTTATCTGCTGCCGCGGTGACAATGACAGAGTTAATGACAGTGACAGATGTAGAGAAGCCCCTCCTGCCCGCCTCCTCCCCATCTCACCTCCACCATTACTCCCCTCTATGTGCGCGCGCCTGTGTTTGTGTGTACGATTAGGCAGGAACACAAGTATACATCAAATAAACTACACAGCTAATATCATAAATATCACCACTTTTCAGGGCGCAGTTTCACCGCTCTAAGAAAATAAATCCGCTGAGCGCTCACGGTGTTTTACAACGAGGCGCTCGTGTCTGAACTGAAACCATCCATCTCTCGCACAGGTGAGGAGACGCTGACCTTTGACCTTCACAGTCTGGCGACGCTGGCGGCGGCCCGGGCTCTGGAGATGGGCGGCGGCACCGTGGACGCGGAGTCCGACCGGCACTGTCCAATCAGGAAGAGGCTAAACCTGCGCCGGAAGTGCAGCTGGACGCCTCGGCACGAGCCGGTGAGGCCTTCAGAGAACGTCTGTTTTCAGAAGCATGAATCATTCATACTAAATTGTGGGTTGCTGCTGAGTTGAACAATAGAAACGGGCCTTGTTTTTGACAGAGCGTGGATCTTGTGTTTCCTCTTTGTCTTGTTAGGATTTTATCTAATTGGCCTATTCCAAACAAACTTGTTTTGTTTTGTTTTTTTCATATTTTGTGATAATCTTACTTCCATTTAAAAAAAACAAGAAAAACAAAATATGGACATGGTTTTGTGCATTTTTTTATTCACCCCTCTTCGCTCTGATGCCCACAAACAAATGAATACATCTATTATCAGCATAAATCCAGTTATTCTGCAAAGGCTTAAGATTACTGGTGAGTCAATAGTGAATGAAGAGCATCACAAAGACCAAGAACCAGATCAGACAGGTGGAGAGGTTAAAAGCAGGGTTCAATTATAAATGAATATCCCATCACCCAATTGGAGAACATCCCAAAACATGGCAGTCCGCTTAAATTTAAAGGGCCATGGTAAAAAATAATAACACCAACACTCAAAAAAATATCCCATCTTACTAATGGAATAGTATACACTGTGTGAGACATATTTGCAATAGATGTAAGAGAAACACTCCATAAGTGAATGAACTGAACTATTAATATGGAGAAATTTGATAAGTTGATCAGGCGCCACAGCATCCAGGGTTCGATTCCCAATGCTGGGGCCTTTGCTGCTTCTTTCTAACATAATGCAAATTTAAAAAAAAACTAAAAAAAAAAAAAAAGCAATAAGCTGCAGAGTTCTGTGATGCCGTCCTATTGCTAATTAGTAAGTCAATTTTCAAAAGTTTACAGAGACCACCTGCATCTGTTTGCATTTTGCTGGCAGGCCAATCAGGCCTGCGCTCCTCCTGCAGGGATGCAGCACTGTTACCACACTTACAGAGCTGATTGAGATTCTGCTCTTTTTCTGTTTTCCTGGCTGTGAACAGCGACCAAAGAATTCAGACTGAGGCAGAGCCACTTTTAATGTGGCTAGTTGGACTGAAACAACTGAAATTAGCCAATTACTACTAATATTCAGTCAATACTAGTCAAAAATTAGTACAGTGAGAAATAACATATTTTGCAACAAATATATATATATATATAATATATAGAATATATATATATATATATATATATATATATATATATATATATATATTCTGGACTGCTGGGAGTGAGGAGGTTCCTGTTGGAGCAGAAACAGAAGTTTGTTCCCCCAGCGGCGGCTCCAGCTGCTCCATTGTTCAGGCGCCTCTGGCACTGAGAGAACCACTACATTATCATCCAGGCACTTTTATCAGTGAAATGCACACTATGCCAGATTGGTTTGCATATTCAAAACTTCCATGTAAGTAGAACAGTTCATCTCTTTGTCACAAATATCACAGTCAATAAAAAAAAAGAAAGAAGATTCCAGTTTAAATAACGGAACATTTGGATAATAAAACCGGTTTAGTTAATACACGGAAAGAAGCATCGACACGCCTCCGGGAATCACATCAAAGTGCCTTAAAATAAGGAACTCCTTTGAAACTTTTTTTTTAAAAGTGACATCATGTTGGAAATATGTTTTCCTGTCATCCAGAAATCTGCATTTGAAAGCAGAAGATACTCGTTAAAAAAGAAAAAAGAAAAAAAGATGCCCTAAAACCTGCATCATCAACACGCCGGCCAAAAAAAACTCACTGGTTATATATTCAGTGCTTGTAGGAGTGAGGATTGTCCACAGCATTATAAATTCCTCTGCTTTGTGTGTGTGTGTGTGTGTGTGTGTGTGTGTGTGTGTGTGTGTGTGTGTATCAGGTGTGCCCAGTGAAGGGCTCCATGGAGACGATGGGAGGGGAGGAGCTGGCCATGCGTGTCCAGCTGGCTGAGCTACAGCGCCGCTACAAAGAGAAACAGAGAGAGCTGGCCAAACTACAGAGGAAACACGACCACCAGTGAGCAGAATAACACACTCACACACACGCCAACACACGCATGCACACACACTTTTCTTGTCTTTACTGAATTGGGCATTCCGACATTCACAATTGTGCTTTCATGCTGCATCCCCTCCTGATTTATCATGACTTGCTGCCTTTCTCACACTGGATGCATTTTGACCTGGAGCCGAAGCAGCCTGACCCCGCCCCCACCGCCTGATTTCTGCTGCCTTTTCAACCCCTCTCTCTCTCTCTTTCCCTCTCTCCATCCTCCTCTTCCTTTTCGTTGCTCCTCTCCCTGCAGGAAAGACGAGACGTCTCGTAGCCCCGCTCGCCGGGGGCCCGGCCGCCCCCGCAAGCGCAGGTCCACCCCCGGCCCAGCTGCCGCGGAGAGCTCCAAAAGACTCAGGTCAGTGCTCTGATGCTGCGTCGGTATAATCAGCGTGATTGGCAAGCCCAGCTCATTCATCCTGATTTCTGTTTGTGTTTTTGGTGAAAGGCACGGTTGATTTTCAAGAAGTTCTTCTTCAGCTGAATTGATTCAAATGCTCTATAGCTGATGATTTGCTTGATTGGGCCCTGGAAGGAGCTGCTCATGCATGCACACACACATGCACGCACACGCCCTCACACACACGTGCACGCACACGCCCTCACACACACATGCACGCACACGCCCTCACACACACGTGCACGCACACAGTGGGTTATGTGATGGAAGCTGTAAGATGGCTGTGATTTTTAATGAGAGAAGGTAATGGAGCTGAAGGCTTCATTAATCATCATTAATCACTTTTAATCATATTTATCACTTGTATTGATTGTGTCCTGATTCCATGTGAACCACTTGCATATACTAATACAGCTGGACAAAGTCTGGATGTACAGTTATTACAGTGATAAATGACTCAACGCCTCCCCCACCTGCAGCAACACGTCGCCACACATTTTAGCACCTCAAACATGCTAACTTTTAAGCAGACAAACTCCAATCACACACACCACACACACACACGCACACACCAGCATTCACTGTGATAAATGTGTTTTCTCATGGTGCCCCACCTCTGTTAGCAAGTGCACCCGTCGTCTTGATAAAATGATTAAAGAAACTCAGGGTTTGTCACGGTTACCATGATTAGAAGGCGCTAATGAAAATGACAATGAAAGCCTTTTGTCATAATATGCCGGCGTCGCCGCACACATAGTCAGGCAGGGAACTTGTTTAATTAGCCGAGCTGGTTTCTACGTGCCTGTGCAACACGACGAATGTTGTCATTAACAAGCAATGTATCGCGTGTTTATGCTTTTATCTTCTCATGAAGATTGAGGGCGAAAGTCAACAATTAAAAAAAGCAAGAGAAGGAGAGGATCAGACAAAATTAAAATTGTTGTTTTTCTTTGCATTCACATGGGCCAGGCATAGCATGTTAATAATGGAGTAGCTTTCAGCTAGTAGGCTAATGTAAAGTAGCCTAATTCTTGGGACAGAGCATACTCAGTTAGCCATGTTTAGAGACTTTACCCTCAGCCTGTCACATGATTTCTAACATCATGTGTACATGCTAACAAAAGGTTTAGTTAGCATGTAACATGTCCTGAGAAATTACATCAGTAGCAACATGGAATGGCTACTATCATAATAGAATAGAATAGAATTACTTTATTCATCCCAGCAGGGAAATTACTTTGCAGTTACAGCATAGAGACAAGACACACAACCACCACCATTGAGTAGCAATTGTAGACAAAATAAAAATAAAAATAAAATATAACATGCTGTCAATATACGTAAAAAGCAGTTTAGAGCAGTCCTTGCAAAGATTCAAAAAATGCAGATACAGTATGTATATGTAAATATATGTACAGCAAGTGTGCCACAGTGCAGTTGTGCAAAATTGGACTGATTAGTGCAGAACAATGATTTAGCTTTTATTGTACAGTAAACTAGCAGGTATAAAATATTAGTCATTCAAATGGGCATAAGAGGGCTAAATGTTGCTTCCACCCATCCATCCTCCCTTACTCTTCCACTTGTCTGAGCTTGGGTCACAGGGTTACAGGTAACTCAGACAGCATCTCCCCAATGACTGTCACTCACTTTGGAGGGTCTCAAGGCATTTGTCTGAGTCCCCTTCTGGTGTCTTGAAAGCCATGCCCAGGAGTCCTGATCAGATGCCATATCTTTATATTATGATGCATATAATCAGCATGACCCTGGCTTTGTCTAGCAGCCAGCTCATATTGTACCCATGTTGGACACCCCAGATGATGGGATGTGGAAGGCCTGACCACATAGTGGTCACGCATCTCCCATCCGTCCAACCTGGCTCTGTGTGCCCCTGTTTCCTTATTCCACATGCAGTTTGCGTATTTGTGGGGGTCGTCTTTTACTAAGGTCTGTGAAACACATTTAGTTTGATTCTGCTAATAGGACTAGCTTGCCATAGGAAACCACTCAGGAAACAATACCATGGACAACATAACGTCCAGGATCATAGGAATAGTCAAACCTTCCATTGTGTTAAGGTGGCTCTTATGATGTGGAGTCATAAGTCACCCATCAGTTTTCTATGTCTAAACTCAGTTCTGGCCTGTTCCACAACCAATGGAATCATCCTGAAGTTGGCTTCCAGTTCAGCTGGTGGTAAAGGGCTGTTTCACAACTTTTGTTTCATCTGGACAAACTTAGATCGGATCTCAGAGCCAACCTAAGGCAAAACAGACTGAGCTGCTGCTAAGGGCCCCACACCAGCATTGGGCCCTATTCTGCTAGAATTCTCAAAGCATTAGATATACAGAAGGAGCCTCTACTTGATAGGTTCATCCTCTACTTACCCACTGTTATCTCGTGAACTCTGAAAGCCACAACGGTATCTCTAAAAACAACAAAAAGTGCTAACAATGGATGTATAACAGATTTTTATTATAATACCTAGCTGTAAACTCTAATATTGGTAATGCTGGCTATATAATGCACACACATTTCTCATTGAATATATGCATGATAAATTCTCTGTGAGGAAGGATGTCAAATTTTATTTGGGCACCTATAAACAAGCAATGTCCGACACACTGATTACCTCTGTAGAGTTGGTGTCAAACATCTTCCTGGACTTAACCTGAAATATATATATTTTTTTTAGAATAAGAAAGTTGCAGAGCATGTTCTGACATCCAGGTGTTGGATTTATTTTAGTGAAACGAGGCTCAACTTGGTCTCTGCCTCACATCAGTTCCATTTGGATCACATTACAATCAAACTGAAAAGGCAAATGACCTTCTGCAAAAGGGAAACCAGTGTGTTGGCTCTAAAATTATTCTGTTATTTAGCAGGAATGTAATAGAGAGCGCATTCAGTACCTATTGCCTGTGATGCGATTTTGGCCCTTGAAGCTTAAACCGTGGGGGTGAGCAGCAGGGTTGGCGATGTGGTTTTAGATTGCAGACTCCTCCTCTTTTTCCCCGCCTCTCCTGGGACCGGAGATGCTCCGAGCCAATCCTTCCCTCCTTGGGAATATAGGATTCACCTGCCTCAGACACCAGCTGCTAACAGAGTGTGGGCCGGGGTGTGTGTGTGTGTGTGTGTTGGCTGCCTGTGGTGTAAGAGTCCATGCAGGCAGTGAAGGAAGGACAGAGTGAAAGAGAGGCAGGGAGGAGTAGTGTTCGATAGAGGTTAGTGTTTATCGATTGAGCCCTGAAGCTCCGGTCAACGGACAGACTCCCCCGAGACTGCTTTATCTCTCTCTCTCTTTGTTTCTCTCTCTCTCTTTTTCACTTCCCTTCCCCCACTAAACCTCACTCCTGTTCTCTCTGTCTCTATCTTCAGTAGCGCAGCTTCACTTCTCAGACCAACTCTTGCCCTTTTACATGATGATTCAGCTTTGTATTCACACGACGGCTGAATATTTCTGTGTTTGGCGTCAAACCGCATTGGCGGTTCTCACACCCTGCATCCATGAAAAAAAATTAAGACAATGAGAACCAGTGGGAGACAATGAACGAACCGTCATGAGAGAAAAGTGAAATTAGAAGGAAAAGACTAGATAGGATGGACTATGGCAAACATTCGTCTAGCGAGAGGAAAAAAAGCCCCTGATCCAAAGAGGCATGGACTCTACCAGACCTCTAAATATGTGCTGCAGAATCTGGCACCAAGATGTCAACAGCAGATCCTCCAAATCCTCGAAGTGGCAAAGTGGAGCTTCGACAGATTGAACTTGCTTGTCCGGGATGTCTGATTGGGACCTGGAGCATTTGTAGACCAAGTCAATACCTTGAACCTTATTCTCCTTAGACTTAAACCATTTCAGCTTTGTGGCAAGGTGCATTATCCTTCTGAAATAAACTACATCTACATGGGAATGCAGTTTCCACAAACAGGTATAGCTGTAAACACGTAGCTAGTTTACACCTACGTATAAACTCCAGTCCTCCAGTCCAACATTTGACAAAGATACCAGGGCCCAAAGTTTCCCATCAGATCCTCGCCCACACAGTCGTCTGGCCAACACATCACTTTGTTTTTTATCAAACTATGGTTGGACAATATTGCTGAAAAACTCATCATGATATAAGCTTGCCATTTTAGTCGATATTTATAATTTTCAATATCAATAATTATTGATTACATTTTGTTTTGTTTTAAATATATGAAAAACTTTTATACACAGTTGTCTCTCCACGCCGCTGTTTATTTTAAAGCAGGTACCAGGCGCGGTGGCATGACTTAAAACTGCTCAGGTTACTCAACAGGTTGTTACTAGGTAACCAAAGAGTGAGTGAGTTAGCTGATGCCACCCAGTTAGCTTAGCTCAACAAGAGAGGTTGAGCAGCTAACGTCTTTCCTGTGCCTACATCTCCCAGATGTATGTGCAAAATGCTGTGCGGTTCTGCATCAGAGTTCAGTGAATATAGAATATTCTATCAGCTGTATCATCTATTGACATTGATCAAGTGTATTGCGATACATATTATTGATTAATTATCCAGGCCTATATCAAACTTGCTCAAAAACTTACATTGCCCATTTTACTTGCTTCTGGCACATCTACATTGAAGACAGAATGTTCACTTGCTATCTAATATATTATCTATTGAACTTGGTAAGAAGTACCACAATAAAAAGATAATTAAAACATAATCAGTGGTCATAATGTTTTGCCTGGTTAGTGTAAATTCTCATTTTGTGACCATCTCTGCCATGTTTTGTTTTTTTCCCAGGACTGGGCTAAATATCCTAGAGCAAAAGAACAGGAATGTCTTGTCCAACCACAGCTTCAACGGTCTGAGTTCTGCACAGGTCAGTTATCCTGTTGTTCACAGTTTATCTACGCACAAATTCACAACCATCTCGTGCTGCTTATTTTCTTTTGTCTTTCAAGAATGCTTCAATTACAACAAATAAATGAGTCAATAATTAGTCGTTCCACTCACTGTTCACAGATGAAAGCTCGTTGTAAGCACAGAGGTCGACCAAGCTCTCTGAGCTCCAGGCTGGCCAGGCGGGTGACCCAGATGAAGCAGAAAACCGCCGCCCAGCGGGAGGCGCCAACAGCTGGAGGGGTGCACAGCAGCGAGGAAGACCCTTCCAAGAACCATAGCCGACAGGGGGGGAAAGGTGAGGAGTTGGTGTGAGGATACATGCAAAGTTGTTGCCCATTACGCATCTGGGATTCCAAAATGAAAAAAACTCTGATTGCTGTTGATCCATCAGATCGACAAGACCGGATGCCAGGTGAGACCATGAAGAAGAAGAGAGGTCGAAAGCCCAAAGTGGTAATGGGCATCAACCCCAACCGGCCTCATCACAGGGACAGACGGGACATACACGATGGAAGAGAAGAGAAGAGCTGCAGCGAGAGTTCAGAGCGTGGTGAGTTACTGATCGGGTCTGAAAGCAGGATTGTGAACTGGTACGAATTATTCAATGCTAAATCAGACAAAAGTTACAGGCAAAATTGGCAATTGGAAAACATATTTTCCAGAACTGTCACATGCTACTGTTAGCTTGCAGCATTCACATGTAGTCAATCATGTGAGTCAAACGGTGCTAAGCGGGCTGATGGGGTTAATGAACATTGACCATTCGGCGTGAGATTTTGCTGTGAGAGCGTGTTTGTGAGTGTTTCGTCGAGGCATCTGAGAGTGAGATGTCTGCCGTCATCAGGGGGCTCCTCTTACTGCCCGGCTTGTCTGTCACACTGTTAAAACTGTTAACGATGTACCACAGGCATGCAGCACTGCCACCCCCGGCCCTCATCCTCACATCGTAACGTGAGCCCGTCTAGAATGTCACACCCCCATCCTTCTGTCTCTTCCTCCCAACTCCAACCTCGTGAAAATGCCTTCAGTGGAGGCTTTGAGTTGACAAGACCATCAAATCCACCCTGGTATGGACCTTTTTGTAGGAAGGGCTGATGAGGAGATTGTAAAACTTTGGGGAAACTCAAGAATTCAATGCACCTGTGGCCTTGGCAACAGGACAAGGTGGGATATGTATGGGTGTAGGGCGAAGTGTTGACGAGAATCCTGTGTAAGTGACAAATGTGTTTGAGAAGTGTTGACACCCAAAACACAAATCCCCCCTCACATCCCCACCAGTCAGCGACACTCAGCTGCCAATAACAATCTGTTTGTGTGTACACACAAGAAATGGTGGCTCTAGTCTCAGACTGGTACTCGAGTCACACTGAAGTTGCAAAAATAAAGACTTCAGACTTCATTTTGACTCGTGCTGTTAAGACTTAGATTCTGGATCTGGGAACAAGATTTCATGAACTATCTTTACCTCATGTAATCACTGGTGAAAACCCTGTAGATGGTTTATAATTATCTGTTCATGCTAGCTGTAGCTTCATGGATGTCTCTCTCTAGGCCTAACAGCTATAGTTCATTTACTGATACGGTAAGAAAGACTTTCAAATCAAAAGCTACTTTTTCTCAGAAAGCAAAATTCTTTCTCATTTACTAAATATTTTTTGCCTCGCTCTTTACTATGTAGTTTATAACTGACCTTGGAACACATTTACTGTAAAGAATCAACAACAGATTGAAATTACAACTTAACTGCAAGTGTCAACATTTAAAGAAGGAAATGATGTGCATCAGGTTTGGGCTGCACAGAGGCGGAACTGTTTACACTGTTCCAGGTTCGAATCTCCCAAAGCAATCATAGCAGGTGTTCTAAACATATTGAAGCTGGTAATAGTTCCAAATCGCAGATCCTCTCACACACGGAGAGAGAGAGAGTACTTTGAGCAAAAGTGTTTCTACAGAAGGGAACCTTACAGTTCCTGTTAAAAGCCACTCTGGTAGATCTAACGCTGCCCTGCAATTTCTGTATAAATTGCTTAACGGTTTAGGTGCAAGTCAGTTTAAACACTTAAAACTGGTGATTTATAAAATTGGAAAAATACAGAATACAGAATTTAGCCAGAATACATCAGTGATGAAATCTGATTGGCTTTTGACATAAAACATCCGAGGCCCGAATGTTGTAGAGACGCTCTGGCTGTTAGCAATGCTCACGTAAAAGTCACTGGAGGTTCTCTGACTGATGGCTCCGATGCTGACATTTCACAGAGGAGGAGGTTGGCAGTGACGACAGCGAAGACGAAGCGGGTGACATCAAGATTACCTCATCTAAAGAAGCTCTTGCAAACTCCGCTGGGATGTTTCCCTTTTCAGCTCAGTCCTCCAAGCTCCAAGCAAGCCTGAAAGCCAGGAGCAAGAGGCCTGGACCTCCTGGTGAGAGATTACATTTACTCGTAATTTGCAGGAGTTACGTGGAAACTGTAACGTAACTTCGCACTCTCTCTTTCAGTTTCTTATCCACAATCACACCTTTGCAACCTGAAAGTAACTTATCTTTACCTTCTTTAATATTCCCTCTTCATCCTCAGGTCTGGGAAGCTTCCCATGCATGCAGCAGAGGAGTGCAGCCAGGCGGCCAAACTTCAGCAACTTGGACAGGGGACATCCGGACCACATGGGGGCTACTAAAGCCTCCCTCCCCAGCTGGGGTGTGCCATCAATAGGCTGCAACTTTGGAGAGAGCCACAGCAACCAGCGAGCTCTGACCGAGGCGAAGAGACTCATCAAGGACGACGAGAGGAAGACCTCTGCAGGACAGAGCTTAAGAGGGAAGGTGAGGCCTTACACAGGGGCTCTGTTAACACGGACAAAGCCGAAGTAATTATATGTATCTGTTGAAGTCTGCGCATTTTTATAACTAATATATAAAAATGTGAGGTCTAACTGCTATTAGTGGACGCTTATTAAAAACAACAGAGAGTATGAACAGAAATGTCAGCTGTCAGAGAGCCATGAAGAGAGAAAGGAGAGGGGTGAGTCATGAGAGGTTACTCCCTTTGGCTTTCTGTTAAAACGCCGGGAGGCAGAATAGCATGAAGGACTTTTGAAAAGCGCTCACTTAAAGGCACTGAGGTGAACCACACCCGGTCAGGAAGTTTGACGATCATGTAGCTTAACAGTGACACCTCCCTCTAATAGCACATACTACAAAAAATAAATGTCTGTTCGTTCTATAGATTTGTCCTCATTAGAGATGCACCAGATTTTGCACACAATTTTCAATCTTCAATTTTTCTAAAGCGTTGACCAATTCTAATTTCTCTTTCAGAGAATGCTTAGGCATGTAAAACGTTTGGGACTATAATCAATAATATTCTAAATATTGTTTCTAGTCTTTCTGTCTCGAGCAATCATTGATTGAATTAATGATGAGCCTTATATCTGAGCTATAGGGCCCATTTTATGCAACAATTTCAAACAGCAACTTTACTGCCATTCTTTGAGCCTTCATGCTATCTACTGTAAGTCTTGCTCTCTCTTGCTCCATTGCAGCCTAAAGATGTCCACCCATTATCTAAAACATAGTCTGTCTTTGGTTTCTTGTTGGTGCGGTGTGATCTTTGTAGATTGACACTTGCTCCGGAGTACAGGCAAAAGAAAAAAAGAGAATCGACTTAAATTTTGGCAGAAGTAATGTAGACGCCGTCATCGACTATAAAGAGTTTGTTTCCCTGCGAAGTTTGTGCCGCGGTGGAGCAGACGCAGTTTAAATCATGTTTTTGGACTGCGAGAGGAAGTCAGAGTATCTGGAGAGAACTCATGCCTTCATAGGGAGAACATGCAAACTGCATGCAGAAAGGCCCCAGCCTGGGATTTGAACCCAGAAACTTCTTGTTGCAAGGCAACTTTGCTCCCCAACCGTAGATATGTTGTAGAAATACATCTTCCTTTTAAAAAGGTTTTTGCATCTCTGTGTTCCCCTAAACTTTTGTTTTTTGTGACTTAAGGATAAAAATAGGCTTCTCACTTACTCTCTAAGTACATTTGCAAAAAAATTGTATAACTGCACAATATTGTTAAATACTAAAATGAATGAAAATTCCTAACTTTAAGTCTTGTACTTTCTAAGGTAGCATAGTCATGCTTACTGGTGCTTTTACTGTATGGAAAAATGCAGGATGTTTGAGTTTCCAAACAGCTTGTCATTGATCATGGCAGATCAGTCTGCCAGACAGTTTTCTGGTGCATCTCTAGTCATTCTAGAATATTTCTTGGAATGTGGTTTGTGTGAAGAGGCTGTTTCATTCTCTCTGAGCAGCAGCGATGAGGCACCTATATTTACCTTCATCTGAAATGCCCTGAGGTTTCAGTCCCTTTGAGTCATCATGTGGGAATGTCCAAAAACACATAACTCCAAACCAAACAGAGGAATATGAAGATAATCATTGGCCATAACTTTGCACACACCCATGCATGCTAACACTCACACACACACACTCGGCGGTACTAACGGGAAATAATCCTTCATGCCCTCTGGTGATGAAACTTCTGTCACTAAAATATACGGTCTCCTGGTGTGGTAAACTCCAACACACACACGCGCACACACACTATCTCACTTAGATTATTATGGTCTTTGGAAAGTCTAAATACAAGCAGAAACCTGTTGGGTGAGCTGGCTTTTCATCATCACTCATTTGTCATCTTTAGACAGACCAGCTCAAACCGGTGTAGAGATGGGTAGGATCTGGTGTGTACTGTGTGTGTGTGGGTGTGTGTGTGTGTGTGTGTGTGTGTGTGTGTGTCCACCTGAAGTAAAGCGTCATGTAGCAATAAGCCTGAAACCTAGTCTGATCAGGGGCAGCAGTTATTACTGACTGTGACCTCAAACCTTCAAGTGAACTGCGCAGAATGAAGGGGGAAGAAAACAGCTTAGGGGCTAATTGAAGCATCATATTACTAGTGGTGTTGGTCCAGGCGGTTACATCTCACTGATGTGTTCACCGCGTTAGTCAAATCTGACTGGAACAGACCAGGTTTGCTCACCTGAAGGTCCCTTTTCTGTCGACTCATTTGCGTACGCAGGTTTTCTCCCAGAATCTGGGTGGTACGGGTGCTAGGGCAGTCCATCAGCAGACCATCATGTTTTTGTGTTTAGAAATGTTTGAAATGACAAAAATTCAGAGGTGCACAAGCAGGCATCATAATTTGAAGATAATAGCTTGTAAGGCCAGCGGGCGGGTACAGGAACGGCTCCCAGTTCAATGCATCAACTATAAACCCGCTTAATCCATCTTTACTGTATGAAAAACTGCACATAAAGTAAACAAACCACCCTAGACTGGTAGGAGTGGGCAAGTAAAGCCTGGTGACCCTCTTGTAATACGCTGGAGGAAACTCTGGTATATAGCGAAGCCGTGTTCTGCTTTCTCCCAGACTGATGTCGATGGTGACGATGGCGGTAGGAGTTCGTCTTGCAATCGGTGGGTTGCCTGTTCGATCCCCTCACTGTCCGCCTCTGTCGTGTCCTTGGACAATATTTATTTTCCACCATCACTGTGCGAATGTGTGCACAAATGGGTGAATGACTTATAGTGCAAAGCACTTCGGGGTCCTCTGGACTTGATAAAGCTCTGTACTGGTCATTTACCGTTTACATCCTGTTTCCCCTCCGGTCAGGAAAAGGGTCACGGAGTGAGCAGGCTCCTGCAGAGCTTCACGGCTGATGAAGGTTTTCACTTGGATGGGGAGAGCAGTTTCTCGGAAGGGGAAGAGGAGGATGAGGAGGACGACAGGCAGAAGGAGAAGTCCCTGTCCCATCTGCCCCCCAACATGCCTTCCAGAATACCAGGTGAGGATAAATGCATGCCTCTGTACCCGACTTAGAGTCCCTCCCTTAAGACGTTACAATTCATCAACTCCATCTGAAATGAATGTCTTTGTTTCTTTTTATCTCCACCATCAATCCCTGAACTTTCACATCACCTGTCTGCAGCGCTGCCAAACTGTGTGCTGAGTAAAGAGATGCTGGTGGATGGCCTGAAGATCCTAATCTCCAAGGAGGACGAGCTGCTGTACGCCGCGTCAGTTCAAACCCTGGACCTGCCCGACATGTACGAGCGTGTTCTCCTCCCATCGTTCACCAGCACACCCACAATCTTTAAGGGATTTTCACTGCCTTTTTCCACAATTTTGTGACACACTGAGCCTATTTGGGTGCCATAGTCCAAACAAAAACATAGTCATGCCCAAGGTATGAATGTCTGGCAGCATAAAGGGTGATCAGAACGGGGCAAACAGGACGTTAAAAGACTTCAAAGCTGGGAAGCGCCGCAGCATATGCCAACACATCTGCTAATAGAAAAAATAATTATATGCCTGCAAGTCAGAAACTCCTGCCTTCACAACACACATTGCTCTTTAAGCTCTGAAAATCGTTTACAAATTCAAATGACAGTTTGGTATACATTCCTGCATAATTACAATTTCCTTCTCTCAGATTCAGTGTCGTCATTGAAGGGGAACGGGGAAATCGGCCAAGGATCTACTCGCTGGAGCAGCTACTGCAAGAAGCCGTGAGTCAGACCACATCGCATTTCTTAAAATTATTTTATGAATAGCCTTTTTATTTGCTTCCTGAAAGCTTTGTGTGTGCTTGCTTCCAGGTGTTAGACGTGCGACCCCAGACGGAGGTTATCCTGACGGAGGGAACCCGAGTGTGTGCTTACTGGAGCGAACGCTCTCGCTGCCTTTACCCTGGCTACGTCCACCGTGGTGAGACGCACCTGCAGACAACCGCTCTGTCCTCTCACCGCCTCACTCTGTTCCTGAAACTCATACGTATGTGTCCGCCCTTCAGGAGGTCCGGGTGAGGAGGAGAAGGAGAAGGAAGGGAGCATGATGGTGGAGTTTGATGATGGAGACCGAGGAAGGATTTCCCTTGTAAACATCAGACTTCTGCCTCCTGGATACCAGATCCGCTGTAAGTTATGAGCAATTGTTGCACTTTTTAATTCACAGGGGAAAAAACGACAAAGACATCATTGTTACATGAAATCATGTGCAACGCAACTACTGAATCCTCTGTTGCTCTAACTTAGTGCGACCGTCTTTAGCTAACAAGGTATGGAAGAGGCCTTGTGATCATTTCTAAATTCATTTGGATTTTGTTTTAAATCCACCTAAAGCACCCAGAGATGCTCAATTTTCAGGTTTCTGGTAGATGTTATTTTTACTAAACATAACAGACAACCGCTTGGACCAGGCGGCCCAAATACGGAGCCCATAGGTCCTCAATGCAGCCACCCAAAAAGCTCAACTTTGGTTTAAGCTGACCAAAGTACAAGCTTCTAGTTAAAGTCCCTGTAAAGTACATGGAACAACTCTTATTTGCATTTGTGATGGTAGGACAGGAAAGTCGGTTTCTTGGCATGGCTCAGAAGCAACCAGTTGGCATGACGATAGTGTCTGACTGTTGTTATAAAAACCTGGTGACCCTCTGTGAGTGTTGGAGATTCTGTAGCTCCCTTATCATCCTCACTCATAACTTTTTAAAATTCTTGCTCTGACTGTAGATATGAGCGAATTTTGGCAGGTAGCTTTGTCCTTGCCGATTTCTGGCTCTGGAAGATCAACTGCTGTGGACCTTACGTAATTAGTGTGTGTTTTTGTTTTCCCCGTTTTGAAGAGTGTGTGAGAGAAATCTGATGTGGTTTCATGTTCCAGGTGCAGAACCATCTCCAGCTCTGCTGATCTCTCCGGGCCATCGGGGTCGGCGAAGCTCTACGGCAGAGAAGAAAGACACTCCGACAGAGAAACTAGCCAATGAGGAGGCAGGAGGGAAGCCCCAGGAAAAAAGGCCAGGTACATAGTTTGGTTATGATCAATGCTTTTCCAACAGCCTATTTGCCATATAGTGACTAGTTATTTTCAATCCAGTGCTATTTTAACTCCTACACGTAGTCTAAAGGTCCTTGAGATGCATTCACTGAAAAAACATTACAGTTTCAGTTGTTTGTTAATTATCGAATGCCTTCAGGTCACAGGTGAGCACAGAGCAGCTTTATTAACTGAAGGCCTCATAAATTAAGATGACTTTTTTGCCGCCTTTTATTTACCCTCCATAAAAAACACATAAATCATGGCTTTACAGAGTTTCATAAGGCTGCTTTGTAAAGTTAGCTAACATCACAAGTCATTGCGAACTAAGAGTGACAATAAACCTGGGGGAGGAAGACAGGTTTACCAGGTTTGTTGCAGTCTGAGTAATGGATCTGTCGAAACTAGGTGAAGATCAAGGAGATAGAGATTAAGTTTCACCAAAGCTTTTAGTTTCATAATTAATCAATGTTTGCCCTTAGGATTTTCTTCCTTATTGATTTCAGCCCCCGTCTCCATTCCTTTCTTTTAGTTGGCAGGCCGAAGAAAACGTACTCAGTGCCAAAGACAGCCAACTCATCAACCTCAGCAACCGATTCTGTGATGAAGGGAAATGTTCCGTTGTTGAACTGGTCCATGCCCAAAAAGAGACCACCAGTGGACTTCTTCCTCTTCAATGGGACGTCCCGTAAAACCCAGAAGAAGATTAGGGAGAGAGACTTGGGCTTGTTTCACCGGCCAGCCCTGCATTCTCTAGCACCACCAACCCCTATTAAAAGCATTTTTGGCACTACGTTCGAGGTTGACTCATTCAGTAGCATCGCTAATGGCTACTCAACCTTTGGGAACGGTGGAGCCTCCGTAACCGGGAGACCGGTCACCGCCATGGGTTCCATGGGCCTCCGGGACTCGCCTTGTTCCTCATCCGTTACCATGGCTGCGGCAGCAGTGAGCCGCAAACCTCTCAGTGGACGTGACAGAAAACACTTCTTAGTCAAGCTAGACCACGAAGGAGTGACTTCCCCCAAAACCAAAAATGGCAAAGCCTTGCTTCGGTTTGGAGGAACAGGAGGGAGAGGAGTGAAAGGCCTGGCATCTACTGTACCGCAACGGTACATCCAACCTTCTCTTCTGGCAAAACATGACAAGAAGGTGGGAGAGAAAAGGGAAAGCAGCTCCAGGCCTCGATCCGAGACCCTTCGGAAGGGCAGTCTGCCTCTCGGGAAAGATGTTCCCTCTGCAGGACTTGGAGTGAAAGGTGGAGACTACAGTTTGGACTACCCTAGCGACTGCCCCAGCTCTTACTCTGAACTGGATGAAGAAGACGAGGACGATGGTCAAGAAGCAAGACGAAGACGAGCAGCCGTCTCATCCCATAGGGGCGGTCGTTTTCTATCCCGTCCGTCCATCTGCTTCTCCTCATCATCCTCCTCCTCCTCTTCGTCTGGCTCCATTTCCTCCTCCTCTCTCTGTTCCTCAGACAACGACTCCTCCTACTCGTCTGACGAAGAGTCGTCGTCTGTGCTGCTGCGGCGGGCGCTTCTCCAGCAGGACAAACAGAAGAACAGGCAAAACGTCAACTCCGTTCTCCAGAGCCCCGACCCCACCACCTCCAACCCCGCTTCAACTTCACCTAATGGCTACGTTATCAAGGCTGGCGTAGCCATGGGAGGATTGAAGGCAAGAGCCGACAGAGCGGAAGACAGGAAAGAGTACAAAGAAAGTATGATGGTCAGCAACAGAATGACTAAGGTGCAGCTGAAGAGGAAAGAAAGTTCTTCTATCGACCACCATCAGGCCCAAAGCAGCCCTGTCAGCCAGCAGCTGAAACCAGCCAACAAGGACTCAGCAGCCACCAAGAAGCAGAGGATGTCTTCGCCTGAACCTCTTCCAAAAATGGCCGCCCTGCTGCCTGGACGCCAGCTCTGGAAATGGTCTGGCAATCCCACACAGGTATGGCATTTTGTGGTATTTTTTTTTACTAGAGGTTTTTTGCATCCAGGAATTTGTTCATTAGAAAGATAGAGACTTCCATCAAACTCTTTTCTGAGTTTTATGATCTGAAATAAGCCATGTTGAGTTTCAGGAACTTAAGCCCACTGGATAAAGGAGAAATGTTTATGGAAATTTCTGTTTTTCTTTCATTCGTTTTCTGTCAATGCTGAAATGGGTGTGTGATAAGTAAATACATTTTTGATACAACTAAAGTCTAAACAGGTGAAACATTTATTTTTCTTGCTCCATTCAAAGTTAGTTTAATTTTAAGCACCTTTTTAAGTGAGGTTCTGTAAAAAGGTTGCAGAAGATTTGCATTTGACTGAAATCTGTGAAGACTTCTGAAAATGCTAATAGTTGTCTATTTTAATAGTTCAATGTCCAAATACACCTTAATACACACAATGGAAATTGTTTTGCCACTACTGCAGAAGCTAATGTCCATGGTCAACCAATCAGTGTCATTCCCCAGCACTCCTGGATTGGCTGCATTGCAAATTCTAGTCGATAGCATGTCAAGTATCATTGTACCATTGCAACTGCCCCAGCTGCATTTTTAAAATATATTTTTTTAGATATGCTCTACAAATCAAATTAGTAAATAGACTGATTTTCTTGTTCCACAGAAACATCCACAAAGAGATAAATACTAAACCAAGAACTGTCGGGGTCCACTGTAAGCTGTTAATATCTCAGCTACAGTAGCAGAAAGTCTTGATGTCTGCGTTTAGTGTAAACCCAGACTGCTGCAATAGAGGCCAAGACTACAGGACTCTATACTCTATTAGACCCAAGAAATGTGTCATTTTACTCAAGAGGTTAAGAACAAAAACAGAGTTCCTTCTATTTAAGTTTTCCTAAGAACCTGAAATCCCCCTTACAAAAATCAAACCTGCTGTTTTACTGACTGAAAACAACTGAAGTAAATCAGGCATTTTGTTTTGTTGTTTTTTTTTGCAGAAATTTATGTTTTGCATTGCAAAGACACATTACTTCCTCCTACATTTTGTGTTCAACAAAGCAATGCTGAACTGAGCTATAAATAAAAAAAAACATGGTGAAAAAAAAGTCACTGCTATTTGCTGTTTCTCTAACAGAGAAGAGGTCTAAAGGGTAAAGCCCGTAAGCTTTTCTACAAGGCCATCATGCGGGGCAAGGAGATGGTGCGTGTCGGCGACTGCGCTGTGTTCCTGTCACCTGGCCGACCCCAGCTGCCCTACGTGGGAAGAGTGGAGAGCCTCTGGGAGTCGTGGAGCTCCAGCATGGTGGTCAGGGTCAAGTGGTTCTACCACCCAGAGGAAACTCGCCTGGGGAAGCGACACCGTGATGGCAAGGTAAGGCCGGGAAGTGCAAGGATCCTTTCTACACATCTAGTTTGTGGTATTTTTAGAACAATGCAATACCACATTGGTACTTTTCCGCTCATCCTATCATTATTATTTCTAATTTTTAGATCAGAAAAATGTACACATTTGTATTTCTGACATACAATCCATTGTTTTAAATGGAGTGTTTTCTGTAGATTATACCACAGACTGGATATAATGTTCATGCTAAGCTGCAACACCTTCTATTAAACCTGCAGTATGTACATTTAAAAAGTATATGGTTTTCCATATCTATTAAAACTGTTATCGCATTGTAACAGTTTGGTATGAGACAGATAATCTAAACAAAAAAAATAATCAAGCTCCTCCACCTCCTCCCAGTGCTACAAAAAAGTACTACTCCAAGTCAAAAACAACCAATCAGAGCCAGGAGGAGGGTCTTAGTGCTGTCGATTAGGCTTGTGAATGTGCTGCTCAGTGTGCTAGTGGTGGCAAAACAACTTACTGTTACAAGAAAATTATTTATGAGCCATCACTGGTGGCCATGCTAATTAGCCTTAGCATTTTTCTGTGTTGTGGTGAACTAGCTATAGCTTAGCAAAAAGCAAGCTTGAGAGGGTGAGCACGAGCATGATTGACAGCGCCACAACCCTCCTCTTAGCTGTGATTGGTTGTTTCTGGCGGAGTGGTGTATTTCTGCAGTTAGTACTGGAAGAACTGCCGTACTAACAGCAGTTCTCTATGACTGATTATCTGTCATATATTACTGTTATAACATAATATGTAATAAAGATTTTTTTTAAATAAAAGTGACATGCTGCAGCTGTAAATTGTCTGACATAGTCGGGCGTATTGACCATATTCTGTGGGCCACTGGAAACACGGGCGGTTGAAATTTCATAGTCAATTACCTAAATATCTCATGATGAATTGCTTCATTTCCCACAATATGAATGGATACAGTACTAGCAAGTTTGACAAACTAGTGTCTTGTCCACAAGGGCAGTCACTGCACATCTATAAATGTGTACAGAGAGTGGCAGTCCTGCTGCGAGTTGCACCAACACTCAACCTTATCAGCTCGGTGTCACACAAAACTCAATTTGATTTTAACATTGTTTCCTGAGTCATAAAAATTGAGTTAGCAGATGTGTCGGGTAGAAGTCCACTTTTAGTCTGCCTGAAGTACGCCTGGAGCTCCATAGAGTGAAGTTCACCCAAGTATGGTAGCCTTAAGTCTTAAACTTTGCACAAATCCACCAGAGTACAAAAATGTAACCTTCCGGGGTGCGGTGATGCCGCTGGAACAAAGCACAACCCACGTATTGAGGCCTTAGTCCTCGTGCTGGTGGTCACAGGTTCGACTCCTGGCCTGGCAACATTTGCCACATGTCTTGGAAGAAAATGTAATCTTCCAGTTTTGCTTTCCATGAGAGAGTTCTCATTGTCCTTCTCTGTCGTCTTTCTGGCAGAACGCGTTGTACCAGTCAAGCCATGAGGATGAGAACGATGTGCAGACCATCTCCCATCGCTGCCAAGTGGTCAGCAAGGTGGAGTACGACCACCTGATGCGTGAACGTAAGGCGGGCGGCCCCTCCAACGACCTGTTCTACCTGGCCGGAACCTACGAGCCCACCACGGGCCAGCTGGTCAGCGCGGACGGCATGGTCATCTTGTCGTAGCACCGCCGGCGGGAGCAGATATCCAACACGACTACTGGAGTTCTTCTAGACAGAGGCAAGATGACGCTTGGTTGCGTGGATTGAACTGCTTCTGTTGGACAAAGAGTGAGTCAGTAGTTCAGAGGAACGGGCTGGCCCAGGCCAGAGTTTCAACCCTTCTCTGCGGCAACCGAACATGAGTACTTTGGATTGGAACGTCTTGGAAGTATTCCAACAGGAGGCCTTTCTGAAGCAAAGAGACTCAACGCTAAGGAGAGACATGCTGTAAACCACACTGGTTTGGATGGATGTAACGGTCTTATACATGTAGTCTGACTCGGACAACGCTATTTAAAGGCCCCCGATAGGACCAATAAACACTGTAGTTTGGACTTAAATGCATATATGTTTCTGCAGAGTGACTGTGACGACAGTTAATGAACTTTTAATGCACATTATCAGTGCTTGCGTTTGTACAGTTTGTGTCGTCGGGCGACGACACGATGTCATCAGACTCTAATAATCAATTCAGTGCTCGATGACTTTAGTTGTTTTTGGTCGTTAACGACCGAAAGGCCGAACAAAGTTTTCCTCCTTTGAAGCCATACACATCGATACCTCTCTATCGCCGTCTCTGTCGTATCCGCCTGTCCGGGCGCAGGCAGTAGGATTGTTTATTTGAGCTGTGTGTGTGGGTGTGGGAGGGGGTGTGCGTGTGTGCCTGGGCGAATGTGTGTGTGCTTTGTACAGCATTTTATGTAGAGTAACACACTGTACATAGTATATAAATATAAATATATATAAATTTATGTTCATGTGGTTTCCTTTGCAGAGATTATTTTTATTTTAGAGTTTTCTAGGGATGGTGGGAATTTTTGTGTGTGTGTGAGGGGTCTAGCAGGGGCTGGGGTTGTTGCAGAGGTAGAAGGTGGGCTCATGTTTCCTTCTGTATAAATGCACTGAATAGGACTAGAGGTGTGTGTTTGGGGTGAAACTCTGCAACCCATGTGATGACTTAGTGGCTGTAGCTCTAGGCAAAAAGTAAATATGTAGAAAAGGTGTTTGGGATTTTTTTTTTTTTTAAAAAGCTCTTTTTTATACATGTTTAGTAATTATTTTATTCTCTTTTTTTGCTTGTTTTAATCTATTGGAGTTAGAATGTGCATTTCTTTTCAGCAAATACCAGAAAAGAAAGCTGCATTTCTGCCTGGATCCTGAAAACAAAAAACTAACTAACTAAAAAAAGAAAAAAATTTAAATCCAGTTCTTGCCTGTTTTTAGCCTGTGTTCCTATGGAAAATGTAGATACTTATCTGGCAGCAAAAAGAAACATACCAAAGCACCTGTGACTTTACACTACACCATATTAGCTTAAGAAAACCAACAACAATAAAAAGAAAGTATAAAAAAAACGTTCAATCAGTTCTGAAACCGGGACCCCTGCAATCTCAGAGGGATTTCCTCTTGTCCTGTCCTCATTCATCCGGTGTTCGCGGAGACGGTGTCCGCATGCCACCCAGCTGATGCACTTGAGGTCTCTATGGCAACCAGTATGGCATCACATGACCGTGAAGGACAATCAGAGCCAATCAATGGGACGATGTTGAGAGACAAAAATATAAGAGAAAAGGATCAAATCACAAAAATTTATGCTTCTTGTCACTTTTATTCATGCTTTGCCAAAAAATATATCTGTACTTTTTTTTTTTTTGGTTCCTTTTGTTTTTAATCATCATCTTCTTGTTTATGCAAGCCTGGATGACTGTTTGTTGTATAGGATGTACAGGAGGAGGAACAGAAATGCCTTTTTTCCCCTTTTTGAGGATTGACTGACTTTTAACAGCATCTCTGCTGTTACACTGCAAAGCAAAAGCTTTAAACGGAACCTAATGTGAAACTCAGCTTTGAACTGTTGCTTTTATGGGTCTTTAATTGATTTTTTTTATTTTGATTTTTTAAAGCTGTATTTTCTTTAAGAAACACTGGATTGAATTCTGATCATCACATTTCAACGGGAGGTGGGGTTTGGGGCGGGGGCATCATTGTGTGATTTTTTTCTTTTTTTAGACCCACTGGAACCTGCTTTGTATGGTTAAAATAGCCTACGAAAATATATTATGTAATTTCAGTCATTCTTTGGAAATATGACTAAAATATTTCCTTGTGTACAAAAAGAAAAATATTTATCTTAATTTTATTGCCTTCTGCGTTTCATTAAAAAAAAAAAGGATTCTTAAGAATGAAAGCGTCTGAACTGCTTTTCCTTTCGCCTTTCCTGCAGCATGTGTGATCTCTGAATGCGGCCTTGTGTGCGTCAATGCCGAGCCATCGTCAGACGTGAGAATACAGAGCGCAGTAGCAAGCAGGAATAAAGAGGTGGAGGCTGTGAGGGAGGGACAGGAGGAGGGGTGCTCAAAAGAAGGGAAGCAATTTGAAACTGTAGCTCCAGTCTGATAGGAGGGGAAGGAGCGGAGAGAGAATGGGAAATTGTATCTGGCGGTGTTTGATGAGGGGGGAGCGAGGCAGGATGTGGAGTCTCCTCCGGCTCCTCAGGTGGGTCAGGTATTCACGGCAACACAAAAACGGAACAGGACCATTAATAGAACAAAGCTGTGGAGGGGTGGGGGAGCCGGGAGGGCATCAGCTTTCAGGCTGCGCTCACAGCTTTCACACACTTACTGTGGCCAGAGCATCGCATAAAGTATTCAAGCCCCTTTAACTTCGCCGCGTGTCGTCATTAGAACACGTCTCAATCTGTTTGGTCACTTTAACAAGAAGAAATCTGAAAGGTGTGGTGTGCATTTGTGTACAGCCCCCCACTTCTACCCCTAAAGAAAATCCAATGGACTCAAATGACACAGAGTTTCTCCCTGTGTGTAATTTTATATTAATAAAAGAATCCCCATGGCATGATGCTGCCACCACCATGTTCCCCAGCATACAGAGTGTTTCCCATGTAGGCTAACAAAGGGCTACATATGGCTTGTGACAAATGAGTAAAGGATTTGTGGAAGACACGACCAAACGTTGTCACGACAACAGATTTTTCCACCTGAGTAGTTGATCCTTGCAGCTCCTCCAGATCTAATTAAAGCTGCAGTATGTAACTTTTATTTTTTTTAAAAAAAGAAGTTTTCTCCATCTTTGTTGAACCTGTCATGATACCATGACAGTATGGTATGAGACAAATAATCTGTGATAAAACCAAGCTCTGATCTCCACCTGCAGACAACATGGGTGAAGTGTCTTGCTCAAGGGCACAACGATGGAATCACACAGAGCGGGGGATCAAACCGACAACCCAGCGATCATGGGATGGGTCCCACCTCCATCAACCCAGCATCACTCGATTGTCAAATGAGAAAAGTGCGGCGATGTTTCCATGGACATTTTGTAAAAACTAAGGACAGAGTTTAACCCCGGTGGATAAGAGCGGGACTGAATATGTAGTTCTAGAATATTTTCTATCTGGACATGTTCACAGGACATCTGCCTTGAGGACGCGCGGACCTGAGTATGTGGGGGCCTTTAGACATGTTGGGCAAGGAACTCATTGGCCCTTGGAGACTGGAGAGTGACGACCCCTGATCTGGGGGTTTGAATACTTTTGTGTGTGTGCCGCTCCCACATGTTCATCAGACAGCGCGCTGCAATAGGTGCGTCAGTATTGGCCTGTGGACCAGCTGGGATTATGGCCTCCAGAGTGTTGACCTTCCAGGACAAAGTGTTCACTTTTACTGTGATACTTGAGACTTCCTGTGACATATTCACACCTTCTTATCGTACTGTAACTGCAGCCCTTGTTGTGATCATAGCAATCATCTATGGGGCATTTACCTTTGACCTAAAACAACCGGGCCGTCTCATGGCACGGCTTGAAGGAAGCTGAGACGCTGCGTTGCCGTGTCGACGTAAACTTTACCTCACTTTTGGTGGATTTCTTTAGTGGCGGTGCCTCCTTCAAACGTTTGCCTTTTTGCCCTCGACCGGCTGAGTTTTTACTTGTCGGTTCAGAAAAAGGCGCCTGACCAACAGACCAGGGTCATAAATTAAGACCTTACAAACATTTACTTATTACTCATTTACTCAATTACAACCTCTTTGTTCAGTTCTCTTTTAGCCGTTTGGCAGTTTGTTATTGCAAAGATATGAAGCAGCGCTCCTACCACACACACACACACACACACACACACGCATATGCCCCCATTCTGCTCCCTGTTGGTCTTTTACATCCTCCTCATCGGCTCCTCAATCAGCCCACGCCTTGAAAACACACAGACATTTAGTGTGGTCTTTTGGTTCCTTATCAGCAGGTTTGCATTGGGCTTATCTGGTTGACATTGTTAAACTACTTTACCCAGAATGCTGCAGGAGATATGGGCACAATGGTAGGCTGGGGGGGTGTCCTCTGGGTTAATGAGAGAGGCTTTCAAGTTGTAAGAGCAAATATGCTGCAAGCTGATTTGTGTGTATGCGTGCGTGGGCGTGTGTGTGAAGGGTCAAGGTGTCGCAGGAAGGTGTGGCAGCTTTTATTGTGTTTTTTTGCAGAAGGAGGGGCTGGGGAATCCATTTTGAGAGATTTTTTTAGTTTTATGTAATGCTACGGAAGAGAAGTTGAGGAAATTTAAGGGGGTGAAAAGATAAACGGTTCAAACCGGAGCGCTAAAAGAGGAATGGGAGCATAACTGTGTATGCAGAGCTGTGCCTGAGAGAGAGAGAGAGGGGGGGGGAGGTTCCAATCATGAGAAAGCCCTCCATTTAGATATAGTCTGAGCCTGTCAGAGAAGTGAATGGATGGCTGTCAGCTGCAGCGAGGTGTGTACGTAGGGGTGTGTTGGGGGGTGTGTGTGTGTGTGTGCGTGTGTTTGCCAGGATGTATTCAGGTCAGCATGGGGGTAAGGAGATCAGCGGTCCCGTCCGCATCACCTCATCCATCGCTCACATGAGCCGCGGCGAGGCTCGCTGCCGCCGCCGTACTGTAAGGCAGAGACACTGTAAACGTCCCGCAGCCAATCGGACTCCATTCCAGTTGTACAACATATTCCACAGCGACAGATGGTACATTCACATAAATCAGGAATTCTTGGCAGAGTGGAAGTCATGCGCATGTTCTCTACATTACAGCATCTACAAATATTTCAGTTTTTCTTTTCTTTCCGCCACTCATCCCCATCCGGCTAGTTTTATGACTTGTTTCTCTTTCTCGTTTGTTACACAAAGAGTTCAAAGGAAATTTTCTGACATCTATATTTCTCTCTTCTACCATAAGAAGATAAGTGGAATGCATGATGTGTGTTTTTTTTCCAACTTTTCCAGTTGAGCAGAACTTTTGGGAGTGGCTTTTCACCTCCTCAGAATCATAATCCTGTTGTGCGGTTTGGGACCCAAACCCAGGCAGGTCATTCTGAGTAGATGACTTTATGGAAAACGCAAACATACAAAATCTGGAGGTTACATGAAGGGAAACGGACAAAGAGCAAACCGGAAAGGCATGAGGAAGACAGAGGAGTGACAGAACAGACAGACATAAATACTGAGGAGATTGGTTACTGGAATGCAGAACAGGTGAGTCTAAATAGTGGATGATGAACAGTTGGGAGCGAAGGCATCGAGGGAAAGTCACGACTAAAATAGAGAACCCAGAAATTAAGGAGGATAAACTTTACAAGAAAACATAAAACCACAAACCCTGACAGCCTAGAACTTGAGTAAGTACAAGATTCTACTACAATGTGAAATAAAGCATGAATGACACAGAACTCTAAACCAGACCAAACAGAAACCAAAGTCCTTCGGATCATAACAGGTTCTGACTGGATATTTGAGCCAGCAAACATCATACATTTTTAATAAGGTTGATGTTCAAGTTATTCCAAAAGCTTATAGTTTTAGGCTACGTGATTCTCTCTAAAGTCAGGTTTGATTAGTGTTTGGGATCACTGGTGTCTTGAAACACCCAACTGAGTTATCCACTATTGACTTGAACAGAGTGTGAAGAGTTTGGAGCCAGTGTTCCTCTTAGATTTATGTGAATGTTCTTCTTTTTGTTGACCATGAGAGAGCAGGGTCAGAGTCTCTGGTCCAGTACTTAACTGGTTCAAGTCTCACCTAAAGAACAGAGATTTCTTTGTGTTGTTGGGTAACTTCTCCTCAGACTGGACAGAAGTCACATGTGGAGTACCCCAAGGTTCAGTCCTTGGGCCGCTTCTGTTTTATGTTTACATGCTCCCACTGGCTCAGGTTGTGACAAATAATAAGATGATACAGCTCTTCATCACTATATATATATACAGTATATATATATATATATATATATATATATATATATATATATATATATATATATATATATATATATATATGAGAGAGAGATGAGATACATCTAATTGCTCTTCTTTCTGCTGAACAGCTCTTGCAGCAGCTATTGCTGGTATTTGATATTTGAAATAGTAGATGGTCAGCGGTCGCCTGGTGGCTGCCTGAACCGGCAGTCAGAGTAGGTCAAACATCCTGTAAAAGTCTTGGTGGACACAGCAACCTTAGCCACAGACACCTGATAGCAGCGGTGTGTGGATCCTGTGAGTGTGATATTCCTGATATGATCTTGATGCAGGCTGAAATTAACAGAGAGTCGGTTGCCAGGCTCGTCAGCTCTACCCCAGCGACAGGAAGACAGAAGATATCTGCAGAGTATCAGAAATATACCGCCGCTGCAAATACAACACACACAAACACACCCCCACACGCCCGCACAAATGCACACACACAACCCAGGCCTGTATGATGTTTCCTCTTGAAGTGCTGTCAGCCCACTGCGGGGGTCATCAAAATGCCTGTAACGTTACACTGATGTCGATTTAATATGTACAGTAAATTAAAGTGACACCTGAACGCTGCGACAGTGTTTGAGGATTTATCACTTCACCAAGTTAAATATGAACCCACATAAAAAGTGTGGTATGAATAGGCAAATGGGTTGTGTTTCATTGCTCTTCGTTTTCATTTTTCTCACACTGTATGTCCACAAGATGACCTATGGTGCCTGCTTGAACGGGTTAGGATCGGTCTATGTGCTGCACAAGACATGCTCATCGTATTCTTTGTACAAAATGATCATAGATAATAAAATCCCAGTTCTGCCTTTTTGAGTTCCTTTCAGAATGAGCTCTGTCACTTTAAGTCCCAGTAGGCTGCTGCTGGCCACGCCCCCCAACTCAACATTTACATTCGACCGAGAAGAAGGCTGCGAAATGATGCAATCGTACATCTTTGAAAAGCAGAAGTGGAGCCTTCTGCACAATCAATAAGAATGGTAACAACAAAATACTTTTTTCCTCTTTTCCAGCAGCCATTGCACAGCGCAGACAGCGGTAAAACCAGCTGACCAAAACATGGTCAGCTGGTTTTGGTCAGTGCTAGTTACCTGTGTCAGGTAACGGCACAGGTAACTAGCACTGTGCCGTTACCTGTGCTAGGTAACGGCACAGTGCCTGTTCATTGTGACTTAGCAATGGAACGGCTCATTTTCCCTGACACAAAAAAAACATGAATTTATCGCCAAAAAACGTCTGGCAGGTATTTTTTTCAGCGTTTGGGCTGTTTTTATATGCAGTAGAGACACAAATGGAAGTATATATGAAACTGTGCAAACTGTGAATTTTCCATAATAGTTTCCAGAATCAGTCTAAAACATAAAAGGAAATCAAGTGCAAAAAAAACAAACTTCTGTACTCTGAACAACACTGGATCTCCTCACATCATATGAGGAGAAACAACAGCTGACAGACTGTGAGCCAGATAAATGTATGTACAACTAAAACTTTATACTTTAGGTAGAAATATTCAACCCTACGAGGCAACGATCTGCTCACTGAGCTGGAATTTCATCCTTACACGTAAACAAACCTTTACTTAAAAGATTTTAAAAAAGAAGAAAGAATCCACTTTTGGCATTTCAATTTGATCGTAGTGTTTCAGCTTAAAACAAGTTCACTCTTATTTTAAGCTCAAAATAATTTGATCACATTTTAAATAGCTATTAAGCAACACATCTAAAATATGTCCATCATAAATTCTACACTTCGGCTCTTTGAGTTTGGCGACAAAATCCTCATGTGAAAATCTGAGTAAATCAGAATATCTTCAAAAATGTTGTTTATTCATCGACACTTCAGCTGGCGGTGAAAAGCTGCTTCATCGTCAGGTGAAGATGATCGCCTGACGAAGGTCGTCTTCGTCAGGCGATCATCTTGAGCAAGATGAAGCACCGATGGGTCAGACAGACGGGTCAGACAGACGGGTCAGACAGACGGGTCAGACGGATGGAGACTTGGGCAGAGAAAACCAACATGTTGTTTAATGAGTTGAGCTCAGCCTCCTCCTTCGACCTGTCGCACCTCAAATGTGTTATATTCCACTTCGACATGAATCCTTCATGTTTCTACGTGTTCGTCAGAAGACGCTGCAGCTGCATACGACATTATGGGATTAATCACTTATTACTCCTTTTGTAATTCTTGCAAAAGGAGTGTGTAGGCCTGTTGTGTCCATATACTGAACAGCATATGGACGTATTTTGCAGCAGGCTGACAGGCCTGTATGGATGTTTTTGCTGGTTTTATGAAATATTTAAATTTTAGAAAGAAAAAAAACACCTGAATTTGTTAACTAATTATTGGAAATAGGTAGTTGAAATCTATCGCTCATTGAATTGAATCTAGTTTTCTAATATTTCTGTGAAATTACAGAAATAAATGAACCTTTTTTTTTCAGATTTATTCAGATTCTCATCAGTCAACTTTGAATTTCATTGGACACATTTTTTGCCCGCGGCAGAGACCCTTTAGAAAAGTCACATGAACGTAGTTCTGAGTTTTAGAAATAGAAATAGTCTGGAAATCTTTCTAAATATGGCACATGTGTCAAACTAAAGGCGCGAGGGCCACATCTGGCCCGCCGTGGCTTTTTATGTGGCTCCAAATTACATCAATACATTCTGGCACAACCGGCCATTTAAGAACACTCAGATTTTGGATTTGGCCCAAAATGAAAATGAGTTTGATGCCCCTGACATACGGCGTTCTGTCAGTCTGAAGGCTTTGGGTTAAAACATGACAGCAATGTCAGTGATGAAACAGCAATTTCTCTCTTTATTTTAAATAATTCTCTAAATACCTGGGAGAAATCAGTGGCATAAAGAAATGTGCAAAAAACCCCAAAGAATGACAAACGTTTTATTTGCAGCTTTCAGTAGAATTAAATGCATTTTTAATATCCTGAATATGTAAAACAAAGAACATGATAAGGTCTGGTGTGTTTTCCTCTGTCAGCTCCACAGTTCAGGATTACAAGCCAGTAAAAACACAGACCACCTCTGCAGTTCCTGCAAAACTACAAGACGATTTGAGCTAATAATAATCACAGCCCCCCCATTGAACGCGGCTAATGCAAAGGCACGGTTACCATGGCGATAAATGGCAGGAAATTAATAAACAATTTAGGCTATAATTGGTAAACCTTGTCATTTGTGAATAGAAATGAACCCCAGAGGAGCGACTTCTCATCTAAATAACAATGCAGGAGCCGCGCAGACAGAGACGCCTCAACGCGCCGCCGTCAGAGGGACGCTCTCTGTGTCACTTCTCCGGCTTGCCGTCCCCAAAGCTGAAACCTGCACTCCTTCTGTCTAGATGACTGACAATTCATCAACTGGCAGCGGTGCTGAGAGATTAAGACGGCACGCTGAGCGAGCAGAGCGCTGCCACCAGAACGCACCGGAGAAAATCAATGGAACGCTTAAGATTCCTATAAATCAGGCAGCTCAGATGGAGACAGGCGGGGGAAATCCTTGTTATATTTTTATTTTTTTAGTTGTTTTTTTTAGCGGAGTTGACTCAGCAAATGTGTATGTGCGTGTGTGTGTGTGTGTTTACTTGCATGACAAAAAGAAGGCAAAAGAGGAGGTGGAGGATTATGTGTGAATTATCTGTGTGCAGAAAATACCCAGAGATTTTGAGGCAGTGAAAGTGGAACATAGGTGGGTGAACAAGAGTGCAGGTTTTTCGGGTTGCGTGTGCGCACGCATCTGTGTGGGTGTGTGTGTGTGTGTGTGTGTGTGTCCCTGGCAGCTGTTTGCTGTGCCCAGAGTGGTGTTGGCAGAGCTTCTTTACTGTAACAGCTCCCACATGTTGGCACAGCACGGAACAGTGAGGGCACTCTGCCCAGGTGCCAGGGCTCTGTGTGTGTGTGTGTGTGTGTGTGTGTGTGTGTGTGTGTGTGTGTGTGTGTGTGTGTGTGTGTGTGTTGAAAGAAAGGGGTGAGCATGTGGTAGAGAGCAAAAGACTCTGTCTGTTTGTGTGTATTTACATGTTTACAGTAATGCCTGGATCTGAATATCTTTCATTTCATTCTCTGAGCACAGACCACACAGGACCTGTAGACTGTAACGGTCCAACAGTCATAACCCTCTGACATGAACTATTCCAATAAGAGTTGTTTTTAATGGTTAGTGTCAACAACAACAGTCAGTGTACATCTGAGTAGTTTGTAAAGTTTCATCATTCCAAGGAGTTTTTAACTTCTCAACAAGCTAACAGCGAAATGACATCTTACTTCTACAGCTAAAGGCAGAATTACCCATAACAAGTTCAATAAATTCACCTCAATAAACTAACAACTAACCCTTAACAAAACCTGATTCTGTTTCAGGATTTTCTTGAGAATTAGCAGTTTCATTGATTCCACCAAATCTTCCTGGACTCTGAAGTAGCAAACATTTATAACAGTGAAGCTTTTGTCTCATTAGCCCACAAAATGTTTTCCCAAAAGTCTTGAGGTTCATCAAGATTTTTTTATTTTTTGACAAATGTGAAACGGGTTCTCATGGGCTGGATTTTTGCTCATACTGACCTTGACAAGCAAGTGCTTTCAAGATGTTCTGAGTTCTTTTTTTTATTTTTATTTTTATATCCCGCCAGGGGGTCTTTTTGTGGGCTCTAGTGTCCCTTATTTTTTGAAAGTAGGCTGACAGGAAAGGGGGAAGACATGCGGCAAATGTCGCCGGGTCCAGGAGTTGAACCCGCGACGGCCACGTCGAGGACTCAAGGCCTCCAAACATGGGTCGCACTAACCCCTTGGCCCCCACGGCACGCCCCAAGATGTTCTGAGTTCTTAAATAACCCTCAGTGTATAAATGATGGACACCTGGGATGACTTTGGTCGACCAGCTGCTCCTGGGAAGGTTCACCGCGTTTTTCCAGATGGTTGTAAAACAGAACAGTGGCTCTCTGGAGTCCCAAAGCTTTAGGAACTAATGGCTGTCAATAGATTTGCTTCTCATCGGTTCTTGAAGTTCTTTAGATCGGGGCATGATGTGTTGCCAATGTGAGATCTGTCAGTCTACTTCATGTTGTCAGACTGGTTCTAATCAGGCTCGGCTGCAGCTTGAGAAAATCAAGTCCACAAGAATTTGATTAGATGCAGTTAATTCCAGATTAAATGTGGTGCAGAATATCTAGAGAGTGACTGATTTTAAGGAAAAGTGTAGTTAGTAGCTTTAAGGAAGTTCATTATTTAAATATTATCTATTATATGTGCTGTTGTGAGAACTGGAGAAAATCCATACATTTTCAGATTTCTCTGCTTTAGGAACTTTAAGACATGCTCTGGTGTTCTCCCCGATCTTTCTCCTCTCCATACGAGTGAAGTTGCCACCGACCTTCTTCAGATTTTGACACCAACAAAACTGGTGTCAAACATTTGTGTTACTTCTGTGCAGTAAAAATGTTCATTTGTGCAGCTGTCACTTTAAAGATATTAATAAAAAGGTTTCCAGTGGTCATTAAAGGTCATCAGCCGTCAACCAACCACTCCCCCACCTTTCATTTACAAAGTCAAACAAATTTGGTGTCGATCAGCTCTGCTACATTTTTGCTGCTTTTGCTTTGAAGGTATTGATGATGACCTCTGATGACCTCTGGAAAAGTTTTCATCAATGTCTTTAAAATCATGGAGGCACAAACCAAAAATCTTTACCGCACAAACGTTTGAGACCAATTTTGTCGGATCTGAGGAAGTTGTTGGGGCAAAACTTCACTCAGGTCTCCTCTCCTACAGCGTCACAAAAACTGCTGACGCAAACTCTACCTCTGCAAAATCTGTGGCTTCAGCAGACCTACGGAGCGGCAGCCTTCACCGTGCTTTTCATGTCACACTCCAGTTAGCTTGGAGAACATGTTTCAGCTCAGACGTCCCTTCATCTACCTAGGTGGGATCTCAGAAAGTGCCTTTTGTTTCTTTAAGTTTGTGTTTCTCTTCAAGTATGCATTCACGTAGGCTGGGTCTTTCCGGTAAACCAAGTCCCTCGGTGTATGTGTAGGGGTGTGTGTGTGTGGGGGGGGTGCGTGTAGATGAGTGTGTGGCCATGCCTGTGTTTGCACGTCGATAGCTCTTCACTCTTTCATCTCATCAAGTGTTCATCATTCCGTCCCTCATCAATCACACCATGCAGCAGATCAGTCATCAGCCGAGGGCTCTGTTTTAAAAAAGATAAGATCTCTCTCTGTCCAAGCACACACACACACACACACACACGCTCACGCCCTCTCAGGTGTGTGTGGCGTGACTTGTGACCATAGTGCTCTATGAACAAATTCTTGCGAACATAGTGGGAGGCCCTTCATTTAGCACCTCCATATTATTATTCTCCTTCATAATGGCACACATAGTGTGATGTTGATCTGCAGCGCACACACACATCCACACACCCCTACATACACACACACATACATAGTTTCCATGGTGACCAATAGGCAGCCATGCAGAATGAGAGCATAGTCTCTTGGGACATCTCCTTTGTCCATCTTTCCATCGCTCTCCTTTAGTGATGACAAGATGTCTCCTCTCTGTCTCTGTGTTTCTCCTCCGGCCTCTGTTCATTATGCATAATGCATGCATTTCAATTCACAAGCTCAGCTTCGTATGGCTCATCCAGAGAGTTTGCAGCAGGCGGCCTTTGTCTGGAACTCTTTCCCCTAGATTAGTCCACTGTATTGCTCAAAACTCTGTTTCAACAAATGCAACTAAGACATTAATCCCAGCTGAGCAAGCTTGTCCCAGAACCTCGACGGTGTTGCAATAAGTGCAGCTGGAGGCAGTTTGAGTGACAGCTCCTCATTATGAGTAAATGTGGCATGGATGGAGGGGGTGAGGATCGGAGGGTGTCTGGAAGGAGAGAAATTCTGGTTTTGTCAGAGATTGTGAGATAGCTTGGGACAAATGTTAAATATTGCTGGCATCAACTTATCGAGGTGTAGGGTTAGGGTTGCCGGTGACAACAGTAAATCCAGATTAAGTGTTCCCAGAGCAAACCTCGACTCAGTGTTTGTTTAGTTCTACATGTTCATGTAGATGCTAAAGGATGCAGGTGACATGACTACAGTGGAAAACAGATGGAGTGGATTCAGATTTTGATCCAATGCTGCCTCTTTTCAGGGTTTACAGATTTGGATGAGTACAACTACTTCACTGGACTGGCGACCTGTTCAGGGTATAGTACACCTGGTGCCCACTGACCTGCATAGGTAGACACCAAGCAGATGTTTCTAGTGTAGCTCTAGTAAAGCCACTCAAAGCCTTTTACATTAGAGCTATATTCAACCAGCCGCACTCACAAACATGCACACATTCATACGCCGATTGGGTTTAGTTTTAGTTTGAAGTGTGCATTAATGCATCCACTCATCTGCTCATTGTCTTCAGCTTATGTGAGGTTGACTTGTGGAGGACGTAGTTAAAGTAAGGACACCCAGACACTCTCCAGATCTTCTAGGGGGAACACAATTCCTTCCCATACCACAGGGTTCACTCACTGGAGGGAAAGAACTCCCTGTCCCTCCAGTGAGTTCTGTGTGTGCTCCCAGAGGGACATGTCCAGGTCCCCCCAAACGGAGGCCTCTGGACGGCACCTAAACCGACTCATTTCAGCCTGGAAGAACAACTGGCTGTGAAAGAACTTTAGTTCAGGATCAGAACATGAAAGCATCAAGACTCTACTTTACAGGTTGCCCACATTGCTAAAGCTGTTTGATATTCAATGTACTTTCGATTTGATTCTACCAATGTGACACACTGACGCCACTCAGAAAAGACATCAAATGACCTTTGTCTCTCACATATTAACGCGCAGTTCAATTCATTCCGGCTACAATTCAATCAGAGACAGTCAGAATAGGCTTTAAAACCGACTACACACGTAAATTTTATTTTAAATCAATGCGTTTCAATTTAACATACATATTGTCACCAGAATATATCTCAATAAAAGGTAACAGTTCCTCAGTCTGTAGTTAGAGACAATGGGATCATCAGTTCCCCTTAGTGCAGCATCCCTGTAATGTGATGGAAGCTCCTAACTAGTAGCTTTCTCAAGTTTGACTGTTTGCTGAGTCCAACCATCGAATGAGACTGAAACTATCCGCTTTAAAGTTATGAGAATTACCTTCTACCACTGACCTTTTTATATAAAATGCTTAATTTGTCCTTTGGACCAATGTAGCTCTTATATTGTATTGCAAAATCCAGTTGTATACACAACAGCAGGACCAATGGTGTAGCAAAGAGCTAGAGGCCGAACACAGAGCTGAAGAAATGGGCTGAAATCAAGACTCTGCAGACGGTGGGTTTAAAGATGGGAGGGATGGACGTTTAGGAACAGCTGAATGGTTGCCACGGGAGATTCAAAAATTCCTCAAACATGCATGAAAGAATGAAAGCAAAACTCCAGATATGTTTTTGATGAGGAAAAAAACAATATATCACTCTATAAAGCATAAAGTTGATTTTCCATAATACTCCTTTTAAAAAGTTCATAATGCCATGAAGTGTTGTGAGGGAATTTTGGAGAGAAACAGACCCACAGCATCACAGGTCCTCCACCATGCTTAACAGTGGGCATGAAATGCTTTTATTCATGCTTTGTTTCACAACAAAAACATCTGAACTGTTTGCGCCCAAAGATCTCAGTCTTATTGAAGTCTCATCTGCTCAACGAACTCAACTCTAGATAGCCCCAGTAGGGCTGAGCAAACTCCAAGTTGACCTTTGTGATGGTTGGACAGCAACGACTTTTTGTCTTCCATCACCCACAAACAACCGGTGGTGACCTCAGGATGCCACGCTGTGCTGCAGCTGTCTGAACAGGATCCACCCATCTGTCCGTCTGTTCATCCATCACTGAAGACTTGCAGAATCACAAGCTGTGTTTCTACTGAAACACCACGAGCCATCCTAAGGGAAATCCTACAACTGCTAAAATCTGATGCTACTCCATGCCTGTTTATATTTCGTGAAGAAGGAAGTTGCGCTCAGTGTTGTTTTTGTGTCGTTCCTTTCAGTGGATCTGAGTGCAGCGCCCCCACAGGTGAGGAGACAAACAGGTTTTCAAAGGGTTTGGTCTGTTTGGCAGTGAAGTGTGAACGTGAACTGCAGCAGCTGAAAATGTAGCAAATGTTACAACTTTTTCCCCCCATTGAACAGAGTCTACGGACTGTCAGGAAAACCCCTTTAAATGCACTGAAAGGCAAAGAGGGAGAAATATTTGTTAAGATATGGTGGCTTCATATGTCATTGACCAAAAGGGTAATATGTGATTAGGGTAGGAAATAGCATAAACATCACTGATGTGAATATTGAAATAGTACAAATATTTATTGTTATCCCTAACACAAATGTAACCAGCTAGTTCACTTAAACTGAAGTGTTGATAGACTACTGTAATAGTGTTGATAGACTACAATAGTGTTGATAGACTAGCTGCAGTAGAAATAGTAGACGGTTGAAGCAGGAATGATATGTAAGTTTATCCTGTACAAAGTTTGATGTTGGTGTAAGTTAAACAAAAGATTTCCCTTCATTTTGGAAGAATTACAACCAAGGTGATCATGTATGCACTGATTATTATTAAATGTGGAAACATCGCAATATAAGTTTCAGCAAGACCCGACTGAGGCAATGTGGCCACCAGTGTGGGGGTCATAACTCGCTCCCCAGCCCACTCAGGGTGATGTTGAAAACCTGATTAATTATGGAGGTCGGGTCGGTGGGGAGGGGGCGGGGGGTCATTGCAATGAGGGGAAATGTTAAGAAAATATCCTCTTGCTGTTGAACCGCCCTGCCACCCAGTGACTGTTCACCCACACCCCGGGATCTCTAATAAATAAAACTACAACTCTGCACTTCACTTTTATTGTGCATGTGCTTGCATGCATCTTTGTGTGTGTGTGCTTGTGCGTGTGAGTGTGTGTGACCTCCGCTGTCCTTTAGCACGAGGAACATTTTGCGCTGCCGTTTTTACAAGCCGGGCATTAAGCTGTCCATCAACTGCCAGAAAAATACCTTGAAACCTTTCCCCTCCTCCCCCCATCACACTCACATCGATTCCCCAGAAACCACAGTTGCAGTTGCCGTATCCGCTCCTCGGCCAAGCTCTTAAACACACTGAAACCAACCTCTTCGCTCTTTATGACCTCTTTTACACATGAGCCTTCTCTTTTTACATCTTTTTTTCCATTCGTGTGTCCTTCCTACCACCCATCGTTTATCTCTCTCGATATTTGCTCCCTAAATATCCCCTCTGCTTAGATACAAGGCATGCTATGAGGTGAGCAACTGCTGACTGGATGGGTTGTGATACAGGCGGTACCCCCTCCCCAGATCGGCTTGTAGAAAGATGTGCTTGTTAATGTAAAATACAGCTTGTCATGGTGCATGGCTCTCTATTACGGCTTCTTTTTACAGTCCAAGTGAACGGGGCCAAGGTTTCCTTTGAGCGAGTGCATCTCCTTTTGGAAAAGGTAAATCTATATATACCAATAAAATTATCAAATGTCATGTATCGCTGGAAACATGAAGCATTTACTTGATTTACTGCCACTAAATACCTGTTTCATAGAAAACTAGCCCAGAATGATTTCTGCAAAGATTTCATGGTCATAAAGCTGGGAGTAAATTTCCAATCCAACTAATCATGGTTGACAAAGAAGGAACAAAAGTTCACTAATTTCAGCAAAGAAGTATTTAAGAAGAAGCCTAGGCTTAATGTAGAAATGCGTATCTCCCATGTTTAACTTCAGTTAACTGGTCTTGATCTGGATACAGTGGATGACTTAGAACAGAAAGGTAAGAAATTTTTTTTTAATTTTTTGACTGTTTGTAATCGAATCCTCAACATCCAATAAGATTTGGTCTGGAAAGACGGCGAGCTTTCATGCTGACATGGAGGGCGAGTGCTTCCATCTGGAGAACTGTACACCAGGGGTCACCAACCTTTTTGAAACTGAGAGCTACTTCATGGGTACTGAGTCATACAAAGGGCACCAGTTTGACACGCTCTTCTGAAATAACAAATTTACTCAGTTTGCCTTTAGTTATACATTATCAATAATGATTAATGATACTCATCTATGAGAAGACACTGATCATGTTAATGGTTTCTCCCAATAATTAGCAATGAAAACAAGGTGGGAAACAGATATCAATATTCAGCACTTTATCTCTTTTAATCTCAGTAATTGTCACATTTTTAGATAATCACTTACATCACTACATTTCATAGGAAAAATGTCCAATTTTCACTAGCCACTCACAAACATTTTTTTAGCAAATCATGAACTATGTTGCACCATGTTTCAAAAAGTTATCAATTATGTAATGTTAAAGAAAAATCAACTTACATATTTTTAAATAAATCTTGTCACATTTTGAACTCATGACCAAATCTGATGCATTTTTAACAAAATTATAACTTATATGTCATGAACACACTTTTAAATTGAACACAATTCCTCAATATTTTAATTAAACTTTGCCATGACACTGCCATGTTGCCACTAACATCTGGCATTGGTTTCTTTATTAGTGAGAAGACTGGCATTGCATGCTGTTCACCAGTGCACTGTAATCTGGTGTGTAACTTGAAACTGCAGCTGTGAGTGCATCTTTCAGATGTGCATCAGTGAGGCATGTTCTGTGTTTGTTCTTAATGAAGTTCATGTCAGAAAACGCTGATTCACAGAGATAGGTTGAACCAAACAGGCTGGCAACCTTCATAGCTGCTGTGCATACACCACTGTACTTCTCTGTGTCAACAAGGGACCAAAAGTTTGGTGCAGTCTGGTAAACTTTGAGGTGTAGGTCATTTTGCAATGTTATGATTTCCATCTCCACCTGTCCAGCATCCAAGTTGAATGTTGCACTTAGTTTCTCAGCAAAGTATGTTGTGTCCACATTCATGAAAGGATTGGAAATGAATGACACACATGGCTCAAGCTGATCAAGATCACAAAACCTATTCTCAAACTCTTGCCCAAGTCTGTTTATGACTTCACAGTACTTTTCTGCAACTTTGTCAAATGTCTCAGATGCAGAAGCATTGTTTTTCAGCACCAACTGCACAGAGGGAAAGTGCAGCACTTTTTTTCTCTGTAAATCCACAGAGAAAATGTTCATCTTGGCTTTAAATGCATTTAAAGCACTTATCATATCAACAACAGTTTTACCTTTGCCTTGCAGCTCGCAGTTCAAGACGTTTAGTTTCCCAGTAATGTCCGTCAAAAATGCAAGATCAAGGGTCCGCTCTGTGTCTTCTAGCAGTGAGACGTCTTCGCCTTTGGACTGCATGAACTCTTTGATTTCACCCAAAAGTGACAAAAAACGAAATAAAACTCGTCCTCTGCTGAGCCATCGAATTTCTGTGTGTAGCAGCAGTTCACCATATTCAGCTGACATCTCCTCCAATAGCACCTTGAAAATCCTGTGCTGTTTAGCTTTGGAGCGGATGTTGTTAATGATTTTTACAACGGGAGTCATCACGTGCTCAAAGCCGATCACTTTTGCACATAACGCCTGCTGGTGAATGACACAGTGATAATGCAGAAATGTTGGGAAGTCTGGGTCACCTTTACAGTGAGCGATGAAACCTGTATGTCGGCCGATCATAGCAGGAGCCCCGTCTGTTGTCACCGCCACCAGTTTTTCCAATGCTACCTTCTTCTGCACGAAAAACTCCTTCAGCGTGTTATAAATGTCAACTCCCTTCGTAGTTGTCTTTAAGGGCAGTAGTGTCAGGAGTTCTTCTCTTGTGGAGAAATCTTCAAACACCATCCGGATGAAGACCAACAGCTGAGCTGTACTGCTGCTGTCCACGGACTCGTCCACTGGATGCTAAACCACCTGCACTTTGCCAGATCCCGGTCCAGCTGATCGCCCAGGTTACCAGACATAGCTGACACTCGTCTAGCCATCGTAGATGCCCCCAATTGGACGTCGGAGAGAGTACAGATTAGATCGGTTCCATTTTTGTCATCTTTAAGTACAGTGTTAGCTATTATCATCATTGCTTCTTTGACAACTGCTCCATCTGAAAATGCCTTCTTCTTCTTGATCAGAAAATGTGTAGCTCTGAACGAGGCGTCGGTTGCTTTTAGTGACTTTTTTCCCGCCCTCGTGAAAAAAGATTGTTGCTTACCCAAAGCTGCCTTTAGCTCACTGGCTTTTTCTGCACGTACTGCGCTTCCCGGTGGGTAGTTAGCATGGTAATTTTTGTGACACGTAGTGAAATGTCTCTCAATATTGTGCCGCTTTGCCGTCGCTACGGTCGCCCCACAAATGAGACACACGCAGGTTTCTTTCACAACCGTAAAAAAGAACTCCTTCTCCCATTCCTCGTTAAAGTGATAAGTTTTCTTTCTTTTTTCAGCCATATTTTTGGGGAAAGAAAATGCATTCAGCACCCATCTTCGCTGTGTCCATTGGCACTGGTTCTGTCATGCGCACAATACTGACCATTGAATTAGAACTAGAGTAAGTCAGAGTTCACCCTAACTTTTCTAAACGTCATGTATAATGAGGATATTTTTAAGATACTGTCATTTTTAAAGCTATATAAATGCAAGTGTGATTAAAAAAAGAATAGCAACAGAATAAAAAATTTTTAGACACAGCTCACTAGTGAGTTGTCCTATTTTTAGAACGGGCTTGCGGGCGACTCATGTGGTCCTTGCGGGCGACCAGGTGCCCGCGGGCACCGTGTTGGTGAGCCCTGCTGTACACTAAGTCTGTTTTATGATTTTCTAAGCCAGCTGTCAAAGCTACTGCAGATCTGACAAAAAACTCTTAACAGAACAGAACAGGCTCCTACTATGATAAATGGCTGTTTAAATCATGGCTTTCAATCAATCAAAAACAAACTGGTGATCTTTAAAACATAATGCATAATTTACCAAAACGTTTAGAAAATATACTTAAATGTTTTGTTCATATTTGTTCAGAGAAAAATTTACATTTCTTGGAGTTCTTTTTTATATTTAGGGTAACTTTCAGTCTCGTAAAAATCAGTCCCTTTGTTGTTCTACGCTTCGCTTCGTGTAGAAGGTCTGGACCGTTGACTACTGAGATATATTTGCTGGCTGGGTGCAAGTTTTAAACGATTGGATCCAGTTTTAACCATTCATTAAGGTTTGACCTATCAAGCTTACCAGAAATTGTGTGTGCTGTCAATACCCCCATTCGGAGTAAAACCACGTCATCTTTGCCAGCAATAAAATGTCTTAAACATTTGTCTGGGTCCAACTTAAGTTGCTCAGTATTTGGCAGCATGGCCAACATGTGCTGAATGTCTTCGTTCACTTTCTCCGCTGCCACTACAGGCAGACTACGATTCTAAAACAGCGCAGAAAAGCGACATCTTCGTTCTCAGAGAAATCCAGCTCAATGGGAGAAATTCCAAACAGAGAACTGAAAGGAAGTGAGAATCAAATGGAATCATGTAGGAAGGCAAAAGCCAAGCTAGGTAGCTTCAGCATATGATCATTCCTACCACAGATAAGAGGCAGAAACCTTTCTAAAGGAACCACTACTGAACCAAAGTGGCCTTTGCCATTCAGACTGTCTCCAAATGAAACTCTGATATAACAACTGGACTTTACTGACAAAAAAAACAAGTCCATGGAAATCAGAACCAGTCAGAGGCCAGCAAGCACTATTCAACAACTATTTGACTTTTGATGCAAAATTTCTCAAATGAAGTATTTACCCTTCATTAGAAAACCTTTGCGTTTTATTATTATCATTATTCCACTGCTTCTGCTCTACATAAACACCACAAAACTTCCCCAATCTGCTCTGGGTGTGTGGAACCGTTTCCAGCTGTACCAGAAGTTGCAGTGAACAATCAGTTCCTGACTCAACGGGACCGTCAGCCCGGGCCATGCCGTTCCCTGTTAGCATTACATTTCCTCCTCTCTATTACTGCCTTCAGAACACAAACGTCCAGAGAAAGCTTGCTAAAACTCACTTTAGGCACTCGCTCATGTCAACTTGCACTTCACCCGATGCGCGTTTAGTTCTACAGACACACCACGCTTCCTGACAAAATAATCAAAATCAAGAAAATGCTTTCAGATGTGAGGTAGAGAGGAAAAAATGCTGTGGTGCTCCTACTGTACATGGTTCCAGCACCGACTGGCACATGCAAAAAATGTAATACAAACTCATTCAGGGTGCAACTGAGAGGTAAACATACATTTTTCTTTAAATTGCCCTAAATGCACCGTCTTCCTATTGCCTCCATGGGCAGCTGCCCATGTTGCCCTTATCAAAAACTGCCTCTGTTGGTATGTTACATTCACAGACGGATGGCTGCTCTGAGTCTAACAACAGACATCAACCACATTCGATGACTTAAATGTCCAAAACGTAACCAATGTTACTGGGTATCAAATGAAATTATATTTGGACTGGATATTTCAAATATAAAACATGAATCCCACTTTCTCAGACCTTTAACATCCCTAACATAAGATACTTTTTAATTTTTTTTATGTTTATGCATCGGAGAACATAAATAAAACATTTAGACCCACATCTAAGATGAGGTAAAAATACTCAGCCTACGCCGCAGGGAGAAACGGCCCCATTAGTACTGTACTTACTGTATTCAGATTATTCTTTCGCATTTAAAGTGATTCTTTGAAGTTTAGTGTTTGGCGTCTGGCCATCACCGTTTGGCTCCTTGGTGCCAGAAAAGGTTCTGTTTGGACAGGAGGGTGTAGCTGGAAACTGGGACTTGGAAACTAATTGGAGAAGAAGTAAATATTTGTGCCGTGATGATGGACTTACTTTCAACATTAGAGGTTAGTAAATCTTACCGGTGACAAGCGAAAATTATTTATTTGGTGTTTAATGAAGGACGTTGAAGCTCTTTGTATGAAATTCAACTGGATTTTTTGTTTTTCTTTCGCCGTATTTGGATTTACATGATGCGAAAGATGAATGGCCTTGTTCAAAACTTGAACCTTTTTTTTCCAAAAAGGGTTTATGCGCAATTTGAATGGTTTTAAATGTTAATGTGATGTAACCGGCGAATGCTTGTGCAGAAGCGCAAGGAATATTACAAACTCACATCTACTGTATGCACGTTTATCTTGATGCCATTCCTGGCAATGAGACATGTCTATAAAAACTGAAAGCTTATCCCTAGTTGAAACTGCACACGGTAATCTGGACGCACCACAGGGAACCACACTCCAGCCATGGGATGTAATAAGACAGAACTGAAGGAAAGTTGGATCCACAGGCAAAGTGAAGCAAATGGAGTAACAGTTTAGAGAAAAAGAAAGAAACACTTCTGCAATTTAACGCTCTTTTTTCCCATCATTAACTTTCTGTTTTATTATGGTTTTGCTACATGGAACAGAAGAAACGTTTAGTATTACAGCAGATTATCGGCCTTTTATTTCTTTAAAACTGACCTGAGCTGAATGTAATCGCCTCGTTTGGAGTACTGTCATGAGACGCAGAACTTGAGTATCAGCCACAGTTCTGTAGACTGTCCAGTCTCTGGTGGGCCAGCTTCATGGTGTTGTTTCAGTGGAGTCAACAGAGATCTGGACACCAGGTAGTTTAATTCCGTCCTCTCTGCACGGTTGACTTCTTTTTTTTTGCTCAAGATGAGTACCAGATTACTGTTTCTACATCTGAGTTCTGGCTGTTTCATTTCATCGTTCCCATAATGAACCCCACTGTGGTGTCATCTGCACATTTTATGATCAGGTTTCCATGTGTGGATGCACATGTCACATGTTAGCTGAGTAAACAGCAATGGACTGAGTACGCAACCTTGATGGACTCCAGTACTCAGTGCGGTGGAAATTTTCAACGCAAAAAGTAGCAGCGTTCACATCAGGGACGAGACGTTTTCCTGTTTGTCTCTGGATCACTGTGGCACAAGCACCGAGCTACAAATCAATGTACAGTATTCGAAGCAGCTCTTGGCATGGATTGGGACATCCCCAATCAAATCCATATTTGAAGCTGCACTGCTATTTTGATAAGGAATGTCTAAAAAACTGTTTGTGTTACCAGGAGAATTGTTTCATGGGTCTTTAAAGTGTTCGCTCCATCTTTTTTTTTTAACAAAAAGTAGAGCAGTGGTGGGCACAATGTGCACTAACAGTGGAGCTCATTTTTGCTTAGCGCGCTTATGTTTCTGCTAACTTTCAACTAACTAACTTAGCATACTTAGATTCCACGAATTAAATTTTTATGGATGCATTCTAAAGTGAGTGACATTTATTCTGTACCCAAAATGCATTGCTTTAAAACTACAGGCTGTAGTTATTTAGTAAACAGTTTAAAATCTACTGATGTACTGCCTGCTTTCTGACCAAAGCCCTACTGTGGTCCATTAGGCAAAAACAGAGTTAGCAGCCACAGAGTTAGCAATACTGGTGTGGAATGACAAACTTGGCCCCGTGGACTGTGTCATTGACTCATGGTGTGTATTAGCGCCTAGCACTTTAGCATTAGTTAGCGGTATAGTGCTATGTCGGCGCACCAACAGAACTAATGTTTCTGGTTAGCGCTTTAGGGTTAGCGTAACTAACTTTTAGTTTGCTTCGCCCACCATCAAGACAGAATATATACTACATTCAAAGTATTTTTACAAAGTTAGCATGTCATGCTTGTAAATTATGACTAAATCTTGATTCCTTTGTGGAATAACATTTTTCTTTTAGACATCAGATCAAGCTGAATGTATTATTCTCTCTTATGCTGTTGGCATTCTGGTCATCAGCAGATTTTGGGGCCGAAATCAGTATTAGCCTTGAAAAGCTCCTTAAAGCCCCGGTACATCAGTGTGCATGAGACAACGTGTACCTGGGGAAAAAACACTGGAGAGAACCTTTGACAAATAAAAGGTGGGAGACAAAGGGGGGAAGCTAAAAGGAGTCAAGGCATCACAGGGGCCATGATGGAGGGAAGAAAAACATCAATACTGTGTGCATTTAGTGGAAGTGAGCAAGAAAGGAAGAGAAAGGAGGAGCCATGGGAGAGAGGCAGAGAAGTCTGCCGAGAGAGAGGAGAGGCTTGAAAATCAAGAGAGGAAGTCCAAATGAGATTATCTGAAAGAAGTCGGAGACAATGAGTCAAGCATTTTGAGAAATAGACAAAGAGAATAGTGGAGGTCTTTCTATGAAGCAAGCTGGAAGGGGGAAAAAAAGGGTTTTAACCATGCTGGGAGTTCTCAAGCAGATCTTCTGTTCTGCTTTCAGCAGCGACAGAAAGACTTTTAGTTTCCATCAATGTGCACACAGGGACAGACAGAATAATCATCCTGATCTGCATATGCACAGAGAGCGGCCAAGGTGAGACACAACCGAAAGGCACTAGTTGTAGTGAAATACCTGCGTATAACGTGGTAGAGTTCAGCCGTATTTGAGAGAATGATTAAAAATAAAACATTAAAGGGAAAAATTAGGATTTTTAAAATTTTATCTCCACGACTTCATCGCTCTTTCAATGCTAATGTATTGTGTAATGTTTGTTTTGACACACATAAGGTCTTATTAGCTCCCAGTCGCTGCGTCAGACAGTGCAGGTTGACTCACTGTCTGCCTGTCAGTGTTTAAAAGAACGTTACCACAGATCACCTTGCTGTACAACCATCACTTCTTTTTATATATATTCTTACATACATTATCCATTTTTTTGTGTATTTTTATGTCTTTTCAGTTTTTTTCTACAGCCTGTTTTCTGTTTGATGCTTTTATTTTGAGAACAGTAAAGTCATATCTTTAAAAAAAAAAGCAGTGCCTTTCTCACATTATTCACATTTTTAAAAGCTTTTTCAGTTAGTTGTAAATATGATCTTCAGTGTATTTAATTAGGATTCTGTGTGATAGATGAAGACAACATGGTGCATAACTGCAACTGTATTCAACCCTATATGTCTAAACTTTGTTTAGCCACCTTCTCACTACAGGTACAGCTGTAAGTTTGAGTGTGACCATCATCGGACGTCTAAACTGATTTTTTATTTTCTTAATTGCTTCGGTTTGTTCAGGTTAGATAGAGAGAGAACCTCCTCCCCAGTCAGAGGGGGTTTGGATGTTTTTCTCCAGGGTTTTCACCCTGTGTTTACCTCTGTCTGTTTTCCTTCCAGTTCTGACCAGATGCCAAAACAAAAGTCTTCCCAAAGAGGTCTGCAACTGCAGTCCTGGTTGGCCGGCGCTCTGTCTCTGAGTCGAGTAATATGGTCGCTGGCAGGACTCTGGAGAACTTGACCCAATAGAGATGGTAAACGGTGACTGGCCTGTAGTTGTGAAGTCCAGAGGACTCCAAACCATTTCTCACACACATATTTACATGCTGCCACACTGCAAAAACACAAACTTTTACTAAGTATTTTTGGTCTAGTTTCTAGTGCAAATATTCTAGTGTACTTGATATTACTTGTAAAACAAAACTAACATACAAGTACCTTTTCTGCAACATATAGGAGCTTATTCTAAGCCTATAATTTCTTGATATAGATAAAAAAGTATGAGTTCCACTAGATTATTTTCCCTCTTGAAACAATGTCTTGTTGTTAAGTCAAATAATGTGCCAGTGGAACTTAGTGACTTAAAACAAGCACCTATTTCTTTCTGAAAAAGTTAGGTTTGTCTTAAGTCAAGTTGTACCAAGATATTTGCACTAGAAACTAAATAAAAAATACTTGGTAAGGTTTTGTGTTTTTGCAGTGCGTGCAGCCTCTGAAGTGTCTTGTCCCAATGATGGAGAGGGACGAAGAGAGGGCTGGAACCGGCAACCCACCAATTCCGGAACAAACTTGTACCGTTGCCTCCTACAAGGATGAGGTGATTTAGCCATTTGATTCAAGTTGTTGGACCTGGAACACATCATGGAAAAGTTGCAGGACGGCAGCCTCAGAGGTTTGTTTCAGAATAAATGTACCCTTTGAAAAAAGGGCACATTTTTACCTTTTTAAGAAAAGTCTTAAAAACATTAGATTTCACTTTGTAGATTGAGTTAGTTAAATAAATAAACTTTACAATAATACTGTAATTTATTAAATTATAAGTCGTTGATGTCCACTGGACCATAATTAACAACCAAAGCAAACTTCAAGTTAGGAACTAGTAGCTGTATGAACTGACTTGGTGGTTTTAAGGTACATTTATGATACATGAGTGTGAGGTTCACATGTGAATAGGGATTAAGATCATCAAGACATTTCAATTTCTTGGCAAAAAACAACAGATCAGAGTTTGTAACAATGGTTGGAATGTTACTTTTTCAGGAACAGGCACAAGGTCTTTGTTTTCTCCCAGAGGTTTATCTTCAACAATGAATGGGGATTTTCCACATCTGATTACTTGTGTTTCTACAAAGCGACTCCACAGAAAACAGACTCAAATCAGAAAATCCACTGTGATATATGAGTTCATCATGCAGATAAAAGCTGGATGGCATGCTTAGTGCTGATGTGAAGCTGAAAGAGCCACAGACATTAACACCTACTGCAGCATGGTTAAAAATGGAAATCATGTTTTGTAATTGAAATGTGCTTCTGGCAGCACTGAGTCTGAGAGCAAGCTCTTTGTTGGATGTTATTTCTTGGAACCATGTCCAGAACATTCCCACTTCCATATCTGACTAGGGTTCAAAGGTAAAGCAATATTCAAGCAGTGGAATATTGTGCTGAACTGGCCAAAATGATATCATTCACAATCTCAGGCATGTATATCAGAGTTTCCATTCATTATCTTCTGCTTATCCAGGGTCGGGGGTCGGTTCGCAAGGGCAGCAGCCTAAGTAGGGAGGCCCAGACGTCCCTCTCCACAGCCACTCGTTCCAGCTCCTCTGGGGGAATCCCAAGGCGTCCCCAGACTAGCCTGCAGCCTACATAGTCCCTGCAGTCTGTCCTGGGTCTTCCTCTGCGGTTTCACCTCACCAGAGAGGCATCTAGGTGAGGCCATCTGAGGTGATGGCCATCTGAGAAGCCATCACCTCAGATGGCTTCTCTCGATGTGGACAAGCAGCAGCTTAGACACTCTATTGAACTGATTTCACCCTCTTGTATCTGTGATCTTGTTCTTTCAGACACAGCAAAACTCATGAGCACAGATGAGGTTAGCAAGGTAGATTGATTTGTATAATGGGGAGCTTCACCTTTAGGCCTTTGGGTTCCACTCTGGAGCCAGGCCTAGAGGTGAGTTATGCTGGCAAGAACCTGGTGGCCACTAGAACACAGCCCAAAAAGGAGACGTCGGTCCCCCTTCTCAAGGGCCAAAGGGGTCAGGTGCAAAGTGGGATGGGTGGTGGCTGAAGGCGAGGACCTTGGCAGTCTCCTCCTTGGCTACAGAAGAGGACTCTGTGACAGAGTTTCCCCTCCTGTAACACAGTCATGAGTGTCTAAAACTTTTTCCTCTTTCAGAATCTCAAAGTAGCTTTTATTCCAACTTTCATTCTGTCAAACACGTTGGCAAATGTAGGATTCTATTAATGATATTCAGCATGTTTTGCTGAATTCAGGGTCTGCATTTGTAGACTGATTACATCACAGCAATAGAATGAAGGCTTTTCAAATTCAAAGGTTGCTCACTATGCGGCCCTCCATCAAGTCCTGCTGTGTCCGATCTGACCAAAGCTCAAGGTCCTAGAAAGGTCACAGACAGTTTGTGATGTGACTGTTCCTCGGTATTCATCCAGATTGGCATCTTCAACTCCCTGCCTTTTTCCTCGCTCCGGACGACCCTGCAGGGCGGCCGCTGCTCAGCAGAGGGCCATTATCCAATCACAACGTGGCATTTTGCCACCATGGGAAACATAATAATCATCATATTCCTGAGGATCTCCCTGATAACTCATTTATTTCAGTTAAAAGCCAAATGACGGTGCTTAAACACGGTGGAGGCCACCGTGGCTCTCAAAGCGGAACGCCGGAGAGGGACGAGCGGCGCGGAGCGTCTTCATTAACGCCATGCGACCGAACCAAAGACTCTGCACACAATTAATGCTACATCACAGTGCCACTGCTTATCACTCGCTCTCCTGGAAACACACAAACACACACATACACAATCATTCTGAGTGGAATAGACAAAACAGCGCACTGCTAATTACCGCTGTGCCAGTCCTGTCTCCATGGTCTAGGTGATGGGATGGGGGCTGTTGTCTAATGCACACACACACACAGACACCCCCCACACACACATAACCTGCTATGAGGGATCAGGATGGGGGAACCCTCTGATTTACCGTGTTTTATCTTGGGCAAAGAAGCACACACACTTGCTTTCTGTGTCTGCTTCTCTCCCCTTTCCGACACACACACACACTGAAGTCGTATCTTGATTAGGCGGCTTAGGTGGTCCCGGGAAATACACTCATCTCTGTCTGTCTCTCTGCCTCTGTGCCCCCCCCACCCCTCTCTGGCATGTTGTTATCTCCAGGGTCCAAATGTTTAGAGATATCTTCACACACACCTGATGGCAAACAACCTCAGTTGTCTCCCCTGTGTGTCCTTCTTCTAACAGGCTCCTGCAGCCTTGACCGGACCCACAGCCTGTTTACAAAGGGTTGGACCCAACATCCATTTAGCCCCGCTTTTCAAAAGGGACAAAAAGAAAGCAAAACGCAAAAGGCAGTGAGGTTTACTCTTCCAAAACCCTTCGGTGAAAAATTGGATTCCCAGGCAGCCATGAAACCTCATTGGCATACAGGGGGAAAAATAGGAGAAATAAATAGATTTCATACTTTGACAGAATGCTTCATAAACTCAATTTTCAACCGACAGTTGTTTTTTTTTGTTTTCTTTTTTTGTATGGTTGCACAATGAATCTTTGCTTTTTTATTATTTTATTTCTAATGCAAAATAAACATTTTCTTCACAGAAGATGAACTTTTTGAATGGTGTTATGTTACAACCACACGTTTTTATATGACAGACCAACACAAGCTAGTGCATAATTTTATTGTCAAAATGTGTTTTTTGTTTTTTTTAATTTAAATAGCGTAATCATCTATAATGTGTGGCCAGGATATGCATTTGTTTTATTTTATTCTGTAAAGCGACTTGAAACAATATACATTGTGAACTGGTGTAACATGAATGAAAAGAATGAATTTAATGTATTCAATTCAAATACTGAATTTATAAGATTAAGGGCCCCTGAAGACAGTTTTGGGGCCATATCCCAGGAAACAAATAAAATATATTTTACTCCTGCAAATTACGGAACATTCAAATCCAATTATTTCAAATTCAACAGAGTCCACGCCTCCAGTAAGCAATTATTTCTGGGCGGTCGAGGTTCAAGACCCTCTGTATGGAGCGAAGTGTAGAACAAGAGGCTGGTTTTTACCAGGCTAGATTATCACATAAAATCCCCCCAAAATACACTCACCTTTCTGACTGTAAATGTGACAATAAGTCAAAAAAAGGCCTAAGTTTGTGTTTATTTATGTCATGTTCTGAACTATTGTATAAAAACCTGCAATGGGTGAAAACTGTAATTTATTCTTCGACAGAGAAAGTGAGTCACAACTGGATTTTTCTGTTGTTTTTGTGTCGGTCGGATGTGGATTAAAGGCTAAAACAGCTTTTCTACGCAGACCGCAAATGAAAACAATAAATCAGCTTATTGACTCACTGATATGTTTTACTGATGATATAATGTTGAGCATCAAGAGGTCATTGTGTGATTTAAGGTACATCTTATCAGCCCTGACATAAATAAAGATTACACAGCAGACTCTCTGTAAAGCTTTAAAATAAATCCAATATAGTCATGATCCATAATCTCACATTATAAATTTTAGGAGAACTCAACAACTAATTTATTTGCATTTAATCAGTGAGAAAATATCTGTATCCTAACCTCTCTTTTTTATTTCTTGAAACTAAATCACTGGTGCCACACTTATTGGTGGCCCTTTTTTGCCAATAAGAGACCAGCTAGTTTTACCACCCATAGGAGCAGCAGAGAGAGCGACCTTTGACCTTTTTCCTTTGCACAATCTCTCTAGTCCGGCCTTCTTTTATAGAACCGTTTCTTCGCCTTACCCCGAACGTTTTCTACAGGTTTTAAGTCTGCAGACTGGTACTGCCATAATGTTTGATCTTTCCAACCATTTATGTCTTCATTATGTTTTGGATCTTAAAAAAAAAAAAAAACGCTAAAAAGACACAACCGTCAAGCTGAATTTTCTTTTGAATATTTTCGGCATGAAAAAGTCAGAAAATGCCAAATAATTTGGAGATATGCTATGCAGAAAACAAATCAGTGAGGATTGTGCATATAAAGGCAAGAGTCCACTGTAGATGAAAACTCTAATTTAGAGAACAATCCGCACTTTTTTACCTTTACACACACAAACGGTAAATATGTCCTTGAGCTCCACGTATGTTACTAGACAGTCTTACATTGCTTTGGTGTGGAGTGTTTTAAATGTGTGTATCCTGTCCTGGATTTCTTTTAGTCGGGGAACACCAATAAACGTTGACTTGGTTTGGTTTACAGTCAGGCCTCACCTTTAAAAGCAGACTGAACCTCCAGGACAGACTTACGCAGTAACAGCAGCAGCTGGTTTGGCGAGCTCTCAAAAAAAGCTGCCAACTACGAACAGACCGTGCGAACTATCCAGCAGGTTGCTCTGTTCATAAGATGAATGAAGCAGAACCAAAAAGAAAACAACAAAAAAAAACAGAGTGACAGAGTACACTATGTTGTTGTGGTTACACAGATGCCTAGTGAGGAATTGCATGGATATAAAAGTTTTCTAGTTGACATATATGCCCATAAATCACTTTCTCTCTTTAGTGCGACAAAGCCCACATAAGCCTATTAATACAACCGATTTTCAACACACTGTAAAACAGAAAACAGGTGATCCAACTTTAAAAAGCTGAAGTTAACATGCTGCAAATAATCAAAATAAGTCTATTAACAGGAAATGTATTAAGCTTATTAAGTCCTTGTGTTAAACAAATGGAAATAAATTCAATTACATGTAACAGATTAACTACATTTTTTAAAGTTGGTTCTGTTTGGGGGTTTTTCCAACGCTTTGCAAATAAAAAATGTTCAAACTTTACCGGTAGAAAGTCAGTTTTTTTTTATTTGTTCTTATTTTTTTAATTGGAATTCAAGTCGGATTTCTTGGCGCGAGTCCCAAGGGTGTGTTTCATTTTTAAAATTGACGCTACGATAAAGCAAATGATGATCAACCCGCATAAGTCTTATTAGCCCTGTCATGTATCACTCATCGACCCGTTATGGCAGCACCATGTGCACACAAAGTGACAGCAGCTATTATAAGTAAAACCTGCCTAATTTATCACTGGTTTGCTCTGTTTGGTTTGCTAATCGCACCTTTTTATCACATCGATAAGCAACTGCAGAACGCAGCACTATGCTTACAATGCTGGCTTGTTCCAAGGCACAGAGAGGCTCCACAGGGCCGTATAGGAGTTTTCATGCGCTGCAGTTTGACGGGACAAGATAATAAAGCGGTGATATCCACCTATAATCCTCCCTGCAAACAGTCGCACATGCAGCTGTGTGTGACTGCCAGTAAACCACGCTGGAGGACATTTTTGCAATGAACCACCGCAACAAGAGAGTGAAAGATGATTGACCAAAGAGCACACAAAACCAAAGACGCGTTCACATTTTCGGTTTCTCACACGCACAAACACACACACGCACGCACACACACCTCTCACTCTGATCTGGTTGAGTGGGGTCTGTTCTGCAAGTAATGACTGCGCAACACGCTTTTTATTTTTCTTACTCCCTTACAGTTGACTCACGCTCCACTGCCTCTGTGTGGGTGTGCGTGTGTGTGTGTGGGTGTGTGTGTGTGGACACACTAACAGAGTTCTCTCCTCTCATATGCACAATAACTGATGATGTGGGGCGATCAGTGACTGTAGCCAAAACTATTGCAGACATGTTTCAAAATGAGCTTGAGGAGGAGCTGTTCAATTTTTCAACTGACTGGTCGTTGAAAGCTTCAGCTGCTTAAGTAAACAGGCGACTGCGTCCAAACACACACACACACACACACACATGAATACACACACAAGCCTTGAGGAATCGAGTGATAAAAAGGCAGCGAGAAGCTAACTCATGCTACTTAATGTTCAATCGAGGTTGAGCAGAGAAAAGTCATTTTATCTGTTCTGCTCACATTTACACGTAATAGTTAGAAAACAGGAACCAATGGAAAGTCATGATCTTTATAAAAGTGTTCAAACTTTTCATTTTGTCAATGTCACTTCCTCACAGTTCAGTGGATTCATGACGGATCGACTGACGGGAAGTAGTGCTTCATTGTGAAGTAACAGAATGGTTGCTCATACTGAGCCAGGTTCTGGTTCTGGTTCTGCTGGAGATCTTACTTTCCACTCTCGCTACATGCATGCTCGGTATGAGTATTTACTGAGTAAAAAGGGATAAAAACAGATTGTATAAGGTTTAAATAAACCAAGTGTCATGCTAACACGGGGAAACAGTTGTTAGCGTTGTTGTTTTACAACAACAGGTGCACATAAATTGCCCATAGGAGTATGTGTGTGTGTGTGTGTGTGGGGTGTGTGGGTGTGTGTGTGTGTCGCTGTGTAGCCCTGGACTGGCAGCCTGTCCAGAGTTTCGCCAAATGATCGATGGAGGCAGAAGGCAGCGCCCCCTATGAGGCTGTCTGGGTAAGTGTGTGTGCAGGTCCTGGATGGATGGCTTATCCATATCCTTCTGCTGGAGCTGCAGGAAGAAATGCATTACTCTGTGCTGGTCTATAACATTAAATTGCAATAAATACGTTGAAGTTTGTTGTTGCAATTTGACAAAACGTGAATAAATGCGACGGTTATGAATATTTCAGCGATGGATTTGGTAGCACGCATTGTGGGCCTGCAGTGCAGAGGCGCTCAGTAATTGAAAACAGGGCTGAATGATCTGAGAGAATGACAGTCCTGAAGGATTATGTGAACTCAAACATTAACACAATTAAGTGTGTGAGCAGTGGGGTATGGTGCGACATTAGACACTGTCTTAATAGCCCCCCGGCACCAAGATAGAGGAGTGTGTGAGTGTGTGTGTATGAGAGAGAGAGAGAATCATGCATGACAGCCCGTATCTCCATGACAAGATGAAGAAAAGCCCAGAACCAACTCAGAGGCATCAAATGCTCCTCATCATATCGGCTTGATTACAAACGCAGAAATTCAACCGGACCACGACAAGAAAAGCACGGCGATAACAAATGCTCTTCTTCTTCTTCTTTCTTCATAGCAGCGATCCGCTCGTTAAAGACAGCCGCTTTATCGGAGGCCGAGCAAAAATGATTCAATTGTGCCCCGGTGATTCCGCGCCTTAGCAACAGCCGGCGGGTCGGCGTGGCGGCGGCCCGGTTCTGATTTATCTCGCCAGCCTGCACTCAGGTGCTGTTTTGTTAACAGGATTGCAGCCATTTATAACTGTGTTTCATTACTGTACTAAGAGGCGATAAGATGATCAGTCACACACACACATACGCGCACACACGCGTCCGCACACACAGAGGCGCTAATTCAATCCGCTGACAGGGAAACACGGCAAACAACATCCATTATGGCCTCGGAGCTAATTGGTTGCGTGGGGGTGGGGGGAGGCTGAAGGAAGCTTGGGTTTGGTGTTGGGGTGCCGAGTAATTCTTCTATTTTTCACCTCCCATTGTTTGCAATTATTCATCACATTTATCTCTCTCACTCTTACTTTCTATCCCCCCCCACAAAACAACAACAGCAACAAAAAACAGGAGCAAGTTTCTGGAGCCAGCCATGCTAGCTAACGCTAATTCCTCTTCCGGTCTCTTCTTGTACGTTCGCCACGGGGTGAACTGGAGATGAAAACACCTGCCAATAAAGCTAATGCATCCATCTGACCAGCAGCAAGCAGTCCAAGCCGAAAGCAAAGATAGCATCTTGGCCCCAGGTGGCATCAAACCCATCGGTGACATTTAATAATGTCCTCTCTCTGGCTAACCTCTGCCCGCAGCCCCCTCCGCCCTCCTCCATCACCTGACTCACTATTACTATTCCAGATAAATCTTCTCCTGTAGAAGAAACCGGGGAGGTAGAGACGGGGTTGGTGATGAATCACCGTCATTCATGCAAAGACCAGATCTTTTAGGATTCCTGGCTTTGGCTCTGTTTATTTACTTCCTCCATCACACCACATCACCAGGCAGAGTGACGGTGGATGAATGGCTTCACGGGCGAGGCAGATCATCAGACAGATGGGGCTGCAGGAAGAAATAAATAACGCCGAGAGAGGTGTTTAAGGACAAAGGGAGAAAGATTATAATAATAAAAGGGCAGAAAAGGGGAAGAAAACGGGCTTGAGGGCCTGAAGAAGTGAGACGGATAAACAGATAGAGGCAAGTAGAGACAGAGGAGACAGAGAGCGATGGGAAGGTGATGGTGGAGATAAGGGCTGAGGGTAATTGCTACTGCATACAATGTTTACATGCAGCAATGTGTTGCTAAACAAGTCGGCTTGCTTATGCCATCAGCTGAAGCGCATGCAGTTAGCAGATGATGGTATGAAAACACACCTAGAGGAGTAAAAGGTGCTGACATGTTAAAATAGGGGTGTCGAGCTCATTTTCGTTTTGGGCCAAATCAAGATCATGATTGTTCTTAAAGGACCGGTCAGGCCAGAATGTATTGATAAAACCCATTAACAAAGTGTTAAAATATGAATAAATAACTGTCTTTGCATTTTAGAAGTAGTTGTTAAAATTGAACATCTTTATACATTGTTCAGTCCCTCTAGGATTTTGCAATTGATTTTGTGATTTTTAAAAATTTTTTTGCAATAAAATCACAAATATTGTGGAGCTAATTTAGAAATATTTTCAAGGAATTTTGAAATATTCACATTTACATATGACGTAAAATGTGACTTTAATCGTCACATCGATTACGGACTAATCAGTTGATATCAAATAAGGCTGAGGCAGCGGTGTTGTAAAAAGACTGCCCCCTACAGGAGGGAGTTAGTGCTTAGTTAAATCCAATGTTTCTGACCATGTTTGCTGAAAATTTGCAGTTTTGCATTAGTGAGAAAAAAAAGTGGGAATCTGTTGATTTTATGTGAATTTCCATGATCACAGGAAACTGGGAGGACTGATTGATCTAATTCGGCACCTGGAGTCTGGAGGGCCACACAAAAAAGCCATGGCAAACCAGATTTGGCCTCCAGGCCTTTATTTTGACATGTGTGTTAAAACATAAGTAAGGCTTTGATAATTAGCATTTTGGCAGATCCTGTTTAAAGAGCAGGTGTTTTGTGATTTCCAGCCATATAGTCACATTTTATAGCACAATCACGTAACCATGTTACCTACAGTTGTTACAAAAGTGCTGCATGTGTCCAATAGGACTTAAAAAAATGACACTTAAAAGAAACAACACTTTGCAAATACCATTGGCTCTCAGTGTCAGTTCCAGTTCCAGCGTGGAGACGCCACAAATCCACGTTACACAGAGAAACACGCCACCAGCTTCTGTGGAGGTGCGACTCCATCAGTCACCGGGCGAGAGGTGGTTCATCCTGGACAGGCTGCTGGTCCATGACAGGGCGACACAGAGACACACAACCATGCACACACTCATTCATAACTAATGGCAATTCAGAGTAACCAATTAACCTCAATTAATTAACCTACCTTAATGTGGATCTGTGCTGTGGGAGGAAGCTGGAATACCTGGAGATAAGCCGAGCATGCACAGGGAGAACAGGCGGGAAGATTCAGACATGTCCTGCTGCAGGCAGCAGAGCTAACAACTGCAGCACCATACAGACAAGTTCCACCCACTTCATATTTCTTAGAGATTCAAATAAACTTGAATCGCAACATATTTTAAATAAGTCTTCAGGTTTAACCAGAAGTAATTCCTAAAGGCCTTCAGTTTTTCAACTGCTTTGGCTATTTTGTCTCATTAATGCTGTAGTATGCAACTTTTATTTTAGAAAAACGTTTTGTGTATTTGTTAAATGATTTTCATGTTGTGACAGTATAAGACAGATAATCTGTGAAAAAATCGAGCTTTCTTTCAGTTATTCCAGGAGGAGGGTCTTAGCGCTGTCAATCACTCGCTATACTCGCTGCTCTGGTTCACCACAATGTAGCCTGCCACCAATGCTAATGCTAGTTAGCATAGCCAGCGGATAAAAAGTTTTCCTGGAATGTGACATTGTTTCTCCACCATTACCTCTGATTAGACCATTTGGCAGCAGGCTCATAAGGTTGATGGACAGCGCTAAGCCCCTCCTCCTGGCTCTGATTGGTTGCTTTTGACCGGGAGAGGTGCATTTCTTGATCTTTTATTCTTTTCCAAGGTTTCATTGGTTCTAATGGCCTTCATTTGAGAGAGGTTAGACATGAAATTGGGTTTTGAGACAGGAAGAAAGACATGCGGCAAAAGTCATCAGGCCGGGAATCGAACCTGTGACATCCGCATCGAGGACTAAGGCCTCCTTACATGGGTTGTGCTTTACCTCTGCGCCACCACAGCACCCAAGAAATCGATCTTTTCACAGATAATCTGTCTCATAGCACACTGTCATGGTGAAGATTTTAACAAATATGTAAAAAGCATATTTTGTAACCTGACACACTGCAGCTTTAAAGGAAAAAAATATCCAAAGCAACCTGGACTTATGTGATTTTATCTGCCATATTGTCACATTAGAGTGTTTCAGTGAAGAACATGAACGGCCTGTTTGAGGTTATGCATTAGTATGTTGATTAGTTTTAAGTCTAGACTTGGACTAAGCCATTCAAAACCCTTATTTTTTCTCCTTTTAAAGCATTCACAGTGGTGTGACTTGTGTGTCATTGTCCTGTTGTATAACCCAAGCGCACTTGAGCTTTCAGTCACAAGCTGAGACAGGCCGCTGTTCTCTGTTTGTGGATAATGGCTCTCAGTGTAGCTCAATAGAGCCAAATGGTTTCATAATCCTTTTCGGACTGAAACACCAGAATTTGTTTCTCCTCTGATACATTTCTTTAAACCGGAGCATGATGTAATACTTTTTAGGATTTTTTAACATATCTGGGTTCTATCCAGGAAATGTTTGCCATTCCTCAGGTCTGCTTGATGCGGCTGGTGCAACTGAATTCACTTTGCAGTTTATTATTTCCTTTCTTCCGTCTTTTCGTCTTAGTGCTCATCTGGAATCATCATGTTCTTGATCCAGTTCTGTTGTGGCACGTTCTGCTGTGACTTTGGCAGCAATTACTTCTTAAATCCCAAACACGCCGGTGGAAAACAACACACTCTCATTAAAGCACACAAACGAAAAAATTCACAAAAAAACAAAATGTGAAACTAAAATTTCTCCTCCTGTTAATAACCATTCGCTAATTACAAGTTCCCTCGACAAAGCAACATAGCATCCTCATAGAAAGATAGCTGTGAAAAGCATTTCATTACCTTGGTAACACTTTTGGTGCTAATATCCCTGCTTGCCCAGACAACAGTTTTATCACAAGCTAGAGCATGAATATCATACCTCCTGTCAGGTTAGTGGCATGAGAGAAACAGCTTTGATGACTGCGTAGTGAGTAAAGCCCAAAGATTGAGTGTTGGGTTGCAATTCTGTTTATCATTCACTCCCTCCATGAAAAAAGGGAAAAAAATTACAATTTAACCACACATACAATTTTTTCTTCAATATTTTAAATGTTCACTTGAGACTGCTGTCAAAAAGCTGTCGTTTCAGCATTTGGACCAGAAATGCTTAAAGACTTGCATGTAGAGCAACCAGCTCTGTTTGGTAATTCAGCTCCTGCAGTTTGTCTTTTCAGCAGCTTTTCTTCGCTATTCTTGGAGGAATGTGTAGGTTTTCCTAATGTCATTGTTTATGCATCTTTAATTCTTCTTATGAAACATTTGACTGGTGTAATGATGAAGACTTCTTGGGTTGAACAACCTTCACATATTCTGTCAGTGTCTTAAATCTCCTCAACCTTTCAACCAAGAAAGGAAATCAAAAGAAACCACAGAATAAATTTATTCCTGAACCAAATTCTAGATTCAAGCTCCTCCTAACAGATCCAAACACAAACCATAAATCAAAGATGCAAAGGCAATGTGGTTGGACTTTATAGATCAATGTGCATGTAATTTGTGCAGTACTAGATCTAAGCACTATGTAAACATATTTTAATACCCAAAGGAATGGAGGATAAAAAGCCTATCAGGAGAGAGACGGCTGACATTGTTGCGTTCTTCGACTTCTTCCTGTTCCTCCCCCCGTTCCCCGTTCCCTCTACCTCTCTCTTAGCTGTTACGTTGATGGATGCAGCACACTCAGCAATATTTCAAGGCATGATAGGGGCACAAAAAAAAACCTTTCATGGCAAAACAAACAGGCTTCGAGCAGCTTAGGCATGTGTTGACAAATGGAGAAGGAGCATTAAGTACAGTCAGAAATGGCTACATGAATCCCCTGAAGAATAGCAAGAAAAAAAATCTGACTACTTGGTTGGCCCATAACCATAAGGCTGGGTAGGTTTTACACTGACACACACACACACCCACACACTGAACAGTCCTTTGAGGAGCCTCGGGCCTAGAGGGAATAATGGTTAGCAACCTGAAAAATGCCCTCATCACAAAAGGCCTCAGACAGTAATAAATGAAATAGTTGAGCCGACCACATTAATCCACGCCGCCGCGTCAGAAAGTGTGTGTGTGTTTTACATGGTGGGTGTGTGCATCCCTGTTTGCGTATTTCTCTGAACTTTGCTGCGGGTATCTGTGTTTTTCTGTCTAGTCACGCAGGCTGGAAGCCATGGTCTCAATTTGTATGTGTGTGTTTCAGTGTGTTTGATGGAAAAAAAGAGAATCTGTCACAGCGTACGACCGGGATAGATGCTAACACACCGCCAATGCAAATATCGTTCCTGCCTCTTGAGAAAGCTCGGGATATTTGTGAAAACAATGTGGGCACATGTTAGCATTCCAGTAAGCAAAGTCTCAAAGGGAATATTTGTAAAACTGACCAGCAGGTAGTTCGTCACAAAGCAGCCAATCTTGATGCACCATTCATGTTCCCCAGCGCTGATTGGCCAAACCCTAAGAGCTGAGAAAAGGAAGACTGGGAATGTTAGCTTCTGCTGTACAGAGAAGTTGGTTCACTCTGTGTGTAAAAATGCATATTAAGGTACATTTGGTATTTGAATGATTAAAAATAGGCATATGTAACCTTCTTTAGACATTTAGACATTGTCTCAAGTATTTGTAGATTTCAGCTATTCAAGGGCGGTTAGATAACTCCCAAAAATACTGCGGAATTACTGTACTTAAATTTCATGAAAGTCAACAAAAGATCTCATGCCCCTGAACTTAAATTAATATCAGTTGACAGTGAAGTATTTGGTGATTCATCATGGAGATAAATAATCACAAGAATTCTCAACTACTGGAGGAAGTGCATTCCTCCAATTTCAAATGGACCAATCAGGAGAAGTTGGGAACGATGACATTATTTTTTCTGTGCTGTTTTTCTATTTGTAGTCTGCCTGTAGTTTTAGCTACACTAAAAGGAAGTGACGAACACACCAAAGCTGTTCAGTCTGTGTTGGCCACACTTCCAAATATTGAATTAACATCGTCGGTCATTTGGTTCAGATCAGCACTTCTCTCTTCGCAGAGATTGATGGTTGCTTTCAGCGCAGGTGGATTCCAGTAAGCTTTATGGCGTCAAACTGCCATGTTGCATACATCACAGACAAATGTTAATGATTGGGTAAAATTTAAACCCTCAACAGGGTCCAAGCCTGAAACAATCATTTCTCAGTAGCCAAGAGTTCAAACTCTCTGAACGAAGCAAATAGCATCAAACCAGGGGCTGGTTTTACTAGAATACTGTTGTCGCAAATTTGCCTCAAACCAAAAAACAGCCAAAGTGAAGTATTTTCATTACTAATCCCAGCTGGTGAATAATATTCTACACATATCAATAATCATGTTGGAAACACTGTCACCATCGGTCAGTCAATATCATACCCAAATATCTAATTTGAGTCATTTGCATACTAAATACCTGAATTCATGTCTGTTGTATTTGCTATGTAAGGCTGAACAGTCTGCTTGACACTCAAAACACAAATATTAAATGGTTTTACAATTATAAATGAATTCAGACAGTAAGATGTTTAATACACACACAAACACACAAAATGAGGGTAATCTGTAACTTTAGCTTATAATCAACCTGTGAATTCCACCCCAAAATATTGGCAGTATTCAAAATTTCCAGGCATGTTGTAAAACAAGCTGTGTGGAAGAGCAAATATCTTTCTCCAGATTGTTGATGGAAATGTTCAGAAATGTAAAACATAGAAAGCTGCATCAGATTGATGTGTTAAGTCATCAACTTAACCATTATAAACTCAGCACTACCAAAATAATTCTTGGTGCTAAATTGATGCTGACCTCAAAACACTGGTCATCTTTCTCATGGCTATGTAAAGTCGGTCAGTTCTTGTCTTTATTTAGCCAAGAAAAACAGACTGAAAATTGAAACTTTCAAAGCCTCATCCAAATTTTAACTAAACAAAAACATTACAAAGTCAGACCTGGTTAGCCCATTTGATCATCTCCAACCACTTTTTAACCGCAGTTAGACATGTGGCAACATCATCCTAACCCTAACCCTACATTTTGCTTGGGGGACTGCTGTTTGCCTGAGACCAGGTATTTATGTTTCCACTGGAAAAGCACCAACTCCAGGCCAGTAAAACTGGCTTCATGTTACCATCCAGTCTTTGTCTGGGCCAGAAGGAGTCGTAATTATCAGGGTCCAAGAATGTTGCAAGCAACCAATTAAAATGCTGCAAGGACCATGTTAAAAACTCACATGGTTTCACTTTTAGCTTGCCTAATTTTGAACAAAAACAACAAAAAAAGCGGCCTAAATAAATATCAGGTTAAGAGAAATAACCTCATTGTTTGTAATCTTCATGATAATCTGTTGTCCCGTGAACATGGGTTAATGCACACATAGAGCTCCAAGCAGAATTTATAAACTCAGCTTGTTTTGTCACTGATCATTAATTTAATATTTTTTCATTAGTCTTCATGATTTCTTCCTACAATAGCAATTGTTCTAAATAGTTATTGTTCTAAACACCTTTTAGAGATGACAAATATTAAGAACGATAAAGATTTTTCATAAACACTGACTGTTCAAACATAACATTTATATCTGACATGTATACAAAGGATAAAGGTAATGTGTGTACAAAGCACAGCCTTGGCTCATCTGTTGCCCTCTGAATGATTTAGTGTGGCCCCCAACCACAATAACAGCAACAGCAGAAACACATGGGCACGTTTTTTTTTTTTTCAGGGAAATAGTTTTACTGACAACATTTTCTCATCATGTTAAACATGAGGTACAAAAACCCTTGGGAACTCCCGTTCATTAAACAGGGCCTAACACAGCAAGTCCTGAGGCAGAGTAAGAGTGACCGTTGTCCAGTTCAAAGAAAGTATTTTCCTGAATGAAAACAGAAACAATCGGAAACTATGCCTGTTTTTAATGCACAAATGCAATAAGAGCCCCTTCTTATGTTCCAAATCTGATCTCGTTTCTACAGAACATAAGACGACTTTGTGTTTCTCATAAAATACTGTATGTCTAGTTCATTTTTTTAGAAAAAAATTATAAGAAAATTCATTTAGTTTTTTGGGGGGGAGGCTGGTTTACAGTTTTTTGAGTGCTTGAAACTTGATTTTAACTCTCTTGGCAAGAAGCTTGGAGAACACTGGCGTAAATAAATCTCCACAGGGGTTAGGAACAGCAGAGGCCTGTGCATAGCTGAAATCAGTGAATGCTTGGTGAATGCTCCTTCTAAAAACATTTATAACTGCCTGTTTTATTAGTTCAAACACCAAATATACAGTAATATGCATCAACACACACAGCAGAAACTGATGTTAACAGAAACTAACATTTACAGATTTCCTCGTCTCTTGGGTACAGCCAATCAGTGACAAGGAAAAAAAATACAGTTTCTGGATTGGCTGTTTGCAAATTCCACCCAAGACATGTCAGATATAGCATTGCACCCAGGTATTTCAGCTTCTAACGTTGCATTTTCTATGCAATATTTCAGACGACATAATCGGTTGAATTTTGTGCAAATAGTTTGGAATCACGTTCCACAGAAAAATCCATGAATACTAAGCTATGAATAGATGGAGGTCTATTGTATACATTTCCCCTTATTTTGTTTAGAAAATACATATTTCTAGTCAGCGCTTAGCGTAGCTTGTTTCTCCACTCCTTCCCTTTGCCACTGCTCTTTTCCTCTCTACAAACTGTGTGTATTTTGGTCAGTCTGTGGGGAGTCAGGGGTCATTATTAATCTTGCTGCCTCTTCTACCTTCAGGCATAACAGCAGGGCAGCATCGTTCTGTGTGTGTGTGCACATGTGTGTGTGTGGGTGTTTAAGTGAGAGTGAAAGGAGTGGTTGCAAATGAGTCAGTTATGCTATTCAAGTAAAGTGTGAGTTCTAGGGAAAGCACCGTTCATGTCGTAAGGTGTGTTCACGCTGCTGCAACGCGCAAGTTTGTGTGTAATGACTGAAAAGGACGGAAGCTGTATTCTGGCATGATGGATCATGAGAGAGCAATAGTCGTAGGACACACTCGCACAGGATACACACCCATGAGAAATGAAGGAGAGAAAGAGAGGAGGGTGGAGGCTTGGGGGTTGGGGGGAGGGTGATAGGGAAACCCAGACCGAGAGAGAATAGAAGTAGAGAGGGACACCGTGGTGAGTCCCCCGTTTCTCCTGAACTCATTAACCGCTGTCCTCTCCGCCCTCCCTCCTGCACTCCCACAATGCCAAGCAGCGGCGTGCATCAATAACACCGGTGACAGCATGAGGGGGACGGGTCAGACAAGCAACCGCCATCTCCCTGGCAACCACCTCTACGGCCACCATCACCAGGACAACAAATGTCGAACTCAAACAGGCTACGGTGGGGAAGCGAGGGGGGTTCCCCTACCCTCCTTTACGCCCCCCACAGCCCGTCACGCAGCGAGGGCCGCCGCGCCCGCTGCTGCCGGATCAGAGGCGAGCTAAATCCCCAGCACGGCTCCGGCGCAGGATGAGGTGAGAGAAAGCTGACTGATCCCCGTTCTGAGGTGATCTGAACGGAAAGGGGGTTCAGCCTGAGCCGAGGTTAGCAGCGTTATTCAGCGTTTCAAGAGGAGGACGGGGATGAGGACGCCAGGATGGAAGGAAGGGAGGAAAGTCCATCTGCAAAAACTCATGTCCGGAAGGAAAAGTCTACCGTTTTCTGGAGAAAACTAAAAATTTCTGTGCAAACCAGAAGAGTTAGGGGTGGAAAATGTACTGAAATACACATTTATTTGATAACTCTGTGCTATAACACTTAAATAAACCATTAGCTTAGCAATCTTGGTCAAACATGTAAAAGCAACACAACTTTAATTTGTTCAATCAGTGCAATTAGTAGTAGAAGAGCCAATGTAAAATAAATAATAAAGAAACTGAAACTGACAAAAACAATAGGTAGACTACCTTGGTCAAACATATAAGAAATAAATCACAACGTTCAGCAAGTGCAACTAGGGATTCTAAATATAATGTCAAATAAATAATAAAGCATGATGTCTTCTATGGATCGAGTACATTTTCATTGATATTTTGGATTTTTCTTCAATTTCAGGACCTGATAACAGCACTATTATCAGGACTAGTGATGCACCAATCTCACTGTATAGAGATTGGTGCGCCTTTATACAGAACTACATCTTAAAAAGTCACACCCAGCAGGGGTGAGAACCCAAAAGGGGTCTCTGCTCTACGCTGAAGAACAAAAATGCACTCGGATCAGTCTTTTTTCATGAAAATCGGTTCCAAACTGAAAGTCAAAGCAGCCACAAACGCTGCTCCCTCTGCCACTCAGCTTCATCCCCGCTCGCCTCCCTTCGGTGTCTTTAGACGGTGGAGGTTTTGATTTACTTCCCTGAAACCCGAAGCACAGACCAGCTCATCTCCTGAGCCGATGCCGGGCTAAAATCTAAACACCTCATCATCTGGATCAAACCAGAAGCAACAATTATTTGTTAACATCCGACACCTCCCACTGGAGCTCCCATTAGGCTTTGACGGCATGCCAAAGTCGGAGCTTTTGCTCTCCTCAACGCGAGCACACTGTGCATTTTTTGGCACCCAGAAGCACCATTATGTAATGGCTGTTCCGGAAGCTTCTGACGGTGCTCACTTTACGTTATTTAGCAGTTAATTGAATTAATACACAATCTACAGCTCAAAATTACCCCAACAGATTTTTTTTTTTTAAACCCAGCTAATTTAGACTGTTTAGCAACAAAAATGCACATTTATTGGTAATTTTCCTGCAACTGTTGAAGACTGGTAATAGCTAGTTAATGATTTCCCACATGGGCTGAAATGTACTTCTATTGTAATTGTTTAAATTGTTCCATGACTACACCTACCGCAATTCTCAAGTATTACTATTTAAATTAATCGTTCTAAATAACTGACTTTGCTCTCTTTTTTTAACTTTTATATATGTTAAGATGTCAGGTTATTAAATGCACCATGATCATTTGAAATATATATATATATATATATATATATTTATAAATACTTTCAGTTTGGAGCCGATAATACGAATAATGTTACAGCACTTTTTGATTTGTTCAGTATTTTACTTTCTGACTTGCTCCCAGTTGATCTATCTTCACCTGTTTTCTAGATCTATTAAGTCGTAGCAATCTCTGGCCCACAGCCCTCTCCAGTTGACCATAAGGAGGTAGTGGGCAATGTGAACATAAAATGTTATCACAATATTTTGTAGCACTTATCGTGGTAACAATGAAAGTATTTGTAGCTTCTTTTCAGTATTTCTAGGCAACTGCCCAATTCCCATTTGGAAATAGGTTTCTTCAGGATATAAGTGATGCAAAGAATGTGACTCCTAACACTAAACTCCACACAGTCAATGCATTTAGTCATATTTATTAAATGTCCCATGGACTCAATCGAACCAACACTACAGTCAGTTTTTGGTGTTTCATACATCTTTCATTGGAAATTATTGTTGTTACAATACATTTAAAGTTCTTATGATGAGAAATTTTAGAGATTTGATGAGCGATATGATAAATGGCAATCCCTACCACTATAGATCTTCAATCAGTTTCATTTCTGGACTGGCTAATCCATTCCAGAACCTTCCAACGCCATTCATAAAGTTATTCTTTGGTGCGATGCGGAAAAATAAAATTCCTCAACATCTTTGGCTTTCTTCATCAGGAGATTTTGGAACTGTTTTTATTGTCCAATACCCCAGTCCCATCTAAGAAAACAAAACCCAATAGCATGAAGTTGTCACTAAACATCATGCTATCATGTTCGTTTGGTAATTTTTACTGTTTTGGTTTCAAACGTATCTTTGAGAACTTGGGCGGAAATGCACTGGATTGGTTTTGTTTTCCCACAAGGTTTAAGGTTTTAGCCATGTCAGAGTGTTTCTTTTGAAGACGAGGCTTTTTTTTTAACAGCCCCATTTATGGTGATAAAAAATCTCGGATACAACAGGTTTGGAGGTGGTTCACACACCACACACAAGCTGATTTCACTCACCAACATTCAGATGTCAGATAGGAAATCTCTCGGAACCTCTCAAGATCAAACTTGAGTTCAGAGTAAGCAAACATGGGAAGAAGCAATGGCGATAGATTGTGGACTATATTTAACAGAAAAAAAACAAAAACAAAGACGTTTCCAATGTCCACCGGAATTTCTCTTGCGTAACGGCAGTTGTTGTGTTTTCTGTGTACTCGCCGTGTTTCTGTCACCTCGCTCTCTGATTAGCTAAAAGTCACATTCAACAGTCTGTGGTTCTGTTTGTCCCAACGAAACACTCCACGCATTGAGATACCGGGCCAAAACAATCCAACATGTTGAATATCCTCAACTTTTGATGGGATTGGTCCTAATGTCTTTCCGAGTGGACCAGATCACTCTTAACACTCCACACACTGCAGGAATATCTCCTAAGATTACCTTTACAACCTTCCCAATAATCGGGGCATTCTTACGATTGTCGAAAGGGGAAAATCAGGGCAAAATTCAGCATAAAAATCTTGTCGTGTCAGGTAGGAATTATGTGCTATCTACCTACCAATTGGTTGTAGTTTTTATGTTCTACTATACCAACTTAAGGATTTGCTAAACACCACTAGGACTTTACCTGGTTGGGATTAGATTAAGATCTAGGGCCTGTCCACATGGGAACATTTTCTCCTAAAACAGATTGTCAGTTTCAAAAATAATTGTGTCCACCTGGGACAATTTCAAGAAATGTTTTTACCCACACAGAAACACTAAGAATAGCCCAATATGCTGTTTACTCCCCCAGATGTGTTAGTGGTGCAAAACATGGAGTATGTATGCACATAAAGCCTCCACACAAGGTTAGCAGTAAACAGGTCAAGAAAACAAGAATGGCAAATAGCAAGGCGTGAGTGGACTTTTTTTGTAGAACTTCACCATTGTTACTGTTATGACGCGTTTGGGGTGGTAGATGAGGTTAGAGGTTTGGCTAATATGTCAAGTTTTCACATGAATTTGTTGTGCACATGAATATGTGAGGGCAAAATTTTTAACACTCTGGAACCCATTTTGGCTCCCCTAAAACACAGTTTGCATGTGCATCTGAATCAACCTACCTACCTACAGTGTATTAGGATCAATGTAGATAGAATTTTAAGGAGTAAATTTCAGCCAAAAAACTTTTTGACGTTTGGAAATTTTCTGAGTCACATAATTTCAACTTTTGAAACTCAAACATTCCTCAATTTTTTCTAGAAGATTTCTAAGACTAATCTAAAACTTTCTGAGTTTTTTGTCTTTAATTTACTGCTCCTTTTTTCATCTACAATGGCCCTGATACCCCATTGTACATCTATCTATCTGAAATATGCACATGTATCCGTTAGTTTTGGACAGATTTGAAAATGACATGTTTTTATTCTTACAACGAACATAAAGGCAAAGGCAAAAATGAATATGCCGTTCACTTTGGTAAATAGATAAGGTTTTAGAAGATACTTCAGAGTGTGTACATATTTACTTGTACTAGGGGTTGACCAATGAAAAAGTGTGCTGGTTCCTTTGAAGACCAGAGGAGAACAAGAGAGCAGCATGTCAGAGACATTCGCGCTAAAAATGGAAAGTCCTCCTCCAGAGCTGTCGACGCGGAGCTAAATATCATGTCAGATAATCGTTTGTGCTGTTCTTGTTTTTTATAATTTCAGAACGGTGAAACGAGCGGTGAGAGTCCGCTACCTCCTGATAGATGTGACGCTGCGGCGGGCGGCAGCAGAGAGATTTCCTTCCCTCGCGGACGGACAAACAAGGCGCGGAGAGGAGAGCGAGAGGGAGCCAATCACACGTCCAGACCAGCGGTGGGCGGAGTTGAGCGTCGGCGTCTCAACCAGTGAAAGCTCGCGAAGAGCGCCGAAACCCCACGTGGGTGTTCAGCTCCGAACGACACCGAGAAGGATTCTGGCCAATCAGGGCCCCGAAAGGTGTTAATCTCGACGCTGATTGGCTCGCTGTTTTTTCTCTCTACAGAGTCCCGTCACTCAACACGCTTAGCCCATCGTTTTTAACTCTTTCCTACCACACGGGATGGCGCTGCCCATAAAGCACAAACCTGCTCTGTAATAGCTAAATGTGAATTAATGAATGACTCAGAAGCGGTTTGTTTTTAGAAACGCGATACATAAGTTAGCCCGGACTGATTCAAAGCCTCGTTTCAGACATATTCAAAGAAAAGCGAGGGTGACATGGTGAAGAACTATAGTGGAGCAGCAGATCAGTGCAGCAGCTTTCTGTTTTTTAACGTGTTGACTTGATCATAATCAAATCAGCATGCAAGAAAACGATGAAATTAAAAGCACATGAGAAGACCATGCTTAGCAGTGAGGTATAACCCACATTCACACATCCAGAGCCTAAAATTGTTCTCCTTCCCCAAACTGGGCACAAGAGAATCGGAATCAGGCACTGAGCATTGACTGGAAGTGATCCGAACAAAGAGAACAGTCTCTCCAGTCCATCCTTCTTATTTTAAGAATAACTGCACTGATCTTTGATAGTTGATGACGCCTCACGTGTCGTAAGCTCTTTTCACTTTATGCAACGTCCTCCCCTCACTCTACACCCACATACATACACACCCCACGCCCCCCAAAAAGCAATAAACATTAACGCATCCATTTTAAATAACACTACAGTCCGTCCCTTCGTGCTATGCAGTCACACAGGCACCAACACTGACAAACCGAGCATCAATCTTCTCTCGCTCTTTTCCTTTTTTGCAACCTCCGAAAAATATATAGGAAAGGTGGTGATATGAGGAAGGAGCAGAAGGCTGACATCGCCTCTCTGTGGCTGCTTTGTGTATTGAAAAGAAGGGTCAGCGTGTGAGAGAGCAGAATGATTTGATCTGGATTAGATCTTTTGACTTATTTGTGTCGCAGTTCTATAGTGTCACTGGATTCCGGGCACGTGCCCCACATAAGTGACGTGATAGGCGCGTCTCAGTAGGCCAGGATATGATGCGAAAGTTTATTTACCCCGCAAATCCAATTTAAAAGTCAGTCTGATTTTTAAGATTTTGTTTGGTTTTAGTAGTTTTTTTAAAAATTATAATCTGACATCAATAAAGCAAGTCTTTTAACAAAGAAAGGCAAGTATTTCCATGCACTTGTACAGAGTTCAAAACTTGGTTGGGTCTCGTTTTATGGAGGAGTTACTGCATCAATGCGGCGTGACACAGAAGAGATCAGTCCGTGCTTCTGCCGTTGCTAAGGAAAACCAGGTTTCTTTAATGGCATTGTTGGTTCTGGGGTCTAGTTTTGGTCATTAGAGTTTTCTCCAGTCAATCACAGTGATTCCATAGATACTAAAGTGAGTATTAGCACCTTTAGCTGTACGGCTAGGTGTCCAGGCTGCTGGGAAATAAATCAGCTTCTCCATAAAATTTTTCAGCATAGAGGGTCAGTGTTCTGAAATATCTATGGACTCAATAAGATCCAGCGGACCAACACTAGCAGCTGACATGGCATCCCACATCATCTCAAGCTGCGTTTCCATTACAAATGTGTGCAAAAATGTGTCAATATTCCACCAAGGTAAAAAAACAAACAATTTCTCAATTGCTGTGTCCTCCTACCACTTCCTGTCGTTTTCTTCTTCGTGGTTTGCGTCAGCGGCATCATCCGGTTGTTGATCACGTGACTCGCGTGATGCGCAAAAACTGTTTCCACTGCAGTTTTGAGAAATGAACCAATGTCAACATGAGAGGAAGCCGTAAATGGCAACATAGCCAAAAACGAAAACACCTCATCCTGATGCCAAAACCTTTAATTGAAAAACAAACTTCTTTGAAATTGAGAAGTTTATTTTTGAAATATCGAATTGCTCAATTATGGGGTCAATGGAAATGCAGCTATTGACTGAAAATTTCACCCAGAACCGGAAGCATCATGAATTCTGGACTTGTATTTCCATTTTCAAACAAAACACAAACTTTACTTTCTCCTAAAATATATTTTAGAAAAAGAGGCTGTTGTATTCCCTCTGGTTCCAGAAGACTTTAAAAGAATGCTACCATTCTGAATACTGACTTCAGGGAAATCCACTCGTTGGGAATTTCCTGAATCTCTATAGCACTTTTTTCCTTTCACAGAACTTTCCTTTAATGAACAGCATTCTGTGAACACCCAGCTTATTTACCAGCTGCGATTTATGGCTCCCTCTCATGAAACGTTTCAATGACTGTCTGCTGAACAACTGCCAAGTCAGCAATGTTCCCATCAATTTTGAATTCAGATATTTTTTTTATTTTAATTTGCTTATTTGTTTTATGTAGTATTCTAACTCTCTAAGAAACCGCATTTTATTTCTTTTCTCTTTGATAATGATTTGTTTTTTATAGAATGAAAATGGAGAAAGAATATTTCCAGATGTATTTCTGTAACAACTGATTGAAATGATCTTTCTATGGACATTCTGGTTGTTTCAGATGGATGCTTTGTCCAGGAAGACGACATTTGGTGGTGGAAAAAAACTGATCAGAATTTACAGCATAGACCAGGAGAACTTCCTTTCCCTCTGCACGTCTCTAAAGATGGCAAAGGAGCAGAGAGGGAAAAAAAACAAAAAAAACCAGAGATGAGGCCGAAGATGAAAGGCTCAGCTTGATGGACATGGAGGAGAGGTTCCACTAAAAACAAGCGGTGACTCTTTTCTGCTCCACACCCGACGCGTTTCACGCCGCCTCGTTTACGCCAGGCCTTCGTCGGCTGCGGCAGCTGGCTGGTCTCAGACCCATTCACGCCCGCTGCAGCTCTTGTTTTATTTTCCAGGAAACAAAAAAACAGGTTTTACCTTTCTGATTAACCAATTCATAGTTTCTTAGAATCTAAAAAAAAATAAAAATTAAAAAAGAGTCAGGTGCGCGGCTGCCAGAGCATCGTGGAAAAACCCGACATCAGATCTCATAGAAAGATTATTTGTTTTTTTATCTTAGGCTTTGTTTTCATAAGCAAATATTTACAACAGATTTCTGCTCTCTTTTACCTTAAACTGAAGAATCAGAATTAGCTTTAGTTGTCGTCACATGCTCACAGCATTAAATATACAAACGTAAACTTTAGAGGAGTTTAAAACAAAAAAACTAAAGGTACACTATGTACATATCAACGAGCACAGCTAATATTTCCTTGTTGAAAATAGTGAAAATATGTTCATCTTGTTTTACAGCAGAGAAGCTGACTCACCCAGGCTGTTAGGGGTTCATTGTGTTCATCAGAGACAGTCTAGGGGGAGAAACAGTTTCTGAGGTGGCTGGTTTTATTGCTTTGTAGCACCGACCTGAAGGTAAAAGTCTAGGCAGTTTGTGTCCAGGATGTGTGGGGTCTGCAGAGATGCTAGCGGCCCCTTTCCTGACCGTACACCTGTATGCAGGGCAGTTAGCTTTGACCTGACTGTTCTTTGCAGTTTGGACCTGTCCTGTTTGGTGGATGATGGATGAACCCAGGGCAGGCTGAATGATAGCACCGAATGATGATGAGTAGCTGCTCCTGCAGAAGGCTGGACTTCCTGATTCGCTGCAGGACGTTTAGTTTCTGCTGCGCCTTCATCCAAACACTGGCTGTGTCTTCATTACAAATGTGTGCAAATCTTTGTCTATATTCTGCTAATGTGAACGAAAAAAAAAAAGAATTTCACAATTATAGTGTTTCCTTTAAAACAGAAATTAAATTAGATTCAGGTGAATAAGTTTGGCGATGCAGTAAGTAACTAAAAATCTGTGATAGATGTAAACAGTTCCATAAGATATATTCATAATTCAGCCATAGTGCTAGCGCTCATCATGTATCAGCCAATCAGAGGAGACGTCAGCATCTTATTCGGGCTAATTCGCCTTCTTGTTAGCGGCTACATGTGCAGCGTTTTAGAGAAATTGTAGTTGGCTATTTTACAGAAGAGTTATGGATTCAACACGCTGGAACTGTGTGATGCTGTGAGAGGTCCAAAAGAGCCAGCTGACCTTTGTCCAAAAAAACAAACCATCATCGTCCTACCACTTCCTGTTTTCTTCTTCATCGTTTTTGCCAGTAGTAACAGCTGGTTGCTGATCATGTGACTCACGTGACGTGAAAAAAAAAAAAGTTCCCATTGCAGTTTTGAGAGACACATCTGTTCTAATGCGGCTGAAAAAAAATCACCTCATCACAGCTCAAAAACTTGAGTGAGCTTTTTCGAAACTTATGTTTCCTTAAGTAAATTTATTTTTGCAATTTCAAGTTGCGCAATTTCATGGTCAGTGAAATGCAGTTACTTATACTCCAAAACAGGAGTCTCCAATCCTGGTCCTTAACATCTACCATCCTGAAGGTTTTCGATCAATCACTGCTTCAGCACACCTGAATCAAATGACTCATGACCCGCTGAAGAGGTCATGCAATCACTGTATTGCACGCGCACACTGTTATATACTCAAAGTTCAGTACTCCAAGTTGAGATTAATTTCCGCTGTTAATGTGTGTGAAGTGTGCAGGAAACAGGAAAAGCCGTGAACGACTTCCGAAAGCCTCCAGGTGAAACCCTCTCCGGCTTGTTTTTGTTTTGCGAGACGCGACAACTCGGACAAGCGGGGGACTCAGACGTAGATCCGGCTGATCTCACCTTCATTCAGTTCGCAACCTGTGGAAATGAACTGAAGTCCAGACAGGAAGGAAGGTCGACTTATTGGACTTACAAGGAGAGAAAAAAAAAAAAAAAAAAACAGAAATGGAGGAGATGAGAACTACTAGAAGAAGAGACAGAGGAAGAGTGTGAGTCTGAATAGGAAGGGGTGGTAAGTGGGGGGGGGGGGGGTCTATGTGGTGATTGTGTGTGTGTTGGTGAGGGAGACGGGGGGAGGTTCACTGTGGGGTACGAGGCAGCACCCTGCAGTTCCTAGTAATGGCAGAATAGAACTTAATAGGGTAGAAAAAGGCTGGAGGCTGTTAACTCACAAACGGTCATTTTAAATTCCCCGTTCTCCATCTTTCCCTCTCCTCCGTCTCTCTGTGCACTTTGTGCATCTTTAACTCTTCCCATCCATGTCTGCCTGCCTATGCCCCCCCACTGCATCCCCCGAAACACACACAGACACACACACACACTTTTCATCTCTTTTACCTCTCTTTTAACCACCCCTCTCTCCTACCTCTTCCTTGCCATCACTCCTTGCCCCCCCCGGCCCCCGGCCTCTCCTTGGAGGAGGTGTAATGATAGCTATTTGAGTGTCATCAGAGGATCGCTGTAAAGGCTTCTAAAGCAACATCCTACGGTTGCCACAGTGAACCTGGCACAGCCGCTGTCCCAAAAGAAGAGGGTAGAAAAAAGAAAAGAAGAAAAAAACCCACATCTGGTTGGTTGTAGACAGGCGTCGCCGTGCCGACAGCAGCAGCAGATGATGACGCGGCCCCGAGGGGCCACGGAAAACGAGCTAATGATGCGTGGGATAGGATACATATGAGGACCAAGTACAGTAATAGTGATAATAGAGAGAGTAATGAAAACAATAGCGCTGATAATGGTAACAGTGTGTGACTTTTCTGATTTGTTAGCACCATGTCTGACTCTGTCTTCCACATTCATGCACCTCTTTTTTTTTCTCCTCTCATTTTTTCCTCTCATTATTTTTTTCCCCTCCTTTGTTTGGAAGATTCTTTTGCTTTAATTTAAGAAACAGAAAAGAAAGGAGGAGATCCACGATTAGAAATTGAAGGATGCAAAAGCAAAGATCTGATTTCCATTTTAATTCCTTTTTTTTTTTTTTTTTGAAGAGCTCTATGCTGAGCTGACAATGAATTTCATGCATGCACACTCATGCCCGCCACGGAGCCCGTCGCTTAAATATCAGGTAAAAAAAAGAAGAAAAAAAAGAAGAGAGGAGTGAACGTTAATAGGTGGAAAAGGAGAAAACTACTGGATTTCTGATGTTTAAAACAGATGTGAAACTACAGCTTTACGCAGTTCAGGCGTGAACTGGACCTTCTGTGTGTTGAACAGCGATGCCCTCTGTAGGTCAGACAGCAGCAGTAGTCGGGACGACTTCCTGTTCCTCCTGTTTACAGCTCATTCTAAGCAGCCATTTAATGTAATTATTTTTCTGTATCATCCTGAAAAATAAGGCAAAAGCAGAAAAAAAACAGCAAAGGAGTAAACCTGAAGATATGAGGCGAAGGAAACATATTTTTAAAAAATCATTTGAAATGAAACCACATGTAACACGAACACACTGTCACTCATTAGCAGTGTTACTGACATCGGACCACTTTTTTCAGTCACGAGTAATCTAACGTGTTGCTATTTCAAATCCAGTAGTCAGACTACAATTACTTATTGAAATCACTTTGCGTTACTATTTTCTTTTGTTGTTTCATTGTATTTCCTCTACGCGTCTTGTGGAGTGACCGACGTCTTTATGCGACAGTAACAGCAGAGACAGAAATGTGAACAATGGAGGGAGATGCATATTTTGTTGGTGGAAAAACAGGAACTATTTTGAGTTTCTGTCGCCAAGTTTGATTTTTATAAGCGGCTTTGGGCTTTTTTTTTTTTTTTTTAAAAAGTCGCTTGCAAATTTAATGAGTCGCGGGTTGCGCCTCTTTGGACTCGTTTTTGAACGTGAAGTTGCTCATTTGGGCTTGGAAATAAGCAGAGACTGGTAATAAATCCCAGAATTTATCTGACATCCAGTTAGTTTTAGTCCATCATTTCGCGGATGATCCGTCCTGCTGTGTCTTTGTTAATGTCAAGTTAAAATATTACCTGTGAATTACATCGTACTATCCAGAACATTGGAAACATCGAGACTAATCTGAACAGCGCAATAAACGTGAAAACAGCCACGAATGAACGAGTCCGTAAAGTTGTGCAACTAAACGCCTTTATAATTATTAATATTAAGATAAGTGTCACAAATCTGTGCAGCCATCTGAATTGTGGAGCGGCAGGAGGAGCTCTGTGCTCTGACACCAAACACAGGGCCCTAACACACAACCTGGAGGCTGGGGGGTATTAAAATCCTTCTTAGAGTTTTCCAGACAATAGTGGACCACACAAAAACATGCACAAATTACAAAAGTTTTTTTTTGTACTGTTGTAACCATTAAACAATTTCACCTTCAGTTCAACCTTAAAAGTGGAGACACATTGTTGATGTTTCCATTATAAAATAACTTGCAATTAAGTATTGGCAAAGATCAATGTCATTTTCACAGCGTTGTTGTTAGCAGCTGCTGAAAGTAACTAAAAAAGTTATTTTTAATGTAACTTTCCAAATCAAGTAGTCAGTAATCTAACTAAGTTACTTTTTCAAGGAGTAATCAGTAATCCGATTAAAGTCACTTTTTCAAAGTAACTATCCCATCACTGCTCATTAGGCCTGCATGTCATAATGATTTTAGACTTCTAAACCTCCATTTGAATTGTTCTTTTTCCAGAATCGAGTAAAACAGGAACTAGTTGGCAGGGTTTTAATTGTTTTTCCTTATCCAGCATTCAGATTCTATGCTCCACAAATCTGGAGCAAACTTCCAGAAAACTGCAAAACAGCTGAAACACTGAGTTCCTTTAAATCTAGACCAAAAACCCGCCTGCTTAGAGCTGCTGAACCATAATAAATGAAACATTAACCGCCATGTTTGAAGTTTATCGATGATTTTGGACAGTGACTTTTGTCCGGGCGAGAAAACACTGTTCATCAGAAGAAGTCGTTAAGTTAGGACCTGTTTGCCATGGATGATTCTACCAACCAATGACCAATGAGATCCCTGGATCACTGGGACTCTCAAACCCCTCCACCTGGTGAGGTGGCTGCCTCGGAATCCTTTTCCTGGAGGAGCTGGCCCAAGTGGCTGGGTAGAAGGAAGTCTCTGCTTAGACTGTTGCCTCCGACATGATGGATGGACAGACGGACAGACATTGGAGCACAGCTAAGTTCTTTTTGAAGTGTATGCAGACACATTATAGGCACTCCCTCTGTAGTTTTCAATGCACAAACAGCTGCTAAATACAGAAAATGCCAATAGAATTAATTATTCTACCATGTTTTGGCGCCCCCTCTAGTGTGGCACCACTATGCATCGCATATAGTACGTACCTACTTTTTGTGCCACTGAATGGACGGATGGAGAGATGAAGGAGGAGGACTACCTCCACGTTCTTCAATTTCATTTCAGCTCAAAAGATAAGGTGATTCAAACCAAGATACAGTTTGGTGTTCCAGCGGGGACGTGAGCCAAACACACACCAAAACCGGGTTTGGAAAGAATAAAGACAGCAAACATGAAGTTTCTGGAATTTAACAGTATTGAAAATTTGTGGACTCTGCCTTAAAAGCAGCGTTTGTGTCAGGAAGTCAACTAATTTACCGTTACAAGAAGTAAACATCCAGGCAGAGGCATGCGAGAAGCTTTTAATGGTCACAAAAATATGTTTCCATATAACTACCTAAGGCACATTCAACCTAATATTTGGGGTGTTGGTCTATATTTGGACCTGTATATCTAATGTTTACACCATCTGGCCAGGAATACAAAAACCCACAATCAAATACATACAATTCTTGTTTTTCAAATTACTTGAAATGAACTGAAGTTGAAAAAACTGAAAGCCGAAAAACAATCTTGTTATGGTTGAGTGGGTGTAAACTTCTCACCGGCATGATTAATAATTATTTACTGACGGTCTAACCAGTTTCAAACTTTAAGCATATTTTATATACCTTTGTCACCTCTCCAGCCTTGGAGAGGTGACAGCAAGATTTGCCCTTTGAATTTCTATATCATAAATTTTTATAATTCTTAGTTTTCCAGTCCAAAACTGTAAGCTTTATAATCCAGCTGGATCCAACTGGATTTGATGTTCCATTTTTTTTCTCCTGTTTTCTATTAAGCGCTAATAAATCTCCACAAAGCTAATTCGAACTCAGCTGTTTTATCCCCCTGCATCTTCACAGTTACAATCGTTCTCCTCTCACTGATGTTAGAGTATAAATTTAACATTACTAATTATGCTTTTTGTATTTTCGCAATATCAAATTCCTCACTTATTATATTTTTGCAATACCAGGGCTTGTGGTTATGCTATTTATTTTTATGCTTTACTTTCCTACTTAATGGAAGTGATTAGTGTGCAAGTCTTCCAGCAGCATTTTCAGACTTTTAAATTGGAAATTTGTTTTTGTGAATGAAATGTGGCAAGTCATAAATTAAGAATAGAACTTTCTGGTTATAAATATGTAGAAATGTTGAGGTGCCAACAAAGAAGTAAACTTTTATGTGGGTCTTTGTATGCTTTCACTGCTGTCTGCACAACAAAATTGCCCCTTGGGAATAATAAAGCTTACTTAACTTGACTAGCTAGGTGATGCTACTAGTTATGCTCACTTAGCTCACATTACCTGTAGCCCAAACATAAAGAGAAAATGATGTTAGCTTTTTAAATGTTCAAAAATAAACCACCCCCTCATCAAAGTATTGTGTGTGTTTTGGTGCGTAACTTCTGTTTCCAGTGTGTCAGGGCTAATGCTATGACATTAGCATAGCGGCTGAATTTGACACATTTAACAGCAAAGAAAGTTGTGATATCAAAGGCTGAAAACATGTTATTATCTGTTGCTCTGGAGAAAAAAAAAGAATCTCCTGTTACTGCTCCTGATTACATGCAAGCTAATGTAAGCATTGCAGCATAGCTAGCTGACTCAGATAGCTAGAAAAGCGGTCCCACCACACGCTTGTGTGAATTTGACAGAACAGATATCAAAGCTTATTTGGATCAAATATACTGCAGTCTTTGTATTGTTGAGTGCCTTTCTGCTCTCTTGATGATCCTTCACTTTGTCTCAATTTACACTCCCCCAAAAACTAGGTTACTTTGTGAACGAGCCATGGGTTGACTTAACACATGAGGGCTGGTTATCAGTTTGACCCAAACTACTGGGTGGTGTTTTCACCTAAAAAATCTGATTGATATAAGTAATGTTTGACGGTAAAACTATCATAAAGTCAGTTGAAGAAAACTCATGTTACATGGTAACTAGATAAGTAATTTTTTTGATAATGAATTATTCATTTTCTACAACGTCAAACTCCGACGGTTTCCCAGGACAAATTGCAACACAAACACACAATTTAGAATTTATAAACATAATGTGCATGATTAGTCTTTTTTATTGTGGGGAGTGAGAGAGAACCAATGCATACACAGAAAGGCCCAATTAAATTCAAACCCTGGACCCAGGTTCATAGCCACAGCTAACAGTGCCAACAAAAATCTTTAAATAATAAATATTGGCAAGTAACTGAATTTAGAAAACAAAACCCATGCTCACTATATAAAACTGTAAAAGATATGGCCTGTGGATATTAACTTTGTGACCAAGTCTTTATTAGCCAGTATTGTCAACTCAGTAACTTTGTTGCTAAGTTTAAGTGTTCAGACCCATCTAATGACTCTTGAAAAATAACTAAATTAGCGAGGGAGAAACCTTTTAACTTTTTATGAGTCAACAAAAGCTTTTGGAGACTCTAACCTGAAATCACACATCATTCCTGCTCATATTCAGAATCCCAAGACACGGAAACCCAAGTTATTAACATTTATTAAATGGAATAATTTTGCCATCATGGATGGCTATGACATTTCGTCACCTTCCCAAAATAATGGCTTGAGTCTTCTTTTTTTTTTTTGGCAATTTTACCAAAAAAAGAAAATCACCACCATTTTCTTTCAAAAAGATGTCACAGGCCAAAAGAAAAAATCACTTTTGGCAAAAATGATACAGGCCATTATTTTAGGAAGGTGATGATTTGTAAGTCTTTGAGTTACATTGTCAGCATTTGTGTGACATGGATTGTCCATCCTAGTTTATGCAGCAGTTTAGTCCTCGTTCTTCAGGAGTAAACCTTTGTTGTCTGTTGTGTTGTGTGAGGCCGGGACTAGTGGCCATTTTCCATTTTCCAACAGTAGTTGGACAAGAAGGAAGCAGGAAGGGGAAGACATGCGCTAAGGGCACTGAGGTCAGGAATCGAACCCGGAACAACCGCTACGAGGACTATCACTTCTACATACGGGGCACCCGCTGTACCTACTACGCCACGCGATGCCCCAACTCTCTGGTTGGTGATGACATCTACATTAATCTGTCAGTGAGTCAATGTAGACGTTCATTTCCACTGACAAGCAGAGTAAACGTCATCATGTGTGATGCAAGTGCGTATGTGGAGTGGCGGGGTGTGTGTGTGTGTGTGTGTGTGTGTGTGTGTGTGTGTTTGAGGGTTGGCAGTAGATTAGCCAGGTTGGGATGATTGGGTTGAGGATTAGATGGATTCAGGAACAGACATGTCTGTTTACTCCTCAAAGGCGACCTATAATAGGCTGATTGGCAAGGCTGATTACACACACGCACGCACACCCCTGCACACGCACACAGAAGCAAGCACACATATTCAAAAACTTGCATGATCATTAGGTTGTTGCCTTTATACCCAGCATCTCCTTTCCTAAATTTAGATGTAAAGTCTGCCTCCCCCTTCATCTCAGACACACTTCCCATTAGAATGGAGAGAGCTTGCAATCAGAGACAGTGTGTAACCAAACCCAGCACAGGCAGGTAAGGGGAGCCGCAGTCAGGCAAGTACCCCAAAGGCAGAGGGAGTGCTCTGGTTACCCGGCGCTGTGGGAGCATACATGAGTATTGTCTCTACTCACTTCTATTTATGTGCAGGAGAAAGAGGTGAAGAGCAGAGCTCCAAATGAGGTGAAAAAAAAGAGAAAGGCAGGATTAGATACCTTGCAGGTTAGAGAAAGGCAGAGAGGGAAAAGAAGAGGATCGGAAGAAAAATCGTCAGGGAGAGGCTTAAGATTCAAAGGAGAGCATCATTCATAGCTGGCTTGAGTTGTGATAGACAGCTTATGCTTTTAGACGATTGAAGCGGTCCTCCAGTTTTCTAGGGCCTCTGAGGATGTACTCCATCCCTGCTTAAACTTGCTTTTCACAATCTAGAAGTCTGCGCTACACAGAAAGGTAAAGCAAAGTGTAAAGCCAGTTGATATGATTGATCCAAACATAGTATAGGCAAAGAAGCCAAAGGGGGGAACAGACAACACCCAAGAGAAGTCAAGTCTTGGGGAACCAAATGATTGAGCCTTCAGGGTAAATAACAAGTCATGCAAGAACAGGGGTGAAGTTGTTCAGCTGAAGAGACGAGAGAAAGAGGGATATAGGCTTCACAAGGCAAGCTAAGCAGTCCAGAGCAAAATTAGTCCACAGAGAAAGAGGGGCTGACACTGGACAGAAGAGAGATCAAGGCTGACTCAAGTCTCTGCTGCCTCTAACCTGATTAGGAAGAACAGGAGTGGTGGAGGAGCTGAGTTCGGAGACCCGATCAGCAGAAAGTACGAGCCAGCAAGAAAAGAAGAAAAAGGAGAAGGAATTACAAGAGGGAGCCTGACGAAAGAAGCCTCTTAAATCTGGGAGCTGGAATTGGAGCCGCAGGAACTGCAGAGGGGAAGCCACAAAACCGCAGTAAGTAAATTAGGAGGCTGCGGCTGGAAAAATGTATAATGAAGTCATGGGCGGGGGAAAGAATTTGTGGTTTTCGGAGTGCTTTATGTACTGCACCTTAATGAATTGATTTCCTGCTTTTACAGCGTTTGCATTTCACCATTCACTTTGATGCTTCTCTTATTCTTCACAGCTTAAAAACCTCTTCTCTTTCTTTAGTCTAATCAGACTATTTCTTATGTATCTCCTGTCCCCAGATGTTAACTTCTTATTTCTCTCTCACAACCCTTGTCACATGTCCTTCCTTACTCTCTGGACTCAACATACCCAAAGGTGAAGATGCCTGCTAACGGAAACCATCCCTTGAAGTTACAGTTTGGTCTTATCAATCATGAGGGTCGTTACCTCACTGCAGAAAACTTTGGTTACAAGGTAAACAGTGCAAGCTAATGAAACTGTTTTGGTGGTGGTACATGTCATCTGTAGACATAATGTATTAAAAGGACACCTTTTTTGTGTCTCAGCTGAATGCATCAGCTCCAAGCCTAAAGAAGAAGCAGATATGGACTCTAGAGCAAGACTCCCAGGAGACCCAAGTTGTGTATTTACGCAGTCATCTGGGACGCTACTTGGCTTCTGACAAGGATGGCAAAGTCACCTGCGAGGCAGATGGCCATAACTCCAACTGCCGCTTCCTCATCATACCGCAGTCAGACGGCCGCTGGGCCCTCCAGTCTGAGCAATACCTCCGCTTCTTCGGTGGCTCTCGGGACTACCTGTCTTGCTTTGCTCAGATTATCACAGATGCCGAGCTTTGGGCAATACACCTGGCTCTGCATCCGCAAGCCAACCTGCTGTCTGTCGCCCGTAAGCGGTATGCCCACCTCTCCACGGAGGACGGGGAAATCGCAGTGGACAGGAACATTCCATGGGGTGTCGAGGCACTCTTGACTCTCGTCTACCTGGATGGGAAGTACTGCTTAAAGACCTGCGACAGTCGCTTCCTCAGCAGCGATGGGAAGCTGCAGACAGAGAATGGGAGGGCCACAACATACACACTGGAGCTGAAGTGTGGGAAGCTTGCCTTTAAAGACAGTGAGGGAAAGTATTTGTCTCCCATGGGCCCCACAGGGACCCTGAGGTCAGGACGATGCTCCAAGCCAGGCAAAGATGAACTGTTTGACTTGGAGGAGAGCCATCCACAAGTGGTTTTGATAGCAGCTAATGGCCGTTATGTCTCCAACAGGCAAGGTAAGAAAACACAGATCCATCTTTAAAATAGTTTCCTCTCTAAAATCCTTAGATTCATTGAATCCCTGCTCCAAGGTCATCTTACTAGTCTTCCAAAAACATTGCACAGACTCCCAACAAGCTGATTGAATGAACAAAGACTTACCTTCAGTGCCATTGCTGAAGGACACACAAGCTTTTGCTAATGAAGCCGAAACTGATGATTGGCAAAGGGGTGCATGGTAATTATGAGTGATGCACTTTGTGCTTATCGTGCATATAAGTTACAGTGAACAGATGCACCTTTCCATTAAAATAAAACAGATAAGACTGATTCACAGTGTGGGCCTCATGAAAGGCACCAGAGGGGAATAGGGGATTTTGGAATGGGACTTTGGCTATGAGACAAAGTAATTACCCCTAAGCCCACTGGCTTCACCAACTGCCAACCAGCATTAACTGAGAAGGACTCCGTATGGATGATGTTTGGCCAATTCTTTTATTTAAATGATATTGGAGGGTTTTCCAACATGATTGACCTTTTCAAGTTCACACCTCAGCATCTCTGTCAGAGTTAAGTCTAGGCTTTGCTGATGTCAATCCAAACTTTTTACTTAAATATTGTTGAGCTACTCAACTAGCAACTCTTTAGCTTAAGGATGGGGGAACTTTCTCCTTCAGGATTTTATTGTAACAAGCAAAATTCCTGGCTCCATGAATTATGACAAGTTGTCTAGGTTCTGAAGCAGCAACTCAGTCTAAGACCATCACACTACCACCACCACGTTTGACTGTCAATGTGATGTTCTTTCTCTGAAATGCTTTGTTAGTTTTATGCCAGATGTAGGGAATTCATACCTAACAACGCATTTCCATTTTGTCTTGGCAGTCCACTGAAAATTGTCCCAAACCTCTTGGACAATATCAAGATGTTTTGTGGCTAATCTGTGATGGGCCTGTGTATTCCTTTTGGTCAACAGTGATTCTTGTCTTGGGTTGTAGTGGTTTTCTTTTTTACATATTTGTTAAAACTGTCACTATGTCGGGACACTATGGAACTAAGACAGATAATCTGTGAAAAAAATCGAGCTCATCTTCCTTCTCCCAGTTCTAACTAGAAATGACCAATAATAGTCAGAAGGAGAGTCTTAGCGCTGTCAATCATGCTTGACACTGCTGCTCCGCACCCCTCTCTCCCTGCTCTCTGCTATGCTAAAGCGTCTTCCCAACAGTAGAGCCTGCCATGAATGCTAAGCTAGTTACCAGAGCCACCCAAGATGGCAGATAAATTGTTTTTCCTTGAACGGTGAGTTGTTTCTCCACGATTATCACATTGTGCAGCATGTACACAAAATTGATTGACAGTGCTAAGACCGTCATCCTTACTCTGGTTGTTTTGGTGGGAAACAGCGTATTTCTTCAGACAGATCATCTGACTCATACTGTTGCAACATGGTGACAGTTTTAACAAGTAAGTAAAAACCATGTTTTTATAAAGGTTACATACTGCAGCTTTAAGTGACCTGAGTGAAGTTGGCCCCCCCACCTTCTTCAAATTAGACAAAATTGGTGTCAAACGTTTGTGCTACGTGGGGGCTGGTTGACCTTTGATGACCTCTAAAAACATTTCTTTATATCTTTAAAATGATAGCGGCACAAACGAAAATTTTTGCTGCACAAACCAGCACAAACGTAGCACAAACGTTTGACACCAATTTTGTCTAATTTGAAGAAGGTGGGGGGGCCAACTTCACTCAGGTCTGAATAAGTTGTTGAGAGTAATTTTGGGGGGCCGGCCACTCCCGAAAATATTTAGTAGCCTACTGTTCTATGTTTTCTCCATTTGTGGATAAAGGCTTTTTATGTGGGTCTTTGGAATCAACTTTTTAATCCTTAGATTGGGGCATGAAGGGTTGTTGATGGCTTCATGTTGTGTGACAGATTCTATTGAAGTGATTTTGTGATTTTACAGTTTGGCAGTAATCAGGCCTGAAGGTGACAAGTAAAACTGGGTATAGGGGTCCAAGAAATCCAATTAATTACAGTTCATTTGTGATTTAAGCAACTGAGATTTTGTCATAAAACGGGCTCAACATAATAAATACATACATTAATTGTTTTACGTCTCTGCTATATCATATGCTTAAAATACATTTTGTGTTTGTCCCGGTTCATTTAGCTCTATGCTCTCAGTGATGCAGCTGCCTGTGCCTGTGTTGATATTGAATTATGTCTTTACTCTTCAGTCTTGTGATAAGGGAACTTCAGGCGTTATTTGATCTCTGTGTTAGGCATGACATCACCTCATCGTCATGCCTGTCATGCTGATGGACTCCTCATTGACCCCAAAGTAGTTTCCTCTCAAAACCAAGGTTGAATTTCTTTGATCAGAGTAAAAACCAGAGCAGTTCTAAATTAGAGTGTCACGTTTCATCTAGTTGAGTTGCCACAGTGTGACTTGCCTAGAGTTTCAGTCGCCATGGTCAAAGGGCCCATTGGTCTGATTTCAGAATGGATTTGGAGGTAGATTAGCATAGACCAATGGCGATTGTCAGCACATTAGATCATGTCGGCCATCACTAGGCAGATTCTAGTCTGCAGGCTCAAGTTGCTACAACCCCGGATGCTGTAACTGAATATCTCCTTACTCATTGTTCTTGGTTAGCAATGGCCGCTCCGAGCAGGAATAAAATTGCTGGAAGTATTGTACATTTGGTTTCATATAAAACAAACATTTGGGATACCATGCTATGTACATTCATGCATGCTGATAATTTTTGGCTACATGCTGCTCCTCATCCTGCTTTTTTTACTCTTTTAGCACTCTCTATCCACAAACAAAAGCCTCATATTTTTTCTGCAGCACTCACCCACTCACAATCATGCTATCCTGCTGAGACGAGTGGTGAGTTGTTTTGAATTATTGATGAAGTTGGCCCCCGTTCCTGGAGGGCGAGGGGGGTGGGAGGGGAATCTGCTTTCAGAAACCCAAGCTGCCTCTTACCTGCAGCCAAAACTTCCACCCCATGAGTCCGGCTTTAACCCGCTAATCCAACCTGTAAACAGTAAGGCTGATGGGTTTATGTGGATTTTATTATACATTAAGAACTACAGTAAATGTGTATAATGTGCTTTATACACATTATACACATTTGGAGGACAGTGCATTATACCCATTTAGTCCAAGTTATGATCAAAATTCCTGTGTTAGTCCAGGAGGTTTGTATCTAGCTTTAGCTAGTTTAGCAACAAAGCTAACACTAGCTTTTGCTTCTTAAAGGGGCAGTACTGCATAAAATCAACTATTCTGAACTTTAAATCATGATATAATGTTATGCCTTCATCAAAAACATACTTGGAATGTTACCTTGATTCTTTCATGAATGTTTGAGAAATTCTTGTATTTCCCATGGCAACCAATCAGCCGTATAAAACACCTGGGTGGACTGAGCACCACCTTCAAGACGCAGCAAGAAGGAGCTGCGGCTTCTGAGCTTCTGCCTCACAGAGCAGCAGTCCTCCATTCAACTCCTTCAGACTAGCCAGCAGCAATGAACAAACATCTAATGGAACTGTACACCTGCTGAGCTCTTTGTAAGAGCACTGGTAAAAACATTGTTAAAGGGTTAAGAGAGGAGCCATGTTGTGATGACTTCCTGAAGGCGGAGTTTCAGAAAGAACAGGAGTTTTTTAAAGGGACAGAGGTCCAATTTCAAGGCTCTAAGTTACAAAGTCAAATTTCTTATAAGTCATATTTGATAAATATTGCATTTTTATAACAACTGAAGGTAACATAGCTACTTGCCATAAAATGGCACGATGTGACTGGAAAACACATACTGCTCCTTTAACTGAGACAGATGTTGCCAATGAATCACACATCTTAGCTGTGGTTGCCAGGGAAGAGGTTCACACCTGAACAGAAATTACTTTAAAAACACCGGTAAATCCATAAAAGTTGATTGAAAATATGATTCTGGATTTGGACATTTTGAATTTTGCAGCATGCAACCTGGACAGATCATGAAACTTTTGGGTTGATTGTACAAATGTTTTATGCTTTGATTAATGAATAAAACATAAATTGTAAATAACAAATTATACAGCCTCCTCTTGGCTCTGATTGGTTGTTTTTTGTTGAGAGTGAAGTATTTCTTCAGATGGCAATAGTAGCTCAGGGACGAGGTGAAGGAGATTGATTTTTTCAGATTAACTGTCTCATAACGATATGGTGACAGTTTTAGCAAATATATAACATATTTTTGTAAAAGTGACATAGTGTAGTATAGAAGTATAAAAGATGACCATTGTATGACTTCAGCGAGTTGGTCTGTATTGTATGCAGTGTGTAACGTTTAGTCTCATGATCTTTCACTGGCCAGTCACAACTTTCCTGCTAAAAATCTCCACAAGAGTCATTGTAAAAATGACTAAAGCCAAGAAACAAACTCTGTATTTTCCAAAATGACAGACTTTCTCCATCCATGCACAAAGCCTAGGACAAGATGTGTTGGAAAAAGTACAAAAATAAACAAAGGAAAGTGTAGTCGTGATGGATAAAAAGATGGGAGCTCATGGATAATAAGGGACGCAGGGATAGTGGCATTGGCTTACTATTAATAATTGATGTCAGGGCCGACTATCGTTGATGGATTAGTTAGGTCTGCCCCACTTCCAGACTTGTAGGTAGGACAACCTGAGGAAGGGGAGCTAGATCTGGGCTTCGATCAGAAATAAGACACTAGAACCTGTGTGTTATTCAGGAGCTCCTGGAAGTGCACTGATCCATTTGTTTCTCTCCTCCTTTCCTTTTTCTTGACCATCAAGTGTGTCAAAGATGCTCATCAACAATACCGTCAATAAATAATTATGCCAGCTCGGATTAGAGCACATCCAATCTCCCTTCCCCCTTTTTCTGGCTTTCTTTTTCCTTCTTCCTCCACCTTTCCTTCCACTGTCGGCTCTTGTCTCATCTGTCAGACAGCAACTATAAGGTCCCAGCTGAGCTCTGTCTGAAGATCATTTCTGGGTTGAATTAGTGTGAAATAGACACACGGAATAGGTAGACTAAGCATGACATTGAGCTGGGATGAGAGAGAATAGGAGTGATAGGCCCCCAGGCGTTGCTACAGAGTGGAAGAGCTTAAATTTATGCTTCAGATGCACTTAAGATCAATGATAATTTAACCAGCTGTACGACCTAATGATACCTAGTTTATCAAGTGTGAATAAGATGTGATTAAACCATCCCAGCAGCTCAGTGAGCGTGACATCTCTGTTGCGTATCATCCCCTCTCCTCCGCGGTTTATCTCTGCGGTCGCTTTTGAAATGCCCCAAAAGAATATTTCAAACAAATTGGATTAACACTGTCACGAACGAGCCGCTGAAGGCTGAGCATCTAGTTTAGAGATTTCATACTGACAAAAGTTGTCTGTAGCTCTTTTGTCGCTTGAAAGAAGTCAGACTTTTCCTCTCACCTGTTAAAGTGCTCTTCAGCTCATCGGGGTTTAGAATGTAGATTTTACTCATTTGGATTTAATAACAATAGCACAGCTCTGCCATGTTGTTTGATTATAAACAAGCTAACAGCTAACATGTGATCTGGGACAACAGGGACAAGAACAAAATTCTCACTGGCCAGGACATTCCATACTTCACAGGAACTATTGGGAAATTCTCACAGGTCAGTCCTACTGCAGGGTTTGTATAATAATGGCTGCACACCAAATAGGGAACGAGTTCTGACCAGGTAAATGTGTCAAGAACAAACTGCAAAAACTCCCAACCTAGAGCTGCAAGAAGACAATTTAAAGGAGCAGTGTTAAGTGTTTTTCAGGCATATAGTGCCATTTTATAGCACAATCAAGTAGCTATGTTACCTTCAGTTGTTATAAAAATGCTACGTATATGGCTTAAAAGAAATATGACTTTTATATTTATCGCCTTAAAATTAGGCCTCTGTCTCTTTAAAATCTCCTGCTCTTTCTGAAACTCTGCCTTCAGGAAGTCGTCACAACATGGCTCCTCTATTAACCCTTTAAGCATGTTTTTACCAGCGTTTGACTGAGAAGTACCTTCCATAATGCTAATTGCTGCTGGCTAGTCTGAAGCAGCTGAGTGGGGAAGGGGTGTTCTGTGTTCTGTGAGGCGGAAACTCGGAAACCGCAGCTCAGAGGACAAAACATCTGAAGGCAGCGCTAGGCCCACCTAGGCGTTTTGAAAAGTTGAATGGTTGCCATGGAGATTAAAGGATTTCTCAAACATGCATGAAAAGAATCAAGGCAACACTCCAGTGGTTTTGTTTAGGGAATAACATTATAACATCATGTAAACCTCAAAAAAGTGGATTTTACATAATTCAGCCCCTTTAAGAATAAATTCTGAAAGCACAGTGCAGAGTTATTGTGGAGTGTTTTTAAAATTTTACAGCACAGCTAGCTGCTACAACAACTCAGAACAGTAGTACTATCAAACTTTCATGAGTTATTGCTTCAAATGTCAAATGTACCTGTCACTTTTTGACATACAAAAACATCATAATGATGTCTAAAACATAAAACTGATCACATAAGTTAATTCAGTTGATTATCCATATATTACAGTCATGTTTCACATTTGTTTTGGTTTTAATTCCATTTCAGCCAGTTGACTCTAATGAAATACAACGGATTTATAATGTATATAGTAGAAAGTAAAGCAAAGCACAAACCAGGAAAGGCTAAACCAGTTTTGACAAAATCTTACAATATGCAAGCTGGCTCTTTGGAACGGCTTTCTGATAAAACTCTGTTGGGTATGGTAGGGTAGGATAAGCATCAGGTATTCCATAATCAGGAAGTGAAGTTTCACCCAGAACTGGTTTCCCTGGAAGTTCTCCTCAGAGACTCGGACCTCGCTTATCTCGGTGATGTAGCTGACAAGAAAAGTGAAGTGTCTGTTTACCGGGGATTGCTGCGCCCGCAGGACCGTGACGAGGTGGACTCTACAGCCTGGGAACTGGGGAGGATGACATCACAGAATGTGGTAACTCTGGTAGCGAAGGGGGGAAATGTCAAGCACCCGTCTGAAAAATAAAATTAAATAAATAAAAAATAACCCCAGTTATGTTATTTTAATACAAACAAGCTGAGCATATCATAAAAGCACAGCTAGCTGCTGCTGGAATTTAGAAAAGAAACAGTTCAAACCCAGATGTCTTCATTACATTCTGCTATATAACAACATTGTGTTGGATAATCACTGCAGCGAGGGACTTTTTGTCATGTTTAGCTCATTAGCTGTTTATATTGCTCTCTAACTAAAGACTGGTTTCCAATATTAATGATTTATAGCATCCATAGTCAAAGGCCATCCAAAGCAAAGGCTCGCATGCAGTCAGTGTTCACTGACAAGATGCTGTGGCAATTTCACAATTTTTTTTTAATTAATTAAAGTTTTCCTTCCATCAAAACTGTTTTCAAGTTTGAATGATTTTCAAATTTCTGATTATGTTTTTATACTGATTTCATGTTGCCTTTCTCTATCTTCAGTACCGTATCATTGTGTTTTCATGTTTTCATGATATTTTGTGACTCGGTTTTTATTTAATCTTGTATTGTTTCCTAATCCTGGGGGCTGAGCTGACCACTGCTGTGGTGGAGCTCCTGCTTCTTTAAACTGTTCTAGAAATAAAGAATTTAAACTTTGCCTAACTTCAAATTCTTTTGAAGGTAAGCAAAAGCAACTGACTGCAAATTATTTATTTTTTTTTTTTAATTATTTTTATGTGTGACATCCTTTCCCTAATGTTTGACCAACTGTAGTTTTATTGCCTAATGGTTTAGGATTGGTTGCTAATTATCTGCTATGTTTGGCCCATACAATCCTCCGCTCATTTCCTGTTTTTGTCTTTATTCCTTTTTTTTTAAGGAAGAAGCGGGGATTGCTCTAAAGCTGATTATATCTGAGCCCCGCTGTGAAGAAAGCAGACAGCCGGAGCTCCGGGCGGGGTAATGGTTCGGGACGGGGCTTTAGGGTGTTAGAGGTATGGAGGGAGACGAGGAGGGAAGGGAGAGGGAACAGGTACCGCTAACAAGAACAGGAAGAGATAAGAGGCACGGAGATTAGCGTTGTTAAAGGATTAAGAAAATGTTTGGGGGATATTTTGAGATGCATCTAATTAAGGATTTGGCCCTCTGCAATCTGGTGGTGCGGCAAGAGTTTATTCCAACCGAAGCAACAACCTGTTTGAGATGTTGGTTGTCTTTACGGCTAAATCAGAAAACATGTGAAACACAGTTTGAAATGTTTAAGAGTAACCGGTAGTAGCTGGTGGAAGAGCAGGTTTGATCGTAAAGCGTCATGTTTTCTCCCTCACCAGGATGTCACACCGTGGATGGAAGGGTGTCAGCGCTTGTTTGTCGGAAACATCTGTGTTTATCTGCGATGCATAAGCAACGGAAAGGCAAAAAATAATTGCTTTCCAAGAGATTTGCTGAAAATATTTCAAAGGTGTGACTTTTCATCAGGTGCAAACGACGGAGGGACTGCTGTTTGTAATTGCTGCTACGCGCCAACAAGAAACCTGCATCAAACCGGCCTTATTTTTCCTGCACTGACTCTTATTGTATTTACTTCCCATGTTTTTAATATTGCCCACTCTTTACTTTCTTCATAAACTGAAAACTGAAAGTACCAACCCGCTAAGGTTCTGTTCTGTTTCAAACCTGAGTTTCAGTCCAAAACCTAAAGCTGGAGTCGTTGTGTGTGTTTTTTTTCTGTAAAGTTATTATTTTCTCATAATTCTTTCCCTGAACACCTTTTGTTCATTTCTATAACCTTTGCTCCCAGCTGCAACTTTGGATAACCTCAGATTGCATGAACCCCTGTTTGGCTGTTTCTGTCCAGCCAGAGCTAAGCTAGCACATAGCTGCTTGAAAGTGAACAAATTTGGAGTGTATGGTTATATATGAGCTTGTGTGTTTAAATTTTGACCCTTGTAAAGTTCAGGAACATCCACAACAGGTTTTCTGGGGGGTTAAAATCCCCAAGCCCATTCCAAAGAAAGAAAAAGCTTTAAATACAAAGTTGGATTTGGGTTTTAGACAATGAGAAGGGCCAGAGTCAGTTTTCATTTAATTGTGAGTTCGATTTTTGAAAGTAGAGCACCTGAGATGAGTACGTCTAGGTTTTACGTTATAAAATAGCTTCTTTATGCTAATTGTTATGTTGCTAACTAGTAATGGTAATACCAGACGACAATAAGGCATTTCTCTCCTTTTTATATTCAAAAAACATATTCAAAAACAGAAGTTGTACTGCACTATCTGTCTCTGGGTTCATCTAATACGAGCCACTATTAAACAGTTTGTACCTGCAGCTTTCCCACCATTTTGTCATGGAGTTAACGGCGACATGCGTCTTTCCTGTGGCCCTCCCAGGAGTCAGCCTCGCCGCTAATCAAGAAGATGAAACTGACACGGAGACGTTTCAGATGGAGATCGACAGGGAGACCAAGATGTGCACCTTCCGCACCAGCCAAGGTTTCTACTGGGCCCTGGTGGCTCACGGCGGCGTGCAGAGCACCGCCACAGCAGTGTGAGTGAACGGCCGCGGGAGGCGTTCAAATGGAGGCATAGGTTTTATTTTACACCTTTACTAGATGTGAGTGGGCGGGAAACACCAAAACATGGTTTCTGAGCAATGAATTATTTCTTATGTTGGTGAATTATTTTTACCTTAAGGTGAGGAAATGCAGTGACTGATGGTTTCACTCATCATGAAAGCATTAGTCATAGAAACTCGGCATATAATCCTAAATCAATTTCTGCCGAACAACTCAGACATTTTGAGGGGAAAATATTGTGAGCTTGAAAAGTTGAACATTTGCGAGAAAAACAAAAAAAACCCCCGATATTTTGAGATTAATCGCAAACATTTTCTAGAAAACAACATGTGGAGCTCAGAAATGTAAAAAAAAAAAAAAAGTTTTTCTAGCAACCTCCTTTTTCCCCATCTATAGTGACAGTGACCCTAATATGTTGTATATAACTTTTTTTACTATGAGAAATAATTAGAGGGATTTTTTTGCCCACAGATCTGCAAACACCATGTTTTCAGTGGAATGGCTCAGCCACAAGGTGGCGATAAAAGCAAGCAATGGCAAATACATCTGCACCAAGAAGAATGGCCAGTTACTGGCAGTCAGTGACACCATAGGTGACTTTTCTTCTCTTTCCTGCCGGATCTCCTCTCTCCTCTAATCCTCGTTGAGCCGACTTGTTTTGTTTTTTTTTTCCTCCAGGTGAGGACGAGCAGCTCACTCTGAAACTGATCAACCGGCCCATGCTGATCCTGAGAGGGGACAACGGCTTCATCTGCCACCACAGGAACTCCAACACGCTGGACGCCAGCAGATCAGTCTACGACATCTTCACCCTGGAGTACAGCAGCGGAGCCTATCACATTAAAGGTCAAGCTCAGTTTAATACCACAGCATATTCAGCACATTCCAATAGGCCGACAAAGTGCTTCACATCGTAAAGACATTTTACAGTCATCAATTATGAAACAAGCCATAAACATTTTGCACATTTATTACTAATCAGAAGTGTCTCTAAACAGGTTGTGGTTTCAGCCTGGATTTAAAGGAACTCAGTGTTTCGGCTGTTTTTGCAGTTTTCTGGATGTTTGTTCCAGATTAAGTGTAGCTTAAAAACTGAATGTTGCAAATCTCCCCCACTCAGCTCCTTCAGACTAGCCGGAAGAAATTAGCAAACATCTGGTTGAACTGCATCAGCCGAGCTCATTATAAGAGCTACTTCTCAGTACAGCGCTGGTGAAACGTTGTTAAAGGGTTAATAGAGGAGCCATGTTGTGATGACCTTCTGAAGGCGAAGTTTCAGAAAGAGCAGGAGTTTTTAAAGAGACAGAGGTTTAAGTTCCAGGTGTTCAATTACAAAGTAAAAATTATTTTAAGTCATGTTGTGATGACTTAAAAATCACAACATGACTTGTGATTTTTAAGTCTCAAATCATGGGCTGCCCGGGGCTCCAATTTCAACAAGTTAAATTACAAAGTAAAAATTCTTTTAAGTCATACATAGCATTTTAATAACAACTGAAGGTGACATTGTTACTTGTCGGTGCTACAAAATGGCACCCTATACCCGGAAAACACACAGTACTGGCCCTTTAAGCGCCCACACAGCAGGTCACCGGTATGCCCCTCACTGGTTCCTTTGTGCCGTTGCAGGTGTGGACGGGCGGTTCTGGTACGTGAACAGCAGCGGGCTGGTGTGTGCAGACGGCGAGGCTCCGGAGGATTTCACCCTGGAGCTCCTGGAGCGCGGCCGCCTCGCCATCAGAGGGAAAAACGGAAAATACCTACGTGGAGACCAGGGAGGCACGCTGAAGGGAGACGGGCTGAGCCTCAGCAGCTCGGCTCTGTGGGAGTTCTAGAGCAAACTAATACCAGACCCAACTGTTCTGCCAGGCTTAGAGATTCACTGAGGAGAGAAGTCTCTAAAGTTTCCTGGTGCTGAGGAAGGAGACAGATGTTCAGCTGAAGAAGAGCTGGAGAAGAGACCGTGCAGTATGATAAGCCAACAGAAGTATTTTCAAGATCTGTAGCCTGAAAATTAGCCTGAGTAAACATTAGTTTGGTGTTTTTCTTTTAGATTGTTTTCCAGTAGACAATTGATGCAAGCAGAAATTCATGTCTGAAACTGTAGAAATTAAAGGCATTCAGTCATAAGTGGAAATTTTCTCTTCTTTGCCTTCACTTAATGCTATTAAAATCGGGCACTGACAGACGAAGAAGTTTATCATGGGTACAAAATAAATCTCAAACTAATTTAGGGATTAAGTAATGTATTTCAGCCTGGTGTGATCATTACAAACTCTAATGTTTTTTCAGAACAAGAATCTATGAAAGGAAGAGCTTCTGTAATTTCAAAGTTTCAAAAAATTGTTGCTGAGAAAGCCCACTTATTGTATCCCACAGCAAGCTTCCGGGAGAACTTTGAATATTTTATCACCGTACTTAGTGGAAATGGTAGTTCACATTTAAAATCGGTTTGCTTCCTGGCAAAGAACCAGCTTTTACGTCCAGTTCATCCATTTTTAATAAGGCTGAGGTTTGGGTCATATTAATAACCTCCACTGTCGATTCCACATGTGTTTATAGGCTTTTATTTCACGGTGAAGTTAAAGAATTTTCATCCTTTATCATACCACCCAGATTCTGACCCGATTAGAGAAAGTCCAGGACAAATTTATAATTGTAGAGTTTAAAATGCATCACTAGCCACGTTTTCTTTACAAATGCTCTCAAACCTTTGTCAATATTCCACTAATATTATCCCCCCAACACACACACACACACACACAATTTTGCCGTTTCCATTAAATATGAAACACAATTCAAATCAGACGTGATTATCCTCTGACAACTTCCTGTCGTCTTCTTCGTGGTTTGTGCTAGTAGTAACGTCTGCTTGTGCATCATGTGACGCGATAAAAAGTGTTTCCATTGCAGTTTGGCGAAATAAACCAATTCAATGCGGCCAGAAGAAAACCCAACCTCATCCTGTCGCCAAAACTTTCTAATCAAACAACAAGAAGGTTTTTGAAACCGCCGTGTTTCCATCAAGCTAACTTATGTTCGAAATGTCAAATTGCACAATTACCAAGTGGCCAATAAAAGCGCAGCTAGTGAGAAAGTCAAAAATAATACAACTTTCATTTACACAACTAAACCTCACTGCGACACAGAGGGTTTCACTTTCAACAGGTAACCCGGTTCTATTCATGTTCTCCTTTTGCTGCTCAGTTAACCTGGAAATTACATGTTTCTGCTCTCAACATTTATGGTGTGGACCCGTCAGCATTCAGAACCAAACCTTCCTTCAGAGGAAGAATCATGTCATCTGCCCACTTCCTCCAGTTCCAAGAGACTACAGATCAACCAACCACACATAAATTAGACAGGATTTATTCCTTTCTCTCTCTTCACAATATACAACTCAGGAAGAGAGTTTGATCACAGAGTCCCACAAAACTCAGCTGACTTTTAAAACCTAACCACAAAAACAATTCAAACTAAAAGACTGTAAGTGAGCCATGCTAAAAACCATGAAAGTGGAGTTCATAAAAATGTATTTAATCTAGATTGCTTTACAAAACCTTTTTACTTTTTACAGTTTTTTTTAACTTAAACTTTAGTTTATACGAAACCCCAACAGAAAGTATGACATACTGTAACTGTGGAGAGGGAGGAAAAATAAGCATTGGCTTTTTATGTCTTATTTTGACCAAATCCTCTGTGGCATTCAGATTCAGCTTCCTTTACTCTGATACCCCTAAATGAAATCAGTGGCTGAGGAAAACCTGCTGAAGGCTGCAGAGGAGATGAGACTTTGGTGGAGGTTCACCTTCCAATAGACCGACCAGACATTCACCCAGAGACGGAACGATCAAAGCATATTCAGGTGTTGGAATGGCCTAGTCAAAGACCAGACTTAAATCAATTTGCCAATTGATTTAATAGATTTTTTTTTTGCTAAAATCTGACTTTTTAGCAAAAAAAGAAGAAAAGTTTCCATCTCTAGGTGTGAAAAGCTGGTAGAAAAATACAAAGGCACACCACACTTTTCAGTCTTTTCTCAATAATAATAATAATAATAATAATAATAATAGTAAAAACAGGAATCAGCTTCTCATTTTTCTTCCAGATTATGCTTCACTTTGCGTCGATATGACACCTAAAATCCAATAAAATATATTGACTCTGTGGTTCTAAAAGTCAAAGCAGTTCAAAGGGTAGGAATACTTTGTGATCCCAACTTTACAGCCAGGGCCCGAATCCTCTGCAACACGAGAAGATAATTAGGCAGCTTCATCATCATCCTCATCCTCAGGTTGGAGAAGGCAGCGAGGGGTCGAAGGTCGGCTGAGTGGGTGTCAGAGCATGAGCAGAGGGCCGTCTCTGAGCTGCTGGTAAACACGCAGGAGGAGGGTCTGCATCTGCCCAGAGGACACGCCCACACTGCTGGCCTCCCAGACCTGACCTCGCTCCACCTGACGGCGCAGGAGGGAGAGAGAGAGAGAGGAGCCATGCCATTGGTCGCTTTCTGGACATCTTAGGTTTAAGAGTCATACACGTCTCTGTTGTTCTACACCGGATTGAGAATAAAGCCTGATGTTACCTCGGCTTGCTGTAGCGCGAGCCTCAGATCTGCAATGGGAACTGTTCTGGAGGAACCGGCCCTCTGCAGCAGAGTCTGTGTGAGAGAACAGAGCCGTTTGTTCCAAACAAGGTCAAAATCTGACAATGCAGGACAGCAAATAGGTTCAATCGGAGGTTCCTAAACCTGTCCATGCCATGGCCCCCCAAACACATGAACCTTTAGCTGTTGACCCCCTCTGCAATCCACAGACAGTGCTACGAAATATGTAAAGAAACTCTGAAGTTTACTTGATTTTTTTTTTTTGTAGAGATTTTGATATGCTGTAGAAATATAATGATGAAAGTAAATCTTCTCTTATAATTTTTTATACTTTATTTAGGAAAAAAAATAGTAATTTGTTTTGTTTTTCAGTTGTTTCTGTCTATGTTAATATGTCACCTAAAAAAAGTATTTTATTCATTGTTTCATAATTACTACGTTCATGTAGCATACATGCTGCCTCAGACCCTCTGATTTTAGTTGGCAATGAGTTCTGTGGTTGAAAATGTTGTCATCAGGTATTACATGATGACTTTATTAATCTGATGTTGCATATCTTATCCACCAATCCCCTCTTGTGGTAAGAAAATGTGTAATATTTGACACTAATCACATTAAATTGGATTTAATCTTCATAGCTCTTGTGGGTTTTCTCGTCAGAAACTTTTTCATTTCTAGCCTGAGGAGCAGCTTGATGAATTTGACTGGCAGCCAATCAGAAAGATGATCATTTCAAATTAATTTATTCTGAATTTCCTCTCTGTGGGACAATAAATTTCTATATTCAATAGCTCCATCTTCAATAAATTATTTTAACTTATATTTTATAGCAATGATTGATAAACAGATTACATTTATATAGATAAAAATATATCTGTGGAAAGACTTAAATATCGCTGTTCACATACAACCTCATGTGGAACACAAAGTAGTTCCACAATCTAATACCTCAGTGAGGGGAATAAAAATGAACTCCACACTTTTTAGATTTTTATCTGTAAAAGAATATTAAAAACATTTTCCCTGGAGGATAAGTTTCACCTTTTTGATAACTCACACTGGGGAGCAAGTTTAACTGTGAATTAAGATTAGCCACCGTCAGAGCAAAGGCTGATGGGAATCCAAAGACACAAAAACAAACAATCACACAGAATTACGGATATTGGAGCCGATCGATTGGTTAATCTCTGAATCCTCCATGAGAAAAAGTGAGAACAGGCGATTCTTCCACAAATAAAGTTTATGAAAAACAAGATTTCAGTCCATCTTAACACATTTGGGCAAGACTGTTGACTTCGGTTGAGTGAAACACGAGCTGAAACGCTTTCATCTGCTTCCTGTTGTCTCCTACCAGGTTAAAGGGAGGAGACAACAGCTAAGCTTAAGGTCGTCTTTAACAAGTTCTAGAAAATTCTGACTTGCAGATTTTGAGTAACACTTTGAGAATAACCTGTAAGCTCCTCTGAAGTTGCTGGTACGTTTAAGAGCGTAGGGTGTGTACCTGAATCCGATGCAGCACGGCGTGGTGCAGGCCGCACACGGCCGCAACTGACGAGCTCTTCACCTGAACCTCCATGGTGACCAGGGGTTCTGTCTTCTCCTCTGTGTTTACCTGCAGACCAGAAGACGGAGGCTCAGGTTAAACCAGGAAACGCCTGTCGGAGTAACCGGGTCTCTCCGGTAGAGGGTTCACCTCTTCAGCAGTCAGTTTGACTGCGGCGTTATTTGGCGCACTGCCACAGATCACTGAACTGTCCCCGTCAGTCTTGATTCCTTTGCGCTCCGCCTTCACTCCACCACAGCCTTCAGACAACAGCCACTCAAGCAAAGAGACACGGGGGCCTCCAGGGGTCAACCCCAGCGCGTCCCTCAGTAACTCTGACGACACGCGGACTCTAGCAGAATACTCCTCCGGTCTGGACGCCTGGCCTCCTCCTCTGCACCGGAGCTGCCGTGAGCTTATAAAACCCTGGATGAGGTCTGCCGGGTTGCTGCTGGACCGGGCTGGAGCCGGCGGGTCGCCGAGCCGCAGGGCGTGCAGCCAGTCCACCGTCAGGGTGTTTAATGGCAAACTGAAACAGGCCCTCTGCGAGTCCAGAGGGGCCGCCGCCTCCTCCTGTCCCAGGAACCTCCAGAGGGAGAACAGGAGAGAGCAGGTCACGGTAACGGGGAAGGAGGCGTCGCCCTCCGCCGCGACCGGCAGAGACACCTCCACCGACTCCCCCGGGCCGAGACCCCCGAACGGGAAGGAGTAGTTCACAGACGAGGCGTCCCCTCCTGCTTCTAGAGGACAGGACAGAGGACGGACAGCGACGCTCAGCGTCCAGCCTCGCTCCAGGACGAAAGGACTCAAGTTCTCCAGGACGCATGTCAGGTTCAGGGAGTCTCTCTGAAGCAGGCTGCTCCACCGTACCAAACCGCGACACCTGACTGGCTTCGAGTCAAACTCTGAACGGTTCGACAGCAGGAAGCTGATGTTCATCACCTGATTCAGCTCCTTCAGGATCTGATTCTTGGATCTGATGATGGTTTTCAGCACTGATGCTCTGAAGGAAAACAGATTGAAAGCACTTTAGGTTCGGGAAAGTTGGGACACAAAGTAAAAGACCCTGAAGATACAATTTAAATATCATTAGAAGGATATTTAGTTAACAAACTTGGAAAGGGTTTCATTTTCACCCAGTAGCTACGTTTCCATTACAAATGTGAGCAAATCTTTGTCTATATTTCGCTAAAAAACACAATTTCACAATTAAATAAGAAATGAAATTAAAATCACACGTGAATCAGATTGTTCACGCGAGAAGACAATAAAAATTATGGCAGTGATGGGTGCAAACAGTTACATGAGATATATTCATAATCTGAATATGAATATATTCAGCGCTCATTATCTATCAGCCAATCAGAGGAGATGTCGGCGTCTTGTTCAGCTGTTGGAGTGACAAGCCCCCTCCTACTTGGGAGCGGCTACGTATGCGACGGGATTATAGTCGCCCATTTTACATTAGAGCTGTGAATTCAACATGTTGGAATTACACACAACTTTTTATGAACTGTGATGTTGTGAGAGGAATAAGCCAGCTGCACATAGTCCAAAAACAAAACAACAAAACCCCTACAAACAAACCATGATCCTCTTACTACTTCCTGTCGTCTTCTTTGTTGTTTTCGTCAGTAGTACGTGATCAACATGCAGCTTTGGATCAAATGGCTCCTGTGATGCGAAATAAACGTTTCCATTGCAGTCTTAAGAAATACATCTTCTTTGCTACGGTTGAAAAACCACCTCATTATAGCACAAAAACTTTTTATCAAACAAACGTGAGTTTTTTCCAAACGTGTTTCCATTAAGCAAATTTTTTTTCCTAATTTCAATTTGCGCAGTTTTACGGTAAATGGAAACGCAGCTGGTTGAACTCATCTCTGGTTTTGCTCATGAATCTAAAACAAACGGACGTCCTTCGGTTGGTGTACCTTTCACAAACGTCCCCAATGGCAGACAGGATGTCCCCGACGCTGCGTCCAACCTGGGAGGAGGGACGCTTGGACAAACCGTCCTCCTGTGTCCTAACAGGGAGACGGATGGACTGCAGCCGCCCTCTGACTGACAGGCTGAGCAGCTGAACTTCACCTGGGGGCAGAGGTCACACACTTTACCAACCCACAACTTCAGGACGTCACACAGAACGGTTCAAAGCTTAAATATGATTAAAGACTCTAAAGAACTTAAGATAAAGGCTTCCGGACCAGACAGTCACTAACAGAAGGTAGTGAATGATTGAAAAGAGGAAGGGTATGATTCTCCAAGTTATTATAAATTAAAATCTACCAGTTTTGCAGGTTTAGAAAGTGAAATTCTTTCTAATTCTTCAATGCAAAGAATAAACTAAAGCTCAGCCAAGGTTAGATGGAGAACATATGAGGACATATGTAACATATAGAACATATGTAGCTTTACCTGAAATTCACAAGACGAGACTAAATGAGACAAGGTACTAAGTTCACAATCACCTGTCAAGGTTTTAACATCACTTTTAAAATGTTCAAATTTAGATCAAATGCTGCAAAAAGGCCTTTTCCTGATCTAGTTTTTATCAACTACACGCAGTCTGCAGTACATTTACCATTGCCTAGTTGCTGTTGATAGTTGAGGCATATTATACTGCAACTTCATCAGGCAAAGCCAACATGATGGCAACTGGTTATAGCTGATGAGATAGGAGAGCAACTAAGGATTATTTTGACAATTTATTAGTTAATCAGATAAAAAAGTTCACTTACTGTGAAGATTTAAACTTATTTTATGCGACATTAAAAATACAAAGAAACAACTAATTCGATTCCTTTTTTAAAATAAGAAAATAAACATTTTATTTCTTAAAATCCAATAACAGCATTCATTTACTGAACGTTTCATAAATTGTAGTGAAGGATTTGCAGCTACAAAATACTTCTAACATCAACACGTGAAAAGTTCAGACCTTTCTGCTGGACTGAACATCAGTACAGTGTAGGGCTGATCTGCTGATTATTATTTTTATTAATAATTGGATAGCAAAAGGTGCTTAATGGGAGATTTTTTTTTTTACAGAATTTGAACTAGGTAAAGCTAAAACAGAACATACAAAAAAGTTTTTTAATTTTAAATACAAAATATATATACTTTTTGACCAGTTTGGGCCGGCCCAAGCCTTTTAGGGGCCCTGAGAGGGCCCCCTTTGCAACATGTCAACACCAGATTCTTAATCATTCCTAACCAACACACCTACTATCAGTAGCATCATTTCCAATTAGCTTACATCGTACTGATGTTATTATGGCTTTTGACTTTAAACTTACAGGAGTAGCAAACTAAAAAAGACTTGGGACATTTTAGGAGGGTGAGGATGTGCTTTGGGTCTGCTCTGTGTGAAACGCATTAAATCCTGCATGGAAATGTGACAAAACATTCAGGGGGTGTGAATATTTTTGCATGCGAGGCGTCATCCATTCACCTGCAGAGCTGCATGTAGGCTGATGCAAAGCCGTGACTCCGCTCACGTTTAAACTGACGGGTGTGAGGAGGGCAGCGGGGTTGGACCGGGACCCCTCGTCCTCCTCGCCCCCCTGTCTTCCTGCTGTCCCAGAAGAACTGTCCCACAGATCCACCGTTAGCAGGTCTGAGCCGGTGCTGTAGTAAACACGTCTCTGATCCATACAGGCGCACTCCACTGGACCTGGGACGCAGCCCAGGGTAAACCTGGTGCCGCCGCCTCCCTCTGACCCGGCCCCACCAGCCCCGATCAGAACGGCTCTGCCTTGTTTGCCCAGAGCTATCAAACACCCCGCGCAACCTGCATCGGTTTCCATGACAGCAGATGCTCCGACAAACACGACCGGCTGCTCGAGGCTGTGGAGGATCCGGAGCCTGGATCCCGGGATGCGCAGAGGGAGGAAGGACAAGCGTCCGTCTGGCAGGCCGCAGAGCACAACCGGCGATTTGGAGAGCGCCGCTTCCGCCCCAAACAGAAGCCTGAAGAGGAGAGGCTGGAGAGGGAAGTGGGAACGAGACGGACGAAGACGGGAGGAGGCGGGCGACACGTCGCCGGGATACACACACACCAGCACACATCTGGATTCTGTGTCGCCTTGAACGGAAGGGGAGACCAGCGGCAGAGAGAAGGAGGCGAGCAGGTCGCAGGGGTCGGACTGAGACGCCCGCTGGGTTTGATACAGAGTCAGTGACCAGGACGAGTCGGTCCGGCAAAGTGTCAGGAGCACAGAACCAACGACCAGGAGGGACGACACTCTGTCGGCGACGGCAACGAGACACTCGGTAGAGATCTTCAACTCAGTGGGACCAGAACCTGCATCATGGGAGGAACTTTGACCCCCAAACAGATAAAAGGTCAAATCAGATTTACAGACATTAGAGGCGCACCGACAGCAGTTTTCTAGCCGATAACCCATCCTCAAAATGCCAGAGGATTCCCCCAGTGTATTATAAGCCTGGCGGGCTATCAGGCTTTACCTCCTACTGGTGGACTCCCTAGCAACCCTACCACAGGCCTTAGCAGATTTTTGGGGGGAAGCCCTGATTTACCCGATATCCAATTTTGGCCAATTCCATTTTTTTCCCCTGAAAATTAGACTTCTGTGTGAACAGTTTACAACTAATTATGACACTTGTCTGACATCAATGACATAAAAGCTGGATAAAATGACCATTGTGGTTCAGACTGCAGACGCTTTGAAAACTATGAGATACATATCCAAAATAGTTTCTCATGTGGTTCAAATTAGATTTTTTTGTGGGTGAAAAGAACGGAATTAGGTCGTTCAGATTGGTACAGGTCAAAGATCAGCAAAAAAAAAGCAGATTTGGGTTGCGTTTGCCTGCTGAGTGAACATAGTTTGTGCTACTGAGTGACAGGAAGTGATTTGTACCTGGGTACCAGCAGCTGGACTTTAACACAGTAAACTCCACTCCAGCATGCCACAAACAGGAGCTGCTCATCATAGCTGACAGCCAGATCCCTCACAGCAGCAGGCATCTGAAGAACCGCCTGCAACACAACAACCAAACAGGGAGTAACAGGAAGGAGTTGTGTTTTCATCAGCTGTAATGAAAACACAACATTACAATATTAAGTCAGACCAATAAAAACACACTTTTAATACATTATGGGAAAAGCTGACAAGGCAGCGGTCCAGCAGACAGACACATCCCCCACAGAGGGCTAGCTAAAGAAGCAGGCTGGTCACTGTGCTGTGTTGATGAAAAGTTGACATACTTTTCAGTGGTTGACATTTCTGTTTTTAAAATGTATTTTTATTGGTCTTCTGTAATATTAGAATTTTCTAAGAAACTTAATCGTGGATTTTCATTAGCATCAAAATGATCAAATTCTAATTTCAACAGTTTGTGTGACATGATCCTATATAGTATACGAAGGAGATAGGAACTGAATTACAGAAACATAAACTTTCCAGCTTGCATCTGTGAATTAATGACTTCAAACATAAACCTGCTTACCCTGAGTGTTTTCTCCTGCGCAGTGAAGACATAAACCTCCTCACCACCAGTACAGATGAAAACATCCGTCCCAGTTCCACACTTGACCAGCGGTGTTCCAGATTTTCCTAAAAGGCCGAACTCAGCCCAAGGCTCAGCAGCACACCGTCCTTCCATCATGGCTACAAAGTTTCATCAGGGTGACACGTTTCCTACATACCTCGTTTATCAGCAGGGTTAGTGGTCAAGAGCTGCAAGTTAACTTTGTGACCAGCTGTTGACAAGAGGAAGACGTCAGAAGTCCCGCGCCTCATTATTTTAACCAATGACAGTCTTGAACTACATTACCCATGACCATTAGACGGAAATGGTATGAAAAAAAGATCGAGGATCTTTTTTTTTTCGCTGTAGCCTCTAACCTCTTGTTTTACAGAGGTTAGAGGCTCTAGAGCGAGTAGGTTTAAAGTATTTCCATTTAGCAGAGAAACAATAAATACAATTAAAAACAAACAATATTGACATTTAGAAAAATACCCTGACTTAGGTTCCCTGTTCTCTGTATGACACTAGGTGGCGTCCGGTCAACGTGTCGAGCTGTTTAACCACCTACGAAGAAGAAGGCAGGCAAGGCCCAATCAAAACAGCCGAAGTGAACATCCGCCGAAATTTGAAAACGCCCTCTAGCTTAGCAGTTGTTAGCAGGTAGAAGTTTGAGCTAAGCTTGTGAAACACATAATGGACCCGTTGGACCAAAAGGATATCAAGTTATATTTTTTTGAGAACAGACTTAAAACTTTTCAAGGGTGGCCGTTTGACGAAGACTGCGCGTGCACTCCTGAGAACGTGAGTATGAAACAGTGAAGTACCGCAAACTCCCATAGTGACCCAAAATAAGTTTATATGAAGTCAAAACCTGTTGTTTGTTCTGTGGGTCGTTCTACCTGGAGGTTACATACTATTGTTGTTTTAGGTGGCTGGTTTTCTAAGATTTTAAGTAACAACAGCTCACTAAATAGTATATTTTACAGACAGCTGAAGAGGCATTTTAAAGCAGCACTTCAAATAGACGTTGGAATATCGGCCTGCGCTGTCTTTTGTCATAGATACAATAAAAATGTTGTGTTTTTTTGTTAATACTAAGTAAAACATTTTAAGTTTCCAATTCATAAAAAGTAAACAGGAATTTCCTAAGGGAAGTCCTAAAGGGAGGAGCTAATCTTTTCACTAACCCCAATCCAATATGGCTTCCTTAGAAAAAGTATTCACTTCTACCAGTTTGTATATCACTAAATCTTCCCCATAACTACACAGATACAACTTTTGTTAATATCACAGTTCTTTAGACAGAATCCCATTCTAATCTTTACCTCTTAGTACTATTGGTTTCCACTAACTCTTTGCTACAGAGTAATGGGTCCCAAATGAAGGAGCACAGATTCCTAAAAATAAATCTTTTTCAGTGAAAGCTTTGGAACTGTTGAGGTACTAGCTGCACTAGCAAATACACGCAGAAATGTGAATTTTTTTGTTTTGGTACAAGTATATATATTTTTAAGCCAGAAAAGCCTCTGATATCCAGGTAAAAGTGTTTGTTTATATCACTAAGTGAGAAAGATAAAATCTTTCTCATTTTAGAAAATTTGAGCCTGGATGTGTGTGGAATATTGAAATGAAAAGCTTTGTGGACATGTGTTGTCTCAGTGCTCTCTGTGTGCTCATGTGTTGGTGTAGATGGCCAGAGCTGGTTTCATTCACACGCCGTCAGAGAACAGCCCAGACACGGCCATGTGTTTCTTCTGCCTCAAGGAGCTGGAAGGCTGGGAGCCAGAGGACGACCCAGAGTAAGAACTGCACTTAACTGGGCCACACGTGTGTGGTTACCATGCCTACAAATATACTGTAATTCTTTTCCAAGTATGTTAGTATACAATATGTACATTCTTCCTTTGTTTGGCTGTACATTAACAAACCGTTAGCAAATGGAACTAGATAGAGCCAAATACACCTTTACAAACAATCTGAACAAATAAATCAGCTTGGTTAGTTTTCTTTTTTACCCTACTACAAAAACAATGTCTGTTTGACTGTTGTTTTATTCTGCCTTAGAATTTTGAAACATGTGGTATTTGGTTTTAGTTTTTTTCCAAGTTAGGATTACTATTACAAAGCTCTGAAAAACAGCCACTGTCCTACGTTGCTCTGAGAGACTCAACATGGTTGGTTAACAGTCAACTTCTCTTTTACCAACTTAGTCATTTTTTTAGACAAAAAAAAAAAATCGGAATAGGCAGATCAGGCTTTTAAAATATTGTTGATGGACCAGAAATCGGTGCAGCCCATCTTAATCTTAAAGGTAACGGTAATTTTATTTATATAGCACATTTTCAGCAACAAAGCAATACAAAGTGCTTTACAGAAATGGGACTTAAATTGGACTTCTGTTCAGTTTGGATTGCTTTGCCTTTTCCTTTTCTTTTTGCCATCCAGAAGAAGACTTTTTGTATTTAATAGCATACAGATTGTATGAATTTGTAAATATTTGTCATGATTATTAAGGTTGCTTTGTTTTATCAGGAAGGAACACAGATCCCATTCGTCATCCTGCCACTTTATCGCCCTGAAGAAAAAAGTAGAGGAGCTGACGGTGGAAGAATTCTTCAAACTCCAGAAGGAGAGGCACAAATTCATAGCTGTACGTTCTTCTACACGGCATGCCGCGATTCTTGATTCCAGACTGCTGTTCTTGGTCCGATTCAGAACTTTGTTTCCTTTCATTCACAGAGCAAAACTGGAAACGAGGCCATTGCCAAGTTTGAGGAAGCAGCCAGGCTGAGGCGAGCGGAAATCATTAAGACGGCCATGGGAGAGGAGTGATCCAGGATGAAGAGATGAAAATCACTCTGATGATTTTCTGTTTTTAGCTTCTGTGTTGTTGTGTTCATGTTGCTTGCTCTTGGTATTGTTTGTACCATGTGCTGGTTCGTGGCACTATGTGGCTTTACATTAAACTTTGATTATTTACATGGTTTCACTAATACTTTTCATGTCTTTTCTTGGTTGCCATGAAATGGTTTCAGTACCATGTAATAAATGATATAGTATATAAATCCTGAATAGAGCTCAGTGCTTTGCTGTTTTCACATTTTGTTACAATACAGCCAGATTGTAAATTGTATTCAAAATGTGATTTCTTGGTTTTCTAGAATTTTCAGGAAAAAGATTAATGTAATGCAATTTAGAAAAAGGGTGTAATATGAAAAAATGTGGAGAAACACAAAGCGGTACGAATACTTTATGGACTGCAACATAAAAATTTGTTTTCCAGCCACTTAATACTTTTATTTTTTATATTTGTTCCTGAGCTTTATAAAGTTCACTCAATATAGAACTTCAACATAAATCATGTAAATTTTGTTTTCTCATTTACCCACCTTACCTGTTGCAAACAGCTTCTCTCACAATAACGCATTATTTTCTTCCACTTCACAATTTTTGTTTTTAGCAGAAACAGTTGCCTAGCCTCACAGTATTCACCAGCAAGTATTGCAAACTTGTTCAAGTTACAACAAACAAGATTTTTTTTTTCTACTTCTTGGGTACTTGGCCTTTTCTAATGCCGCCCTGGGCAACTGCCCATACAGCCCATAATGAACAGCAGCATCCAAATAAAATGTAGCCGATGTTTAATGGTATACATTTCCAGGACACTGTTTCGCTTTTATAATATTTCCAGAGTTCACTCTTTGAACTTGATGTTTTCTACCTAAGCTGGTCTCATCAGGCCGCTGGTCGCCGACCGACAGTTCCAGCTTATTAAAGCGCCTGTTCTTGGTCCGATTCAGAACTTTGTTTCCTTTCATTCACAGAACAAAACTCTCCTCTCCTCTCCTCTCCTCTCCTCTCCTCTCTCTCTCCCTCTCCCTCTCCCTCTCCCTCTTCCTCTCCCTCTCCCTCTCCCTCTCCCTCTTCCTCTTCCTCTCCTCTCCTCTCCTCTCCTCTGCCTTTGCGTAAACGCGCTCTCTGAGTGAATCAAGTCAAGTCCCTCCCAGACAGAAGCTGAGAGGAACTCTGCCGTCAGAGACCCTCTCCGGTCTGACACCAGAATGTTCTTACAGCCGTTCGGAAATATATCTGGAGGGTTTTTCTGAACGTTCTCGTGCGTCGCAGAGACGGTGGGAAGCTTTGGATCACCGCCGGGGACTCCGCGTTACGCACGAAGCCGAGCCTTCAGCCGCCCACCATGAAGGTAACTTTTGGCGCTCTGGTCATCACTGCCGGGGTCTGCGGCGTTCTCAGCTTCGCCTTTCTGGCGACTTCCCTCGGAACCGATTACTGGTACATCATAGAGATGAACACGATGAACACGACCGAGTTTGAGGATATGAGCTCTCACTCTGGATTGTGGCGCATCAACGAAGGTAGGCTGCGCCTTTAGACGCACCGTCCAGGAGGTCTAGTTAAATCACAGGGGAAGAATTGTGTGGCTGTTTTTTTTTCTTCCCCCTTTACATCCAGGAGGGAAGATAAATCCTGACTCCATTGATTCATTTGTAGCCGATTCCTCCAAATACACTGAGACCGAACTCCGCATGCTGGGTAAGACTTCAGCTTTATTTCCTCATAAACTCTCTGTGTCGGTGTGTGTGTGTGTGTGTGTGTTAGCTCAATCCGTGTGTTTCCGCTCCAGGCATGCACAGAGCCGTGGTGGTGATGCTGCCGCTCAGCCTGGTTCTCCTGTCGTTTGGAGGAATCTGCGGACTGGTCAGCGCTCTGGCTCGGAGCCCCGTCCTGCTCACCGGCACGGCCTGTTACTTCTTCATCAGCAGTAAGTTACGACTTAAAGAGCTGAAGCTCAACACGCTGGAACATCAACAATCAGTGGTTTGATTCCGAAGGATGAATAGCATTTCATAAGATTCTTTTCATCATGCAGAACGTGTTTCACACGCCTGTTGTTCATTTTGATGTTTAAACGGCTCAGATCTAATGAAAACAAAACAAGAAAATCGGTTTCTCAGACAATTTGAATATTAAATAACACTAATTTTGCGGTTTTAAAAAAAAACGCATACAATTTCTGATAGCTAAGTTAGCTACAAAGGGACATTCCTAAAGATGCTGACATTTCACAGAGTGCTATTTTGAGTGCCATATTCAAGCATATTAATAGAAAACTTTGTGGAAGGAAAAAGTGTAGACAGTTTTTTTTATTATTTTAAAATCAAGGTCTCTGACAGGTCTGGAGGAAGAATTGGGAGGAACTGAATCCAGGTTTCTTGAGGTGCAGTGTGAGGTTTCAGCAGTCAGCGATGATTTTTTGAGCCATGTCTTCTTCTGACGTAGATCCACTGGGTTTTATCCAGTAAAGTTGAGAATCGATGAGAACACGTCAAGAGGAAGATGAGAGCCAATACTGCAGACAAGCTGAAGCCTGTTGGACTTCTTCAGCACCTCAGCAGAGCTCTGGCTTACTGCCTCCATGTTGATCTACCTTACGCTACATGGCAGTGGACCCACAGCTTTGTGTTAAAAATCCTTTCTCATCACTCTTATGAAATATTTGTAGAATCTGAGAAGCAATATTTTGGGTTTCCAGTAGCTCTAAACCAAAATGATCAAAATGAACATAAATTAAGACCTGAAGATATCACTGTGTGTGTAACAAATCTCTATAACATACAGTAAGTTCAACCTTTTTAATTGGATGTGTGAAAGAAGTTAACTTTTAGATAACATTTTTAGACATAATGACTGAACTGAATCTTCATAGACAGTAAAAGACAAAAGTATTTTATATGGTTCACTCATTCTAACAAGCAAAACAGTGAAAATCTGCACTACAGACTAAATAACTCCAAACTAAGACTGTAGGGTTGTGAAGTTTCCACCTTGTATGATGAGAGATTATCGCCTCACATGTCTCTCTGTTGCTTTTATGGGAGGAACCAAGTTACATGAAAGCAGCAATAAAACATCACAATAAGCATGAGAGCAGCTCTGCTTCACATCACTGTGCGGTCGAGTCAACGGAACAAAGTCCAGCTGCTCCCAAAGGTTTCTTCAGTTGGGAGCATGGATGGACGTAACAGGCTGAGAGGTCGTTAAGGTCACTGCAGTGGGGCCGGTAGAACACGTGGCTCTACGCCTCTGTTCTGCTCAGTGTTTGATGATCCACACGTGTCTCTAATGATATGAGCTGTTCTCATCACACACCCCGGTGTGTGAAGTGCTGTATATAAAGCCTCCTGTGGAGACGAGAGTACGTGATCGAAAGGTGAGACCTGACCCCAACACCTCGGCTTAGTTCTGGTTGGTTTTCCTCCATCGATCCATCTGTCTTCCCTGCCCTAAATTTGCACTTTGATATCTTCAAATGAATGTCCTTCGTCCGTTTGTGTGGCTGCTGTTGTTTCTCCAATCTAGAGGTCTGAACATTCCTCACTGCAGTGGCATGTCACACCAATGAATATGTGTTTGTGTGTCTTATCCTTGAAATGAATCATTCTGAGAGTGCTGTTGGGTTTTATGTCATGCTTGGAAAATATCCTTCTTAGTTTCTTAGAATCTCCATCATATGATGACCTTTCTTTCTCCTTTTCTTCTTCGTTAGAGTGAGTTGTGTGTTTTCTCGATGTTTGAAGTGTGTTTCTCGTCCTTCACTTCCATCCTTGTGAGGATCTGTTCGACTCGGTGCCGCAAGGTTTTAGTGACTGAATGTTTTTTGTTCCTGTGGGTGGTGAGATTCAGAGAGTTGATAGAAAATTGGGGGTTTTCTGTCTGAATGTATGCCGGACGACGCAAACGGATAGCTTGTTGTCATTGCCATCCTCCCTCGTAAACTTGATTTTGTCTTTGCTCAGTAAAGGCTTCCACTTCTTTGGCTTGCCTTTTGACCCAGGTTTCGTTCTCTTATGTGGTTCCAAAACCTTTTAAACAGGCATTAGTTCAACCGCTGATCAAAAAACCTGGCTTAGACCCTTTTCTGTTATCTAATTTTAGGCCTATTTCAAAGCTTCCATTTATGTCTAAAATTTTAGAGAAAGTTGTTTATAATCAATTAAAGGCCTATCTCGATGTAAATAATATTCTTGAGGATTTTCAGTCTGGTTTTAAAACTTTACACAGCACCGAATCTGCATTGTTGAGGGTGTTTAATGATATCCTTTTGGCTACTGATGCTGGAGATCCAGTGATTTTAGTTCTTTTAGATTTGACTGCAGCCTTTGACACGGTGGACCATGATGTTTTACTTTCCCGTTTAGAGCATTATGTAGGTCTCAAAGGCACAGTCTTAGTGTGGCTTAGGTCGTATTTGACGGATAGGTCTTTCTGTGTTGACATAGATGATTTTAGATCATCGTCTGCTCCTTTATTGTGTGGAGTACCGCAGGGCTCGATACTTGGACCTCTTTTGTTTTCTTTATATTTGCTTCCCCTTGGGTCAATATTTAGGAAACATAATATTGCTTTTCATTGCTATGCGGATGATACACAAATTTATGTGCCCCTCAATCGTAAGGGAGTCAATACAGTACCAATTTTAATGGAGTGCCTTGATGACATAAAAACTTGGATGGCTCTGAATTTTTTGAATTTTAATGAAAGAAAGACGGAAGTTATTATTTTTGACCCTGGTACTACCTGCAAGTCCACTCCTGTGGATTTGGGTCCGCTATCACATTACGTAAAGCCATTTGTTACAAATTTGGGCTTTGTAATGGACGCAAATTTTAAGTTGGATAAACAAATCAGTGCCGTTGTGAAAACGAGCTTTTTCCATTTGAGGCGGCTTGCTAAGATTAGGAATATGGTACCAGTGGATTATTTTGAAATATTAATCCATGCTTTTATTACAACACGACTGGATTACTGTAACTCCTTATATGTGGGTGTCAGCCAGTCTTCTTTGTCCCGTCTTCAGCTGGTCCAGAATGCGGCTGCTCGGCTCTTAACTGGATCGCGGAAGAGAGAACATGTTACCCCGATTTTATATTCTCTGCACTGGCTGCCAGTACATTTCAGAGTGCATTTTAAGATTCTTTTATTTGTATTTAAATCTTTAAATGGCCTTGCTCCCTCCTATCTCTCTGAGCTGCTACATATACACTGTCCTCCTCGAGCTCTTAGATCAGCGAGCCAAATGAACCTGGAGGTGCCGAGGACTTCCAGGAGGCAGAGAGGAGACAGGGCGTTTGCTGTTGCAGCTCCCAAACTTTGGAATTCTTTACCTATGTTGGTAAAACAGGCCCCCTCTTTAGCAATTTTTAAATCTGCTCTTAAGACTTACCTTTTTCGGTTGGCCTTTGATTCGGTTTGAGATGCTGCTTTTCTGTATTTATCTGGGTATGTTTATGTATTATATAGAGTGTTTTACGTCACTGCATTGTTGGTTTTGATGTGTTTTAATTTTGTTTTTATTTGTTTAATTTTGTGATTGTACAGCACTTTGGTCAGTGGTACTGTTTTAAAGTGCTATATAAATAAACTTGCCTTGCCTTGCCTTGCCTCTTATCTGAACCGGCGGCTACGTTTCCTGACAGTTTCCCGCTGTGAGCAAATGATGCAAACTCTTCTCCTGGATCTTGTCACGGTGTATCTGTGGAGTTGTGCCTGTAATGTGGGGAAAGGCACTGCAACGCATTCACACAATGTATTTAACAACGAATGAATTCAGTAAACATTTTAACAGTGACGTGTGGCTTTTATTTGCATTCTGATGTTAGACCGTGCAGCTCAGGGCTTCAGAGCAAACTTCCAAACGTGTTGGGCTGTGTAGATTTATTTAATTCAAAGAAATTAAATTAGGTGTACTCAGCAGAAGAAAAGGTTAGAAAAAATTTTTGAGCAAGTTAGACAAGTTTTTAAAACTAAATCTGTGGATTGATTATAGTGAAACATTGTGTGATGCGGGCAAAGCGGATTGATCATCTTTTGAGCTTTTTTCCCAGCCAGTGGAACAGAAACCTCTTCACTGCTAGCTGAAGGAATGGATGTGTGTCAAATGTTTGGCACCACAGAAGTTGTTGCATTATGAAAGAGTTGATTTGCACAGGCAGCGTCTCACAAGATGAAGAGGATACTCCACACACTGCAGTTCCTGGGTTATGTGATCACCATGACGACCTCAGTCAGAACAAACACAGTCAGGATGACGAGCAAAACTAACTTCAGTCTGTTCTTATGAACTGATGTGAATCTTCCAGCAGGGCGGTGTTGCTGTAGAAACAAGACAACCTGCCTCTACCAGCCACTGCTTTGGAATAGCTAACCCATTCCTACGTTTTGGTTGTTGGTAAAGTTAGCTTACCCGTAATCATCTTAACGCTGTTATGTTAATGTGGGCATTTCTGGTAATCGGATTACTATTGGACTCATAAAGCAATCTTCTCAGCTTGTGGCACACCTCGTCTAGCTTGATCTCTCCTGCCAAGACCTCATGACCTCCATAAAGATGACCTTGTGACAGACAGACAGACACTTACCTACAAAGACCCTTTGTAGTCTTCCCTTAATAATCAGCACATGGTGAGGAGCAGGATGGGGTGACGGTTTGAATCCGATTAGAACCTTTTTGTGAACTTCTTGACCTTCCAACATTTAGAAAGACGATTTTTTTTTCAATTGGATGCTCCTTATTTTTAAGCAAGCATTTACTAATAACCTTTAAAAAAAAACTCATTCTCTGTGTCTAAACATCAGAGAAAACAAGGTCAGAATTCAACAACAGCTGCATGGCTTTACAGCCATACGTACGGCCCCGTCCACAATTATTGGCCCCCCTGGTTGGTGGAAGCTCCTTCCTGAATGGCGCCCTGGTTAAGCCCCACCTTTAACCGCCTCACAGCAAACATAAACCTGCAAAATAGATACATACAGCTCTGGCAAAAATGAAGAGACCACTGCACTGAACCATTTTATTATTCCACCAAATATGGATTTCTGAACTCTTCCTGAGTTTTTAACTGTTTTACATTACTATTGTTGCTGGGGGAAAACTATATCATGCGCTTATAAAACTAACTAAGGAACAGTGAAATTATAGATGTAATATCCTTCCCTTTAGTTTTGATGGATCTGTTTGTTAGCCTTTCAAATTGATGTGAAATAGATTCTTTTTTTCACCCACACAAGAAGTTTCCATGATCATCTGTCGGCAAATGACGGCACTCCATCAGAAAAAGTTAGGAGAAAACACCGGAGTCAGTCGTTGTTCAACAACAACTGAATATATTTTTTGAAAATTGTATTTTCTGTCGAGTATTCATTACTCAATCGATGCATAATCATAATACGATACTTTGATCTTTTTGAATTCTTAACCTAAAATTTACCAAAGTATGAAAAGACTAAAACTACTACTAAAACTAACTAACTAACTAACTAACTAACTAACTAACTAACTAACTAACTACTAACTAACTAACTGCTTCATCCAGAATTGATCAGGATAAAGGCAATATACTTGGCTTTTGGTCTTCAAGAAGCACTATGTCATGCAATTAGACAGTCATAAAAAGTAATGAAGTTCTTTTTAATGTGCAACAATATGAATTAAAAAAATGCACATTTTGCAGCAACCAATGCGCGATCAAACCATCAGACCGGCAGACTCATCTAACCTCTCCAGAGAGACATGATTACAGCTTGTTGGCTGCCATCATAACGGTTTGCTATTATTACAAATAAAGTCTGAGACGGTTTCCATCAGAAAGGAGAGAGGAGGAAATGTTCAGCAGGCATCGAAACATCTCAGGATTCAAATGATTTGCCCTGAACTCCTGGTTTTGTGGAGCTGGTGTGGTTTAATTTTTTTTTTTTTTGTGCCAATCATCAGTCACCAAGCAAGAAGAGCATTTTACGATCCAGGAAGCAGATTTGTGTTTGTGTGGACTGCAGCATACGTGTAGCTGTGAAGTTACCAGCTTTGTTTCGTGCTGTTATTACAAATGGGACTGTTGTCACAGCTTCAGCATCTTTATTCCAACAGGAATCTGCTTGGATCTGAACCGTTCCATTGTGGCTGTGAATGAGAGTAAATAAGCTCAAACATTCTGTTCATGAGACACATTTCACAGATACAAATCTCATGGTTCTTCACAAAGACGGAGCATGAAGTTGTTGCTCTCGGACTACAAATTCATTGAGACTACAAGTAGAACAATGGAGGACGGTGTGTTAGAAGGTGTGGAGTGTTAGTATTTGGTGATAAAGAGTGTGTTGGATGTAAGCTAGACAGCTCAGGTCTGGTTCGTTCATCCTCATGGTTGCTGGGTTACCAACACAGCTCGTCCTAACTGGATCGGATTTATTTCCTGCTCTTCCATGAAGGCCTGATTTGTGGAGTCCATGAGTCCATTCTCCATCCTGAGCCGAGGATCTCTGCAGCTCATCCAAAGCTGCTTTTCCGATAGCGACCCTCCTGGTTCGTGTTGTCCTTTCAGGTGGACGGCCACGTCCTGGTAGATTTGTAGAAGTGACACTTCTTCCATTTTCAGATGATTGATTGAACAGAGCTATGTGAAGTATATTGTTTTAAACTGAATAAACACAAACTACCCTCAAATTTTTTGACCTTTTCTTGCGCACCGGATGCTCTTGGTAGCTAACCGAGCAATTTCAACAAACTCAAACAGGAAGTTGGATTTTTTTCTTCTTAATTTTGTAACCATTCTCTATAAATATAGAGAATAACTTGGTGGGGAGGAGAAAGTATCTGCTGTGCCAGAGTTACTGTCTGGTGCGCACAGGAAAACATTTGGTCTTCAAGCAGTTCTGTCTGATTCACATGAGAAAGTATCTGCTGGAAACAAGAAAGTATTTACGTATATCACTGAATACAAATAAATGCGGCATTTTTAGATTTGTATTAATGAAGAAAATTGAAAACAATGTAACCGTTTTTCCTTCCACTTCGTCAGGTTTTTTTATAAGATCCTATCAGGTTGGAATCCAGGCCATAACTCTGGTGTTTAGCAGGTAAAGGTGAACCATTTAACTTTAACAGCAATGGCAAGTTTTCCTTACATCATAAACTATATGACAACAATCCTCCTGATAAGCAGAGATGTGATGAGTTTGACACCAGCTGATGGGAAATACTGTTTACTTCCCAACAACACAAAGCAACGTCTTGCTGACAGACCGACCTGAACCCACATCGATAGTAACTTTTGTTTCTGAAGCGGAGGAAGACAGTCAACTTCTGTCCTTCCTGTTTGCTTCCCAGCAGCGTCTTCATCCTTTTCTCTCTCCCTCCAACTCATTGCCGCCAAGAGCATAACAATGAGACATCAGACTCGGTTCCTCATCACAACCCCCTCTTTGTTGCGCCTCAGGGTGTAATTGTAATAAAATCTTGATTAGTCACCACCCTGGGTAGCTCCACTCGCATCCACTGAAACCGGGAGCATGCTGTCAAAATTAAAACGGTTTCCAATAGCAACACAGTGAAAACCGGTGGGTCTTGCCTTCTTTCTATGTAGATAAGGGAGGCTAATATCACACACATCAGTGCATTTCCTGTCTGTCAATATGAGATTTCTGCCAGCTTGATTCTTGTCTCTCAGATTAGCGCTCTTACTGCCAGATCCAGGTGATGTCAGAGTCCACAAGCTGATTGAAAAAGGTCTTGACTAGAGGATGTGGAGCTTCCACGGCTTTAAATGTTAAATCACATATGTGGGATATTGTGTTGATGGAATAATAAGCAAAAACCTCTAAATTAGTCTTTTTTGAAGACTAATTTAAAATAATTTTTACGTAAAAAGTAAAAATCAGTATTGATTGCGTGTTCAAATTCATTTCAGTATATAAATATTTCCCAGGTCCCGTGATGAGGCACATTATGGAATAATTTGACTCTGTCTCTTTAAATTGATTTGACCTGATCAGCGGTCTGTATCTGACCAATCGGCTTACAGCAGTGCTAGCCACGCCCACTGAATTCAATTCAAGTCAAATCAGTTCGGTCTACTCATAGGCTAAAGCTAACCAGACAGTCAGAGCAGATGTAGCTTCTGTGGAGGGAAAAATGAATAAAGTGAGAGAAAACGTAAAGTTAACAGTAAATAGCAGCAGACGATGTAAACTGGAGAAGAAAGAGAGGAATATTAGTCAGTTAACTGATAACATAGATTGGGATAAGATAACACTTTAGAATGAGGCATTAGAGACTCTTATAATGATTACATAATCTATTAAATATATAAATAAATGTATTTCCATGTAGACTCAGATCAATTAAAAGTCAATAAATCCACACATCACATTTTATCTCTATCAATAATATTTCTAAAAAGGATTTTTCTTTTATTTGCTAAAACTTCCATAAATATTTTACAACTGAATTAATAATTGTATGGCTGCACTTTATCTGACAGTATTAATGGATCATAATGGGTCGCCGTGATAAAAGGCCCTGCAGCATCAGCCTGGTGCAGGCTTTCTCATGAGAAGTACTAGATGTTTATATGTTGCGTAGATGATCTGCTCTCTATCAAAATAAACATTTGTGTCTGGAAACCTAAAAAAAAATAATGATATTCCTGTTTTTTTTCTGTTTGCTTCCACATCCAGGCCTGCTGACTCTCTGCGGTGCGAGTCTCTACATCGTCTACTCCTACCAAGCGCTGGCAGAGACGAAGCGCCTGGTGGGGCCTGAGGGCCTGGCCTCCATCCAGACCTCCTTCGGCTGGTCTCTGGGCCTGGCCTGGCTCTCCTGCGGCCTGGAGCTGCTCACCGGAACTCTGCTGCTCATAGCCGCACAAATGGCCAGGATACGGCAGAGAGGGCCCAGTAAGGCCTGACACTGCCCGCTGTGCCGATCCCTGAACGTCCCAAACACAAACTGAAGCGACAACGGTGTGGACAACTTGCATTTTTTTATTTATTTTTTCCAGGTGGTGCAAGAATTTCACAGGGACAGTGATTGAGCTGTGCCCCCTTGTGGGCACAATTGTGTGTATTGAGGTCCCTTCTGATTTTGGAGTTGTTGATCATGGTGTTTTATTCGGGTATATATGTAAAAAGTTAAATCTGTAACGTTGTCCCCTCTGCAAGCCTTTCCTCTGTTTTCATCATTTTATGAGTCCTATTTGCTGTTTTCAGTTGGATAACCATGCAGAGTGTTTGCACTCTGTAAAAAGTGCAAAAGAATTACTATATAGTTTTGTCACATGTAATGGTTTAAAAATTTCCATATGCGTCAACATTTTTGCTGCTTTCGGACATTTCAACATGGTCTTCACTTTACTGCACAGTGATTTGTACCAGTGTTCATGCTTTAACCTTTCTATGAACTGCTGGGTTGCTAAAACAAACATCAATTGATTTTTTTGGTAGTGCATGATTGCAAAGTAGTTTTTTAAAAAATGATAAAACTAAAAACTGTGCCCTCCACTTGTACTCAGCTCCCTTGAGTCGGAAATCCTGAGACTGAATTTGTGGCCCGAGACCCTAAAGCCTGGTCTCTTTGTGGGGCCCAGGCTTCGGTCCTGTCAAGAAACCCCGAGCACATCCCACTTCCCCATGCTGGAGATTTTAGTTTAACAGTAATAATAAATAAAGTTATCTTTAAAATGAATCACTCAAGTGACATCAAGGCCCAACAGTAGACTTAAGTGTCAATAAAATAAATCTGGTTGTGTGTGTTGTTTTTGTCTCATGCAAACTTTGCTTTAATTCTACTTTTTTCTATCTAATCATAAGAAATCATAGTCAGTCAGAGAGAGTCATTAAACAGGAAAAGCAGGTTTCCTGGAAAAAGAGGAAGTTTCCAGCCTGCAGATTTATAAAAATAGCTGAGACTATTCCTTAGTTTAAAGGTAAAGTTTTAAAAAATTAAATCTAAACATTTTGAGTAATTTGATAAGATTCAAAGTAAAATACTTATATTAATATTGATTTACTTGTAATAATACTTACACTTATATTTGTGGGAACACTTCCAAGAAAAACAAGTAACTGTAACTTTAGTAGTAAATAATTAGAATCATGGATTATTCTTGGTTTCTTTTCAGAAAAAACATCTGTAATAACTCACATTAAGATCATAATAAGAGTAACTAATAAGTTATGGTTATAAAATTATAAATGAATGCTAAATCAGAGAAGCTAAAGAAAATAAATGTGATATAAATGTGATTTTGACATTGAACTTGAAATGGTGTAAAAAGGTGCAACTGCAATTAAACATCACTGATATGTTGGAGGTAGATGGTAGGTGAAAGGTGAAAGGTTAAGGGAAAAAGGGGAACTAACAGGAGAGCAGAGATGATCAGCACCTTATTTAGGAACAGATTGAACAACGTAAACGTTTCAGAGAAAAGGTCGTGCAGGCAAGGGACATAGGAGGTTGATCAACCCTGAGACATTAGCACAGACATCAGGAAATGTCTCTAAGACAGTGACGGATATGAGATCATCTGTCTAAGCAGACAGCCAATGAAACAAGCACAGCAACAGTGCTAGCCAAAGCAAATGCACCAAAAGGTGGATAAACCCTATAAAAGGTGGGAGCAAAAGAGGAACCTTTCGTTGGATCCTCCGGGCAGCTTCGAGTCAAGATCGAGACGGACAAAGAACTCTGCAGCTGAAGAAGAGCCGGGGCCACAGAGCCGAAGACTGTCCTGCTCATGGAGACCAACCGGTCAGGCCCACAACCTGTGGCTTCCAATCGCACTTCTCTCATCAGCTGGGTTCAGAGCCCAAAGACAAAGATGAAGATAAAGGCAAAGACAAAGAACAAAGGCAAAGAAGAAGAACTGGTGCCTTCCTTCCTGCAAGTCCTGTGTGACCTCAGCATCCTTGCGGAGAAGAAGCTCATCAGACCTACAGAGATCCCTGCCTTCATCGATCAACATCTTCCTCCTGCTGCAGCACCTTCTTCATTATCAGGCCAGGTCTGGGGTTCGAAACACCAAACTCCGTCCGTCTCTCTCTAAGGTTCCTTTATTTAGTTCTCAGTATCAGCAGTAGGGAAAGATAGACTAGATGATTGATTTTACTTATTTGATTATTTCTGCTACTGAATTAAGCTGTACTGACCCTTGCAAAAATGTCTTACTAATAAAATATTTAGCATAAAGAAAATCTAAAAGATGTTGTGGACATTCAGTTAATGAGTCACCTTAAAGTTCATTGATGGTTGTAAAATAGCTGTGATGTTTGATTCTGGAGAGGAAGAGGTGGAAAATGTTTTTAGGTTGCTGGTAGCCCAAATGTACAACATCATCCTTGGGACTCGCCCGAGTCACTAAAACCTACCTGGTTCAGTAACAAATGCAAGTTGTAAAATAGAGAACGAGCGACCGTTAACAGGTGTGCTCTGTGAAACTAGTTGGCTGTAGGCTGCTCAGTCTGGCTAATTCACAGGGGGAAGAAGGGTGGGACACCTGGATGTAGGCCGTCAGATAACCAGGCGAATCGTTTCTCGAAACCAGCTTAAACAGAGTTTACTTCAGTTCTGGACAGGATAAATCCCAGCAGATTTAGGAAACTCAATTAACCCGTTAGAAAGAGAGCTGGTAGCACATCTCCCCTCTCAGAAGAGGAAGTACGAGAGTGAGAGAGTAGAGAAAGGAGGAGGGGGGGTGTTGCACAACAACAGTTCCCACCAGGAGCAGTGAGTCCTCACAGCGTAGTATGTATCAGGAAAATGGTCCCCACAAGGTAATACGAACAAATGCGCACACACACACACACACACACACACACATACATATATATGTATATACATAAATTCTAAAGTAAACTAGAATTAGTATTACATAAAATGTACCTCTAAGTTTGAAATCAAAACTGACGGCCTAATGATGCCACTGCTATGAACCAGCCAGTGAATTCAGGAATGAACGATTAACTGGAGTCTCAGTGAGAGACGTTTTTAACTTTGCTTGTTTACACTGCAGTAGGTCTTGTTATTCTTTTTAATTTAAAAATATATTTAAGAAAGGGCTGGATATGAGCACAGAGTGAATTCTCGTTGCTCTCTGTTTTTGTCACACGTCACGGCGGCTCTGTGCTACACTGAGCAGCAGAGAGGAAGAGGAGGGTAACGGTGCGCTCCCTTCATCTTGGTTTATTCTTGCTTGTTTCTCTTTAGTTAATGTTGATAGTTAAGTGCTGCTTACAGTTCATTTGCTACCTTAATTGTTATATATAATGACAAATTGGGATTTTGTTTCTACCAAAGTAACTCAAATCAACTTTTTTCCTCTCCTGTTTGTTATATTTTCCTTTAATTTTGTTATTACAAGTAACACCAAAATGTTATCAATGCATACAACATTTGTATGTAGCAAAAAACAAACAAACAAAAACTACATGGGTATCTGACATTTATGTAAAAATTCAGAATTCTGGGAAAAAGTCAGAATTCGAAATGTTATATTTTATCAAAACATATACTTTTTTTTGCTGTAAACATACTGCGGTTATTTACTTAATAAAGATGATTCAACTTTTTTGTGAACTTCACCCATATAAACTATGAAAATAAAACTATGTTACGAATAAAATGACTTGTTTGAAAATTTACATTTTCAAAAATGGATCATTTGAGAGACATTTGACTAACAGGACGTTTTCACAACTTGAGTTGTGGATCTCTGTACCTCCTCCAGAGTCACCCTGGGTTTCTTTGCCATTTATGTTTGCAAAGTTCTATAAGGTTCTGTTTCCAACGACGGTGTATTAGGGACATTGTAGGTACAAAAAAAAGTGGAGGGAGGAGTAAATTTCTGCCAAAACACTAAATAAATTTTGGGACGAATCTCAGAAATGTTTTTTAATAAAGAGCAACTCACAAATTTTCTTGATTTTCAAAAGTCAAAACATATTAGTCTTTTGAAATTAAGAAATGTCTCCCTTTTTTTTGTCTAGAAAATTTCCGAGACCTTTCTCGCAAATTTTTGAATTTTCAAACTCAGAAGTTTCCTTGTTTTTCTAGAAAATTTCTGACATTCTCAAAATGTCTGAGATTTTTTGGCGGAGATTTACTCCTATTTTTGTTTCTATCTGCAGCGGCCCTGATACGCCGTCGTTAGTTTTGGACCGCACAGTGATCAAAGCTTATTTCATTTAACGTTGGGATCAAAACCCCTTGCAGCTGTGCATATACCAGAAAACAAGAGAGTTTTAGTAACAGCATTTAGATCAAAGGTGACTTTGGATGCTTGAACTCTGTTGTTGTGGGCTGAGTGGCACCAAATGACCTTTGACCCAACTAGATTTCTGCTGCTGGCATCCATCCTGAATTTCACGGCTTTGTGAACATCTTTCTCAGAAACGAAGCCCCCGCCCCACCACCACCACCACCATATGTTTTTCAGAGACGTGGGAACATGAATAATATAATCTCCCTGCCAGCAAAACATGCAAATGAAGGCCTGCGCTCTCCGTCGGCATGAGGTCAGGGTTGGAGGCTCGGATAGAGTTTGGGGCAACAGCAGAACTACGGAAGCCAGGAAAGAAATTTTTGTTTATTTTTTCCCTAAAGACCCATTACTTAAGTTTGACTAAAAGTTCCTTAAGCATATGACCTTCCATGCAACATGTACCTTCAAAAAATAATGCAAAAATGTGTGAAGCAATAAATTTGATTTCGTTTATATGTTTATCTTCAATTTAAATCCAGGCCCAATTCTGTTTTCCATTTCAAGATGTGTTCTCAGAAGCATCATGTAAAGCCAAGCTAGCTTTTTAAACTGTTGACATCCGCAATAGTTTGCTGCTGTAAATGACCGGGGCGGATCGCCTTACTTTACAAACGGGGACAAAGATTTTCTTGAAAAAAAAAAGGGTCAAATTTCTAAGAAAGAAATTCTGAATTCTGGAAAAAAGTCAGAATTCGAAAAAAAAATAATTTTCTCATTATTCTGACTTTTAACCTCATGAAACTAAAGCCAGAATTCTTTCATTTTTCAAGTGGCTATAACCTTTCTGTAGTTTTTATATATTCTGCCAAATTACATCGATGTGAAATGATGTTCAGTGTTGTTTAACTCCAAGTACTCATTGAGTGCAAAGACAGCTTTTTATTCATATTTAAGGGGTTTATTAACGAGTTTCATTAATACAATACATTTAAATACAACTGGCTCTTTGAAGACATTCATTGACTTTACATGGCCCAAATTAAAAATGAGTAACATGTTGGATCACTTCTATTGGACTGTCGAGTAACGAAACATCAGCACAAAAGATTTCAGCCACATTTTCTTGGTTGTTTTCATCAAGGACAGAGAGCGCCTGATACATTTAGAAGGCAGATAGATTTTATTCCTTATTTTACATCAGCTGTACAGTTGCCGTGTGAACAGATGAAAGACGGTACAGAAATGCAGCAGAGCGCAAACGACATCCTGTCACAGCACAGATAAGAGTCAGTGGTGTTACCATAACAATGCTCTGAGATTTGTAGCATAAAAAAATGGTTTTATTCAAATGTGGAGAAATAACTTGAACATTGCTGTCAATTGAAAGGTACAGTAGGTCGTTTTAAACTTCGTCCACAAAGGGAGTTTTTTTGAGGTTGCCGGAGGACGCCATCGTCTTCTTGCCCGTCACAAACTTCTTGGCAGCCTGAGGGGAGAGGGAGAGCAAAAACAGGAACTATGGTAACCAAATGTTTTCCTGAAATATGACATCATTCAATCATTTTATTGGTTCTATTTGTATGTTTTTAGTGTTTTTACCGTTACTAATTCTAGTTTAGTTTGTATATTTTAAAGTAGTGTGTGCTAATTCCAGAAATCTGTAGTTTCTTGCTGTTCACATAAGACCTGCGCTGGACTTATGTCTTCATCTATTATTTTAAAACCTGAGCCTCATCAATAGATATTTATAAATGTTAACTGAGACTGAACTATTTGACTATTATTTTCTTGATAATAAAGTGGTGCCCTGACCACTTTTGATCATTTTGATCTAAATTACTAGCATTATTCAGAATTGCTCTAAGCAATTATTATCATTCAAAGCCAAAACCGGAAGATGAAGCAGCAGCTGAAACAAAAGGTTTAACCATTTTAACCCATCACAGGTAAAAAATAAATAAAACACAAAATCTTACATTTGAAACATCAGTCAGGGAGACGTTGTCAATGTTCTTGGAGATTTCTTCTTGAGTGTGGTAGGATCCATCAGCCAGAGCCTGGGAGCCCATGGCCTCCAGCAGACCCTCAGACGCTTCCAGAGACATCAGGAACTGACCTTTCAGCGCAGCCCTGAAGAGGAAAGAAGAAATGTTGACTGGTTTAGAGACAAAAAAACGATAGTCATGTTTTACTTTAACCCTCCCATTGTCTTAAGAGATCGGGTCAAGTTTTCTACAATGTTTTCTCTTTTTTTTTTTTGGTGGTTTCGGGAACTGACAGTCTGACGGGGCAGAGTAAAAATAAAATAAACAGAATAAAAAAACCCAGCATAGATCCTTCTGTGTTCTATGCTGGGTTTTAAAATCACAAGGTGTTCCATCAGTTGGACGACATCAAGTGTAGTTCAAATTCACCTCGGAGAACTTGAACTGGTCCCTAAAGTACATGTACCACAAGTATGAGAATGGCAACAGCTTTGTCATAAAGTGTAAACTGAGTTTGGTTTATGTTTAAGACTGTGACCACTTTAACAACAAATGTAAATAATATCAGTTTTATCTTTTCCTCCTGATTACAATTTGTATTAGTTAAAGTTGAAAACAGGATCAGGTGCCGAGTTTGGATTAATGTAAAATGTGGCTGAAACTTTCTTCTGCTCATAAAAAAAATGACTTTTACTTAAAGTAAAATTTTAATGTGGTACTTTTCAACATATTACACTTATAACTTTCCTTGTATTTAAGTGGATCAAAGTAACTGTACTTGTCCTTGAGTATGTTATTTTTGTACTGTCTCAACCGCTGGCGAAACACGACCCGAGCTCCTTTCTCAATCGGCGGTCCATGTGTGTTTCTTACTTGGCCCGAGTCAGGTCAGCAGCTGTGACTCCACCCTCAGCAACAGCCCTAACCTGGGCCAGGGCGGCCCTGATCACCTGGCAGGACAACAGAGGACAGCGAGCGCATTAGAAAGCAGGACGGAGCATCAGTGCCAGCAAAACGGGGGGAAAAAAACTATATTAATTCAAAGAATAAAGTTAGAACATTAGGCGAACACATTTTAGATGAATTCCAACACGAAAACGCAGACTTACCGCTGCGTTAAATGAGAAATGCTAGGCATTTAATGAAGCTTGACTTTGGTATTGGTTTGACAAATAAAGGAATCTTGATGAAAGAACTGCAGCTTTACCAATCTTAACTTTATCAAAGCGTTTCTTTTCTTTGAAAATGTCTTTTCTCCTAATAGTTTTACAACTTTTGTGTCCTTATTCTTGTAGTTAAATTCTGTCTTGTTAGTCTGGCGCTAATACTCAGAGATGTTGTTCTGTTGGATAAACATACATCACCAGCCGCTGCAGCCTGGGAGATGGTGTAGACTCCAAACAGACCGGAGTCAGAGTAGCTGGCATTGAAAGCGCTCACCTGGGAAAAAAAGAGAAAAATCTGCTTTAATAACATAAAGAGCTTCAGTCAAGTTGATCCATGTTGTTTAACAAAGGGAGGATATCAGAATCTTGTGCAGTCTTTTTCAGTCTACATTTTGTGTTCTGACCATTGCCATGAAATTTAAATATTATACATCTATTTCTGGACTAGTTTTGTCTTTTGGATTTGTGTATGGAGGTGTTAAAAATGACAGAAAATAAAAAGTAGATAAACACACACATTGAAACTATCGTAGATGTAAGGTCAGGGTGATAAATTGATTGATCAGATTTGCTGTTTATGAGGAATTCATATTTGGAAAACAGCCTTGAGCTCCGACCCGGCCAGCGCCGCCATCTTGTTTTACAGATGGCTGAATTCAGGTCAACTCTCGAAGGAGATGACTGAAATAAAAGCAGGTTTTTGAAAAGATTTTCGGTCATTTGTAAGTACTTTATTTTTTAAAAAATGAAGAAGAAAAACAACATTTTGGTTTTATTTTTAAGTCTTATCCCCCAGCTCTTTAAAGACTGCATGACAAAGTGACTGCCACCTACATCAAAGGGGTCAGCGGTTGCCTTGGCGACCCCCTGGAACAGCTTGCCGGAGCCGCCGGAGCCCCTCTTGATGTGCGGACCGGCTCCCAGGACGTGCTGCAGCACGCTGAACGCCAGGGCCTCCCCAGTGCCGGCTGCAGCCGACTGGCTCACCACGGCAGAGTGGACCAGATCGCTCAGGCTGGACAGACGGACCTCTCCTGTGGACCACAGGTACAGGTCTGTACAGGAACTACAGCCCCCATGGGGTCCAAATGGATCATCATGCTGTTGTGGTGCTGAGCTCACCACTGCGGTACTGCGCCTTGGCCCCGGTGGCTCCGGCTCCGCCGCGGATGTTGAGGAACTGCTCCCCGACCTGCTTCAGCACAGAGTGCTCCACACCTGGAGGACCAGAGACCAGACGACAGCACAGTCACAGCTCTGGACAGGAGAAAAACCATAAACCTACAGCTGCTGTGAAGACGCCATTTACAGGCTGGCACCTCTGTAAAGACGCATGAAAAAAAAATCCTGAAAAGAAATGAATCTGTAGCTCCATCAGGAACTCGAAATCATTAATACTGATTTCATGTCTGGTGAACTTGGTTCACTTTCCACCCAGCTTCACTTTCCTAGTAGATTCTGCCGAATATTGATGTCTAACATCCTGGTGTTTGAAAGGGATCACAGCTTCACAGCACCTTCAACTAAAGGAGTTCATTTCCTGCCAAAATGTTACAAATACAAAATATTTCACAAACTGTCCTTGAATACAAAACAATGTGCAGCAACTTTCAACTGTCGAGACAACTGAAAACTGCTATATGCTATATGACTACATACTTTGTAGACTCTATTCCATCTAACCACAGCTTTCAGTTGTCTTGATGGCGCCCCCTGCTGTCATAAGTGTCATGACTTTTTGCAGAAACTTGTTGCAGTGTGTTCGTGAGCAGAAGGTGTGTTGTGTGTGAGAGGAGACACTTTGTGAAACATATTTTATCTGTTTGCAACATTCTGGCAGGAAATGAACCCCATAAATACTTCCTTGGCACTCAATTTCAGACAGAGCATTGACTTGCTGAACAGTAAATAGTGCGTTCATTTGTTTCTTTTAGTCCTTCCACCGTGTTTGAGGGTTAAATCAAACACAATAATCATACTTAGAGGGAATGAGATGCTTTTTCTTTGTTTCATGCCAAAGTCTGTGGCTCAAACTTTTCCTCAAAATTATTGTCTTGCTCACCATGTGTTGGCAAGCTAAAGATGGCTCCTCATCAAGTTCAGTATAAACAGAATAGAAAAAACAAAAGTGATACATGATATTTCTTAATGGGGAATTTGTCCCCATAAAGAATTTGGATTTTTCTACATTTCTCGGTGTGAGATTATGTTCCTGTTTTATGTTTTATGATTTTTGCCAGAGGTGTCCACAAACGCAGCCAACAGGCTTTTACAACACCGTTGGGTTAAATGACGACGATCTTACCAAGTCCTACAAGAGCCATTCTTGCACTTGTGAAATTGTTTTGGACAAACTGGTGAAGCTGAGGAAACAGAAAACAAGTGAATGAGGAAAAGGTTTCAGAACGGACAGTGAGAGAGGGTGAACTGACTCACGTGTTCAGAATGGATGTGGTCAACCATGTGGTCTGGACAGTACAGGGAGTTACACAGAGTGTTCTTATAAGCTGCTGCATGGAGAGCTTCGACCACACCTGGACAAAGAAACAGCAGAAACACACAAACTGGATTTAATGTCTGGAGAAACTTGAGAACTCTTACAGATTTCCACATCTCCTCTACACAGTGACATTATCTCTCTAGTGTAATGACACCACAGTGCCCACCTATCTGGGGGTTCTGTGCAGCCTGTGCTATGTCCAGCTTGACCCGGGGCGTGAGCTCAGACACCTCCCAGGGACGGAACTCGGGAGCCGTCGTCACGTTGATCAAAAACTCCATCACTGTGTCGCTGCGGAACAATCAAGGTGGAGGCAGGGAAACGTGAGCAGCTTTCACGGCCGGCCTCTGAAGGACGTGCCAGATGGAAACACTTACATGTCGTCTCTCAAGCAGTCCACTACGTACATCATATTCTCTCTGGACGAACTCACGCTGCAAGAGAAACATCCAAAGATAAGAGCGCTGAGTGACTCTGGTCATGTTGTCTTCCTGTCAGGGCAGGGAGGCACTGACCTCAGGCTGCCTCCCACCGCCTCAATGCCGCGGCAGATTTTGAACGCTGATGCTCCTTTGGTTGTCTAGAAGAAAATAAGCATAATATTATAAGTTAATGCCAGTAAAAGTTCTGTTAATGCAGCACCACTTTTTTTGTTGGCCAACAAAGTTCTTAAAAAGTCTTTAAAAACAAAGAAGCACTTCAGAAAAATGAAAATTCACCGTTATAAATAATTACAGTATTTTGAAGGACCACAAAGAAGTGATAAAATACAACTAAATACACAAATAAAAGTGGCGTATGCACACATATACATGCATGTGCAGCTGCCAAAGTGATATATTTATACAGCCATGTTGGCACCTTTTTCCTTCCACACAACCTTCTTTGACAATACTGACATTTTCTGAGACACAGATTTGTGTGTTTTCTTTATATAGTCTTCAAAAATACAAAAAAAAAAGGTATTGACATATTATTTCACTATATGTGTAATAAATCATTGGACAACTTCATGAAATTCTATTTTTTTGAGCTCTACTTTAATATTTACACTATTAGAGCTACACAATATGGACAAAAAAACGGTTTAGCCATGTTCAGTATTGAAGAGTTTTGATAATTATCCCAATAAGGTTTAAAATTAAGTCTTTTTAAGATTTATGACAAATTGAAAAAGCATAAATAAAAAAACGTAATAAAACATTAGTAATAAATGTAGCTTCATACCAGGTTGGAGGCCAGCCTGAGCAGGTGGGTGACACCTTGGTTGTCAGGGGTTTCATAGCGACAGCCGGCCTTGATGAAGACCCCAATTTTGGAGGCTGGGGAGTAGTTCTCCAGAGACGTGATCACCAGTCCGCTGGGCAGCTTGCTTACCTGAGCAGGGCGAGAGACAGGGTTGCTGTTTGCACTGTGACACACAACATGTCTGCCTGTAAGCTCCAGCTTCTAGAATGGTCTGTGTGCTTAGGTGGACAAATCCGCAGATTCAAATGAAAGCAGAACACAGCAGGAAGTGTTCTGCTGTGTTCTGCCCGAGCTCAGAATGCATCGAGACGTCCCAACATACATGAACCTCCTGGAAGGAGTGGGAAGCCCCCGGAGAGAGCTTCAAACCAACCAGAGGCTCGGTAAGGGACTGGCCCTTTCTGGCCGCGGCATAGAAGCGTCTCTGTGGAGGAGAGAAACACGTCAACACCTACTGACCTGAACATCCTGAGGCTGAAACCCAGTCGCCTCCACCTTACAGGCAGCCTGGGCTGCGTAAAGCCTCGTCTGGAAAAACAGAGAACATAGGAAGGCGGGACATTACTGCTAATGTGTTTCTGTCTGTGTGGCGGAAGATTGAGCCACAGAGAACTCCTACTGTAGAGAAGACCCTGACCCAGCTGGTGACCATACAAGTTTTTTTTGTTGGCCAGACAGTCGGAGACTTTAAAAAAAGCTGATCTTTATCTGATTACCAAACACGCCATCTCTAAGAAAAACAGTCTTCAGTGTGGAAGTGTGGAAGACACAAATTGCCATATTTTCACTGAGGGGTGATCACACAAAAGTTGAAGAAGCTTTCTACAAGGAAGCTGTTCCCTACTACTCAGAACCTTGGGCTGCGTTCACACTGCAGCCTGAAGTGACCCAATTCCGATTTTTATTTAATTTTTCACGTTATGCGACCTGGATCTGATCTTTTCATGACAGTCTCAACAACACAGGTCGGATTCTTTTCGAATGCGACGCAGGTTGTTCTAAGGCTGAACGCAGTCTTAGATCAACATTCAGCATTAAACTTTTTAATATCGACCTAGAGAAACTCCTATTAGATTACAAATCTAGAACAAACTTAGAAAGTTCCAGCTACCTTATAGAATCAAACCTGGAGAACCAACATCTAGTTTTATCAGATCAAGAATCCAGAGAAACCCCTTCTAGATTAGAAATTACAAACTACTTAACATTGTTAAACATTGGGAACCAATATGTAGTTTTACACTTTTACCTTTTTGTCTTTCTTTTGGTTTGTTGTTTTGTTTGTATTTCCTTCTAATTTATGTAAAGCATGACATTCTGCTTTCTGCTGTGTGATGTGTTAACGTTTTCTGAACAGGTCGCTGTTGAAAATGAGAATTTGTTCTCAATCAACTTACCTGGTTAAATAAAGGTTGCCTTAAATAAAAATAAACAATTTGTTCCAAAACCAAATCTGTGATTAGTGCATCTCTAACTGTATACAGTACATGACAGACTAGAGTGCATGATGGTGTAGCTAGACAGCTAGCCCTGCAAGAGAAGCACATTCCCACAATGAAAAACATTCACTTGATCCTGCAGCTAGGACTGTTGAGCAAATGGTTATGGTTATGTACTGAATTTTAAAAAGAATGCTTCGCAGGCCCTAAATCAGGTTTTCATCTATAGTTTAGTATATATGAACAAAACACGCAGCAGTTTAAAAATACCAACGCACTTGAACTTGGCTTGTGACAGGAACAAGCCGGGGATTAGTTATTTTGATTTCAAATAGCTAATCCCCGTTTACAGCAAAACGTCTGGAGTGTATATTGAACATTGTTCTCATAAATGCATATAGACTACAGAAAGTTATTGCTGTCAGCTAATAACTCAGTAGAAGATTTACTAAAACCAAAGGTTTGAAAATCAGCCACACAGTTCTAAAAATGTTAACTAAATTTAGACTGAAGTAAAGGGAAACTGAAGTACAATGAAGGTAGATTTGCACTAAATGTTACCAAAGTCCTTTTAAATGGCATTTATATAAACCATCCTGGTAGTAAGTTGAGCAAAAAGTAAAATTCCTCACAGCTCAATCCGAACACAACATATGAAACGAGTCAACATACAAGACGCTAGCAGCTACGAGCTAGCTGTCTTTATGCTCCCAAATAAATGATTTTCTGTTCTATAAGAGAGAAGTGAACTTAAATGTATTAATGAAAGCTAAAATGTACCCGGTATGTATGTGTTTATTATGTAATATTCCCAGGTTAAAGCTAGCAGCTTCCTCGGTTGCTCTTCCTCACAGCCTCCCTCGACAGAACCCCAGCAGTTTTTATTTTTACCTCATTCAACAATAAACCAAGAGAGCTCTAGTGGGTGAACGTGTTCCCCCAGTATTCAGACATATAAGCTCCATGAAGTGAGCCCTCACCGACAGCTGACTGATTCCTCGGATCCCCTTCATCTCTCTCAGGACGAATAACCAATATGGCCGCCTTCAAAGTGCCCTACCCAGAATGAACCGCGCGTTCTTCGTTGCCGAGTCCCGAGGCAGAGACGCAGTGTGAGGGCGCGCGCGCGCCCTCTAGTGTTGACATTAGGGTTGTGCGTTGTGTCCAAACTAAATGTTTTTCTGTGGTCGTTTTGACTTTTCTCTGTTTCAATCACATGTCGCTTAAGATGCTGATTTCCCGTTAGATTTGCCTGTTTTAAGTACTGAATGAACAATATTAATTATAATTTAATCCCAAAACAAGATATTTCAATGTGTTTTTAGACGCCGTGAGTTTATTTGCGCTAATATTATTTGTTTGTTTTTATGCTAAGCTATCTATGAAATGTTAAAAAAATAAACATCTAATTTAAAATCTACAAAACGCAAAAACGTCTACAGAAATGACTGTAAATAATGTTTTCACTCCAAAATGATAGGTAAAAACATATTATTTATGATATTTTACACCCTACGTCTGTTACCCTTCAGTGAAATTAACTTATACTACTTAATAATGTGTAATATTTATATTGTCTATTTATATTTGTCTATGTTATTTCCCACAGTTCTTAGCCTCACAGGTACGTTTAAGATAAGGTTACATACCTATTTAAATGACATTTCATGTCTGACATTTTACGTCTAGTTGGGATGAAAAATAATGATACATGTGAAGGATGTGGAGAGAAAGAAAATGTAAAACATATATTTAGGAGTTGTAAAACACATGAGACTGAAAGGGAGATATTGAGAAAAAGTATCAAATATAGGACAGGAATGAAGTCATTAAATTAATATTAGGAACTGAAGGAAACATAGTGGATAAAGTAGATTAAGGAACGTATTATTTAATACAAAATTTAAAAATATATAATTTAATTGATGTGAAGTAGAATTGCTACACACTCGCGGTATGCACCTGAAAGCTGCTTGCGATTCGCCATAATAGAAAAGAAGAAGAAGAAGCTCCGCCCTTTAATGACGACCGAACGAACGCTAGCGTTTAGCTAATGAGTCAGAGCGCATGCATAGTACTTTTCGCACGTGTGGTGAACGTTCTGACTGACTGCATGCAGCAGAGCTTATAGAGTTCGGTTCGCTGTTAAATATTAGGTAAAAGAAACATATCCTGCGGTTTTACTGCTTTCTCAAAGCTAGGAGAGAAACAAGGAGTCCTCCGTGAAGCATTTCGCCGAGAGGGCCGGAAAACTAGGAAATATATTGCAATGGTGAGTTCTGTGTTCGGCTAACAAGCTAGCTCACCGGCTAACTGTTAGCAAGCATGTGTAATGGCAACGAGCGCATTTTAAGTTGAAGCTGAGGTTTTTTTTTTTAGTTCATCTCGACACATGTATCTTGTGTCTTATCTGGACGTATTGTTTGTGTTTTATTAAGACTGAACCACAAGTGAACCCGAAGGCCTACCCGCTGGCCGACGCTACCCTGACCAAAACCATCCTGGACCTGGTGCAGCAAGCGTCCAACTACAAACAGCTGAGGAAGGGAGCCAATGAGGGTGAGAGAAATGCACAACCAGATCCGTCTCATGTGGAACCTACTGTCGGATCAATAAAGCTTCAAACGACGACGGTGCCAATAGATATGTTAGTAAAACAAAGTTGTCAAAACATCTTTCCATTAAAGATCGAAATGATGCCAACATGCACTGAGTGAAACGAGATCTAACATTACTATATATGAACAATTACCCCAAATCAGGTATTTATTTCAAAATGTATTTATTTCTAAAATGTTAGTAAATGTTCTTAAGTGGATGTTTTGCTTGTTTAAATGAAACACACGTGATTAATTTGAACCTCAATAGTCCTTAGACTCTGTAGAAATGGAAATGGTCCCCATTTAAAACCGGACATGAGAACATTGTAGCACAAGTCTGCTTCAAAAATGTTGAAGTGTTCCACAAAGCATGTTGTGTGGAGTCAAAATGTAACATTAATCCCCACTCATTAAGACTTTTTACCTGCACAATGTTTTTTTTGTTTGTTTTCAGGTCAGGAAAGATTTTATTCGCTTATCAAAGCCATTGATTTTCAGAATATAGGTAGTTGGCTAAAAGGGGCAGTATTGTGTTTTTCAGGCACACATTCCATGCAATTTTATAGCATAATAAAGTAACTTTACCTTCAGTTGCAATGCAATACATACCACAAAATAGATTTTACTTCCTGATTTAACACCTTGAAATTGGGCCTCTGTCTCTTTAAAAACTCCAGCTCTTTCTGAAACTCCGCCTTCAGGAAGTTAACCCTTTAACGTTTTTTTTTACCAGTGTTAAACTAAGAAGTAGGTCGCATAATGAGATGATCGTTCCACCAGGAGTTTGCTAATTGCTGCCATCTAGTCTGAAGGAGCTGAGAGGGAGACGATTTCTCTAACATGCATGTTGTTTTTGGGTGTCTCGCTGTTTATTCCTGTAGGATTCTGTACATTCATGTGATTATGAACTTTAAAAAAAATTCTTTTATTTCTTCTTCCACAGCCACTAAAACCTTGAACAGAGGCATCGCCGAGTTCATCGTCATGGCAGCCGACGCCGAGCCGCTGGAGATCATCCTCCACCTGCCGCTGCTGTGCGAGGACAAGAACGTGCCGTACGTGTTTGTGCGCTCCAAGCAGGCGCTGGGCCGGGCCTGCGGCGTGTCCCGGCCCGTCATTGCTACCTCGGTCACCATAAAGGAGGGCTCCCAGCTCAAGCCTCAGATTCAGTCCGTTCAGATGGCCATCGAGAGACTGCTGGTGTGATCTGACAGCAGCACTGCTGGTTGATGGGTCCATCCACTCTGTCCTTATGTTGGATTATTTAAAACATTTGGCTTTTTTTTTTAAGAGTATTGCACGTTTTTAATTTTGTAGGACCATCAACTGTATCTTAATAAATTTTATTTTATTTTTTACAACTTGTTTCAATTTTTTTTAATTAAAATGTTGCATTTATAAATCAAAATTACTTTTCCATGCAGGTGGGTACGGCAGAGTATTAAGGCCATTGTAGATGGAAATATTTTTGCTGAAAAACTCCCAAAATGTTTATATTAATCTCAGAAATTTTCTACAAAAAACTTGGAAATTTCAAAGTTGGAATATGTAAAACTTTTGAACTTTTTGTTTTTTGAGACGAATCTCAAAATTTTAGTTACAGCGGCCCTCATTATGTCGTAGACGGGCAATCGAAACGAGGCTTTTCAGAATGTTTTATTTTTTTTTTGTATTTCTTAATGATATAAGTTGAAATTAATATGTAATGTGAAAATCAATTCATCTTTCACATTAAATATTGAAGTTGGAGTATATTTGGAAATGTATTGAAAGAACTTCCCTGCTTAGATTTTTATTTCTTGGGTGTTAACTAGACCTAGGATTATTTTATTGTCATTGCACAGAGACAACAGTGAAATGTCATCGCTTGGCCACCAGAGCTGTTGTTGCGCCACCCCCCCTCCTTTCTGTCTCTACTCTCTCACTCTCGTACTTCCTCTTCTGAGAGGGGAGATGTGCTACCAGCTCTCCGTCTAACGGGTCCGTTGAGTTTCCTAAATCTGCTGGGATTTACCCTGTCCAGAACTGAAGTAAACTCTGTTTAAGCTGGTTTCGAGAAACGATTCACCTGGATTCTGACGGCCTACATCCAGGTGTCCCACCCTGCTTCCCCCTGTGAATTAGCCAGACTGAGCAGCCTACAGCCAACTAGTTTCACAGAGCACACCTGTTAACGGTCGCTCGTTCTCTATTTTACAACTTGCATTTGTTATTGAACCAGGTAGGTTTTAGTGACTCGGGCGAGTCCCAAGGATGATGTTGTACATTTGGGCTACCAGCAACCTAAAAACATTTTCCACCTCTTCCTCTCCAGAATCAAACATCACAGCTATTTTACAACCATCAAAGAACTTTAAGGTGACTCATTAACTGAATGTCCACAACATCTTTTAGATTTTCTTTATGCTAAATATTTTATTAGTAAGACATTTTTGCAAGGGTCAGTACAGCTTAATTCAGTAGCAGAAATAATCAAATAAATAAAATCAATCATCTAGTCTATCTTTCCCTACTGCTGATACTGAGAACTAAAAAAAGGAACCTTAGAGAGAGACGGACGGAGTTTGGTGTTTCGAACCCCAGACCTGGCCTGATAATGAAGAAGGTGCTGCAGCAGGAGGAAGATGTTGATCGATGAAGGCAGGGATCTCTGTAGGTCTGATGAGCTTCTTCTCCGCAAGGATGCTGAGGTCACACAGGACTTGCAGGAAGGAAGGCACCAGTTCTTCTTCTTTGCCTTTGTTCTTTGTCTTTGCCTTTATCTTCATCTTTGTCTTTGGGCTCTGAACCCAGCTGATGAGAGAAGTGCGATTGGAAGCCACAGGTTGTGGGCCTGACCGGTTGGTCTCCATGAGCAGGACAGTCTTCGGCTCTGTGGCCCCGGCTCTTCTTCAGCTGCAGAGTTCTTTGTCCGTCTCGATCTTGACTCGAAGCTGCCCGGAGGATCCAACGAAAGGTTCCTCTTTTGCTCCCACCTTTTATAGGGTTTATCCACCTTTTGGGGCGTTTGCATCATGATGTCTGTGCTAATGTCTCAGGGTTGCTCAACCTCCTATGTCCAAATAAGGTGCTGATCATCTCTGCTCTCCTGTTAGTTCCCCTGTTTCCCTTCCTGTCACCTTTCACCTTTCACCTACCATCTACCTCCAACATATCAGTGATGTTTAATTGCAGTTACACCTTTTTACACCATGTCAAGTTCAATGTCAAAATCACATTTATATCACATTTATTTTCTTTAGCTTCTCTGATTTAGCATTCATTTATAATTTTATAACCATAAATTATTAATTACTCTTATTATAATCTTAGTGTGAGTTATTACAGATGTTTTTCTGAAAAGAAACCAAGAATAATCCATGATTCTAATTATTTAATACTAAAGTTACAGTTACTTGTTTTTCTTGGAAGTGTTCCCACAAATATAAGTGTAAGTATTATTACAAGTGAACCAATATTAATATAAGTATTTTACTTTGAATCTTATCAAATTACTCAAAATGTTTAGATTTAATTTTTTAAAACTTTCATGCTTTAAAATAAGGAATAGTCTCAGCTATTTTTATAAATCTGCAGGCTGGAAACTTCCTCTTTTTCCAGGAAACCTGCTTTTCCTGTTTAATGAATCTCTCTGACTGACTATGATTTCTTATGATTAGATAGAAAAAAGTAGAATTAAAGCAAAGTTTGCATGAGACAAAAACAACACACACAACTAGATTTATTTTATTGACACTTAAGTCTACTGTTGGGCCTTGATGTCACTTGAGTGATTCATTTTAAAGATAACTTTATTTATTATTACTGTTAAACTTAAATCTCCAGCATGGGGAAGTGGGATGAGCTCGGATTTTCTTGACAGAGCACAAACACAAAAAAACTAGCCTTTCATTTTGAATTTTATAAAAATTTCACATAGGTTGATGTGATCCGACACTGAGCCTTTGCCCTTTAACGTTTTTACCACCTTCTCGACTTCTTAATTTGATAGATTTTTTTGAAAATACGTCTAATCATGACAGAGGCACCACTGTGTTTTACAGACACCATGTGACCATCAGTGTTCAGGTCGGGTTGAATCGTTGTTTTTGTAAACCGAATAATATGTAATATGCATTATTGAATCCTAAGCAAGCAATTATGACAATGAATGCAACAAAATTAATTCAAGTAAAAACAAGGTGAACGTTTGCCTTAAAGCAGTAATGTAGATAATAACCCAAAAGAAAACTTCAAATCATTTTTGGAAAGTTCAATAAACTTTTGAGATATTGGGTGTATGTTTTTGAAATTAGTGATCAGTTTTATAATCAGTTGATGAGGCTATTTGAATTTATCCATTATAATTTAGTAAAAAATATTCTCAAATTCCACACATAAACTCATACATGGTGGCGTTTTAATTTGTATTTTAAATCTAATCGCTTCTGTTCGTATTTAGGCAGGTTTTCTGTTCATGGGCAGATGAATGAGTGAAGTCCTTTCCTCTGGATGCCCGTCAATAAACAATCAACCTTGCCTCCTGTCAGCCTCTAAAAGTTGCAGTGGGTTTAGGTGGAACAAACACATCTCGGTTTAAGGCCTCAATCTGTGTCGGGAACTGATCATCTTAATATCATTCACTCCGTTAATGCTAACTCAGATGGATTTTACTCCCTCTGTATTTAGAGATTTTCTCTCTTCTTGCCCGATGTTCACCAAGGAAAGCTTTGCAAAGTAACAGCAAACTGCCGTTTACGACAGTGCAAGTACATTGAACGCAGCACCGTTTCCCGAGAGACAGGACAGGAGGCGTGAACGCAGCTCAGTTTTCCAGGACAGTGAGGAGGGTTGAACTTTTGCCCTCTTTGCTGAGCAGAGACATGGCCGAGCCTCCTGTCATCATTTGGGAGCAGGAAGTTGAAAGTGTGCTCCGTTACAGGGACCTGGTCCCCCGTCTGGAGGACGCTTTGGGGAAGTTCTCCCGACGGGACAGCGCCGAGGTGCTCCAGCCTGTGCGCACCGCGGTGCCGCTGCAGAAGCACAGCGGGTAGGCCTGGTTCGGCACAAATTAACAGACTGCTGCCAGAACAGCGGCTCAATCTGCGCCTCCTTCCAGCTTCATGGGGCTCATGCCCACATACATGGAGAACGACGGAGTGCTGAGCACAAAGTTCGTCTGTTTCTACAAGAGAGAGAAAGGATCCACTTTACCGGCTGTTCGGGCCACCGTGGTTCTGCTGGACCCAGAATGTGGGAACATCAAGGCTGTGAGTCGAACACCCTGCAATGATTAAAGCACCTGGTAGATGTTTCACATTGTGTCACATCACAGTCACAAACCTGACTGAGCTTTAATAGGATGTTATGAGGTGAACCAGAACAAAGTTGTGCATGGCTGGGGGGGGGGGGGGGATTCAAACTCGGGGGGTTTGAACTCAGACGTTTTTTTTTTCTAGAAAATGTCTATTGTGCTCAAAATTTTATTGCAGAAATTGTTCACCTTTTCAAACTGACATTTTTGAGTTTTCTGTAGAAAATTTCAGATTAATTTAAAAATGTCCAAGTTTTTTGGTAGAAACTGTTTTAATTTACAATGACTGTAGGGAAATGATCCCTGGCTTTCAAGATGGCCCGAAAAATCTGAAAAGTGTGGCGTGCATTTGTGTTCACCCTGCATGCTGTAATACTTTGTAGGATCAAATATATTGTTGCGGTCACCAGTATTCAGTAGCTGAAAAAAAGTACTCAACCCCTTGGATGTTTTGTTCTTTTTACTGATTTTACAAATTGATCAAAATCAACTAAATTTAACTTTTTAGACAAAAAAAACAAACAGACAAAAACCCCTTTTGATGTTAAAGTGAAATTATGACAATTAAATAAAAATGTGCAACATAAAATAAATGCTTGCATAAATATCCACGCCCATCCAAAATGAGTGACCTGATTCAACAGAGGTCCGGTCATTTAGCGCTGCCTGTCTCACAACGAGTCATTCTGAACTTCTAATTGGTTTTCCTCCCTTTATATAACTCAATCCACCTTCCCATCTGATCTGACTGGTGTTCTTGCCTCTGCTGAAGAAAAGCGTCGTCATGGTGGCATGATGCTGCCACCACCGTGCCTCACTGTGAGGAGGGCGTGTCAGGATGATGCACGGTGCTAGTTTCCTGTTTAGTTTAAACGACTAAAAGTTCTACTTTGGTCTCATCTGAGCAAAACACATTCTTCTGATTGTACATTAAAATCTATGTGACCAAACTGAAGGTGTGAGTACTTTTTAAAGGGTGTTTGTGTGTGTGTGTGTGTGTGTGTGTGTGTGTGTGAGACTCTGAACCATGTAAACACTGCTGGAACGTCCCGTCTGCAGGTGATGGATGGGGAGGTCATCACGGCCATGAGGACCGCTGCCGTCTCAGCCATCTCTGCTAAGGCATCTCTGCTGTTGACCTCATAACACACATCAGCAGTGAGACTCTGCAGTAACTCTGATCTGTTTGGTGTGTGGGTGTGTGTGTGTGTGTGTGTGTGTGTGTGTGTGCAGCTGCTGATGGCGCCGGGAGCAGAAGTTCTGGCCATCCTGGGGACCGGCACGCAGGCTCTGAGTCACTTGAATGTCTTCACTGAGATGTTTTCTTTTAAAGAGGTACTTGTTCAGCGGTGACAATAAGATGGGTGAAGAAAGGAAAACATTTTGCTTGTGTGTGTGTGTGTGTTTTAAAGCATTTCTTTAAATTGTTTGGGTCGTATGTGTTGAGTCATTATCCTGCTTTTCATGCTAAACTCACCTGGAGTGTTTGAGGCGCTCCACTAGTGAAGTTCAGCAAACTGTTTATGTTTGTGATGGTAGGACAGAAAAGGGATTTTTATTGTCGTCTCCATCTTGTTCGCATGGAGCTAGCGTCTAATGGCTGCTACAGAGACTTGACACAAGCTTGCATACATCTGATAATTGTCGCCCACATTTATCCCTGTTAGCTTTAGGATCTTAAAGGTTCAGGAGTAAATATCTTGACTCTCTTAATGCGGCTGATTTGATTGTCACACTGCTTCCTGTTTATAAAAATAGATAGATGTAGGAAATTCAGATTTGAGCAGTTTTTTTAAATTTATTTGGAATAAACCCATTTTTGGTTGCATCAGAAGCGTCCGTAGAGGAAAATGTGTCAATCCTCTTCTTGTAAATATTTTACATCCTTCTTAGTTTTAAAACCTAAAAGCAGAAACAAAATGGCGGTTCTTTAAATGTGACAACAAATTTCCTACAGTTGATATTCATTAAGTTTTTTTTAATGTCTTCTTTCCATAAGAGGTTATGTAACATTTGCAGCTCTCAGCGAATTTTATTTAGCAGAAGCGAAACTAAAAATGCCTCTTTGGTTGGTAACGGTCTGAATCCTCCGGTCCGGCGTCTTTCTACACGCTCGTCTTCCTTCTTCCTCAGGTCCGCGTTTGGAGCCGGACCAAAGAGAAAGTGGAGAGGTTCGTCCGCTCGGCGGGAGGCGGTGTGAGAGGATGCGGCTCGGCGGAGGAGGCGGCGAGGGGAGCCGACGTCATAGTGACGGTGACCGGATCCACGGAGCCGGTGCTGTACGGTCAGTGGGTCAAAGCAGGAGCACACGTGGCAGGTGAGGTCCAGTCAGACACGAAAACCAGTATAACCACAGCCACGTAGCTTTGCCCTTTTAACGGTCGCGTTGACTCTGCGGAGCAGCTGTGGGAGCCTGCAGGCCAGACTGGAGGGAGCTGGATGACGTGCTGATGAAGAGCGCGGTGGTGTACGCGGACAGCAGGGAGGGGGCGCTGTCAGAGTCTGGTGATGTCATCCTTTCAGGGGTCGGTCTATCTTTAGATTTGATTTTTAAGCCAGTTGGAAAAACTGAAGGTGAGCAGAACGAGAGTCGGTGTGATTGTGTCTCTCAGGCTGAGGTGTTTGCAGAGCTGGGAGACGTTATCAACGGAACCAAGCCTGCTGAAAGGGAGAAGACAACCGTCTTCAAGTCTCTGGGTGTGTTTGGGTGATATAATTATATCACTTTGTTGTCGTTTTTCATGGACCTTGTTGTGTTTTCTTGTTTTCCTTCTAACAGGAATGGGAGTGGAGGATGCAGTGTCTGCTCAGCTGGTGTTTGACCAGTGGACATCTAAAGAAACAAAACCATGAGATTTGTTCTTGATTTCTGACGTTTCAGCTGGAACTTTACAGTCAGAGAGGCGGAGGCAGACGGCAGGCAGTGTGTCAGAGGTTTTAGTGGAGTACGAACCAAGACCGACCAAACTGCTGCCTGCGGCTCACTTTCAGCCTCTGACATCGGCTCTGGAACAGTCCGAGTTTGACCCTGCACAGCTGGCAGTTGGCAAAAATGTCGGCACTTTTAAAATATTTCGAAGCAATATTTTCCCTGACAAAATAAAAATGCAGTGCAGCACAAAATTTTTGAATTTTAACCACACTTTTTGCTTTTAATTAAATTTCATAAAAAAAAAATAAAAAAAAAACATTCATTTTTGTCATTTCACAAACTGAAATCCAAAAAGGAAACAAATAATCTTGTAAAAAAATAAAAATAAAACAAAAATAATAAACAATGCCAGACATGTGTATAGACATCACTCCAGATCAAGATGTGTAAAAAAGCATTAAAAATAAATCCATTTTCTTTTTCTGTGTTGAACGCTGTAGATGAGCCTTTTTTCTGCTTCCTCTTCTCAGGCTTCATATAAACAAGCAATAGAAAACTAGTTTGGGGCTCAACTGGCAGACGACTCGTTTCCCCCACTGAGTTCTGGTTTCGCCCCACAGGTTGGGTTGCCCTGGGCAGGGAGCCTTAATTCTCCCATTGAACTGAGTGGAACTGGAATGAATAACATGTCTACACGTCCACATCAACAGAAACCGTTTGTTTGGGAAATTTCCCAGAAACCTGGTTGTAACTTTCGACAGAGTAAAACAAAAAAAAAAATTACAAAGAACAAAAGTCATAATATTATGAGAATAAATCATATAAGAATGAAGTCATAATATTACGAGAAAGTTATAGTATTATCAGAATAAATTCTGAGAAAAAAGTCGTAATATTGCGACTTGATTCCTGTAATATTCTAGATTTATTCTCATTTTATGATTTTACAATTATAATACTATGACTTTTTAAAAAATAAAATTATGACTGTAATCTCATAATATTACAAATTTATGGTAATACTTTGATTTTATTCTTTTGATGCAATTACAAGAAAAAGTCATAAAATTCAGACTTTTTCTTGTAATGCTACGACTTGATTTTATTTTTATTTGATATAGATTTTTTTGATCAACGTGGCCCTAATGCTGTGTCTGCCTAGTATTGCTTTGCCACACATTCACACTGTGATACTTTCATTTCATAAAAAGTGACTAGAATACCAAAGAGTGAAAGAATCTGTGGGAAACATAAATCACGGGTGGTTTAAATTTCTCTCTCCTTCACTTCAGGAATTCCAGAACGCCGTCTCTCATTAATCCGCCCTGCTGGCCTCAGCGACAACGTCCCTGTTTTTAAAATCACAAAAACGTAAAAGGCGTCGTCGGCATTATGACAGGCTGCAGCTTTGCTTCGGTTTGTTAACGGGCTTGGCGTTCAGGCCCACCCTGGCGGCTTCCTCGATCACCGCCTGAAGGCCGAGCTCAGTCAGAGCCGAACACTCCAGGTATGTTGCCGCACCTGGGTTTCAGAAGAAAACAGGAAGACGGTAAACACAAGCACAACGATTCAGTATTATTCAACAGGTTTAAGGAAACTGATGCAAGGGTCTGGAGAAAAAAAAAGAAGATCTGAACAGCTTAGCCACCTTTTTACTCTGGATGCCCCTAAAGTAAATCCAGTACAATGAAGTTGCAGTAGAAATCACATTTTAGTAAATGCAGTTGTGGTCCATACTTTGTTTTTCTATTGTGCATTTTTATTCTTTTCTTTTGTTTCAAAAATAACTGTGGTCTGGAATTTTGTTCTTTTTATACTTAAGGGTAAATTTAAAACATGAGCAAGAAAACATTTTTCTCTTTTTAATAAGATAAGAAACTACGGAAGAGGATTAGGGCCACCGAAAAAAAAAAAAAAGAATTCTGACTTTAATCTTATAATTCTGACTTTAATCTCTACGTTGCAGTATGACGTCACATCAGCGTCCCTCTTCAGCTGGAGGGTAAAAATCTGCTCACTGAACGACAGTTGATTTTAGCTGTCATGTTGTCAGTATAACACGCTAAGTCTTAAATGTACGTGTGATATATAAAAGAAAAAGGGACACAATGCTTCACTACTAACTGTCAACACTACAGCAACTAGATAACAAGGTCAGGAAAAAGTTTGAATAAATAAAAAAATAACGAGGGAAAGGGAAGTAGGTCAGTTATGATAGCTTGACTTTAGCAACCTCAACATGTACAGTAGATGTTCTGTGTTCAGTTTTTAAAAAAACCTACACAGCAGCCATGTCAGATCATTAATGTGTAAATTAGCTAATCAGCCACAGCTGTGTTAATTTAGCTAATCTACCACAGCGATCAATTATTAATAATCGCAAAATAAACATCGGGCCTGAAAACATCAAATTGTAACAGACTGAATGTTCTATTCTTTGTTTGGTAAATGGTTTTTCGGTGTTGAACCTGGTGGCGTTGTTGTTAGCTGCTATGGCAACAAGTCTGTGCATAGTGTAGCTGACACAGAGAGAGAGAGAGAGAGAAAAAAAAGAATACAAGTGGTCTTGAGTTGTTGTTCAATGGCTTTTCTGCGTTATTTTCCCCTTTGCTGTGTCACACCGCACTAAATGAAACATGCCTACAGCTCCAGGTTTCATTTTGTTAACGGAACTGTTGGAGCACAACCGCACGGCCACGGATTCTGGCCTTTTTGTCCTCCAGCGCAACATTTCTGGACATAAACAATAACATGCAATATGTCTTATTAAGACGACTGGACAACCCTATTATGTTGATGCAAACATGACCAGTGAGACCGAATCTTTAAGAGTACAGAAAAGATGACTTGTTTCCAGTTCCAGAGTTTCACTGAAATCAAACTAAAACCATCCAGTAGATCAGAGAACAGATATCTACCTATTTCTTCAGCCATGGCCAGGCCCTGATCATAGGTGATGGGAGAGAGATGCTCCTTTTTCAGCTTTTCTATCCTGTCTTTGTCGTCTCTGAGGTCCAACATGGTGCCCACCAGGACGACCGGCACCGCGGGGCAGTGATGTCTGACCTCGTCGGTCCACTGCAGCAGGAGGGAGCATGGAGACTGGATCAGTGTTCACGGCATGGCAGCAGCGTTTTTATTGGCAAATTATCACAACAAGCAGAAATGTGAAGGCTTGTGTGTGACGATTTGCATCCAAAACATCTAGAGTTTTATCTACATCATTTAGTCCTTTATAATATCAAAGTAAAATCCTAAACCTGACAGTAAAACTTTTGATTTTACATTTTTTTTTTCAAACTGAACATTTTTATTTGTGTTCTTCGGTTTGACCCCGGGGTGTGCAGCCTGCAGCTCTGGAGCCACAACAGCTGTTTAAAACTTCAGCTAAAAATCATAAAAGAACTAAGTCGTGATTTTAAAGCTACAATAGAACAACACTAAAAGCAACAGTTATATTGTTTTGATCTGTTTCACTTTGTCTGTCATTAGATTGGACACTACATGCTCGTTTTTGTTTTTTACATACTTATATCAGAAGACAGTAGAAGAAAATCTACCCACCCTCTCTTTGCGAGAGGTTTGCAAGTTTTTACTTGTAAACTCTAAAAATAGAAATAAAATTGTGTTTTTTGGGGTTTTTTTTTTGGAAATGACAACAAATTCCCTATAGTAAATATTTGTAAAAGAAAAAAAAGAAAAGAAGGAAAATGTCGTTTTTTCAAAACGTATTTTATGATTTGCAGCTCTAAATGTGATCTATTTGGCTGGACAGACGGGTCAAAGTGGCTCTCTGGATTGTTAAGGGTGCAGAGCCCTGGTTTAAAGTCTTTAACATGTCATGTATGAAGGACGGCTTTATGAGTAGAGTCACCTTGCTCCGCACGTTTTCAAAAGACGATGGACTGGTGAGGGAAAAGCAAAGCAGGAGCACATCCTACCAGGTAGAAAAACAACCAAAGTCAAAATTCCATGTACAACATACAAATATTTACACGGTTAATTCACGTCAGATATCGGCAACAATACGAGTGATCCACCGGTACGAAGGAATCAGTTACGGGTGCAAAATTGGAAAAACGTTTCGAATCTTCCCGTGTGGTTTGACTGAACTGGCTATATTTATTCATGAACTGAATTAGTTTGTCTTCACATGCGAATAGAAATAAAATGAAAATGAATGGGGATTATTGTGATAGATCAACACAAAGTAGAGTAAAACTGTGACGTTGCAGGTGAATGATGAATAATTTCAGTCGTTTCTCACCTTAAAATCGGAAAAACATGCCGTACATTAACGTTTGGCTGCTTTTACTCTAACACCCTTCACAAAAAACGACAACAAACAAACAAACAAACAATGCAACTCAGCTTCCAGGCACCTCAAACTTCCAGAAAACTAAAAACGCCAGAGCGCAGAGTTTCTTTAAATCAGTCCTGAAAACCCACCTGCTGCTTTTGAACCATAACTAACGGGACATGAACCAACATATTTGCTGCGTATTGATCATATTAACGATGGCGCTTGAGAAAACACAATGTCTGCTACTGGTTCCACAGCAGTTGACTGAATGAAATGGGGTTTGTGCTAACAGCGGCTAGCTGCTGTGGGTCTCCGTGGAAACACACCGTCTGTGGGAAGGACAGGCGTCTCAACCCGTCATAGTCCGATAATCCGCTGTGGTCCCACACGTCCAGGGTCACCTGGTTCCCGTCCACCGTCACGCTGACCTTATAATTCTCCATCCTGCAGGTAGAAACATTCACTTTCAAAACGGATAACTGTCGTTAAACCTTCAGTCATATTATCAAAAAAATTACACCTGTTGTCTTCACAGTTGCTACGACCAAAAGGTCTCCTAAAGTGCTGCTGTGTGTGACTTACACTGACGGGGTCCACTCCTTAGGGAAGCCTGCAGTGTAGGTGATGATCATGGCTGATTTACCCACAGCCCTGAGAGGATCAATGAGGGAAACCTTTTCAGGTTAATCACTCAGAATCATTGATTTTAATCAATATGTTTACTGATGCAGGGCGAAATAACACACACACACACACACACACACACACACACACCACCATTTGTTTAAGCCTCGTTAATATGAGCTAGCTAAGATAAGTTGGCTAAGTTAGCTTTAACACTTTTCCATCTTCTAAATACGTTGCCACTCACACTTGTTCTTGGGTTACTTTTGTCCACTTCAGTTAAATTCAGATTGTTTTTATGTTCTCCAGCTGCAGCACTTTCTATCTGAAGCAAACATCTGGTTTAGTTTGAGTCACAGTTATGAGCTTTATGAGCTTTCCATTGACCTTTTAAGAAACTGACACCAAAATGGCGTCATTTTGAGAGAACCAAAGTAATGCCAGTACTGTAAAACTGTTTGAGAGCCTTGGTTATTCCATATGTGCTATGATGAACAACATGCCAGTTTGTAGTTTTTATTAAGTTTTGGTCCAAATACATTATTGTAACATTCAGATATTGTTGCACCTAAACGATACATTAAAACACACCTACTGCTATTGTTGAAACGTCCCTGTAAATCAAATTCCCCTGCATACAGGGACATAATGTCACCTGAAATCTAACTTTTATAAAAGTTTTTTCTTACTAATAATTGTGTCACTTTTGACCAGAGGCTTGCCGTACACGACGTTAGCAGCCTGAGATATTTCTTTAGTACTCATAACTGTGTTCATTCTGAGCCAGGACAGAGGAAACAGGCTTCCTAATCTTTAGCAGCACCTCCACCGCAGTGATGCTGCGAATTTCTGGGAGCTTTCTACCACATTTAAATTAGATGGATTTGATTGCAAATATGTGTGTGATTACAAAGTTTTAAAGCCATTTACAGTTTTTAGCGCTTAAAAAAAAGGGAACCAAACAGCTCCAGTTGCTCAAAAGTACTGAGTTTCATCACCGGCAGCCTGACAACAAACTGCTGGCATGTTAGACCTGCAGCCACCTGGTGGTTCTGGATGAACCCAAACACTTACACTTCCTTTTATTCCCGCTGATGTAGACAAAATATAAAGTAAAAAAGTTTAATTTGGAAGAAAACTTTACATTGACTTACCCGTCCCCCAGCAGCACACACTTTACCGTCTGCATTGTGTAACGGTATGGCGTCAATTTCCTGTAAAAAAAAAAAAAAAAACCCGAGGAGTTTATTAAGCAATCACAACAGGGCGTATTAATCAAGGGAGCATAACACTGATTCCGACCGCATTTCCATTTGTTGGCGGGTCCATGAACGCAGCACGGCGAGAACTTTGACAAGTTCATAGGTTCTGATTGGTCAGATTTTCATCTCAAATCCGATGACAGCAACCACGAGACTTTGATCTAATAGCGGAAGAAGAAGAGGAAGAGGAGAATCAAGAATAAGATGTTCCGGAAAATGAAAGAAAAAAACAAACAAAACTTTTCATTTCTTTACTCGCCGTGCTGCGTTTATGGGCCGGTGAATAAATGGAAATGCGGCCGCCGTCAGAGCAACGCATTTTTTCGATTAATTAATGCGCTATTATGACTTTTTATAAGCTCCTCGCAGGTTGTATTTTTTTTTTTGTTGTTTGTTTTTTTGGCAGGAATGTGACGCCATAAACGTGAGATTGTATTAATCTTTTTTAGAGGACGCGCCTGCTGTAAATCTCAGCAGGAATGTTAGTAACAAGACCACACTAGTAGCTACTGGGAATTTCACAGCGTCTTCTAAGGTAACCGGCTCTTCATCAGCCTTACAAGCCCCGGTTGAACGGCCGCGGCCATGACTAAAATAAACAGTGTTCATGAAACCCAACGTGACGTTTGGGAAGATTAAAAATTACAAACTCCAACTCTTGGGTCCATGCTTATGGCAGGTCGTTTTAAAATAAAATTAGCGTCGCCACACTTACAATTCAGAAATTAGAATTTGGTTTATGACAAGACATATTATTTAATCAAGAAGTCTGTCATTGCATTCTGACTAGCATAAATGAGGATGTACCATTAAGTTGTATGGAGGCTCCAATTCAAAATATTAGCAATTACTGAAAACATCTCAAAAGAAATGTTGAACAGTCAAAATGCTTGATATCTAAAACATTTTTTAAATAATTTTAGATATCAGAATGTAGATGCAGCTATCAAAAATGATCTCCCAGGATAATTAAAATGTAGTTGTGTTTAATCAAAAAGCATTTTTGTTTATTTAAAAGTCTAAGTCAGACAGGCCAAGCAGGTTTTATGTTAAAACGGCCTGCCATACTGGTCTCCGGCGGGCGGTGGCGCATTCGTCTGGCATTACTAATAAAGATGCGGCTTGGAGTCACCACGCAAATTACGACGGTTAAAATGAGTTGGCTCTGATCTAACAGGCTGGTTCGGTTAATTAAATCTGAATAATGTCTGCCTGATTCACAGAGGAACGAGCTCTAGTGGTGAAAACGGTGAAAGATTTTATTTTAATATTAGAGTCTACCTGAATGAGTTCGGATGAAAAAAAAAAAACATCGATAAAGGATTTTGTGAAATTAATACCAAAACAATCTTGTCATATTTCACACACAAACTCTGTTGAATTTTAATGAGACAGAGCAACACAAATTACTGAGGTGAAAAAGAATGATGCCTGGGTCACCAAGTGTGTGACAGCGCATATGATTAATCCGATACAAAGTAGGACCAGTATTGCCGATACACATATCGACACTTTTATTTTTTTCAATTCGATAAATCATCAAACTTCTGACCTTTAGCTGTTTTTATGTCTTTTTTTTCCTCTTCGGATTATTTTGGTAAAATCTAGGATAGAAATTGGAGAAAGTTTATACAAAATACTTTAATACAATATTAACACGATATATAGAAATAATAGAAAACAACAAACTACAATTCTGTAAATGGAAAAAAAATATATATATTCGAGAGGCAATCTGAAACTAAAGTAACGATCCTACCGTGCTAGTATGGATCTGATACCTTATCAATACTTTGGATCAGTCTGCACACTTATTGCTAACTAAATTTGACAAAATCTAAATAATTGGGTTTATTTGTAAATCTGTTTTCAGCCCTAAAGCCAGCCTTTGGTATAATTCCGCCTCTCTGTAGCTAGAGCTGCAGATTCGTTGAGGTTTGACCAGTTTTAAACGTCAAACGTATTTTTTTTTCTTGTGCTTCTTTGCAAAACAAACAAAAAAACAAAGCAAAGCTGAAGCTCAGTTGGATTGGATAAAGAGCATCTGAGAACCTCGATTATAAAGATACAGTCCAGATTTTCAAATATTTTAAAATCTGAATTCAATTCCCAAAACAGTTGCTTAGTTGCTAATAATAATAATAATCAATAGAAAAGTACTTTTAGACCACTGACTGACTGAGTGGAAATGCAGCAGTTCTTTTTCACTGGAATAGTTCAAGTTTGCTGCTAACAAACACAATGTAAACCTTTGGTTCCACTCCCAAACGCAAGTAGCAGCAGAAATGTTTAACATAACACGACAAAATTAATGAGAGCTGAAAACTAATAGTCAAGCATCACATTTATAATCAATCAACCATTTCCTGCCTATAAAAAAAGAAGTAAAAATGTCAGTAGGTCCTAACGCAGGAGGCAGTACAGATGCAAGAACACACAAAATTCTTACAAGAGCAGAAACAGAAGATACTCTTTTGCAAAGAAACTACAGCAGGACTTTTAGACTTCCTCTCCCCTGAAGCAGAAACACTTTGATGAATGTCTGGAATTCTGTTTTGATTCATGAAGATTGAGCAGATAGCACACCACCAGGACAAAAGAACCGAGCCCTCACGTCTGTGAAACAAGACAATCAGATTTTAGCCCAGACTTTGACAAGGCCACTGTGTTTGTTTTCGTACCTTCTGGTGTGTTTTGCTGTGTTTACCTAAAGCAGCGTGTCGTTTTTGACTCCGTCTGTTTTCTCAATGTTACCGTGAACTAAGTCAAGTGAGAAGTTGTTCTTTGTTCTGTTTAGTCTCTCAATGTGCTCTCGGAGTAACTTTGGGTCTGTCCGACAAACCTGGAACGGTAAACTGTTCCGTGATTTTTGGTGGAAAAACGGATAACTGCGGTTTGTTTGAGTGAAAAACCGGAGGAGTAGATTTGCGACATTTTCCGTCTGCCCTCAAATCTCTTCACGTGGGAGTATGATGGGTTTGCTTTTTCAGACCTCGCCGCCTCCTTCTGTTGTCTGACAGGTTCTGAGAAAAGTATTTATTTATGCCACATTTAAGCTGGGGAAAGGTGAAACTGAACACATCTATCCAAAAACACGTTTTAACGTTTATAACTGACCATGGCCATGTTTCTGTGAAGGACGCTGAATGAGAGAAGAATTTACCGTCACAGGTCAGATGTCTGCAGGGAATGTGGAGGTGAAGAGCATCCAGCCTTTGAATTTACTATATTGTGTTTTTAGCGGTTAATTATTCGAATAATCTATCAGAAGCCTACGAAACAAGAGGAATTTGTTTCTCAGAATACAATTTATTACCATTTGCATATATTTAGCATAAACACACTGGAATCCTCTGTGTGTTTCTCCAACTCAAGAAAAGTAAATGTTTTTAAAAAGATAGAAAATAAATATAAGATAAAACAGACACATAAAAAAACTACTGACCTGTTGAATGATCTTTATAACAAATTTACACAAGAGGAAGTCTCAGATTTAAGATTTATTCAGCATCAGTGATATGATTACACTTCCATCAAAACTACATGAAAAATACTACAGAAAGCTAACAGATTATGTGATCAAAAAGGATCTAGTGAACATTATGTTATGGCTTATTTTCAGAAGATTCCAATAAAAAAAACATGGGAAAAAGAATGCTGCAAAAAAAAAAAAATCCACAAAAAACCGCTAGAGCTAAGACAGGAACCTTTATGAGCAAAAAAAAATGAACATTAAGTTAACATTTATGTAAAGTTTAAAGTAAAGTTAGGCATTTTGTAGCCTAAATTTGAAAGCGGACTGGAAGTTTCTCCTCTTCAACGTAAGAAAGAAGAGAAAAGGAAACATTTAAAGTTTCAGAGCCACCTTAGTCAAATTTCACTGGCACCAGGAAAACACATTAGAAAAAGAAGAACACCTTGTTGTGGTCTGGATCTCCTGCCAATGAACCAGACTGCCTCGAAAACCTGCAGTCCTGATGCTCATCTCTTAGGCTGCTTACTGGGAAATTCCCAGCACAGCAGCTGGACAAACAGGGATTAAGGATAAGTTGTGTGCAGCAGAGAGGGACTGGTTCCTCTGGTTCATGCTTTGGATGTTTGGACAGAATCCTGCCTTGGTTTTGTATCTGACTGACACAAACAGGGAAGAAATGCTCCTTAGCTGCATTTCCATGGGCTGTATAACTGCACAATTTGACATATTAATGAATTTAAGTTTATCTGACGCACATCGACATAAGCAAACTGAACAGAACAGAGCTCCCATGTTTGCGTCACAGTGCCCGTAGCAACAGCTATCAAACCACATATCAAAAATAAATGTGGTCGAAAAAACTCTCATTCTGTAAAGAGTTTTGGCACTAGGATGACGTTTTCTCAATGGGAACACTATTTTCGCGTCACACCAGTCACACGATCAACAACAGGAAACAAGCTTTTCAGGTGCGACGAACAAAACAAATGTAGCAAAGTGAAAATGCCAACAAAAACATTCATCACAAACAGATTTTCTGAGCACAGAGAGCAAATGATTTTTTGTTGCTAGGTTGGCTCTGAGCCAAGAGCTTCTGGGTGACGGTGTCGTCAAAGGGGGTTGATCAGCCAATCAGAACCAGCCGGAGGAAACATGTGGCCAATAAGAAAAAACAGGAACATTTTATTTACTGGCGTTTGACTCATTGAGAGACGGGGAATGCAGAGAAACTCTTCGTCACATGAAAGGCTTCAAACATGAAACCAATGAAAACACAGGCTCACCTCAGAGTTTAAAACATTAATCACTATTTTAATTTACAACCAAACATGGATAATGACTATTTATAAGTAAACAAAACGAGATAATCCTTCATATTCAGACATTATGACAGATATTCAGACACTACTAAGAGTAGAGATCACTTCAGGTTCATAAAAACATTAAAGATTCATGAGACCGCTAATAGTATTCTTGGATATTCAAGGGACTTTGGGGGTGGAGGTAGTTAGTGAAGGTGAAAGGTCACATTTGGAGTCTCCTATGCTCCACACCAACCTGTTTATGAGATTTGCTCATAGCCCATGAACCCTGCAGACCCTTCCCAAGTCTTCTGAGAAAGGTCAGCGGGTGGAACCTAGAGTTAAAGCCACAGTAGCGATTGGGTTTTCAGAAGATTATTGGTTGTTGCTTGTATATTTGCATTTGACGACTTTGTATTCAGACTGACTGTCTGAGAAGTGCTAGTTGATTGACGGTGTATTCTTGTGACAGCGGCTCTGCGGATCTCACTATATCACGGTGCACTTCTTCTTGACCTTCTGGTTGGGAGCGGTCACAGAACACATCACCACCCTGACGGCTTCATCAAACACGGTCTTGAGGCCGCGCTGCGTCAGAGCCGAGCACTCCAGGTACTTCACCGCACCTGGTTTCAGGCAACAACAAGGAAAACATGTTCATGGTACGTCCACAATGCTTTATCCCTCTGTGTCAAATCAAGTTTTCAAATGACATGTGCATCTCAGTAAGTTTGAATATCAACACCAAAGAGTTGATCCACTTCAGTAACTCAGCTGAAGTTACTTAAAAAAAATAAAAGTCTTTGTACATCCCTCTCTAACACAAACCTGCAGCTGAGTTTCCATTAACCATCAAATTGCACAAACTGAAATTACAAAAATAAATTTGCTTAATGGAAACACAATCCGATTTCTACAAAATTGGTGCTAGGATGAGGTACATAGTTTTTCAGCTGAATACAAACAGATGTAATTTGCAAAACTGCAATAGAAACACTTTTTTTCCCATCACACGAGTCACATGATCAACAGCCGAATGTTGCTACTGGCAAAGATGACAAAGAAGACAACAGGAAGTGGTAGCAAGATGGTGTTCTTTTTGTCTGTTTTCCCATCGTTCTCAACCCACAGCATCACACTGCAAGGACAAGTTGTGTCATTCCAGTGTGTTCAATCCACAGCTCTTCTTCATTTTCCCAAAACGCTGCATATGGAGCCTCTCCCAAGCAGGCTTGTCACTCCAACGCCTGAATAAGATGCCGGCATCTCCTCTGATTGGCTGACAGATGGTGGCTGAATTATGAACATGTCTCATGTAACGATTTGAATCCAACAAGTTTATTGTGATTTGAATGTCATTTCTTCTTTAACGGAAACACTACAACTGTGAAACTATCGTTTCTTCAACATTAACAGGATATGGACAAAGATTTGTGCAGATTTTTTATGGAAATGCAGCTGGTGTGTGGTGGAGTCCAGCCCAGTTCAAACTTTTACATTTGCTTCACGACCTTCTTAATTCTGCAGGAATTCCTGTTGCTCGTCCATTTTTGCCTGTTACATTTGAAACGTTTTATTAATACGGTTGGACACAGAACTGTTCTGGTCAGACATCTTCCTCATGAATGTACAGGCCTTAGCATAGCATTGCATTTGCATTTTCTGAGACACTAAATTTTGGGTTTTGGATTTTTATTAGGTAGGAATAATAAACATTTCAATAGTTCTGAGTAATAATCATCAAAATGAATTGAAATAAGTACATGAATTATACTGCAGTGAACACTGAAACTATACACACTTATTGTTTAAAATGAAATTATATGGTCCTAAATAAAAAATGTTCAATCAAATGTTATTTATGCATACGCATAAATCAAAGTCATTTATTCACTGACTCTTTTAAAGATTTTAACCTCTTCCAAAAAAATGGGACAGAAAGCAGATACAGGATGAAAGCATGTGTGATGTCCAGGATGTCTGACAACATTCACCTTATTTTCCGTCACCCTGGCAACTGCGTACGCATGTTTTATACTACAAACCGTCACACTGGATGAATATAACATGCCTGACAGTGTTCGCCTTCAAATCAGTTACATATTAATGCTGGATACAAACATTTTCATGAACTTAAAGTAACCAGTTTAAAAAAAAAAAGTCCCTCTAAGCTTGTGTTTTAAATGTTATAGTGAACATGTGTTGGTGCATGTGTGGACTGGACGACTGACCTATTTCCTTGGTTAAGGCCAAAGCCTGGGGGTAGGTGACGGGACAGAGGTCCTTCTCCTTCAGCTTTTCAAGCATGTCCTTGTCGTCCCTCAGGTCGGACTTGGTGCCCACCAGGATCATGGGGGTGTTGGGGCAGTGGTGCTTCAGCTCCACACTCCACTGCAGGAAGAGCCGGCAGGACGTTAGCAGACCAACTGACACGACAGCAGCAGGATCTGTTGCCTTTTGTTCTTTAGGAATGTCTTATTAATATAGAACATTTCAGCAACAAGGCGGATCAAAGGGCTTCACATGATGAAAACATAACACCATAATCAAATGTACTTTCACCTAATATACACCAAATATATGAATGAATGAATGTTCTGGTAATTATTTATTGAATAAACTCTGAGCTGGTGGGTTTTGAGCCTTGATTCAAAGGAAAACTTTGGCTGTTTTTGAAGTTTTCTGGTAGTTTATTCCAGATTTGTGGTGCATAGAAGCTGAATGCTGTTTCTCCATGTTTGGTTCTGCTTCTGCAAATGCAGAGTAAACTAGAACCAGGTGTGGGGGTGTACTGACTGCTGTTTTCTGACTGATCGCCGATTACTGCTCCTTAAGAACACTGACCTGCCAAGTCTGATTTTGGTAGATCAGTTTTTGGTGTGAAATGAAAGAAATGAAGTCGCTGAGTTGGTGACAGTGCGGTGACTATTGTTAGACATGCAGGCAGGACCTGGTGGGCCGATCAGTCAAACCGTTCTGACAGATGAGCAGAAGAGGCAGTGGCTGATTTTTAGAGCTTTGCTCAGGAAGAAAAAATCGATGGATAATATCGGCTTCACATGTAAGTATCGGCCAATAACCGATTAAGGAAAAGACCTGAATGCTCTGGAAGGTCGATATGTAGTGACGTGCGGATCAATCCTAACCTACCTGAGCTTTATTCTCTGAAATTGTTTCTCAAATCAGAAAAAATGATACTTCTGGTACTTCAGTTGTTTTAGATAAATGTATACCATTAACAAAAAACACAGTGGAAAGAAACTAAACTGTTGAGATTTTATTGTTTGTAAAACCAGTGTGCTTACGATGTCTATGTTCAAAACATATATGAAAGGCATCTACTACATTTGCAAATTCCACAAAAAAAACTTTGATATGTCAAAATGTCACGTTATATGCATTTCTAATATATTTAGGACTTCATTTATTCATCTAGGTCATTTCTGATAACATATAAGAATGCAAAGATAAAAGTAAATGCGTAACCAGTTGGCGTTGCAGGGTCTTACCTTGGTACGGACGTTTTCATAAGAAGCTGGACTGACCACTGAAAAGCAGACCAGGAACACATCCTAAGAAGAGAAATAAAGAATAAACGTATTTGCTTGTCTTGCAGACATATGTAAACCCACCGTCTGAGGGTAGGACAGAGGTCTGAGTCTGTCGTAGTCCTCCTGTCCTGCTGTGTCCCACAGACCCAGGGACACTGGTTTCCCGTCCAGTAGCATACTGGCAGAATAATTATCAAATCTGAAGGGGAAGAGTTTTCAAAATGAAACCAACTTATCTCGGATGTGACGTTTCACCACATACAATGCAAAAACAATAAAAAAGACATTAAAATCTGCACAATGTCTTTAATAATCCGGACTCTACGTTACTGTTGAATATGACCACATCTGGTCACTAGTTGGCGCTGTTTGTTCCGTGTGGTACTTACACTGTGGGGATGTATTCCCCTGGGAAGGCATTGGTGGTGTAGCTGATGAGCAGACATGTTTTACCCACAGCCCTGAGGAGGCAGAGAGAAGACAAGAAGACGAATTGTTCAATATGAAGCATACATTTAGAAAATATACTGCCTGACCAAAAAAACGTCGCCACCTGGATTTAACTAAGCAAATAGGTACAAGCCTCCTATTGGATAAGTACTGCATAGGTGATTATCTTTCAGCTGGCAACAAGTTATTTAACCCCAGCTGATGCAATGAGTAACTCCTCATTTCTTAAACAACCATGGCAAAAGACACATCCTGTGGTCGTGGAAAAGACGTTAGTCTGTTTAAGAAGGGTCAAATCATTGGCATGCATCAAGCAGAGAAAACATCTAAGGAGATTGCAGAAACTACTAGAATTGGGTTAAGAACTGTCCAACGCATCATTAAAAACTGGAAGGATGGTGGGGAACCATCGTCTTCCAGGAAGAAATGTGGTCGGAAAAAAATCCTGAATGATCGTGATCGGCGATTACTTAAACGTTTGGTCAAATCAAATCGAAGAAAAACAACAGCAGAACTCAGGAGTGTGTTTAATTGTGAACGCAAAAGCATTTCCACACGCACAATGCGAAGGGAACTCAAGGGGTTGGGATTGAACAGCTGTGTAGCCGTAAGAAAACCTCTAATCAGTAAGGCTAACCAGAAAAAAAGGCTTCAGTTTGCTAGGGAGCATAAAGATTGGACTCTGGAGGAATGGAAGAGGGTCATGTGGTCTGATGAGTCCAGATTTACCCTGTTCCAGAGTGATGGGCGCATCAGGGTAAGAAGAGAGGCAGGTGAAGTGATGCACCCATCATGCCTAGTGCCTACTGTACAAGCCTGTGGGGGCAGTGCTATGATCTGGGGTTGCTGCAGTTGGTCAGGTCTAGGGTCAGCAACATTGTGTGCCCAAAGAATGAGGTCACCTGACTACCTGAATATACTGAATGACCAGGTTATTCCATCAATGGATTTTGTCTTCCCAAATGGAACGGGCATATTCCAAGATGACAATGCCAGGATTCATCGGGCTCACATTGTGAAAGAGTGGTTCAGGGAGCATGAGACATCTTTTTCACACATGGATTGGTCACCACAGAGTCCAGACCTTAACCCCATTGAGAATCTTTGGGATGTGCTGGAGAAGGCTTTGCGCAGTGGTCAGACTCTCCCATCATCAATACAAGATCTTGGTGAAAGATTAATGCAACACTGGATGGAAATAAATCTTGTCACACTGCAGAAGCTTATTGAAACAATGCCACAGCGAATGCGGGCTGTAATCAAAGCTAAAGGTGGTCCAACAAAATATTAGAGAGTGTGACCATTTTTTGGTGGCGACTTTTTTTTTGGCCAGGCAGTGTACAAACAAGAGTAGCACTACCCTAGTAAAAACTAGCACCTTGTACTGCACTTCTCTTTGTCCAAAGGGTTTGGATTGTTGACAAACGATTGCTAAAACTCCAGACAATTTTAAAACAGTGCAGAAAACCAATATTATTGTTCACAACTTCTCCTTCTGTTCGCTGATTGGTCTGAGTCAAGAGGACAGAGCCCAGACTTTGCTGGCAGCGAGACAGATTTTCGAGTGGCATTGAACAGGAATGCAATGGACAGACTAGCATAGCACAGCGCAAGAATAATCAATAGAAGGCTTCAAAACTCCAACATTTCTAGATTCGCCCTGAAAATAATTTCTGGCCTAGTGTTCAAATGTCTACAAGAGTTTCTTTCTGTTATAACCAGGATTTGTTATAATCTCTACCATCCACAAACTGGTACCAAACACCAATGAGGGGCTGTGAAAGACAGCAGATGACCTAGGAGGTAAGATCATGACCAAGATAGGAAAACATGGCCTCCGTCTTATGCCAGCGCTGTGTGATAAAGAAACATACTGTTGATACGTCCAAAGTTTTACACGCTAAGCCAAAGGAAATGGCCTGGAAGTCCCACAGTGAGAGTGGGAAACAATCCAAAGTCAAGACTCTGTGTCCCACAGAGATTCTATGTATCCTCCATTTTTTGAGATTTGGTACCATCAGCAGTACCAAATCTCTGATGGTGCAGCAATTTATTTATAAATTGCTGCACCATATAAATTGCACCATTTATATCGCGATTTATAAATGATATTATCTAAATCGCAGTATATATATATATATATAAATATACATATGTATATAATGTATTTTGTTTATATATTACAAAAATGTAATATATACTTCCTCACAAGAAGCATGAAAATAACCTGATTATTGTTGTACACTTTCACTATCGTTTGCTGTAGGGAACAGTGACAGTAGCTGCTGCAGCACAGAGCCGACTGGACCTTTTGTCTGCCTACTTCCTGTCTGAGTCCAGTCATTAAAGGCCGCTAGTCCTAAACAATAAGAGTAAGAAAAAGTGAAGGTGTTTAAAATCTTTCTTTTGAAGTTGAATTTTTTTTTCTTATAAATAAAACTGTACAGTCGTCACAGAAAACAGGCAACATGTTGTCTGTGCTGCAAACGTTGCTGCAGCTGATGTCACTAACCCAACCTGATAGAAAATATTTAAAGTATGTTTGTAAAGAGCCGCAGGTGATGGTGCCTATTAATGTTCAGCGAGTGGACAAACCTGTTCCACCATGACTGTACGACATGAGGATGAACTGGTTTGGACTGGAGGAACAGTTTTCATGAACGCTGCAGTTTAATTAGCCTTTTCTGTCTCTGACTCTTTTATGTCAGAAAACATTCAGAAATGGCACTTTAATATCTAATAAGGAAAAAAAATACTACATTTTACACCAATATGAGCTTCTTTGTGATTACTATTATTAGTAAAACGGCTTCTGTTGGCTATGTTTTTTTTGTTGTTGTTAAAATACATTATGATTTACAGGTGAGAAGGGAAAACTGAAAGTCACTTACCCATCCCCCACCACCACACACTTAATGGAGTTTTGCATCGGACACAGCGAACAGGCCGCCTGGACAAAAGGTGGATGAGCAGGAATCTGTCGTCCTAAAGGCGAAGCAACCGGAGGAAACGCTTCTGGAGAGACTCATCCATGCTCTGCTTCAGGAGGAGAGACGGCAGCGCCAATTATTGGACTTCCTCTCCTGTACCAGGAACAAACACCCCGGTGAATCTCTGGAATCTTGCTCAGGGCTTGTCTTTTGGCAAGAATTTCATTCATGCAGATGTCTGTACAGTTAGCAGAGCAAAGCAAAATGTCTGACAAGCATTGAACTGTGATGCTCATCAAAGGGGCCGTGTCGTGTAAACTCAACGTTTTTTAGCTCTGCGGCATGTCATAAAGTTATTCCTTCATCAAAAACACACCTGGAGTGTTGCCTTGATTCTTTCATCAGTATTTGAGAAATCTTTTAATCTCCATGGTGTGTAAAATGCCTGGGTGGACCTAGCGCTGCCTTTTTAGGACAAAGCTCCTCCTCTGAGCTGTAGTTTCCTAACTTCAGAGCTTCCGCCTCACAGAGCAGCTGTGACCTACAACACCCCCATTCAGCTCCTTCAGACTAGCCAGCAGCCATTAGCAAACACCCGGTGGAACTGCTACATGTGCTGAGCTCATGGTACCAGCTGCTTCTTAGTGCAAAGAAATGTAGTTAAAGGGTTAACAGAGGAGCCATGTTGTGATGACTTGTTGAAGGCGGAGTTTCAGAAAGAGCAGGAGCTTTTAAAGAGACAGAGGCCCAATTTCAAGGCGGTAAATTATAGTCAAAATTCTTTTAAGTCATGTTTGACATAACATCTGAAGGTTACATGCTTACTTAATTGTGTTATGAAATAGCATTATGTGCCTGGAAAACACATAATACAGCCCTTTTAAGAATGTGCTTTGATGAAGTCGAGTCTCTGTAGAGGAATATAATTATGTTATAGAAGCCGTTTTATGTGATGTTGTGTATCTGCAGATGTGCATTAAAATCTCTTCTCGTTCGACTATGAGCAGAAGGAGTTCTGAGTCTTGTGTAGATCTTTATTTATATATTCTGAGTTTAGACACCTATAGCTTCTACAATATCTCCAGCAGGGCAGTTTTATCTTTGTAAAGATAAAACAGACCTAAAATAACAAAACTTTGATATTATTCTGTATTTGTTATGTACAAGTTCAGAATAACATCAAATCATGTTTGTTGATCCAGGCACGAATAAAACCTTATTATCTTTTCTTATTATCTAGATTTTATGATAGGTTAGTTTTTAGTAACTGATTACTGGGAAGTTACCAGTAATCAGTTACTCCCCCAGTAACTGGGGGCAGGAGGGTAACTTATTACTCCTCTAGTTACAACAACCCTTTGAAGAAACTTGATAATATGAGTAACATTTCATTTTTCCTTTGGGATTTTAATTAAGTATTTTTGAACTCTGTTTCCGATGGATTCCAAACTATAACTTCCATTAAAGGCTCTAAAACATCGTTGAAAAAGTGACTCTGCAAGTTTATTTATTTATTTATTTATTTCAAACACTATAGAAGGATAAAATCACACACATGAACATGGAATGCAAAAGACTTTTTTGTACTACAACAATCTTAACATGCTCATAAAGCAGCAGGAAGGAGTTAGAAACTTATGAACTCCTAACCCATAAACTCGTACAATATTTTCAGATGGACCCTCATTATTAAATCAAATTAAAAAATAAACAGGTTAATTAATGTTCTATTCTATCTGGGTTTACATACTTCTAAATTTATATAGACATAGGTCTATATAAATTTAGACATACCTCCACACACTCATATGCATTAGCCTCAATTTACATAAACACATTAGTGCTATCTCTCACCCATAGTTCTATATCTTGTAAAAAAAACCTCCTCATATTTCTTTTTAAATTGTATTCAATTCTGACCTTGCTTTAACTCTTCATTTAACTAATAATTTAATTATTTAATAATTTTGTACCATGAATTTTGTAATTAATTCCCCACACCTCTGAACAACATGATAAATATGGCAAAATCAGAGAGTTATATAGAATATGAGATGATTTATTATCCTGAATATGTCTAGTTTTTGCCAGGAACTGATATGTTTCTACATAGTTTAATCTGTAAATGTTTAATATGAAGTTTCCAGCTGATTTTGTCATCTATTATTAGACCAAGAAACTTATTAACATAAACCTTTTCCAGAGTTACACACTCTGTCTGAACTTGAATCTGAGTATTTTGAAACTGTTTAAAAAAAACAAACATGATTTTAGCCTTTTCCAAATTTAGTGTTAATTTACTATTGTCAAACTATTTCATTAATTCACTGATTTCTGAGGTACGTTTTTACAGGAGACTAGAATATTTGTGTTGTCAGCAAATAACACAAACTTTAATACATTAGACACTTTGCTTATGCCGTTTATATACAAATTAAATAAAACTGGTCCCAGTACTGACCCTTGAGGTACTCCACACACAATCTCCAGACAATCAGGTGCAATATCTCTCATCTTCATGAATTGTTTTCTGCTCTGTTACCCAGTTTTCTTTCAGGTTCGACCTAAAAGAAAACTGGAAGCAGGTTTTGTCTCCATGTTTGTTGGAAAAGAAATCACATCCTTAGTCAGTTTGACAGGAATAAGCAGGAGAAAAGGACGGCATTGTTTTTACATTCAAATGAAATTTTACATCTTCTCTGTTTGTAAAGACGATGATTTTTTTTGTGGGAATTCTGCCTCATGGTCCACATGGATCTCCATCAGAGTATCTGGCACCTGCGTTTTTTCTGGACTTTGGGGGCCAGCAGGACCGTCCTGATGGCTTCATCAAACACAGTCTTGAGGCCGCGCTGCGTCAGGGCGGAGCACTCCAGGTACTTCGCTGCACCTGGTTTCAGCACACGCAGGAAAAATTTGTTATCGTATCTATTTTTTGTATATAAATGCAAATTTTCTAAATAGATATGGACTTTCAGTTTTTTTGAGTTCCCAGTTCTCTGATGACAAGTTCAAATCAAATAAAGTATAACATTTATACGGTGCTGCAGCAATAAAAAAAAGCATCACAATATGAGATTTTTAAGCAATTCACTGATATTATTAGGGCTACACAATATTTCTCAAATATTCATACCACATTGGAGTGCAATAATTATGGAATAACAATTATGTAAGTGTTCTGAAACTTCTTTTGACAGTATCACAACAGACATATTTGACATGGACTAAAATGTTAAAAGTCACAGAGTGATGGAAGAACAGATGAGAGAGGAGAGAAAAAATAGGCAATATTTACCAATATTAAAAGAAAAGTTCTAAAACCCCAAACACTCAAATTTATTACTGATTTTAGGAGAATCGTAAATAAATAGAATAGAATGTCACGGCCTTTCTTGGGAGGCTGCTGTGTTTGAGTCGCTCTATGATTTGATTTTATTGTTTTGGATTAATGTTTGTTTTAAATGTTTCTCCTTCAGTGGGATCTCTTGATAAAAATAAAGCTATAATTACAAATTTGTTATTTGCATAAAAACATTACCACTAATCTAACTTTCCTCAGAAAATGTAGTCCAAAGTGTGGCCCGGGGGCCGCTTGTGGCCCTTGCAGTTCGAGAATGATATAAATCTGTTTTTTAATTGGGGTAAAATTATTACCGACGTAATTTTCCTCATGATGGGAAATATTAATTACAACACAAACTTTATTAGCTTTTTTTACAACCAAACATTTCTAATAAGTAGGACCACACTCTCTCACACACACCCCCCCACACACACACACACACACACACACACACACACACACACACACACCCACACACACACACACACACACACACACACCTACACACACACACACACACACACACACACACACACACACACACACACACACACACACACACACACACACATCTATATGAAATGCCAACTTTGCTCCACCCAAATCAGCTTTTATTTCATTTATTAAACTTTGCTAAATATGTCAATGGTTTTGAAAGAAAGTGACCTGAATCCTATTTTTATAACTGACAATAAAATTGTTCAACTGAGCCTAAAACAGTAAAAAAAAAACAAAAAAAACTAGGTACCTTTCTTTTAATACAGCAAATGTGCAAAATCCTTTGAAAGTTTTGGATCAACAATGAATAACGTTCCTTTTCATTCCTTTTCAAAAAAATAAAGAAAACAATTGGACTTTTCTATTTTTGCTATTTGTTTTTTTTTCTGGCCCGCTAGTACTCCTGTAGCGCCCAGATACATTTAAACAGAAAACAGGAGGACCACAAACTGACCGATTTCTTTAGCCATGGCAAAGCCCTGCACAGTGGTGATTGGAGTCAGTTTCTTCTCCTCCAGAGCTTCACTGTCATTCCTCAGGTCCACCTTGGTGCCCACCAGGACTATCGGGGTCGTAGGGCAGTGGTGATGCAGCTCTTTGATCCACTGCAAATGGAAAGCAGGTTGTAAATAGCTCTGAAAGAATAAAAAAATGTCCGCCCAACCTTTGGTATCTTACATGTTTTTCTTACGTCTAAAACCAAATATAGAAACAGAAATGAACTTTATTTCTTAAGCAGACGTTGGGTTGCGTCAACGATGGCCCTGTTTTCTACGTAGTGGTGAGCAGATGTGAACATCTGGCCTTGTTGCCGAGAGCAGGCTGTTCTTACCCTGGCACGGACATTCTCGAAGGAAGGTGGACCGACGAGAGAAAAGCAAAGCAGAAACACGTCCTAAGAGAGAAGGAAGCAAAATAAAAAATATTCATAAAAATCTATTAACACAAACGTTTTACAGTTCAATGTAAACTATTGACAACTCTGTTGGACTTGTGTTGAATGCAAGTATTTATGTTAAGGCTCTTTAACATTTTTTGTTTTTTACTTTAATATGTTTTTTGGACAACATGTGCTACAAAGCAGAATATACTGTGTTACAAAAGAAAGTGTTAGGAAAAGTGGTGCTTGAGTTTATTTCGTAATCGTGTTGTTTAGCTTCTGTAGCCAAAGGTTCAGATTGGTCCCCGCCCTCGACCACCACCCATCCCACCACCGATTGTCTTGCTGACGTTATCAGTTAATCAAATGTCATAAACTTTAATCTGATAAACCACTATTTGACAATCGATTATTTGTTTGCATTCCTTGTCGCAACAACTAGTGTGAGCAGATGTACTGAACATACACCCACCGTCTGAGGGTAGGACAGAGGTCTGAGTCTGTCATAGTCCTCCTGTCCTGCCGTGTCCCACAGACACACGGCCACTGGATTCTCGTCCACCATTACATTGGCAGAATAACTATCGAACCTGGAGGAAAACAGCAAAACGTTAGCGTTCAGAGCAAACTGTCTTTGACATAGTGTTCCACTTATTCTCTTATACTATATCTCTGTATTTTTAAACTTCACCCAGCTCTCTATTGAATAGGACCAGATCTGACCAGACGTGGTCGTGGTTGGTGCTGTGTAGGACTTACACTGTGGGGATGTATTCTCCAGGGAAGGCATTGGATGTATAGCTCATGAGCATACATGTTTTACCCACAGACCTGAGGAGAGAAATAAGACAATAATTAGAGATATATTTCAATAAGAGTGTCCTCTAATGATGACCGACCATTCTGAACTAGTACTGTACATGTTCGTCTGAATAATACCCAATGGGTTATACCAATCACATAGATTTATCAGCTCATATTTAATTCTTCAGGTGAGAAAAAAAATGACTGTAATTCTCTGGTTTTTCCGCCTCGCATTAGGAGTCTGTTCTTCTTGGTGAGTGAGAAGGATAACCACTCTGCACGCTCAAGGAGGGAAGGTTCTGATTTGGCTTTTTTTCCACCAGTAGTAACTACTCTGTACGGCTCGACTCGTCTGTCTGCAGTTAGAGGGTTTATAGTTACATAGTCACTGCTGCGTCTCCAGTCCAGTCTGTTGTCCAGATATCTGTTCTACAGAATGGCTCATTTATATCAAGAAATAGTAAGTAAGTAAAGTTTATTTATAAAGCACTTTTCACAGACGTAAAATCACAAAGCGCTGTACAACAGAAATCGACCTAAAAGTCCTACGAAACATAAAACCAACAGAGGAAACACAATAAAATCACGAGATAAAAGCCTGGGAAAATAAAAAAAATGTTTTTAGTTGCTTTTTAAAACAGAGTCAGCTAAGCTGCAAGGGCCAGCTGTTCCACAGCCGTGGGGCCACCGACTGAAAGGCCCGGGCCCCTTACGTTTTTAACTGTGTTTGTGGAACAACCAAAAGATTCAGCCATTCAGAACGAAGACCAGGAGCAGCAGAATATTTAGTTAAAAAGCTGGCAAAGATAATCAGGAGCCTGGCCGTGTAATGCTCTGTATGTCAGCACAAGTACTTTAAAACGAATTCTAACATCAACTTATCATATGATTAAAATGTTCAGGCAAAACAGTTACAATATTGACTCAAAGTAAAACTATGAGAAGTTCAAAACTTCAACTGCCTTAAACTGAAGAACACGCAAGAATTTTCCTTCAAGTCTTCTTGTTTACAAAGACTTGAAATGTTTTTGGTTTGCATCCATGCAAACATGCTGAATTTAATCACTAATAATGTTTCAAATAGCACAGTAACTTTGAGTCTAGCTCACACTTTGAAATACTGAATAAAGTGAGAATAAAAATCTAACTTACCCATCTCCCACCACCACACACTTAATGTTATTCATCGTGAATTATCCTGGACAAATGACCAGGAGGTAAAGTAAACCAGAGTCCTTGTGTTGTCTGAAGTGAACAACAGACTAAATAAACTGTTGTGGAGTTTCTGGTTTCTATTTTGTTACAGGAACAATCAGGACTTCCTCTTGATTTACCGCCAACAGCAGCCTGAGAAATCTCTGGAATTCTGAGCAGGAGTTGCTGCTGGTAAAGGTGACGGTGAGTTTGGGATTTTCATTACTTGTCAGTTCCGATCAACAATATATGAATATATGAATGTGAGAGATTTATTACTAAGATCAACAAATGTGAACAAATCAGACACCATGATGTGAACATGTCGATTCTGTGTGGCAATTAATTTAATTTTTTCATTGTTTTCCATCATAGTACAATTTTCTTAATCCAGTCTAGATTATATGATAGGTTAGTTTTTAGTAACTGATTACTGGGAAGTTACCAGTAATCAGTTACTCCCCCAGTAACTGGGGGCAGGAGGGTAACTTATTACTCCTCTAGTTACAACAACCCTTTGAAGAAACTTGATAATATGAGTAACATTTCATTTTTCCTTTGGGATTTTAATTAAGTATTTTTGAACTCAGTTTGTTTCCGATGGATTCCAAACTATAACTTCCATTAAAGACTCTAAAACATCGTTGAAAAAGTGACTCTGCAAGTTTATTTATTTATTTATTTATTTCAAACACTATAGAAGGATAAAATCACACACATGAACATGGAATGCAAAAGACTTTTTTGTACTACAACAATCTTAACATGCTCATAAAGCAGCAGGAAGGAGTTAGAAACTTATGAACTCCTAACCCATAAACTCGTACAATATTTTCAGATGGACCCTCATTATTAAATCAAATTAAAAAATAAACATTAATGTTTAACAACATTAAACATTAATGTTCTATTCTATCTGGGGAGAAATAAGACAATAATTAGAGTTATAACTCAACAAGTGTGTTCTCTAATGATGACTGACCATTCTGATGTAGTACTTAATGTTGGAAGCTGGGGTTTTGGTTTCTGTGGAGTTTAGCTCTAGCTCTTTTAGCTATCAACCAGAGGGAGCCAGGAGACTGTTGCGGGTTCCTGGTCATAATCACACACACCTGCAAGTCATCAGTCTCATCAGACTGAGGATAAAGGGAGCTGTCGCTTCTGTGCCTGAGTGTTTGCCTTTCATGGTACTCTGTACCCCTCTGAGTTTGTGTTCTGTAGCCCTCTGAGTTCCTGGATTCAGTTACTTACCCTTATGATTTCCTTGTAGGTAGGTCTCTCTGTGGTGCCCAGGATGTTACCCTTTGTGCTGCCTGAGTTTCTCCACACAACTTCAAGATCTCCTTTAAAGATTTCCTGGTTCGACTTCCACAACTGGCAACTTACCGCTCCATTCCTTCCAAATCTGTGCAGCTTACCTGTCTGCCCTCCAATGCAGTCACCAACCTGCGGCCTCCACCATTGGTCCCTGAACTTCCTGGTTTCTGGACTATACCTTCCTGGACCTGCAACCCCACAAGAACCCCACCTCCAGTGACCACTCAGTCTTCAACCCCTCCCTGGCGGATTCAGCTCCATCTTACCATTATTCATCTGTTACTCACCTCTCATCTCCCTTGTCTTCAGAGTTCCTGATTTCCCAGCCTCTCCGATTCCCAGACAAAGAACGCACATTCACCTCTGTCATTGTTTCAATAAACTTTATTTAACTGTTTTATCTCTGTCTCCTCAGTGTGTTCTGCATGTGGGTTAAACAATTGGCACCTAATCGACAGAACACTCAGGATAAGACTCACTGAACAGAACTCCCTCATTCAATACATATTGCTGAGAACTCTCTGATCAACAAGACTGACCCAATCAACATTTGGCTCATCTAACTAATTTCTTACCATGAAATTTCCAACAGGCTCCTGCTCCAGTCCAGGTTTCCGCTCCCCTGCTTCTCTCTGCCTCTTCTGACATCTGACCTCATACTCCGGAAACATACTAAGGTGACGTAAATCGATGTGGAGGTTTTCTGTTTCTGTGCTCCCTGACCTTAAATCTCTCTCCCCAGAGCTTCTTTCATGATGGTTCCAAGACAACATATGTAACTTCCCTGTTATCAGGAAGAGCCCTGGAGTGGCTTGTTAAGGGATTTAAGAACCCATTAAATTTCAGCTGCTCTTCTGAAGATTTTCTAGCAGAATTCAAACAAACCTTTAGCCAGGAATCATATCATGCTTTTATATCTCGTTATCTCTGGACTTTAAAACAGGGCCAAGAACAGATTTTGCCATTGGCTTCAGAATTAGAGCTTCAGGTTGGACCTCCTCTGCATTAAAACCTGCATTCTTTCATGCTACTAAGGACAAACTGGCAACTCTAAATGAGCCCAGAACTCTGAACAAATTCATCACTTGGACAACCATTTGAGAGAAATAAGAGTCCAATGATGAAGTGGTCAACTTCACCTGAAGCATTTAATCTTTTTCCTCTTCTCAGAACCAGAACAATCCTGAACCCATGCAGATCAGCAGAAGCAGCCTTAGTCCAGAAGAAAGAAAGAAACGAATATATTCCAACCTCTGTCTTTACTGTGGCTCCCCGGGTCATTACATTGCGGTCTGCCCGGTCCGGCCAAAAGCCGGGGCCCACCAGTAGACTTGGGGAGGCTGGCGGGCCACCTTAACAGAAACGAACAATCACTTCCTTGACTTCTTCTTGCCACTCTGTTTCAAAAATGACTCTGTCAGTTCTTGTTGATTCTGGTTGTGAACATAATCTGATTGATTCTGCTCTAGTCCAACAGTCCTCCATCGAAACAGTCCAACTACCCACACCGCTCGGAGTCACTGCTCTAGACGGTTGGGCGCTGGCTGCAGATCACTCACATGACCAAACCTTTACAATTACGAATATCAGGGAACCACAGTGAAAACACCTTTTACATATCTGGACCAATGCTGTAACCTCCCTCAATCGCACCTCAGAACAGAAAGATGAAACTTTTAATACCCCTTAACTGCATCCTGACCAAAAATGAAGCCGATTGGTCAAAATCCCAAGGAGGAGTTTGTTAAAGTTCAAAGTGTGCAAAACTGAAAAATGGCCAAAATTTGCCCTTTGACCCAAAATGGCTGCCTCCCTGTACATCCAAGAGGCTTTTTGTCCTGATTTGGGGCGAGGGGTCTACCTATATACTGAATTTGAGATCTCTACGATCTGCAGTTTGTCCTGTCTCGCGTTAGGGGGCGCTGTAGAGCAGTTTGGCCAGGCCCACTTGTGGTTCCACTGAAATCCCAAGATTTTAGTTGGGGGACCATTTTGGTTGAAGTTTGCCGAGTCTTTGAATATGTCGGAAAAATAAGAAATCCTGTGATTACAATAGGCCTTCACATCGCTTTGCTGCTTGGACCTCATTAAGGATAGAAAGGAAAAGAGACGGGACATCACGAAGGAAGAATGGAAAGAAAATGAGGCAGGACACAAGGATGGAAGGACAGAACCTGCAACCTGAAACTGTATTATTAATCTATAACTCAATTTAGAAAGAAAGATGACATTTCTATTCTACAGAATTGTTTTTATATCAAGAAATGATCAAATTATTAAAATGTTCAGGCAAAACAGTTACAATATTGACTCGAAGTAAAACTATGAGAAGCTTAGAACTTCAACTGCCTAAGCTGAAAAAACGAGTCTTCTTGTTTGCAAAGAGTAGAAATGTATAGCATGTTTACTTTAAATCTATCTCACACTATCAAACACTGAATAAAGTGAGAATAAAAATCTAACTACCCATCTCCCACCACCACACACTTAATGTTATTCATCATATGGTGAATTAGCCTGGACAAATGACCAGGAGGTGAACTGTTGTGGAGTTTCTGGTTTCTATTTTGTTACAGGAACAATCAGGACTTCCTCTTGATTTACCGCCAACAGCAGCCTGAGAAATCTCTGGAATTCTGACCAGGAGTTGCTGCTGGTAAAGGTGAGTAACTAAGCTGTTTATTTTGATTGTGATAATAAAGAAGTTTCATTTTAGGGAGCACTTGCCAGATCAAATCAAAGTTTATAAGAATATATTTTGAAACTTCGACCAAAAAGATTTTTGTTTTCCTATAAAGAACGGTTTACACCATACTGCCTCTACAAGCTGGTATTGCATTTACTAGCAGGATTCGATATGGATGTGATATCAACATTCTTTGGAAGAATCCTGTAATATTTTCACAAAACACAGGTCCAAGAGAGCTTTGTAAATGCTTTATTTGCTTTAAAAAACACAACACTACAAAAAGATACTGCTGTATTGAAAACGATTACAAAGTGTCCAGAAGTCATGGCTCTTCAGAGTACCTGTGCTGGTTTAGTTTTTCTCGTATCAAGTTGGGCAGCCTCTGATTCATTCAGCATTAGGCATGGGCCGGTTACAGATTAGAAAAATCGAGTTAAACATGTTCCTATTCAGCCATTCTTCCAGTTACAGTGAAATCCTTTTTGTTAAGTGATTGTAACCAGTTTTCTTTGAAATGGAACAGAATAGCGTTGCCCCCTCCCCAACGTGTTGCTGTGTTGTTAGGTTAGCTGGCAGGAAAAAGGAACCCAGTTGAGCTGGAACCACAGGTGGCGCTAATGAGCACCTTTATGAAGCCAACGTTGCTTTAAAACACAGTTTGGATCCACAAGCTAGTCAGCTGACAATCACACTGACCAGCTTGTTTTTGCTCCCACTATTACTGAAGAGCAGCTGGGATGAAGCTAGAAAAATTCTGCTTTCGACTCAATTTCTGCTCAAAGTCTGATTAATATTGTAGTGCAACATCTTAGAATAAAACAGCTTTGTTGTCGTATGTAATTTTTGTTTGCGACGAGTCATTTGAATCAGTCTGAGAATTTCCAACCAACCCATGTCTAATTTTTATGCAACATTAAATCCCTAACACTGATTGAGCTCCACCCTTCAGATATTACAACACTGACTCACTTCAGAAACTTGGAATAAAGCGTGAAAAACCACAAACCTTCATAACAACATAAATATGTTCTGAAATAACAAAAAAGAACGATAAATGCAGTGAATGCAACTAAAATACTGTCCTCCAGGAGTTGGACTCCTTTTCCTTCTGTCAGTTTTTACGGGCTAGGCGTGAGGTTGCCATGTCCTACACATGTTGAAATTAGGGGTGCACCAATAAACTCATTTTTCCTCACATATTTCCTCAATCTTTGAGAAATTGGCCGATACTCGGATAAGAAACCGATCTTATTTGCCTCCGTGAAAAAAAATCAGCTGATTTTCAGACCTATATATTTTTAACGACTTTTCAGACGATTGACAAATTGCCATCTGTCAAAACTGGAATCGGCAGTTCAAGCTTTTTAAAGATCGGCGAGAAAATCGGTGCGACTCCAAGTGAGAAAAACAAACATTAAAACAACAATATGATCAGCAATCTGGGTTTCTGCAACCTCCATCTAAACGAAGTCATGTAAACAAACCAGTCTGTCAAGCACAACTAGCAAATCAAGTGACATTTAAAATAAAAATGTGTCTAAAAACATTTTTGCATAAAATAAAATTCAGTAAAGGCAGCAGGAATCTTAGTGTTCAGGGCAAAGTGAAGCACTGGACCTTCTTCTGTAAAAATCTAGTAATATGACAAATCCACATTCAAGTAGTGTTTCTTCATTGCATATGACAAAAATACATGAATATTTTTCATAAAATTTTCAATCGTATAGCTTACCCTCATCATGAGGGCTTTTTAAAATTTACCATGTACTAATGGATCTGAAAGAGCCAGATGTAAGCAACCACACGAACATCTGGTTCCACTCATTAAAAAAAAAGAAAAAAGCTTCACTTAGATCTATGAAGATCTTTCAGATGGAAGTCAGACATACGACATCTCAGGGCCATTGGAGATAGAAACGTTTTTTTTTTTTTTTTAAAGAAGTGCATTTCTACCAACAACTTGGAAATTTCAAGATTCATCTCAAAACTCTTCTAGAAAAAATGTGTCTGAGTTTCAAAGGTCGATAATGTTTTTTTCCAGGAGATTTCTGAGATTAATCTCAAAATTAAGGTGGAAATTTACTCTTTTTTTGTTTTGTTTTTCTATGTACAAAATGCTCTGATCCGGCGTGGTAGAAAAGCTAGCTGTGGGAACCCGTGTGCTGTTTTTCCTTCATCCTGGCCGTGTGTTCTGATCCGGACGGGTCTTCCTTACAGTACGGTGCACTTCCTCCGCCTGGGCTTCTTGGTGGGCTGGGGGCACAGGACCGCCCTGATGGCTTCATCGAACACCGTCTTAAGGCCGCGCTGCGTCAGAGCGGAGCACTCCAGGTACTTCACTGCACCTGGTTTCAAACAGCGTCACAATCCAACTATTAACATATTTCTCATATTGGTAGAGGAAAGGGACGACATTCATAAAAACTGCTGGAAAAGCAGCGAGCTGCACAGATCTATAAGCCTGTTGCAGAAACTAAAGTTGCTGGATGATAAATAGTACTGGTAATTATTACGATAAATGATAATATTGTTATTTTGTAGCCATTTTCAAGTAATATGTTGATAATGGAAGAATAAAGCAAAGTTTTCCCTCTCAAGTACTAATAAACTTTAGTTTGGTAAAGAACATGTAACACTGGACCTGGAAGATATTTAAAATATCTAAAGTAAAACAGCAGCCAAAACAACAAAAATAAAAACTTATATACAACCAAAACCGCAAATAAAATGGATTATGAAGCCTCTAAACATAAATAAACTTCAAAAGAATATTCATCATCAGAATGGGAGTGATCAAGCTCATTTTAATTTATCGTGTGATTAATTGATCAACTGCTTGTTGCAAAATGTTTACAGGATTAAATTAAATGAATTTTATGTCTCTGAAGTGTGTGTGTCATCCTGAATAGTTCATGTGTATTGGGGTCAAAGGTGTGGAATTTACAGAGTTTTATTGCATTAGTACTGAGTAAGTTACTTTAAGCATCCAGCATACTGAGATGAGTAAATCATCGGTGCAGGCAATGCCAAAAGTAATCATGTTACTTATGGGTCATTGATGCAAATCTGACTCAAACGTTGAGCAAATGCTGGCTCAGCAGTGACAAATATGATAGTAAAAATTGATCTGGGCATGCGTGAAACTAAAACTGACTTATTTCCTTAGCCATGGCCAAGCCCTGTGGATAGATGATGGGGGAGAGTTTCTTCTCCTTCAGCTTTTCAATGGTGTCCTTGTCATCCCTCAGGTCCAACTTGGTGCCCACCAGGATGATTGGCGTCTTGGGGCAGTGGTGTCTGACCTCTGGATACCACTGCAGGACAACACAGGCCATCACTTGCAGACACAGGACGTATGAGGGTGCTCCACTGTTCGATTAATGCCAAACACACGTCTGTTCATTATTACCAATATTCCCTTAATTAAAATATCGATTTACCGTCTCATGGGAGACTCTATGCTTTACTTCTCATTAGGGGTGCACTGATAAGTTGATTTCCTTAATTTTGCCCGATTGGCTGATATTTGCAACATTCGTCTATATTCTGCTAATGTCGGAAAAACACAGTTTTGCAATTGTGGTGTTTCCTCTAAATAAGAAATTAAATTAAAATCACACGTGAGTAAGTTTCTTCACGCGACAAGTTATTAAAAATCACAGCAGCGACGGACGTAAACAAACATATTCATAATTCAGACATCACTTCCTGTCGTCTTCTTTGCTGTTTTCACCAGTAGTAACATCTGGTAGATGATCACATGAGTCATGAAGCAGGAAACAGTTTTTCCATTGCAGTTTTGCAAATCACATCTATTTCAATAGGGCTGAAAAAGCACCTCATCCTTCCACAAAAACGTTTTATAGAAAAATGTGTTGTTTTCTTTTTTAAATTTGCAAGTTTTCATCAAGCTGACTTTATTTTCATAATTCCAATTTACACAATGTTATGTTCAATGGAAACGCACTGTCCCCCTTTATGCTGCTGTGAGAGAGGGCTCACTGACAGAGCCACCCACATGTGTGAAGTTAATAATAGTCACCCAAATGTTGCTAACTTAGCATCTTTTGAGATCCAAAAATAAATTGGTGACGCCCAAAATCGGAATCGGCAGGTCTGGCTTCAGTGCAATCAGTGCAGCCCTAGATCCATAACGCAACACGGTTATAACACGGGCTCCTCTTACCTTGGCCCGGACATTTTCAAAGGAAGCTGGACTGACGAGTGAGAAGCAAATAAGAAAAACGTCCTGGAAAGAGAAAAAAAAAAGAAGGTAAAAATCAGTGGGTTAAAAAAAAAACTTGATCTAAAAAACGTCACTGGAAGTATTCATACCTTAACGCGAGAAATCATGTTGTTAATTGAGTTAGAGTACATAGAGTAGAATGATAATGACATAACACTAATCAGGACTCATTATATTGGTCAAATACAGAGTGACTGTCTTTCTCTCTTGCACAAAGACCAGATTGTTGTGAAGACAAACAGCGTAAACAAGAGCTGCTAGTTACTGCATCTTACTGTCCTCCAGACTCTGTATATTCTTCACTGTACTTGTCTGAGAGGGAGATTGTTTTGTTTTGTTAAATAACTCAGAGTGAAGACAGTGTTTGCGCTGGCAGCGACCAGCTAATTCAGATCTGTCCAGGACAATGGACAGTGATGAGTTGTGTGTACGCTCACTGTCTGAGGGTAGGACAGCGGCCTCAGCCGGTCGTAGTCCTCCTGTCCTGCTGTGTCCCACAGACCCAGGTTCACTGGTTTCCCGTCCACCATCACATTAGCAGAGTAGTTGTCGAATCTGCAAGGAATGTCTAAAAAAAATGAGCTTTCCAAGGACATTTCTGCTGACCAGAAGTTTACTCTTTAACACATTTTAGGTCCATCACATTAAGAATGACCAGAGCAGCAGAGTGTGGGACTTACACCGTGGGGATGTATTCTCCTGGGAAGGCGTTGGTGGTGTAGCTGATGAGCAGACATGTTTTACCCACAGCCCTGAAGAGCCAGAGAGAGAGAGAGAAAGAGAGAGAGGGCTACAGTAAGAACAGTGGATTTCATAAGCAGCAAAAAGTATTTCTAATTCAGCCTCCAACATTCACCACGCTGTTATCACAAAGTGAGGAAATATATTTACAGAGGAATCAGCAGGTCACATCAGAAGTCAGAGATTAGGAATTGGGAAACAAAACTTGGATTGGCTTCCCAGTCCTAACCTGGACTGGAACTGACCATTATTTTTAGTGATGGACGATTCTGACCATCAATCGGATTAAAACAAATGGGACATTCGGCTGAGTTTTCATTTAACCACCTAAGCCTTTTCTTTTACACAATATTAGAAATGTGTTAAAATATGAAAAAAAAAAATGTTTTTCTTAAATGCAAAATGTAATTTTTTTTTTTGTCGTTTTGGCTTAATGCTCTCAGTGTGTTGGTCTTTTAGGAAACGGACCCAAACCTACCTATAATAATAAATACTATTTAAAATAATTGATTTTGACATGATTCTAACATCTCTTCGTTTTGTTATTGCTGTGGTTATTAGTGCAGTTTATTTTTTTTAATAGTGAAATCAAATGCATTTAAAGTAACAAATATGACTTCCTGCCCATTATCGGACACCTATTCTAACCGCTAGACAGTCAGAACAATGTTCAAAAACTCACAAATGTTTTCATGGCAACATCTAAAAACTAAATAAATTGGCAATATAAATTATCTCAGAATTTCAGCTTAAGAAAAAATTACATGCTTTTAACTTACAAACGTGACATTGGATTGATTTAAAAGTTCCTTTCATATTCCCTCAGGTGCCACGAATCGTTTGGACATTCAGTTTTTATTTTTTAAATGTTACGAGTCGCCCTCTTTTACTTAAAGTGGATGCAACTCTAACGTTAGGAGTATACTTTATATATATATATATATATATATATATATATACCTTCTTGAAAGGTATAAAGTAAATCTGTGACCCAGCTGGAGGGACAGCAGCCACCATAGCAGCTGTCGCTCTATCTGGGACGGTTAGCCGCTAGCCAACTGTTGCTAACTGGGTCAAACCAAAGTCCACATTTTTTTAAGCTTTAATTCTACAACTCTACGATTCAAACTCTGACATTTGAGGTTAGAATGGGAATAAAGATGTGAATTAACTCACCCGTCTCCCACCACCACACACTTAATGGCCTGCATCGATCCCAGTTAGCTGGTCAGGCTAACAGCAGCTAAACTAGAGCTTGTGCTGCCTGAAAGTGCAGCGAAAACAGAGAGAATAAAACTGGGAAGTGATTTATAAAAAGTCTACATAGAACGAACTATCTGACTGTCCGTGTCTGGGTCAGGAGCAACACTCCCAGTGAAACTTCAGCGATGTAAAAAAAAAAAAAAAACACAGACAACACCCCGAAGAGAGAAAAAACAATCGAAGCTAGATTGAAGGAAAAATACGCCCACGGTTTGATTTGGAAACTGTGGATCCCTGGAAGTCTCATCTGGTCAGAGCAGAACAATGGTCAACGCCCGCCCTCTACTGGTTATTACTATGTGTGACACACAGCGATGGTCACAGTCCTCAGAACACTGGCATTGTTTTTCTTTATCCTCAAAACCAAAAGAGGATACCCAAGTATGGCAAGCCACAAAATATACAGTTGAAATCCTTAAATGATAAACAAACAAACAAGCGAATAAAAAGACAAACAAACAAAGATAAACACATCTAAATACACACCTTTAATCTGCTTAATGGTTTAACGTGACAATCCAATGGAGTCTTACATTACATGTAAATGTTTATCAACAAAAAACTTCAAGTTTTATTAACTTATAGTGGACAAACATGTTTAAAACGTTAATATGCAGTGAATGTGTTTGTCCAATTTCTGTTTGGAATTAAAATATTGTTTGCTGTTGGTCTTTAATTCTTAAACATGTTACATATTACAAAATGAAGCCGAGCCTCACTGTCCAAATTTCACGGTTCTCATTAAATTTCATTGATTTATTTGTTAATCTCATTAATTTTTTTATTCATATAATTAACCTCATACTAACATATAATCGGTGATAGATGTTCTCTAAGTAGAATTCATATTTTGCACTTTGTTTAACGACTATTGTGTTCATCAGAACTTGAATACAAAAATGCCATTTAACATTTAAACACTAGAGGGCAATATTGTCCTTTTCTGTCGAAGACTACAAATGATCCTCTTTTTTTTTTGCTCTCGGATTTGTAACATAAACCGTAAACATTTATCTGCGCTTCTTTCTGTAACTTTTCTAGCTGTGGTTCTGTTTTACGCTGGCTCTGCAGCGTCATCAATTATTCTCTGTCTCCGTGGCAACGACCTTTTTTTACACATGCGTCCTCTGTGTCACGCGCGGATTGAGTTTTCTCCTCCGACAAACAGCACATTAGGAGGACAAACCCCAACATTAGAAGCTGGAGAGAGAGAGAGAGATGAGTGAAGGATCAGTAGAAGCTCAGCAGGAAGGTTTTTAAGGATATCTCACTGAGAAACAGTGAAACAGGAAGAAAATGTCTTAGCATAAACATAAACACTAGAATAAGGTCTCAGATATTAGGTTGTATCCAAATGCGTTGTATTTGGCGTGGTATAAAAATATGGTTCAGATGCTAAATAAAAAAAATTAAATATTTTCATCTCTGTTAGGATTTTTTTTTTTTTTTTTTTACGTCACATCCACAAACATAAGTTTATTTTATTGGAATTTATAAAATAGACTTAACACAAAATAGTGTAAATCATAGAAGGATAATGATACAAAGTTAACAATGTTTATTATTATTATTATTATTATTATTATTATTTAAAATAAAATCTAATAAGTGTGAGGAATCCTTTAATCTCCCATGGCAACCATGTGCGAAACTCCTTTGGAGGATCTAGCGATGCTCCTTGAAGTTGCAGTGTCCAAGTTTCCAAGCTTCCGCCTCACAGAGCAGCCCCTCCCCCCGTCACTCCCCCACTCAGCTCCTTCAGACTAGCCAGCAGCTATTAGCAAACACCCGATGGAACTGCACATCTGCTGAGCTCATTGTAGGAGCTGCTTCTCATTGCAACGTCTGTAAAATCATTGTTATAGGGTTAGTAAAGGAGCCATGTGGTTATGACCTCCTGTAGGCGGAGTTTCAGAAAGAGCAGGAGTTTCTTAAAGAGACAGAGGCCCAATTTCAAGGCGTTATATTACAAAGTCAAATTTCTTTTAAGTCATATTTCATAAATTAAACCCCCCAGCATTTTTATGACAAATGAACTTAACATAGCTGCTTTAATGTGCCATAAAAAGAGATTATGTGACTGGAAAACATCATTCTGCCAATTTAACCAGTTACATTGATTTCGGTGGGTTTTTTTTAAGGTCTTTTCTAGATTTTTGCATTGCTTTTGGTTTGACGTTTAAAACCATTGGAAAACTATTTTTTGCATCGATATTCTCCTCTCTTTGTGGAACCCTTTTCGTTGGTCACTGTCTGCAACGCAAGACTAGTTTGGGGACAAACCTAATAAATACATTAAGTTTGTGTTTCCCCTCTACAAACCCGGCCTTTCATAGGCTGATTTAAACAAGATGCATATGTCATGTACAGATCATCTTACCAACCCAGAGCTGCTGCTGCTGCAGGTAATTTATTTAGTGTTTGGTGTCTCTGCTGTCACTCGCAGTCCGTCCTCATCTTCCTTCAAACAGCAGCTCAGAGAGGCTTCTTGGTGGCTCATTACATTCGATCATTAGTTCCATAATAAGCATTGGGGTTTAATGACCCTCGCCACGGTTCTCCCATTTGCACAAGACTCAGACTGACAGGCTGCAGGCAATCATCATATAAGTGCCTGAATGTGCTTTGTAATGGTAACTCAACAGGGAAGGTGGCGCAGAGCTGCAATCCTATCATTTAGGGAGAAAGTCAACATTTTTAATGCATTAGCAGCTAAATGAGCTCATGATGGCAGCAGATGGCTGCAGCGGACGCTTGTTTTGCTGTTCCGTCTACGTGATCAGTTCAGGCTTACAGTCTGGAAAAGATATTTAAAAACAGGATCTGGTTTCAGCAGCTCTAGCTTGAGCTTTAAATGATGCAGAAGCTCCCGACATGGATAAGTCAGGTTAATGGAAACATGCCCAATGGATGTAATTGGCTGACAAAATAGACTTTTCTCAAAATCTGCTCTTTACATACATGTGCCATAGACAGAAAACAATAGTAGTAAATTTCCACCGAGCAACTCAGAAATGTTGACATTGATCTAAAGAAATTCTAGAAAACACAAGGACATTTCTACAAAAGACAATTAGGGCCGCTGAAAAAAAAAGAAGTCTGACTTTGATCTCAGAATTCTGAGATTAAAGTCAGACTTTTTTTTTTCAGCAGCCCTAATCCTGTTCCGTACATTTCTGAGCTTTGAAAGTCCGAAATTTGCTAGAAGGATTCCAAAATTCCAGAAAGTCTGAGATTAATCTCAGAAATGTTCTAGAAAAAAGGTTTTTCAGAAGTGGAAAGTGTTCAACTTTTCAAACTCAGAAGTTTCCAAGTTTGTTTCTGGACAATTTCTGAGACTAATCTAAAAATTTCTGAGTTCTTTTGGTGGAAATGTGCTCCTCTCTTTTCTCTCTACCTAATATTCTGTCATACCTGGTTACAACTCTTAGCCTCATATTTATCTGTGTAAAACTGAATTCCTTGAAAGCAGCTCAGCTCTGAATTGAACTCCCTCAAAGTCTCTGGAAGTGCTGAACTGCCTCCAGCTGCTTCTTGTGGGCTTCCTCAAACATCTTGTTGTGACAGCAGGATTTAGTTCAGGTTAGCTTTCTGTGCAGCAGTTTGTTTATTAGCCGGTGGCAGCAGACGGGTTGTTGCTGCTCTGCCTCTGTGTGCTCTGCCATCTGGAGGGCTTCAGTCAGTAGATCAAAGGAGACTTCCAATCTGCGACTCCTGCACTGCACACCCATCTATTCACACGGCGATCTCCTCTGATGAGTTATTTTCACAGTGGGATGGAATCAGATTGAACGAGTCAAACGTTGATGCAGTTCCCGGGTCAGAAATGTAGCTTCCTTTCTCTGCGTGTGTGCATTCTTTTGTCTTTTTTTTTTCTTCCGTTCCCTCCTTACCAGCTCTGCCTGATTCCCTCCCTGGAGCACAGTGAGGCAGGAAGTGTGTCACATTGCCCCGTGCGTTTGTTTGTAAAACCTTGCGGGGACCATTTTTCTGAAACATACTACGTTGTGGGGACCCACTGCTCCTTGTGGGGACCGAAGCCTGGGCCCCACAAGGAGGAAATGCTGTTTTGGGGTCAGGGGTTAAATTTAGGACTAAGGTGTGAATTGAGTTTTAGATAGAGATAGGGTTAGGATAAGAGTAAGGTTTAGGTTGTAGAAATGAATGGAAGTCAATGAAGAGTTCCCACAAAGATAGACAAACGTGTGTGTGTGTATGTGTGTGGTCTTTCAAATGCTCGTCATCTTCACACACAAATAACCATCTATGTTCCAGATCTGACTGATGTAGAAGGTAAACCTGCTGTGCTGTCGAATCACTGGCTGGAGGAGCGACGCTGTGATGACGTCTTGAAGGTGGAAATTCAGAAAGAACAGATGTATTTTAAAGAGACAGAGGCCCAATTTAAAGGCATTAAATCATGAAGCAATATTTATTTTAAGTCATAGTTTATATGTACAGCATTTTTATAACAACTGAAGGCAACATAGTTCATTGATTATGTTATAAAATGGCACAATGTGGCTGAAAAACACATAATACTGCCCACTATATAGTATGGTAGTATGGTACTAGTATGGTACTACTAGGGCTGCACAGTGGCTAGGGCTGCACAGTGGCGCAGTTGGTAGCACTGTTGCCTTGCAGCAAGAAGGTCCTGGGTTCGATTCCCGGCCGGGGTCTTTCTGCATGGAGTTTGCATGTTCTCCCTGTGCATGCGTGGGTTCTCTCCGGGTACTCCGGCTTCCTCCCACAGTCCAAAAACATGACTGTTAGGTTAATTGGTCTATCTAAATTCTCCCTAGGTGTGTGTGTGAATGGTTGTTTGTCCTGTATGTCTTTGTGTTGAGGTGACAGCCTGGACAGACTGGCGACCTGTCCAGGGTGAACCCCGCCTCCCGCCTGGAACGTAGCTGGAGATAGGCACCGACAACCCTCCCGACCACAAAGTTGTCACTTTGTTCAAACAAAGTGACAACCGTTTTGTTTTCTTTTAATAAAAGACAGTTTCCTAACTTCTTGAGTATTTTTTTCCCCAGCTGATTTGGTCTAGAAAATATTTTAGTCTGTTCCTAGCAACATAAACTATTCTATTAAGTTCAATTTAAATGTGCCCTAGACTTGCTGTTTGTTTACAGACCTACTTGCTATAGAATTAAAATGAACAGTAAACACGGCTATGGAAAGAAAACTCCTTGGTGCCTAATGCTAATAGTGAAATTCTCGGGCCACACTTTGGACGCCCCTGCTGCATGTACTGTGTTGCCTTGTTCCATTACATAAAATCACTGTGAAAGATATTAAAGCAGGTGGCATAAATGTGAAAAAGTAACATTTTTATAAATCCCCAGTGTGATCTGGAGCTGTATAAAAGCCTCTGACTGTGTGGAAATGTATTCCTCAGCCTCATTATAACCGCATGGGTCACAAAGCAGACCGCTAGCTTACATAATGACAGAGCATGACTGCAGCCAACAGAGGCTTGTCTCTGTGCTGAGTGAAGCAAGAAGGTCGCAGCAGTTTGTATGACTGGAGACAGAAAGCAGCAGACATGTCCTGCACTGCTGCAGAGACACGCTGGAAAACGTCCCGCTTCCAGCTAAACCTGGAGCGTCTCCATGGAAACCAGGTTCCTCCCCGCTAGAGCTCATCTCAAAAGAGCGGGTCAAAGGTTATTCGTGGGAAGGTCGACTCTTGTAAAAATTCACTTTCAAATTGACACAAACTCTTGAAATGATGTTCGAATTGAGAAAAAAATAAACTGCCAATATTAGCACTGGTCTGAGTTTTTCTTTTGGGGGTGGGGGGCGTGAGAGGGGGGATTGCTGCTGAAATAAAGTATGCCTTGGATTTTTATGCATATTATTAGTGTTTGGTATTTTTTGCCAATTTCATAATTGTCTTATTATTTTTTTTGCCAAACTTAATTTTATTTTCTGTTTAATCTTTTATCCACCTGTGATGTGTTTACTGTGAAGCGCTTGGGTCAGTTCAGGTTATTGTAAACATGCTGCATAAATAAACCTTGACTTGACTTGACTTGAGATGGGCACTTACAACTTTCATTCGAGTCCAGAAATAAAGGTTGTTGTTTTTGTTCTTTTTGGTTTTTCTTTTCTTTTCTCTGAAATCCACCACTGCTGTTCCAGTCAGCTGAGAGCTGGGAATACGCCTCCACTCGCATAGTTAACACATGATGATTCCCAAAGGGTTCGGCCACAAACCCCACCTTTCAGCCGAGACGCAGCTAAAAACAGCAGCGGAGGGCGATGGTAACGAGGATGAGGTTGTTGTCTTCCCTCTGTTTCTCTTTCAGGATTCACTCAGAGTGAGCAGTGGGTTCTGCCTGGAAGTGGGCCCCTGGGGGCCAGTGCTGGGATGCGTGGGGGGCGGGAGGATTCACCGGAACATGTTGCGATACTGTGGAGGCAGTGTTTGTTTATGCCTGCAGCTTCTGTGAGGAAAGGAACATTACATTTATTTTATGCTTCAGAGGAAAACAAATGAATATTTAATCTGATTCTAAGAGAATTTTTGAGATGACAAGAGGAAGTTGGAGGATTAGATAAAGTTTATTAAAAGGGAAGTATTTATGTGTTTTCCAGGCACATGGAGACATTTTGTAGCACAATCAAGTAACTATGTTAACTTTATTCACATTCTCATCTGGATTTACGCCTGGACTTTGACTGGGTCATTCATGAGCATGTTTTGTCCCTGCTAAAGGAAATCATCCACATTGCATCATCTTGGATGGATCACTAACAGTGGCTTTACTTTAGCCAGACGTCCACAACAAACACTTTTCTCAGCAGATCCAGAGCTCCCACCTGAGCTCTGGACCGCTGCACGTCTTCTTAAGTTTGTTTTTAATAGGAAACGAGCAACTTGAAATGATTGTAAGATTAATTTCGGGGGCTGGGAGAAAGCATGTTTTTATTTACATTTTATTAAAAATTGCATGTTTTATACATTTTTTTATTATTGAGGTATTAATGCTTTTCTCAGTAATCAATGGTGATGAGCTCTGAGCCTGTGAAGACGGAAGGCCTCCTTGCCATCACCCTAATCTTTCATTTCCGTTGTGGATTCGCTATCAGATTCAAGCCAGGGCTGACGGAGCCGCTCCAAGACGCTGATATTACAATAACACGGTCAGGAGAATCATTTTGGAAAGATTACTTTCAGCCTAAATCTGCTGGTGGGATGTTGAGAATGTTTTATTCTTTTTTTTTTTCCCAACATTAAGAGACGGCTATACCAAGTCACCGTTCACCTCCAGCTGCCAGTTCCAGTTCCAGACTCTGAGGATTTGTTCAAATCTTCCTGGACCTTAAGAACGATGAGAATCTATCCGCAACATATTTCATCATCATCCATCATTCCATTCTTCAAACAATAACACTCAGCTCTCCTCTCCCCACTGGAAAACTGGATCCGTTCACCTGTAGACCTTTCAAACCTTAAAGCTGCAGTAACTTTTATTAAAATATATTTTTTATATATGTGTTGAAGCTGTCACTACGTCGTCACAGTATAACCCAAATAATCTGTGAAACAATCCGGCTCATGTGCCTTCTTGCAGTGCTAACTGGAAACAACCAATCAGAGCCAGGGGAGAGTCTTAGCACCGTCAATCATGCCCGTGTGTGCGCGCTGTCTTTTCAAAGATGATCTGTTTCATATTATACTGCCTCAACATGGTCATTGTTTTAACAAGTATGTAAAAAAATGATTTTTTGTTTTAAATAAAAGTTACAAACTGCAGCTTTAGCGTAATGTCCAAATTGTGTTCAACTGTAGAGTCTCATCCAGACCAAAATGACACCAAAGTGGAACCTTGGCTCAGTTTATTGGACAGCAGTTGTGATTATCACCTCAGAAACTTCATGTTTTGTGTGAAGTCACACAAACTATCAAGACAGCAGCCTCTTCTGCTCCCATCATGTAAAAGCATATTCCACAGCATTATCTCGCACTGCAAATAAATACGGATTTACATTTCTTAGTAAGTTAATTGTATTTTTTTATATAATTTGTGCCAAACTTATTGGCACTCCTGGCAATTCCTCTACCGTCAATTTAAGTGAATCTTATGTTCATATTTTACCTTACAAACTAATCAGTGATCTCATCGATTTATTCGTAATCCATGAATACACATCATTTGACTTAAAGGTCTATTTCCTCCAGCTGCTCTTCAAAATGGGAAAGGAAAGAAAACATACCATTGAAGAGGTGACTGTTGATTTCCATAAATATTCACATAGCTAAAAAAATGTAGCTACTTCTAACAACACCAACTCTTAAAGGCCTTTTCTGTCCTACCATTCCAAACCTAAACATGTTGGTTGTTTACATTTGGAATAGTAGGACAGAAACATTAGATTTTTTTTTCTTTTTGCCAAAATCACTGTTGGCAAAAAAACGACCCATACTGTTATTTCTGGAAGGTGTCGAAATGTCTTTGCCCGACTCTGGGTGCCACTAAGTGTGGCACCGTCTAGGTTTATTTTTCTTCTCTATACAAAACAGAAGCTAAACGTGAAAAACGAAGGTTCACGGGATCCATAAAAATAACCATTATTACTGACAACATTTTTTAGAAGCTTGCAGAGGAGCTTTGGTGTAGTTAAACATCTTCACACTGAGAGGGCGGAGAAAAACAGGTCCATTTCAGCACTTCCTGTCCTGTAACTTTCGTCCATTGTGCCCCTGCACAATCTGTCCCCGGCACAACTCCCTTCCTGAGCTCGGGACAGTACGTCGAGCTGAGTCCGACCCAAACCTTCGTCTTCCTCTCCTCTAATATGACATCTGGCCGGCGTGGCTGGCATCTCTGCTGGAAAATCCTCAGTGAGTGAGCTCATATGGGCAGGAAAGGGCAGGAAGTGGAATTTCCTTGCCAGAACTGACCTCAAAAGATGCTGTAATACCTGCATCACCAAAACCCAGGATGTGAATCTGGAGGGAGCGCCGAAAGGAACAGGATCAGGAGCTTTGTACTAAGGAATTTCTTTCAAGTAATTAATGGAAACGTGTATTTAAAAATATATATCAAATATCCCTAAAAAAACCCAGTAAATTAAGTAGAGCTGAAACGATAAGTCGGATTCATCATGATTAACTGATTATTGAAATAATCGTCAACTAATTTAGTAATCAATTAATCATTGGGTGGAGTATACAGACACATAAAAACAGCATTTGCTGAAAAGAACACAACATATCCAGAGCAGTACTTAAGACAAAACTGTTCAAAAACGTCATACAGGTTGCATTTAAGATAAAATACAAATAAACACATTTGTCTGTAAATGTGTTTTAACCAAAACTCCTCAAGTGGCAGAGTTAGCTTCACCTGGCTCAGATTTGCTAAAGGAATAAAACTGTTTATTTTCTCATTTAAAAAAGGAATTCAATTATTTGATTATTTGCATCTTTTAATGTATTTGCAGTTATATAAAAAGTTATATAAAAGAGAGGATAAATGAAAAATCTGTAGAATGTCTCTTTTTTCCATCCAATTAATCTATTAACCCTCAGAATAATCGATTCATCGATTACTAAAAAATTGTTATTTGAAGACCTAAAATGAAGTAATACAAGATAACTAAGTGTGACGTGGAAGACATGGATTTACTTCTGAAAGATGACATTATTACTCAACTACTGACTGATGACTTATATTGTCTTGTTGCCTATAAACACAAAGAGTGACAGAATAAAACCAGCAGTAGAGAGTTACAGTAAAGCCTCTGGGTGGGTCATTTCTTCCCTGACTTTCTTTCAGTGTTTTTGGTAAACACTCGTCATCATGGCCACTAGTAAGAACAAAAACAACTCCTCCGCTACCCTAATCATCTTCAGCTCATTGTCACCCACTTCTACTTCAAACTAGAGTTCAAGTGTTTCACGAAGCAACCAATGAATTTCTCAGGTTTCCTCTCCCGATACCTCTGCCCACTTTATCTGGATTTTATTATTTAGACCAAATGAGCCTTCGATGTTTTTCCATCTCAGTGTTTATTTTCCTCAAAATAACGGGTTTGTTTATCAAAAATAACGAATGACCTTTCAAACCCTTCTGGTATAATTATTTGAAATTTTCTTTAATATATCGAACAAATAAATTAAAGTATATTTTACTTCTATTATATATATGTAGGATATGTTATTATCTATTTCAGATATCTTAAATTAACAAACTGAATAGTCAGAATGACAATGTCATAAAAAATACGTAGCATGTGAAATAAAATAAAAAACTATGAAAAAAAAGTAATATGCTCCAAATAGAGGTGTCATGGTCTAGTTGTAGAATATATATATATATATATATATATATATATATATATATATATATATATATGTATATATATATGAAGGCATATATTGAAGGCATATATATATTTTATATATATATATATATATTGTACATATATATATATATATATATAATGACTATAAAAGTCCAGACAAGAAATCAAAACCCAGCTACGTAGAAGAACGATTGTGTGCGCGCGCATGTGTGCACGCGGTGTAAGTATGAGGTTGTTAATGGCGGTGGGCGGAGCTTGGTGACGCCGCCCTGATTTGGATGTGTGTGTGTGGCGGTGAATACAGGCGGAGCAGATAGAGGATGGAGCAGAGGGACCGAGGAGCAGCCGCCTCAGATCTCATGCCCGAACCATCACCTTCCGCGCGAGAGGATTCGCCTTCACTCCACGCGCAGAGTTTGGATTCCGCTCGCGTTCATTCGCGTCCTCTCTTCGCCGCTGACAGCAGCCGCGCGTCGGTCCGCTTCTGCCGTCTGACTGTGAACACAGCGCCGGTTCTGGCTTTTATGTCCCAGTGAAATTCTACTGAAAAAACAAAACAAAACACAGTGTGATACGTTTCACGCGAGGCTTCACACATTCAGCTGGACTGCGAAGTCGCTCTTCCAATCGAAATGGATGAAGACCATCATGGTAAGAATGGTCTCACTGGTTTCCATGGATGATGGATGATGGATGATGGATGATGGATGGATGTGTGAGTCAGTCAGTCAGGGAACACAGTTCAGGTGCTTATTTAGGTTTTACACCGAAAAAACACAAACGGAATGAACTGTCGCCTAATCCCATTTAGAAGGCAAAACAAAGAGCCTAACAGCTTCATTAGTGTTCATTTTCACTGCTGCTGTTTTAGAAACGTCAAAGTAATGAAGAGAGAGAGAGAGAGGGAGGGAGGGGGGAACATGTTTGTTCCCTCTCCATCAGTCTGACGTTTTTCAGCTGGGCTTTGATGTATCGCTCACTATCATCTGGCGCCATTTGAAGCCTGCAAACTGGTGGGGATGATAAACTGAATGATTGGCAGCCCTGCAATAGCTAGTGTCATGTACAACAAGTACAACCTCCGTCAACTTTTTCACATTTTGTCGTGGTGCAACCACAAACGTCAGTGTAGAAATGCTTGACAGCAGTAGTAGATAGTCACAGATACTATTAGTACACAGTAATAGAAGAACTGCCATCCTGAACACACCATCCCCAAGGTGATTTTTGGAAACGTCATGCTGCTGCACCAAAACCACTTGTGGTACTTGAATTACTTCTTAAGAGATGCGCCATTTATTTTTTTGTAAAGGATTTAATGCGATACAAATTTTAAAAGATGCAAATGAACAGATTTTTTGCAGCAGCTTTCTATGTGAAAGTTTTACATGATGGCGGCCATATTGGATGTCGGGGTTGTTGACAGACGTCCAACTTCCTGGCTCAGAATTCAAATTTTGAAAGGTTTTGGATTGATTTTCAAACACCTAACTTGGAGGTTTGAACATCTGAGTAAAAACTGTTATGTGGATGAAATGGAGTCAGATTGTAAAGAACGTTTGATGGGAGACATTAGAGAGCAAAGAAACTTGTACGATACGTCAATGAGGGAATATAAGAACATTCAGAGAACAAAAACTACATGGCAACAGATAGCTCAGACCCTAGGTAAGCACTGTGGAATTGTGGGAAATGCAGGAATTTTTCACAAGAAATGTATTCATTTGGTACTCTCCACTTTGAAACTTCAACTGTCCGGGAAGTGTGTGTGTGTGTGGAGTCCGTGCAGCTAATGCAATACACACAGTATGCTGGAGTATGTGGGTATTTTTATTCTGGCAAATTAAAGAAGGAAAACATTGTGTGTCAATACATAGATATGCTCAAAATTGTATTTCATTGCACTCAATCCATGCTGGCCATTTTAGGGAAATCGTCTTAGTTCACTGTTGTTATTTTATTGAGACAGATCAATTTAAATTCATGTAATAACTGATGCATTTTGTGTTGTTACTTATAATTATAAAAGATACAGCTGAATTAACTGGAATCCGTATTGGCAATTCAGGGCTAGGCCTGAACAATAAATCAATGACAATATATCAATAATACAATAGACATGTGATCAATATCAATAGATAATACATCTGATAGAATGTTCAATAATTTAACTGCACTCCGATGCAGAACCGCTCTGCATTCTGGGGGATGTAGGCAGAGGTAAGGCTTTAGCTGCTCAACCTCTCACAGCGAGCTAAGCTAGCTGAGTGGCATCAACTAACTCACCCACTCTTTGGTTACCTGGCAACAACCTGTTGAGTAATTAGCATTTTCAGGTTTCACCACTGTGCCTCATTAGTGTCTAAAAATAAAAAACAACAGTGTGGAGATGAAACTGTAGATGAAAGAGGAAAGGTCACACCACCGGTTTGGCAGTATTTCAGATATCTAAAACAAAAAGACTGATCAATAATTATCAATATTGACTGATATCAAATGCCTATATCATGACATGTTTTTATGCTGTATCGTCTGTATTTTGGGCTTTACAAAATTGGCACTTGGAAATCAGATCAGTGCATATTTGAGTAAAATCTTTAAACACGTTAAAGTTCGAAGATTCAAACCCGACTCTCAGCGTCACCGATCGTGACTTTGACGTACGGTGTGATGCAGACGTGTCGCTGTGTTAAAGTTTAACCTGTGCGGCAGCGGCAGTTATCGTTGCATCGCTATGAAGCACGCTCTGACACACGCAGCATGTTTCTGGGCTGATAATCCAAACCGCCTTGTGGGGCTGAAGGCTGCGGAGGAAGCATGGTGTAAACAAACAGCTGTAGTCTGATAACAACGCGACAGTTAAACTGAGAGACCAGCAGAGCCAGGAGGGACGCTCACGCCACCTTCCTATGAGCTCACCTGCATGACGGAAATTCATCTGATTCAAGCAATGCGTCTCTGTTTTGTAATAATATTCACAAACTAACAAAGCAAGAGTTACATCAAGAGTTACATCTCAGTGAGTCTGGGTGATAAGCAGTCAGAATCAAATGAGCATAAAGTTTGTTCTTATCGATCTGGGTCATGTGACAGGAAGTGAGAGAGAACAGAGGCATGCTGTCCATGTAGAGGCAATCATTAACACAGCTAACTGTGAGTTCTGTTGAGTCTACACACACACACACACACACACTGTCACACCTCACTTAACATCGTTCACGACCGCGCTTTGATACGCAGGTTATCACAACTTTGGCACTTAGCGCTGCTATATCTGGCTCTGCCAAACACCCTGAGTTTAATAAAGACGAACCTGGAGCTGCAGCCTTTAGTGGGTCGGGGGGAGGGGGGGTCTGCTTCCAGTTTATAGACCTATGAAATGGGATTGGGTTAAGTTCAGGCTGACAAACATTTTACTGGATGAAGGTGAGCATCAGACCACAAGCAAAAGCGGCCATTTTTCTGGAACTGAGTGGAGCTTTGTAGGTCTGAGGGGAACCTGCACTGAAAAAACACAAAGTCTTACAAAGTTACAGTATTTTGATCTAGTTTCTAGTGCAAATATCTTAGAACACTTGAAATAAGACAAAACTAAGTTACAAGTAACCTTTCAGCAAGATATAAGGTCTTGTTTTAAGTAAATAACTCATTAATTTTGATGGAAAAGTACTATTTTCCATTGACAGATTATTTCACTTATAGCAAGACATTTTCCCATGTTATCAGTGAAATAATCTGTCAGTGGAAGCAGTACATTCTCATCAAGATTAATAAATTATTTACTTAAGACAAACTCTTACATCTTGCTGAAAAGTTGGATTAGTTTTGTTTTATTTCAAGTGTATTAGGAAATTTGAACTAGAAACTAGACCAAAAATACTTGGTAGGATTTAGTGTTTTTACAGTGTGTTGTTGCTGTTGAAAAAACAAAACAAACTCAAGCAGTGAGTGGAAATGGACAATTTTCACAGCTGAACGGCTTTTTCCCAAAAGAGCCGGACTAATCAAATGATTTTAAAAATGAGAAATGCAGGTTATGAAACTATTTGTTTTTCATTTTTTTGTAAGTGGTAAACAGGGTCAAACATACGCAGTGGCTTACGGTCAGACTTGGCCGCAACAATTAATTAAATTCAGCTAAATAAGGCACGAGTGTCTTGGAAAAAATGGAATAAAACAAAAAATGTTCTCAGACATAAAAAAAAAATGTTTGTATTTGTACAGGGAAAATGAAAAAATTATTGCAATAATATTGTTTTAAGAAAATGAATTTGTGTGGCCTGTGAGTACTTTAAGTAAACGGGATCATTTTGGCACCTTTATGCAAAAAGGTTACATGCACCGCTTTAGATACTTAGCACGCTCATGTTTCAGTAATTGTCTTTGCCAAATCACCATCACTACTCGTTTGACATTAGAGATTACAGACTTTTTTTTTAATGCCGTCTCCATGGGGAATGTATAATTTGTAACACAGAGGCTTGTTTTTGTTAGCTGCTCTTCAAACTGGAAAGTCAAGAAAATATGTGACTCAATGAGGCCGGGGTGTGCTGATTTTTAGAAAATGGCTACTGAAAGATAGTTTATCAAAGTTTGGACACCCGTGTTGTAAACTATGAGCCGGACCAACGTGATACTCGGCTGCGTTGCGCTCACTAATCAGAGTTGGCGCGTCTCTGTTGTTTGTGTGCCGCAGAGCAGACGGGGCCTGGCCTCAGCATGGAGGAAATCATCAGCAGACTTGAATAGTTTTTTATATATATATATATAACTCACAAGTCTAATTTTAGCAACATTTTATAGTTGGATGGAGAAGTGGGGGAGAAGAAACACAAAAGCCAAACTGGTGTGGGAAGCAGAGTAGTGAATGTCTGGATGGAGGCCAGGGTTTGTCACAGCTGGCCTTCCTGAAGTTTCTCCGCTCTGCAGCGTCAGCGCGGAGCTTCATTCGTTCAGTATGTGGCTGTGTTCTCCTCCACAGCTCCACTGTCAACGGCCTCACTGCAAAAATGTCAAATCTCACCACTTACTTTTTAGTCCAGTTTCTAGAGACGCACCGATCCACGTTTTTCACTTCCGATGCAGATTTCTGAGGTTCAGTGTCGATTAGAAACCGAAAAACAGCTGAATTCACTGAAAACATTTCTATTTTTTTTAAACACGGACATAAATGTACTGAATTACAAATTTATTTGATAATTCGGTACCAGTGCAGCACACTGAAATACAGCTACAGCTTCACAAGCTTGGTCAAACATGTAAAAACAACTTTAAATTATTCAGTGAGCGCATTTAGGAGTAGCACAACCAATGTAAAATAAATAATAAAGAAACTGACCAAAACAATAGGTTGACTGCTTTGGGCAAACATGTAAAAAATTGTCCTTCCTTCACATTTCTTTAAAATTTGAAGAAAGGTTGATTTTGATTGTACTAATTGTACTCAGGAAGTACAATTAGGAATTCAAAATATGATTTAAAGTAAATAATAAAAAATATTGGATTGATGCATCTTTACGTTAAATAAGACAAAACTAACTTATAGTTAACAAAAAATACCTTTCATGAAAAATTTTGTGTAGGTTAGTTTTGTCTTATTTCAAGTATTATAAGATATTTGCACTAGAAACTAGACCAAAAATAATAGACTAATAAAGACTTTTTTTTTGCAGTGTTCGCTGTAGAAGGACACTTGCTGAAATGTTTGTCCTCGTCGTTCTCTGATCATGGGAAACCTTTTGTCTGTTCTCGAACCTTCGTAGCCACAGATTGAGCGTTTGCTGAAATAACAAATCATATCAGGCTGCAGCAGGCCTGCATTATCACCAGGAGCTTTAATGGTGAAGAGTCACAAATGCACAACCCTTCCTTTGTGATTTTCCCATGAAACAGCATCACTAAAAGCTTAAAAAAAAGAAAATAAATCTCATCTCTCCTCAGACTTTTCAACAATCACCCCCCCGTGGACTTAATAACCATCTAATTGTGCGCGATTATTTCCCAAAAAATTTCCGATCACATTCGCCCTGGCGGGCTTGAAACCCAAGATAAAGCAGTTTTGGAGAGTCAGACGGCATGCGTGTCACTTCTTGGCGGTCGCAGCGCTGCAGTTCTGGGGGAGATTAGTTGCTAAGAGGGAAAAGTTGGTGTAATTAGGGTGTGGAGCTTGTTGTGGCTACGGGGCGAGTACGTGGGAGGACGTCAGGCTGTCAAACAGGCTGGAGCTGAGTGGGAGGCCGGCCAGCGGGGAGGAACTGGTTGGTAGTGAACAGAGTTGGGTACTAACTAGTAACCTTTTTGAAAAAAAACACTTTTAAGAGTATTTTTACTACACTGTACTTTTTACTTTTACTTGAGTAATTTTATTATGAAGTATTGCTACTCTTTCTTTAGTAAAATGTCTGGATTCTCTACCAACTGAATAAAATGTTTTAACCAAAAATTTCACCAGACACACACCTGCAGTTTTTGTTAAAGTTTCATAAGTTTTATATTGAAAGAAACAGATTTGGAAAAGGAAATATTTTGCCTGCTTTTGTCATTTTTTCTTTTCTCCTCTGGTAGTGAACGACTCGTCGAAAGTCAAATCCCAACTAGAACATCAGTTTTTTTCCCTCTCAGGTGCTTCATGTCACTTCTACTAAGGCATAGGTCTAGTGATGATTTATTTATCCAGCTATTTTGGCAGACGTTAGCCTCGTTGTGAGCCAGTTTGAAAGATTAGAGTTCAGAGAAACGGCTGTAAAGAAGCCAGTAATGAGTTTATCTGCATTGTCTTCGTTCTTTGGAGAACCTAGACAATGGTTCTCCCCGCTGAACAGGAAGTTAAAGTTTCTATTTATGGCAAGCCGATTTGGACCCCTGATTGTTTTCACTGAGTCTGCACCCTAATGGGGTCAAAGGAAGATTCATGATTTCTTGAAACTCCTTCTAAAAACATTCTAAGCTACCTGTTTTAACAGGCAGGTATATTTGCTTCAACACCAAACATACCTTAATACGCGTTAATGAACTACCCAAGATCTCTTCTATCTCTTGTTCTTGGTGGTACAGCCAATGAGTGGCAAAGAAAATGAATGGCTCTCCTGGACTGGCTGCTTTGCAAATGGAAACCAGTAGCATTGTGTATTTCAGTTTCCAAAGCTGGATTTTCTTTGCTCTGTGAAAAAATAATTGTTCCCTTGAGTTTCCCAGAGAAATCCGCAAAAAGGTGAATCTGCGAATGCTGAGCCGCTAACAGACGGGAGGTCCGCTGACTCACTAAACACGGACCGGAATAATCTGCATTAATTATGATCCTTTAAAACAAAGTTTATAATCTGTGAAACCTCCACTCTAAAACAGGGGGTACTATAGTTTGTTTTTGTTTTTTTCTTAAAATTTTATCTTGTCGTTGAGCTGGATTTATCGTCGCACGGCTAGCAGCCACCCCCGCTAATGATTGGCTAATTAGCGACACGTGTTTGCAGCTCGCCCTCTGATGTCCCATAAGAGCAGCGGGGGTGTAATTACTTTTTCCCACGCTTGTGTCGACAGTCATGGAAACATTTTACCTAATAAAACAATAAAAATAAAAAAACCTATTTTAGCTTAGACAAATGAGACTCCTGTGTGCTATGAAGCGAAGGCGCTATGAGGTGCTGAAATATGCTCTTTACAACCCCAGCGGTTGACCCAGAGGGCGGGCGCTGTTGTTTAAAGGCTTAAGGGATGATGTGAAAATTATTTAGACTGCGAAGATTATAGGTTTTGTGGTCCAAACACAGAACACCATACCACATGTAACAAGGCCAAAGCACAAACACGCAGACAGTGGCGACGCGAGATGTGCAGGGATTGAGTCGCAGCTCAAAGAGGAGACTACATATGGAGCTGATTAGAAAAGAGTCTGCGGAGGCTTTCCTACGTGTTGCCATCTCTATGGCATTCTGGGTGTGTGTGTGTGCCCGTGTGTGTGAGAGACATTGTATCTGGTTGTAGGGCAGTGTTTCTGCTGTTGTAAACAGAGCAGGCAAAGCTTTTGCCTGGAATTATTACGCGGCGGTGTAAGTAGGAGGAGAAGCTCTTAAAGAGCAGGATGGCGAGCAGAGATAAAAAAAAAAAAATTGGCATGACAAATGAAATCAGGGAGCAGCACTGAGAGACAGCAGCAGAGATGCACTGGATAATCTGCACCTAACGTCACGGGAAGGAGAATTAGGAGAGGGCGAGGTCGGGGTGGGGAGGGGCACGGAGGCTTCAGGGGCGACGTGTTTTTCTTGCCTTCTGGCTGAAGACCAATGGGGAAACACCCAGCTTCATCGCACCTTGAGTGTCTAATGAGTGGGTCAGTTTTCACTCATAGTTGGAACAAAGCCTCCAGCTTTACTAGACGAGACGATACATGACATTTTCGCAAGACATAAACTAGAGATGCACCGGTCTAATATGGTCCTGATATTGAAAACAGTTCTAGATCAGGTTTCAGTGACAATGTGCCCGACCCATGAGGACAGATCTATGAAGTTTACTTCTATGCTTTGTGCTCTGAGTGACGTCATGCTTTATTATTTATTTTATATTATATTTAGAATTCCTAATTGCACTTTCTAAACCATTTGAAATGTTTGTTAATGCAAAGCAGTCAACCTATTAATTTAGTCAGTTTCAGTTTCCTTATTATTTATTTAACATTGACTGTTATACTCCTAATAGCACTGACTAAACAAATTAAAGTTGTGTTGTTTTTACATAGGGCTGGACAATAAATCAATAACTATATATATTGAAATAGATACATAATCAGTATTAATACATAATGTGTCTGATAGAATTTTCAATATTCAATATATAGTATATTCACTGACCTTCAGTCCAGAAATTCTGGGGGATGTAAGCAGAGAAAAGAGGCCAGTTATGAGGCGACGGGGCTCAAACCTGCTCAATATGAAATGCTTTTATCGTGATACGTTTTTCATCCAGATAGTCCAGCCCTAGTTTTGCATGTTTGACCAAATTTGTGAAGCTATTGGTGTGTTTAAGTGTGTTGTACTGGTGCACAGTTATCAAATGCATTTTCAATTCAGTAAATTTATGTTTGCCTTTAAAAAAAAATGTGTTGAGTCTATTCAAGCACTTTCTTTCTTTCTATATCGGCCGATACTTAACCTCAGATATCTGTATCGGTATCGGAAGGGACAACAGTGTATCGGTGCATTCCTAACACAAACGCCTGATTTTGGCAGAAATCAGCAGCTGATTTCTGGGTTCATCCTTATTGGATTTTCCAGATCTGTAAGAAAAAAATTTATTTCAACTTGTGCTTGAGAGTAGAGAATTGCCTGTGTTTGTGAGTGAACACATAGTTAACTTGGATCACACACACACCCTGTGAGAGGCCAAAAGAAAAACATCAATCTCACTCCTTTTCAGGCCGATCAGATCTTCAGATTTTGGGTTAGTTTAGGGTCAGGGTTGCTTTGGCTGCCATCTTATGGTCGCATCTTATTGAATCAAATGTTGCCATAGGAGCAGATGCTGAGCAGATGTGTGATATAAAGAGCAGATAACGTACAGACCACCTCCCATGCAACCACACCACGCATACACTGGCACAGTAGGAGGTCCTTTCAGAAATTGCAGATTAACCAGCAGATCAGTGTAGAATCTGAGCCCCAGATTCTGCCTGTAACCCCAGAGTTGGTTAACAACTAAAGGTCATAATAGCTCCCCAAATCTCTTCAGTCACGCAAAGGCTTGGGATTTTATACTGAAGTATTATTGAACAATCTGCAACACAAACATAATGTGATAATGCAGGACGGAACGTTATCACCGTATGTAGGCTGAAACTGCCTATGGTGTGGAGGTACAGCTGAATCTCATCTGGCATGTATGCAGGAAGTAAAGACGGCAGAGCTTACCGAGTTTTGTGATACATTGATTCAGTCACGTATTTGCTGCTTTTAAAATGTAGAAATCAAGACGTATTTTTTTGCTAGTTGTTAAAAGTATTTTTCTGGTACTGTAAACAGGGAGGGTCCAAGTTTATTAATCAGGCAACAACTTTGCCCGATGCAAAACTCTGACGGTTTGCATGAACAAGAAGACTCGTCTGCTGCTCTGTTTCCATCCAACTGTAATCCGAATTTAAATGAACTTTTAAAATGTGGATAAAAAGAAAACAAAACAAGAAAATGTAAGCTAATTGTATTTCTATCTACTGGTTTGGAGCGAATCAATCAGGTACACAAAGTGTAATTGTTAACGCTACGCTGGGCTGTGATAAGCAGGAAGTAGAGGTTGCTAACTAGCATGGACCTAATAAAAAATTAAAAATGGAGAGTCCTCCCATCTGAGCTGGAAGTTTGGACATTGTCTGGGTTTCGTTCCTCTGGTAAGGCACAGACACTCCAGTGGATGGAGGCATTCGCTTCCTCAGAACTTATTTGGTTCATGTGTTTCCATTTCCCCTTTAGCACATCGACACTTTTTCCGAAAAGCCAAAAACCACTTGAAGTGAGCGTAAAAATATTTAGCGAAATTGATGGAGTCATTTAAAATTTTTCCATTTCCATCAACCTTGACTTCAAAATGCGCATAAAAAAACACTGATGGAATCATGGTTAATATGGAAATTGTTAGTGTGGAAAGAAGACTTAAAGTTAGCTATTGTCATTTTAAAACGAAGCTAAGCACAGCACTAACTATGTCCTGTGTTTCCTTTGTAGGCATCAAGTTCTATGTGTTAGATTAGGAACCTCACAATTAAGGCAAGTACCTCCACTAACTGTAAAAGTTCACAGAGACCAAAGTTAATATATGCTAAAGATCTGTGATTCATTGATTGATTGCTTATTGTGACTTGTTTAACTTTACTCTGTGCTGCTAATTGTGATATTTTTATGCTATTTTACTCTGCGTCACTGAAGTTAAATAGGTTAAAGTGGAACTGCAGCCATGCAGAGAGAACATCTGGTTGCATGGAGTCTGTGCGCTGAACTTCCGCCTATTGGGCTTAATCGGCGTCGGGGAGGGTGAGTGTGTGTGGGATTAGTGCCAGCAGGCCGTGGTGTCTTTTGAGCCCCTGTGCGGTCCCGCCACATGTCGGACTGTCTGTGCGAACGACCCGTGCCGTAACACAGAGCATGTCTCAGAGGGATTTGGGACAGCGGGCCTCAGATTAGAATCTGGATCCAGCGGAGGTTTTCTCGTCTTCCACACACGTGACCCGGCGCGCTCCAACGCCAAGCTGGGTAACAGGGTTACCTGTTGGTCTACTTAAAGCTCATCCACTTGTAATATTATTACAGAGGGTAAAGTTGCTAGCTTAAAGCCAGTGAATCTGGATGATTCTCCTCTTAGTCCACGTCGGATGACTGCCAGGGTTAAGTGAGCGTGGGATTTTCACTCTGTGCCGGTTTTAGTGAAATCCCTAAATCACTTTTTCATCGCTTGGCAATTGGAACACAACAAACAACCTAAATTTGGATTATTGTGTGACCATATGGAGGTCTGAGTTGTTTAAAGTGACTGATGGTATTTTGTGCAGTAAAGCCTCTGGCTCCAGTGGGTGGTCAGTAGCAGTTGTTAGTTTTGGGTGTGAAGAGCAGCAGGGGATTAGGCCTTCAAAGTAGAATTTGAGGGATTTTTTGGGGGGAATTTACTGGAGGCTCTAGTTCTTGGGGGACGCGGTTTGAAGTTTCTAAGCCTCAGGAGCCTCTGTGAATTTCTAACCCCTCAAAGATTCGAGTTTTTTTTTCTGTTGCTCACATCCCACTTGATTTTCATTGGTTATTTATTGGTTCATTGGTTATGTTTTCTTTATAGTCAGTAGCAAAATCTTGTTTTTCCATTAAAGTTATGCTGCTGGGATGAGGTGTGTTTTTTTTCTTCTTCTTTCTTCGGCTGCATCAAAGTTTTTAGTATCAGTAAGGTGTTTAGAGGTTAATTCAGAAGAAGCACTCTGGTCCATCCATCTATTCTTTGTCAGGTCACAGGGGTACCAGTTTAAATAGGAAGGCCCAGAATTCCCTCTGTCCAGCTACTAGAGTCGTCTGCGATCATCACAGTGATTCCTCAGACAGTGGTACAAATAACTCACAGCAGAAAGTCAGAAAAGGCATATTCGGAACACTGTTGCTTTATATTCATATATTATAGGTTTTAGGGTGAAATTGGAAACAACGACAAGTTTCTGGTAGATATCCAATACTGCAAGCCTTCAGATACAGTAGAAGAAGAACAGGGCTATGCACCGCTGGAGTATCTCCTGGCTTACTTTAGTACAATACAATCCAGTCCACTTAGATGTTGTTAGCCTAATTAACTGCAGCTGCATCTCAGTCCCGTAGGCCAAATCCACGAAAGTTTCTCTCTACTTTAACTGTAAGTACAGAACAGTAGGCTAAAAGTTTAGAAGCGATTCCTTAAGTCCAACATCAAAGAGTTGTGTTAAACAGCCTTGAAACTTTCTGAAAGCTCTAATTGGCTTTAAAGCTCCACTCTGAGCGCACGCAGCAGTGTTGCATAAGAGCAGAGAGGCAGCCCGGGGTCAGCAGCGCTAATTAACGTCTTTGTTTTGCTACTGTCGGCCATTGTTCACTCATATCCCCCTTTGCTGTCTACTGAAAACTGTTCCACAGAGGAAACCCCACAGCGCTCTCTCCGCTGTACCTGCTGCTCACCATCACCACACACAACAGGGCGGGGAAACCCCTTCAGTGTTGTTTGTTCAACCATATGCAGCAACACTTGGCTAGCCCTTAGCTCACCTGTATGCTTCCTGGTGTGAGTTTAGTGGAAACTCCCACTAAATTCAGATTTTCCAAAAGTCAGCAGATATAAATTCATGAAGAAGTGAAATCTCCTTCATTTTTTTGAATCTGCTTATTGCCACACACAGAGCAGATTGCTCTAAATACATGCAGACTTAAACAAGTTCAGCCTAGTAATTTGGTATTTTGCAGCAGGTTGTAGTTGCTCTTTTTTTTTTTTTTGCCACAAACACAACAGCTGTTGACGTGATCTAAGAAAAAATATATCTATCTATCTATCTATCTATCTATCTATCTATCTATCTATCTATCTATCTATCTATCTATCTATCTATCTATCTATCTATCTATCTATATATATATATATATATATATTCAATGATTTTACTAATACATAGGAGAAATCTTTTATTTCTCTTGTCTTTGATTCATTTCTAAACCTTTAAGTGATGCTTACAAATCAAATTTAAAAATGTACTAAATGAGAAGATTGGTACATTTAATCCATGAGAAACTATAGATTAAATATTTTTAATATTAATATATTGTTATATCTTTAGATATAATGCAAATTATATGTAACGATTTCATAACATTTAATAAAATGTTGACATATAATCTACATAAATATAGATTATATGTCACAATTTTATGTATACAACTGTAAAATTGTTACATATAATAATTTTGTGAATTGTCAAATTCAATTATAGTAAAGTATAAAATGTTACAATTCTGTATTGTAACATAAACTAAAATGTAAAATTTTGTATTGCAAAATTATAAAATGTAACAATATAAGAATTGAAATATTTTTATATTGTGAATTGTGAATTTTCAATATTAGCTTGATGAATTTTCCCGTCTGTGTTTGGAGAACACTGGGGCAAACTGTGGCGAATCAAACAAGTTGGGTTAAGAAAAGTAAATTCATCCCCTCCACTCGCCTGTTTTTGCTGTGAGCGGTAAACACTCAGGCCGTGGGGGTCGGAGGTCGGCGGGGTGGTAGGCTGTGGTAAATTGCCAAATTGACATTTAATGAAAGAAAGCCTAATCTGGATTAGTTTTATTAAGCGCCATTTCCCCTGGGCTAAATGGAGACGGGGGGAGGGACGAGTAAAAACGCTTTTCAGCAGGAATAATTAAGAGTCTTCGCCTTCTCTCTTCCTGCAGTTAATTAAGACGAACATCCAGGCTCTTCATATTTGCCTCTCCAGCTGAAGGAGGAAGAACAGCTGCAGCTTTTCACTGAGTTCACAGAGTTTATGCTGGTCTGGTGCATTTTGGTGCTTGATCAGTCTTTGTTTTTCGTTTGACATGGAAAGTCAGATGTTTTTGGTAACTTTATTGCTCTGGCGAGACGCAGGAAGAGCAGAACGGAAAGAGATGTGGCAGCTGCTTAAATGAAAGTTAAAGTTAGATGTATTTTTTCCATCGTGTCTGTCTTTCAGTCCCAGAGGATCTGTCCCTGGAGGAGAGGGATGAGCTGTCCAGCATCCGGCGGAGGAAGAGGGAGCTGCTTGATGACATCGAGGTGCGTTTTTTTTTTTTTTTTTTTTTTGTTTTTGTTGTTGTTGCAGGAATCAGTCGCAGCACCAGCTGCTCGGGCCTCCATTTGTTATTTCTCACTGGGGTTTGCAACAGGAAACATTGAAAACGCAAAAGGCACAAAGTGAACGACGAGCCACTTCGTTTGGTGTCTCTATTGAGATTCTATTTCACCGTTCTTGTTTTAGATTCGAAAGAAGAAATCACAAATTTAATTGAGCACAGATATTTGTGCACTCCTTCAAGTTGGGTTGCTGCATAGAATAAAAACGAAATCTGCACTAAGGTAAAAACATAAAAACGGAAAGTAAGCAAAAAGACTGTACGGTTATTAAAAATGACATACTCAGGTTCAAAACTGAATGTTCCTGAGTAATGAGCAGGAAATTAGAAGAATGTACAAACTGTGCTCATATATTTATGAATAAGAAAACAACAACAAACTAATAGAGTTTGTTGGAAAGATGGTTCTATGAGCTGCTGGGAGGAAGGATCTGTGATTTTCCTTTGATCATTCAGGATGCAGCAGTTTGTCATTGAAGCAGTTCTTCTGTTCTTCTATTCTCTTTTCTATTCACAGTGATCTGGATTCATGGTGCCAAAAGTTACAAAATGTTTGTGGAAAAAGTCTTTCTGTTTTCCTTTTCTCTGTCCTTTGTTATCACTTATCACCTTTTCCAACAGACTGACATCATTATCTTTATTACTCATCTTCACTGCAGGGTTGATATAATCCAGGTATTCAAAAGACATTTAATTTCCCTTTATGATAAATAAAGTATTTTTGAATTGAATTTGGATTGAAATTTCATGGGAACCAGCGGCTCTTGGTCTCTCTTCCACCTCTCTGGGTCTATTTGCATGCTGTGGATGATGCAAATATCCCAACTGTTGATCTTTGTGCAGCCAGTTTCCTCATTCTACCTGATGTATGTCCCGGTGCTGAACGTCGCTCTGGTCTCTGTTTTGACATAAAGACAGAGAACCTCTGGATGATGATTGGCTTTCTTTCTCCCAGAGGCTGAAATTTGAGATCGCAGAAGTCATGACAGAGATTGAACAGCTGACGTGTGTGGGGGAAAGGTAGGTCAAAGTTCACGGTTATAGTTGCTTGGATATATTGTGCTAACTTGTATTTTATGCTTATAGTAGTTTCTGTGTATGGTTTCTCTTCTTGGTAGACCCTCTCTGTGTTTCCATAGGTTTTATTTGTTCAGATAGCTGTAAAATATATGAAGTATGCAGCAAGTTCTACAGTAGGTGTTCATACGGACAAAAAAGAATCATGTGAGTTTTACGACAAATTTTGTTCACAAAGAAAAAGGTTGAAAATTGTTCTCTTTGGGCTGTAAAGTTTTTCTAAAGTGACTCTTTGTTGGAAAATGCTTCTGTTTACATATGCAGACCTCTTTAATAAATTAGAGTGTTATATAAAAGTCCATTTATTTCAGTAACTCCATCACCAAGTGAAACACATTAAAGATTAATTAGACCGAAACTGATGTTTTGACACCTTTAATTCTCTTTATCATGTTGATTTTTCTAAAAGTTAATAAAAACACAAGATTAAAAATCATAATATTACATTAGACCAATAAAAATGTATTTAAAAAAACATATTGAAAAGTTTAATATCTGCTTAAAAGTCTTGTTTTTTAAACATACTTTTAAAATGAAACTCACCAGAATGTATAAGTTTATTCAATGTGAAAATATACGCTTGAATATGTCATATTGAGATTAGGTGATGTACATGTAAAAAAAATTATTTTATATAATTGTGAAGTTGAATGAAAAGCATATATGTTTGTTTTTTGTGTGGTAGAAAATGAATAAACCTTCTCCATGTTTAAAGATGGTGGTGGCAGCATCATGCTGTCCCTTTAGCCAGAACCTGGTCACAGTCCATGGATCATAGCTAGAGGTTTTGCGATGAAATGCTTTGGACCAATGCATATTCATGTGTCAGAATGGCCCAGTCAAAGTCCAGGCCTAACCCCCAAAGAGAGGTGAACCCTAACGATGGACGCTTCCAGAACCTTTTCATCCGATCTGACAGAATTTGAGCTGCTTTGCCGAAAACAAACAACCAAACTTTCCATCTCTACAAATCTGGTAGAGACGAAACGAAAAACATTTAAAAGATGTAACATCAGCAAAACGAGCGCGACACAAGATGAAATATTCAGATTTTTATCCTAAAACAATTTGAAAATTATATACACTTATTTGCATTTATTTATTTTTGTAAAATCAATTATCAAGCTGCATTTAGTTTTAAAATATATATGAAAATCTAAATGTGTCGGCACAAAAATATGTCTTTGTATGGGATTCATATCCTGCAGCCTTTTGCATAGATAAGCTACACCAGCTGCTGTTGACAGGAAGTGTTGGCCGCACCGTTCTAAATGACCTTCATTTATTTCTGTTTGTTTTTTTCAGTTAACATAATTACAATCTTTGTCATTTTCCCCTCTTTGCTCCAGGTAGAATTATCCCAGTAAATCGTTCATATTTTAATGTCATATTCACGTCTGCTTTGGTCTAAATGAAGCTCGTGTGTGTGTGTGTGTGTGTGTTGCAGCAAAACGTCCCAGAGGAACAAGCAGATCGCCATGGGCAGGAAGAAATTCAACATGGATCCCAAAAAGGTTCGGTGTTCTGTTTCCATCAGAACCGCCAGGCTCAGACTGACTCAGCCGTGAGAACAAATATAAACAAGAATAAATAGATTCAATAAAAGCTACAAAAATATATATATTCCTGTAGTTTTATGGAAGGTATACAGAAACAGCACAATAATACAAGATATTCCTAGAGGATTAGGAGAAATAGAGTATAGTTTCTCATGTAAGATATTCATATAATCCATACTGTCACATGTATTTTGATATTAGAGTATGTTGACGAATAGCATAAAGGAGAGAAATAAAAAAAAGTGTAAACCTCTTCTTCTTTTCAGACAAGTATGGAAGCTAAAATGACTGATTCTTATGTTCCAAAAGAGTATTTTTTGTGTGTATTTTTTATTTATTTATTTGTCTGAATCAAATAAAGAAGAAGAAAGAACTCTGTCGTTTCCACGCGGGGCTGAGATGAACGTGCTCGTGTTTTTGTCGTGTCTCTCTCTCTCCTGCAGGGAATCCAGTTCCTGCTGGAGAACGACCTGCTCCAGAACACTCCGGAAGACATCGCCCAGTTCCTCTACAAAGGCGAGGGCCTCAACAAGACCGTCATCGGGGACTACTTGGGCGAGCGGTGAGGGAGAAAATCCTCTTTGCATAAGATTTACACCCACCGTTGTGATTTAAAGAAGCAGATCACTGCCTGTGTCGACTAATTAAGGAGAAGATGACTAAAGCTGCCGTGGAAATGAAGCTCTGAGACGGTGTGGGTGTTTTGTTGTGTGAAGCTCCCCATATGGACTTAAAGCTGGTAGAAAAAACAACCATCTAGCTCCTCTCACCGCAGGCCTGACTGTAAAAATACTAAAAGTCAAAAGTTTAACAGGAACAAGGCTTATGAGATAAAGTTAAGACAGTTAATTCGGTGTTAGTATGGGTGGGCGATGTGGGCTTAAAGTTTAATCACAATATTTTACTGTGATAACAATAAAAATGCCAACAAGAACCATTAATTACTCCTTTTTCAGATAACTTGTATGACTGCAGCTGTGTCTCCGTTATAAACGTACACAGACTTTATCAATATTCAGCTACTGTCAAAATAAAACATAATTTTGCTATTTTTGTGTTTCCATGAAATGGGACGCAATTAAATTTCCTATCTGTTTACAAACTGTTTCCACATGAAAAATCTCTAAATTTGCTCTAATTTAGAGATCAAATTTTGACTTAAATATTAAGACAAAAATTACTCCCAATTTTTGTCTTAATATTAAAAATGCAAACATTTGGCTCAAATGTCTGATTTGCTATAGATTTAGAAAGTGCACCAACAAAACCCAAACATGTTTGGCAAACAAAAATTGTGTTCTGACAGAGGAGGCGGTGAGCAGCTGCAACCAGACCAGCTGTTTGGAAAGGGGAGGAGCTCATTTGCATATTCATGAAGAAGCGTCGTGCATTTTAAATGAGTCCCAGATGCAGAACCACGTCGCAGATGTTTAAACGCATGAAGGGATTATTTTCAAACTATCAATCACATCAACCTCAGCAAGAAACAGAAACATTAATATTGAAAAGTTGTGTGGTTGAGATGTGTGTCACTATTGGGACTTTTTTTGTACTGTTGCTTAGAAAAACATTTTTTGATTTCTAACATTTAAAAAAACCCATGTTGTTCTGAAAACACTAGCCAGCAATAATTAGCAAACAGCTGGTGGATCTGCACATCTGCTGAGTTCATTATAGGAGCTACTTCTCAGAGCAACGCTGGTAAAAACGTTGTTAAAGGGTTAATAGAGGAGCCATGTTGTGATGACTTCCTGGAGGCAGAGTTCCTTAAAGAGACAGAGACCCAATTTCAAGGTGCTACTATTCAAAGTCAAATTTCTTTTAAGTCATATTTAATATATATAGCATTTTTTTTAACAACCGAAGTTAACATAGTTATTTGATAGCGCTATAAAAATGTCACTTTGTGACTTGAAAATACATAATAATGCTGCTTTAAAGAGAAACGCCCTAAAACCGTTATCGGCTGATTAAAGCTTTACGTAAACCTGCAGGGTATCGGCCGATTTACCAGGGATTCAGATAACCGATAAGTGTAAAGGTGGACTCTAATGACTATAGAAGCTGGCTTGTTTTTCTGTTTTATTTATTTTTTTATCTTTATCTCCCAAAACCAAGAGAACAAAGACGGTGATGATTTCAGGTGTGCATTGTTCTGCACGGAGCTGCAGGAACGACTCTGCTTCTTCTGTTGTGTGTTTACCAAACAGCTAAAGCACATACCACTTGTGCATCTGTTTGTGCATTTCTAGTCAGACATTAGATGATTTAGTGAAGGCTTTATTCGCCAAGAGTCATCAAAGAGGCCACCTACCCACTGAAGCCACATGAAGCACAAGCTAAAGAGTCTGCACTCAGTAATTATCACTAATTAAACTAATACAAGAAGCAGGAACCTATCATTACACGCTGAGCAGTGGCCAAGATGAAGATGGGGAATCGTGCAAACGAGCTCTGATTTTTATTGTATTTTACTGTCAGCTTTACAAACAACTTTCTTCTCTCAACTTCCTTCGTAATAATGGCGTCTGGAAACATGTAAACCCTCGGAGGACAGGCGGCTTTAGGTGTGACGGACAGAAAGCAATAACTGCTCCACTCTGGCTGCAGTTACAGATCCAAACCAGCAATAAGCAGAAGGTCCACTCTCTGCCTCCGAATACAGCACAGAGTGTTATTGAAATGTGAGATTATTATTGTGTTCAGACACATGTTGGTTACAAGAATGCAAACATCTACGTCAAAATGGTTTTGGTTTGGCTTGGAGACGCACATGTCCAGGATTTTATACGATAAATATAATGACTACAGAAGCAGATAAACTTGTCTTCTGCCAGCCCTGAGCCGCCTTGGTAAACTAATGACAGAGAGCTTTAGCTTTAGCTTAGCGGAGCTTTTTGAACGTTTCTCCTCCAAGTCAGCCCGTTGTTTCAACTGCTTCCAGACCCACAGAACATCTGATCCAGTAGGATCAGATGTGCCAGTAGGATCCAGTAGGATCAGATGTTCTGCAGGAATGCAGAGGATGACTTTTACCCTGCATTCACATTAGCTCCGTTTCCATTTACCATAAAATTTAAATTACAAAAATAAATTTGCCAATTTGGAAATGCTTCACATTTTTGACAACAAGTTTTTGCGCCATCACCTCAATAACAGTTTTTTTAGCCTTATCAAAATTTCACAAAACTGCAATGGAAACTTTTTTTTTTTGCATCACGAGTCACGTGACCAACAGCTGGATGTTACTAGTGGTGGAAACCACAAAGAAGACGATAGGAAGTATTATTAGGATGATGGTTTATTTTTTGTGGGTGTTTTTGGACAATGTCCAGCTGGCTCCACCAGAGCTCTGACGGTATCACACAGATTATAAAAAGTTGTGTAATTACTGTAATTTCCCCAAAATGTAGCTGCTCCCAAGTAGGCAGGGCTTGTTGCTCCAACACCTGAATAAGACGCCTATCTCTCCTCTGATTGGCTGATAGATGATGAGCGTTGTGTTTTTCCACATTCGCAGAACATAGACAAACATTTACGCACATTATAATGGAAACACAGCTCTTGATTCATCAATGATCGACGAATCTTTACAAAAAATCAAACTCTAAATTCTCTTTTCTAATCTAGGGACGATTTCAACATCAAGGTGCTTCAGGCTTTCGTGGAGCTGCATGAGTTCGCCGACCTGAACCTCGTCCAAGCGCTGCGGTGAGAAGACAGATCTGCCCCCTCGCCTCGTATTCAGAGAGAAGAGAAGGTCTAATATTAAACACATCCTGTCACATTCTCCACTGTTCAGGCAGTTCCTGTGGAGTTTCCGTCTGCCAGGTGAAGCCCAGAAGATCGACCGCATGATGGAGGCGTTTGCCTCGCGCTACTGCCAGTGCAACCCCGGAGTCTTCCAGTCCACAGGTCAGACGAACCGCCACTTACAGATTCCTGAATGCTTCTCTCAGGTGTTCCGTCACAAAGCTGTCAGATGAGCTCCAGTAGCTCTTCGTGTGTTTCTCCAGCATGACAAGTGTTAGTATTGAGGGGGGAGGGGAGCGGCAGGACTGAGAAAACACCAGGAAACGTGGGAGATGAAAACAGACGTGTGTTTTTAGCCTTTTCTGTGTTCATATTGGTCCAACCTGTACAACGAAATAGCAACTAGTAACATATTTGAATGGGATTTTATTTTTATAAAAGATACTATTAATTCAAGACAAAGTAGCATCAGACAGTGAAGTGAGAGGAAGTGTTGTATCCATCACCTTTCACCGCAGTTACAGCTGTTGTCGCATTTTCTACAGTTCTTTTTCTAAAACAGCCGCTACTCAAGTACTAAACAACCGTCCTCCACTGCGAAGAGAGAAGAGCCAAACAAGATGACCGCTAACGTTAATTCAATATTTGGAAGATTGGCCAACACAGACTGAACATCCTTGTTCACTTCCTGTGATGTGTAAAATAATCGGGGAAATTTCAAGTGTTTTGAATATCTTTGCTAGCCGCTTTATCTGCAGCTGCACAGTAAACAGCAACAACAAACAAGGGTCATTCATTATTCAGGAAGAGTCAACCTGGCTGAGTGATACATGCTGTTGTGATAAACAAAGGCCTACAGCTACATCTAGCAGTGAATATTTAAAGGGCTTTTAGAGACCTGGTGAACAACAGCGGAGACGCTTTATCTGCTGAGACGTGGATGCACAGCCATTGGGTAAAAGAATATTAGAAAAGTATTGATAGCCTATTTTTTTTTTCTTTTCGTAAATTCCAGATTAAACAGTTTATTGAACCAAATGTACATGTTTAATCCCAGGCCTCAGCTGGAAAAAACTCCCCAAAAACGACAGGGACATTTTAATGAGTCAGAGTGGATGTGGGACAGAGCGTTACCATGGGACCCCGACTCTGACAATGCCGACGCACTGAGCTCATAAAAACAACATGATCGCAGGTCTTTAATTACCACCAGCACATGAAAGTGGCCTGTCTTCTCCTGCTTTGTGGGACTACATGAAAATTCCTCTTTCACAAACGTCCCCCTGCTGTGCTGTGTTCAGTAGAGAGAGGTTTTTTAATTATTTTACAAAAGGTGTGGAGAGGGAGGGCGGGGAGCTGAGAGAGAGAGACAATGGGACTGGAACAAACAGCCAGAGCATTATGAACTAGAACATTTCTGGAGAAATTTTAAAGGGGTCTGCCAAAGTGTGCGTGTCGGTTTGAAGCCAGCCGTCTGATGCTGAAAATTAGCAACAATACTGAGGTGAATTAAAATCTAGTCAATAGCATGTGGAGTATCATTATTATGTTGACTAACAGGGACTTACTCCATTCTGCATGACAACAATTGTGCATTTAACACAATTCAGCCTGTGAATTGGCTCCGTCCATCATCTGGAGTTGCTCTGTGAGAAACTCCAGATGACACGAGTGGAGGCCTCAACAATCAGCTGGATCTATGGCCACCTCACTAACAGACCACAGTTTGTGAGACTGAAGGACGGTGTGTCCAACCAGCTTGTCAGTAACACAGGAGCACCACAGGGCTCTGTACTCTCACTATTCCTTTTCACTCTCTACACTTCAGACTTCCAGCACAAGTCCGACTTCTGTCATCTACAGAAATACTAAGATGACTCAGCAGTTGAATCAGAGATGGACAAGAAGCTGAGTACAGCGATCTGGTGGACTGTGGGAATAATAATCTCATCTTAAATGTGGAAAAAACAACAACAAAGGAGATGATTGTTGATTTCAGGAGGAGCATGATTAGATTAAACCCTATTTCCATCATGGGAGAAGAAGTGGAGGAATATAAATATCTCAGTGTTCATCTGGACAACAGACTGGACTGGAGATGCAATGGAGAAGAGTCTATAAGAAGGAACAGAGCAGACTGGATTTCTTCAGGAAGCTAAAATCCTTCCACGTTTGCAACAAGATGCTGCAGATCTTCTATCAGTCTGTTGTTGAGAGGGTCATCTCTTCTGCTGTCATCTGCTGTGGCAGCAGCATCAGAACCAGGGACATAAAAAGACTCACTAACCTGATAAAGAAGGATGGTTCTGTTCTGGCTCTGTTCTGGTTCTATTCTGGGGAAGACGGTGGAACATCTGAAGATGACGATGCAAAGAGGGATTCTTCATAAAATCAAGAAATTATGGTCAATCCTGACCTCCTCTTCATGAGACTGACTTGGGAAAACAGAATATCTTCAGTCAGAGACTTCTTCAGACTCACTGTAACACAGACTGCTACAAGAGATCTTTCTTGCCAACAGCCATCACCACCTACAATAACTCTTTGAAGAATTTTAATTAATTACTTACAATAACATGTATTTTCCTCTTGGGATCAATAAAGTATTTTTGAATTTTAAATGAATTTAAATTATTTGTACCTGTAAAAAAAAAGACCCTTGGGAATTGAATTATGCATACATCAAATAATAAAGAAGTGAAAAACTTAAGATATCAAAAGAAAATTAATTATCAATTAATCAATTAGTGATGACTGATGATGGAGGGAGCTAACTGAATTTATCCCATTATAATGAGATAGCTACAGTATATCTCATGTCAATATGAAAAATTGATACAGGCCACACAACCAATATGAAAAAAGAAAACATTTTTCATACTGGTTGTGCTCCACTTGTGAAAATTTATGTTTGGCTTCACCTTGACACTCAGACAAAAATCAAAACAAAACAAACAATGAAAACACCCATGAAAAAAAAACCATTAAACAAACCAAATCCCATATTAACCAATAACTATAAGAAAGGAGCCAAAATATTCTTAATTTTATTAATTATTAATTAATATAAATAATTATTTATTAATATAATAAATTTGTCATTCCTTTGTACGAATCACACCAGTCTTTGAAGTGTTACTTTGGAAATTGACACACTAAACTGCCTCTCTGGGTCCAGCAGGTTTATTGGGTTTGTAGAATCACTTATTGGCACCTGAAGTAATCCAGTAGATGAGCGCAGTTATGGTCAGAGTCACCACCGAACTTTGAACAGGAACCAGTCCAAACAGAGGATGAATTGTTATCAGTAAAATGTTTTAATCCCCATCATATTTGCATAATCACAGCACAAACGTGTTGCTTTATCGCAACACAGGAGGCTTTCCCAGCACATATTTAATAAGCAACACAAAATAGTTAACCCAACATAATAACGATATCACGAAGCAGGGGCGCCTTATAGGGGGGGAAAGTTGGCCCCTGACCGACAGAGGGCCATACTGTAGTCATTGGTCCAGTTTGGGGGTGACTGCCCCGAGGGCCCCGATGACCACAGGCACCACTGTGGTCTTCACCTTCCAGGCCCTCTCCAGTTCCTCCCTGAGGCCCTGGTATTTCTCTAGTTTCTCGTGCTCCTTTTCCCTGATGTTGCAGTCGCTTGGTATTGCTACATCTACCACAACGGCTTTCCTCTGTTGTTTATCCACTACGACAATGTCTGGTTGGTTCGCCATTACCATTATCTATTGAGCTATCCAGCCAGCTCAATAGATAAGGCATCAGTATATCACCCGAGAGGGCGGGGTTCGAATCCAGTCTGTATAGATTTATAGAATGATATATATATGTATATATATATATATATATTATTATATACATAATAAATAATGTATATTTATTAGATATGTATAATAAATATACATATATGTCTTTATATGTACAGACACACACATATATGTATATATATATATAAATATATATATATTAATATGTATAGACATATATATATAGATTTATAGAATGATATATATATATATATATAAAATTTATTATATACATAATAAATAATGTATATTTATTAGATATGTATAATAAATATACATGTATGTCTTTATATGTATAGACATATATATATATATTTATAGAGTGACATATATATATATATATATATATATATATATATATATATATATACACTATTTATTATATACATAATAAATAGTGTATATTTATTAGATATGTATAATAAATATACATGTATGTCTTTATATGTATAGACATATATATATATATATATATATATATATATAGATTTATAGAGAGTGACATATATATACAGATATATATATATATATCTGTAGATATATATTGTAGATTGTAGATATATATATCTATATACATAGATAGATGATAGATAGATAGATAGATAGATAGATAGATAGATAGATAGATAGATAGATAGATAGATAGATCTAAATGTATCTATCTATCTAGATTCTAGATAGATAGATACATTTAGATATAGATATATCTTTCCCAGAAAGATAAATAGTTTTCTAAATTTTCCCCAATTTGTATAGGTTTAAACTTCTAAAAGGCTCTTTTTGTTCCATGTTGTTTACATTTTCTTTTTCTAAATCTCCCTTTAATTAATAAATGTGGTTGTCTTATTTTCTGTTTACAATTAGAAATAAAAATCTTACAATGGATGAACATGAGTACTGATGTCTTTGCTTTTTAATATTATCTAAAATGTCCAATTAACAACATCAGAAGCTCTTTTTAAATTCCCACCAATCACTCAACCCACACGTGGCCCCACCCCGTTGACTTCCTGTTTTGTCTTTGCTCTGAGAATACTTTCTTCAACAGATCGTTCTGGTATTTGAGTTTAGCACTTAGTTTACGATTTATGTCGAACATCTCATCAAGTTGTCTCATTAAGTATTTCTGTAGTTCGATATTTCCCAATTCAGGTTCCTTCGATTTGGCCTGACACAAACACTTTGCTTGACTTGTTGTGGAAATCACAGTGTCCTTGGAATAACACTGATTTTCCAAGGAAGCTACCTGTTCACCGTGTTTTGCCGGAACTGAAACATCTTGCCCTTTGATATGTTCAGCAAAGAAATTTAGGTCAATGCGAGGTTCTGATTCAGGGAGCACTTTCCAAAATGTTTTCTTTCCTCTGCTGGGCAAAGCTGACTGATAACTTGGTTTTTCTGGCAGAGGACCGTTATTGACGTCACTATCTTGTGTCAAAAACGTTAGATCTACACAAGCGTCTGACTCGGGGAAAGATTTCCATAATAGTGGCGTCTTCTTGATGCGCTTTGTCTTTGATGTCTGTTTCTCCCCTTTTTGATCCACTTTCTTCTGTGATTTCAAGATGGATTTCTTTTTGTTGACCAGCTGTGTTGCAAAAATCACAGGTTCTTCTGTACAAATCTCCTTTTTCAAGGAATCTTCCTGATCACCTTCTTCAGTCAGAGAAGTGTCTTGCTTATTAACATTTTCAGTGCAAGACTTAAAGGACTCTTCCTTCTCTGCTAGATCGATTGTCTCCTGCAGTACGGAGATCGATGCTTTTTCAGTAACTGGTGAAACATCTTCCGTTCCAGCACTTTCAGATGAAATCCTTAGATCAGCAGGGGCATGTTTCTCCAACCAGATATGAAACGGTATCTTTTTCTTCTTGTGGCGCCTGGTGGTTGGTGGCTGTTCCTCCTCTTGCTGATCCAGTGTCTCCTGTGTTTTGGAGATGAAATCTTGTTCAGTGACCAGTGGCGTTTCCTCGGCGCAAATCATTTTTAAGGAAACAGCCTGATCACTTTCCTCTTCAGTCAGAGAAGTGTCTTGCTTATTAACATTTTCTGGGCAAGACTTAAAGGACTCTTCCTTCTCTGCTACATTGATTGTCTCCTGCAGTACAGAGATCGATGCTTTTTCAGTAACTGGTGAAACATTTTCCGTTCCAGTACCTTCAGATGTAATCCTTAGATCAGTAGGGGCATTTTTCTCCAGCCAGATTTGAAACGGTATCTTTTTCTTCTTGTGGCGCCTGGTGGTTGGTGGCTGTTCCTCCTCTTGCTGATCCAGTGTCTCCTGTGTTTTGGAGATGAAATCTTGTTCAGTGTCCAGTGGTGTTTCTTCGGCGGATATCTCCTTTTTCAAGGAATCTTCCTGATCACCTTCTTCTTCAGTCAGAGAAGTGTCTTGCTTATTAACATTTTCTGGGCAAGACTTAAAGGACTCTTCCTTCTCTGCTACATTGATTGTCTCCTGCAGTACGGAGATCGATGCTTTTTCAGTAACTGGTGAAACATCTTTCGTTCCAGCACCTTCAGATGAAATCCTTAGATCAGTGGGGGCATGTTTCTCCAGCCAGATATGAAACGGTATCTTTTTCTTCTTGTGGCGCCTGGTGGTTGGTGGCTGTTCCTCCTCTTGCTGATCCAGTGTCTCCTGTGTTTTGGAGATGAAATCTTGTTCAGTGACCAGTGGCGTTTCCTCGGCGCAAATCATTTTTAAGGAAACAGCCTGATCACTTTCCTCTTCAGTCAGAGAAGTGTCTTGCTTATCAACATTTTCAGTGCAAGACTTAAAGGACTCTTCCTTCTCTGCTAGATCGATTGTCTCCTGCAGTACGGAGATCGATGCTTTTTCAGTAACTGGTGAAACATCTTCCGTTCCAGCACTTTCAGATGAAATCCTTAGATCAGCAGGGGCATGTTTCTCCAACCAGATATGAAACGGTATCTTTTTCTTCTTGTGGCGCCTGGTGGTTGGTGGCTGTTCCTCCTCTTGCTGATCCAGTGTCTCCTGTGTTTTGGAAATGAAATCTTGTTCAGTGACCAGTGGTGTTTCTTCGGCGGATATCTCCTTTTTCAAGGAAACAGCCTGATCACCTTCTTCTTCAGTCAGAGAAGTGTCTTGCTTATTAACATTTTCTGGGCAAGACTTAAAGGACTCTTCCTTCTCTGCTACATTGATTGTCTCCTGCAGTACGGAGATCAATGCTTTTTCAGTAACTGGTGAAACATCTTCCGTTCCAGCACCTTCAGATGAAATCCTTAGATCATTGGGGGCATGTTTCTCCAACCAGATATGAAACGGTATCTTTTTCTTCTTGTGGCGCCTGGTGGTTGGTGGCTGTTCCTCCTCTTGCTGATCGAGTGTCTCCTGTGTTTTGGAGATGAAATCCTGTTCAGTGACCAGTGGTGTTTCCTCGGCGCAAATCATTTTTAAGGAAACAGCCTGATCACTTTCCTCTTCAGTCAGAGAAGTGTCTTGCTTATTAACATTTTCTGGGCAAGACTTAAAGGACTCTTCCTTCTCTGCTACATTGATTGTCTCCTGCAGTACGGAGATCGATGCTTTTTCAGTAACTGGTGAAACATCTTCCGTTCCAGTACCTTCAGATGTAATCCTTAGATCAGTAGGGGCATTTTTCTCCAGCCAGATTTGAAACGGTATCTTTTTCTTCTTGTGGCGCCTGGTGGTTGGTGGCTGTTCCTCCTCTTGCTGATCCAGTGTCTCCTGTGTTTTGGAGATGAAATCTTGTTCAGTGACCAGTGGCGTTTCCTCGGCACAAATCATTTTTAAGGAAACAGCCTGATCACTTTCCTCTTCAGTCAGAGAAGTGTCTTGCTTATCAACATTTTCAGTGCAAGACTTAAAGGACTCTTCCTTCTCTGCTAGATCGATTGTCTCCTGCAGTACGGAGATCGATGCTTTTTCAGTAACTGGTGAAACGTTTTCCGTTCCAGTACCTTCAGATGAAATCCTTAGATCAGCAGGGGCATGTTTCTCCAACCAGATATGAAATGGTATCTTTTTCTTCTTGTGGCGCCTGGTGGTTGGTGGCTGTTCCTCAGACTTAGAGGGCTGTTCCTTCTCTACTACATTGATTGTCTCCTGCACTCTAGTGATTGACTCTTCTTCACTGAGCAGTGAATCGTTCTGCTTTTCAATATTTCCTGCAGAAATCTCTTGGTCAATGGGGACATGTTCCTCCGACCAGGTTTTAAATGGTACCTGGTTCTTCTCATTGGTCTCACTCTCAGGTGTCGGTCTGTCCCCTTTGTGATCCACTGTCTCCTTTGCTTTGGCATTCGATCCATTTTCAACCACCAGTGAAGGGTCCTGCTGTTGGATATTTTCAGCAGAAATCTTTAGCTCCTCAGCTGCGTGCAGCTCCCACCAGACTGCAAATGACACCTTCTTCTTCTTGTGCTTGGGTGGCTTGGGTGGCTGTAATTCGCTTTCGACAATGTTGTCGAATTCAACCTCTTCAACTCTAGGCTGGTTGGACTGCATTGTAACCTTTGCTTGTTTCAGGTTCTAAGATAAATCAGTTCTCTAGAAACTCAGTAAAGATTTCAAGTTAAGTTTGATGTCGATCTCCAAAAGAAATGTTCACCAAACAAAGTTGAAGATCTTACTGTGAATTGCTCAATAAACTCTCAAGAGGAACGTATCAACAACGGCTGCTAAAAGGTTGTGATGAAAGTAGATCGATGTGAGGAACTTATGTAATCACTGGTGATGTCAGAATTCTGCTTTTGGAGTTTTATTGTCATGTCACATTGTGATGTCAGTTTCATTTCATATTCAGAAGGTGGACTGCAGAAAGCCTCAGTGGGCGTTTAAACTGTCAGTGGTTGCCATAGTTACCCACCATTAACTTGTTTTGACGTTGGTTAGCATGTTGTCAGCGTAGCTAGCTTGGCTACTATAACTGTTCAAAACTGAGTGATAAAATAAGTTATGCTACCCAGGGGCGCCTTATAGGGGGCAAAAGTTAGGAGAATTCCAAGGGCCCCTGACCAACAGGGGGCCCTCCACAATTTTTATTTCATTTTTTTCATAGAAAGTAAATAAAATGGGGCCCTGTCAATTACAAAATTAATCATATTGTTTTTATGAGTAAAAATTAAATGTTAGCACTCCCAGACCAAAAAGCACACATCCATATTTGCACTGAACTCCCTGGATCTGCGTGAAATGGTTACTTCCTGCTTGACTGTGACGATGTTCAGCAGCAGTCAGTAGAAGACAAGAACGACTGTGGCTGTTATTTTGCTACTAAAAGAATTTTGGTTTTCAAAAAAATTGAGAGATAAGAGAGAAAAAGACAAAGTGTCTATTTGTAACCCAGTTTTTCTCCGAGGTGGTTAGACTGTGAGATTATCAACCATTCAGCATAGTTAGCTTAGCTACAGACTGTTTGCTTCTATTTCACTAACATTTAATGAATTAAGGAAAGAAATTACCAAGATATTCATATATTGAATTTGTCCCTGAACCTTTTACCACTTAACAACAGGTGAGTCAGTCAGCAGCAGCTCTAACTCACGTCCCTCCTGACCTGTCCTCTCCTGAGTGAAATTAAAGCTGCAGTATGTAACTTTTTAAAATAATCTTTTTTTACATATCTGTTAAAACTGCCATTATATTGTGACAGTAAGCAACCTACTTGCATACTGTAAGTGAACTGCTGCATGTAAAATTTATGAGCAGTAAATATTGTGCTAGTGTTCAGTATTGGACCAAAGAAAGCAAAGCTGCAAGCCTTTAAAGTTGTGACACTTTTTGTGGGTCAGACAGACTCAAAAAATTGTAACAGCAGCTGCGTGGTGGAAGGGGGGGGGGGGGGGGGGGGGGGGGGGGGGGGGGGGGGGGGGGGGGGGGGGGGGGGGGGGGTGGGGGGGGGGGGGGGGGGGGGGGGGGGGGGGGGGGGGGGCAATTAAATTTTTGTCATAGAGCTCAAGATTTCTGGCGGCGCCCCTGTCAGGAAGGCCTCGCGACGTTTACTTTTCCACTCAAAACAGATTTCATTGGGCCAGCTGCACGTTACTTTTCTTTCTCCTGTGTCGCCACTAGATGTCACTAAAACGACGCTGTGGTTGAATGAAGCCTTCCCACGCTGTGAAGTTGGTTCGATTTTTTTTTTGTATTCACCTTTGTTTATTTAAGAAGTGCGATTAATACATAGTCTTTGTTTTTGGCAAGCCTGACTAGGATGATATGATTTTTTTCGGCCGTATCAGAATTGGTTTAGCGAAGTCGCAAACACGTTTTTCGCATCACAACCAGATATTGCCACTTGTGCAAACCATGAAGAAGAAAACGACAGGAAGTGGTGGGAGGATGGTGGGGCGGGGCGGAATATTTTTAATGACTTATTGCACGAACAGGCTTATTCACCTGTGATTTTTAATTGCGTTTCTTTTGTAATGGAGAGACTGTAATTGCAAAGTCGTGTTTTTTTGACACTATCGACAAGGATTTGTGCACATTTGTAATGGAAAGGCAGCGAATGTTGTTTTATACCCCAGAGAAAGAGGAACTGATAAATGATCAACTAAATACTGATCAACTTAAAGTAATCTTCTTCCGTTGCAGATACCTGCTATGTGTTGTCATTCGCTATCATCATGTTGAACACCAGTCTACACAATCCAAACGTCAGAGACAAGCCGCCTGTCGAGCGTTTTATCTCCATGAACAGGGGAATCAATGAAGGAGGTGATCTACCAGAGGAGCTTCTCAGGGTGAGAGTTTGTAATTGGTGTGTGTGGATGAGTGGGTGTGTGTTTGCGCGCGCGTGTGTGTGTGATAATTGATAATCTATCATGCCTCCACCACTCGTATTCAACACAAACTAGCCATGTTCTCCCTTACCCCCCCCCCAGTTTGATTAATAGTTTTCCTGCCTCGTCTGCAGAATCTTTACGACAGCATCAAAAATGAGCCCTTCAAAATCCCAGAGGACGACGGGAACGACCTGACACACACATTCTTCAACCCGGACAGAGAGGGCTGGCTCTTAAAGCTGGGTAAGTGGATTAACAGAACCTGGAGTGTGATGGTTTCTGTCAGCGGAGCATCAGAATTGCAAAAAAAGAAAAAGGTGGTTTTCCGTTTTCTGCTTAGTCAGTGTGTTTATATGTGTTGCTTGAATTGGTGTTTTGATTTTCAAAGGCAATGTTGGAGGCTGATTGGTTTTTGAGGGAAAATATATATACATATATGCTTGCGTTTAATCTGTCATCTACAAGGAAACTCAAGGAAACACTCAACAGTGTTTTTACTCCTCCAGACCTGTAAGTGGCGCTAAACATTGATTCTGGGACATGTGCATTAAGTGGTTAACACAACAAGAAAAAAAGAAACGGTGAACAACAAAATGGAGTCTTTTATGTGGAGGGATCACGTATCATGTCGGATTATAGAACTAATAAACTACAAGACGGTGATCATTCAATCTGCTATTGTCGTTGCTATGTATGACGTGTTTGGGGTTATAGGTCAGGTTAGAGGCAGGGCTAATACACAGCGTTTTTTCATGAAATGTATTAGCCAATGAGATGAAGCTATTAAAGGTTCATCCTGGCTGCGACCTTTGTGTCAAAATCAGAAGCTAAAGTCAGGTGGCAGCAAAAGCAAAAGGTCATCAGCAAAACCGAGACATAAATGTCACAAAGAGTCTGAATCTGAATATATGGTATTTACAAATACTTTGTTTTCAAACCAACTTATTTTAGATGTTTTATATTGTTTGCAAAAAATATATGCTTGCTTATTTTGTCACCACCACTATTCTTTAGGCTCACTTGAATCCAATCCTTTTACCCAAATAAATATGCCATTTTTATTAACCTAGCACAAAAATTTACCTTGCCCATTTTTGTTCTAAGCTAATCTTCAAGCCAGTTTAGGACGACCTTGCTTCTTATTCAACGTATGCAATTTATGGATTTCAGTCACTTTGTGGAACTCTTCAATAAATAACCTGTAATAACATGCATTCTAGAGTCGTACTATTACTTTTTTTTTAGGCTTTGGAATCTATTTTTACAACATCCTGCCAATCTCTGCTCATGTAAAACAACTTTAGCATCAGTCAAGATCAGCATGTTTCAGTTTGTTTGGACTTAGACTAGTTTCCTGAAGAAATTAGTCTGCTTCCGCTTGGAGGAAGCTTTCCGCCAGGCGGAAGGTCACCACTTCCATCTGCAGTCAGCTGTTACTGCTAACAGGAAGCTAACAGGAGGGTCGGGGACCTTGACAAGTTATGAACATTTTGCTTTACTCAGCAGTGCAGATTTAGCCGTCTCAACTGGATATTTATAGAATCAACTTTGGCACCATTTTATAATTTTTTTTTAACAAAATAAAGCCCCAAAGGGCATTGTGTGTAGTCACCAAACCTAAACCATCCACTGATTGGAATAGTTTTGAGCAGGAACTTAATCTGTCACATTTTGATTTATTACCTGCTACAAGGTAAGTTGTATCTATGGACACATTTTGTATTCAAATCTCAACATTTATGTTGAAGCACAGCTTCATCCTGTTGATAGCTATTATCACCAGAAAACAGATAATGTTGTTTCTCTACTTCATGATCTCTGATTTAATCAATTTAGAAAAAATATTCAAGACTTTTGATCCTTTGCCAATTTTTTCTCTGAAAATTCTGCACCTCCATCACGGTTGCTAAGATATTCTTCATAGGTTTGCTGGGCCTGACGTGTCTGTGGTAATTCAACATCACAATCACCTCTTTGTTAAACCTCTCCCCATCCCCTCCGCCATGTGCCCACTCTTCTTCCTGGAATCCTTCAGAACTCCTTTGCCTCTGAGCCTTTCTCTCAAATCTCTGTGTTCTTTCATTCTGTTCTGCGTCGGCTGTTCCCTCCTAAATCTTTTGCATTAGGAGGTAGGTAACACTCCGTCCTCCTTCGTCCTCCCAAGCACATTGCAGAGTGCAGTAGACTAGCAATAGCTGCCATATCTCTCCGAGCACACCGGGGCCCCAGATGTGCGGGGCACCTCGTAAAACTGGCCTGTTTATCAGAGCTGTGAGGCGACAGAACGGCTGGGTTATGTCCATCACAGGCAGGCTGGAGGTAACTGATCTGCATGGGGATTGCCTGGATTCTTCTGGTGGCTGTGGATGGGTTTGAGTGATGCACAAGGTTTATCTTAGGTAGTGCCCACGCAAAGGACTGATTCCTTTTTCCAAGAACTGCATTCTGCTCAGTACATCTTCTCTTTCCTGCTGTTTTTTTACCCTTCTAATTAAACTAAACGCTCAGGGTCTTTAAGTAAATGGAAAATATTTTGTTTAGATGTTAACATTAAGCTTCTAAGTTCGAATGCAAGTGTGAATCTCAATAAATTATAATGAAAAACGTCATGTATTTCATTATATATTTTGTGTTTGATTAGTTATACACTGTTATATTTCATGGGCCGTTATGGGTTTATGAGGGAAATGTCATAAAAGTGGCTAGTAACACCCATAAGCACCAGCTGATCTCCTGCAGTATATCATACAGGAGCCCCTAGCAAGAATTGAGTGCATATACAGTACAGTACATGGACATTATTTTCAGTAGACATTTCTGTATTAAAAATACATTTTTATTGGTCTTTGAATAATCAAATTTTCTGAGTTACTGTATTTTAGGCTAGTATTTAGGCTAGTCAAAAATTAGCAGCTGGGCTAATCTTTGAATTAGCCTAGCCAAGAATTAACAGCTGAAACCTTCAGGATTCCACTCATCCCAGGGTATCTACAACATGTTTTCCTGTAGGTACTGTTAGCCTATCCACAGCCTTGCCATGCAGGTAACCCCAGGCCTGCTCATCATGCTGCCCCTGTGCAGCTGGAACCCTGAGCCCTGCTTGAGTTTGTGCTGTGGGAATGTACTGCTGCTCATTCAGCATAAAGAACAGCCTTGCCCCTTCTCATCCTCCTTCCTGAGTTGCCGCCCTGCAAGCCTCTCACTGCTTTGTCATGATATCTGCTCTCTTCCTGTTTTGCCTGCCCTCCGACCCAGCTGCTCTTCACCAGAACCATTTTTTCCTCATTAATGCCGTCCCCTCTGTAACTCTGCTCTCCACCAGAGCCACTCCAACTGAGTGTAATGAGGGACTATTATTGCTGATGTCTTAACGAAGACACTCTCCTGGACTGTCAGCTCTGTGCTGCTGTGGAGCCTCGTGTCTGTGCTCTCATAACCCTCCGCTGTGACCAAAGGCTGAGACGGCTGCCGTCACCGTGCCTGATCCGGTCATCATCAAACCTGGGCAGCACGTCAAACATTTGTTGGCCACATCTTGTCCTGTTGCAGGACTCGGCATGTTCCCCTTACTGGCACCAAGGCATGAGAGTTACATTAACCGAAACTTATGACTTCAGAACCACAGAAATGTTCTGTTGTACCTCTTCTAGAGTTTAAAGTTTGCCGCCTGTCAGCTGACTGAAAGGTGGCTGCTATATTTTTCACTTGTTTAGATTAAAACAAATATGTTTGGAAAAAATGTCAGTCTGTAAAAACCATGGGAAATCGTGGCTTAGACTCTAAAGGAAACTCAACTATCACTAATATTTAAAGGATGCTGTTCTAAAACTACTGTTAGAAAGCTACATCATGTCTGAGCAGCTAGCCCAACCAGCTAACATTAGCGTTTTCATTTCCTAGCACTACAGCAAGAAGTTATAATGCTCTAAAAAAGCACTTGAAAATCACTAAATTTGTGGATATTTAGTTTGTCCTATATTTTAACTTTATTAAAAGGAAATGAATGAATAAATAAATAACTCCAATAACTAACATACATTTTTTTATCATTGTTGATGCTATATAATCTATCAACAATATACATACAGCAATAAGCTGACGTTGTACATTTTTGTGTATCTACAGCGATATGGTAAAACAGTTGAAAGTGTACACATTACAGTGAGGATCTGAGGCTCCGTCTACACAGACCCGTTCGTTTTCACGGCAACCGGAGTCTCTCACACCGGTCACTAGTGTCTCTCACAAAGCAGACCTGGAAATGTCATCGTAGTTTAATAAAATAACTTTCTATCGTTGTAATATAATAAACACTTCTGTCAAAGTTAAGAGAAGTAACATGAGCCCCCTCGGCTTTTAACAGCTTTTAGCCATTAGCACCATTAGCCATTAACACCAGATTCTAAGTGTGTTTTCCACATTGCAAATATTTTCACCTCTTCAGGTCCAAATCGGGGTGCATAGAAGTTGAAAGCTCTAAATTACATCAACAAAAAGTAAAAATAACTCACTTTTTGTAATCTAATTAGCAACCTGTTTCAGAGGCTACCTCTTTTTCCACTGGAGCAGTTATAGCCTCGCTGCACAATGTTCACTCTTTAGTTATTACAGTAACAGTCCAACAGAGCTGTCAACGCTCTAAATGTTTGAATACAATACATAAACAGATGTCCTGTCTTCATATACAATCCAGGCTAGCCACCCAGCGACATTAGGTCATTGGGTGGCTCATCCCCAGTTAGCTTTATTATCTTTGAACGTCATCCTTGTTGCAAAGGGAGCTCAAAGAAAAGGATTTGATCAGAGTGAGATATTAGATCTGACTCTAATATCTCACTCCATATAGAGTGAAATATTAGTAATTAGAGTTTATTTTGGGCAAAACAAAAAGTAGAATTAAAGTATGTCATTGTCTATAGCGCCACCTCCTGGAAGTCTATGCAAATAGATTTATAAATTGTTATGTTATTGTAATTTAATAAATACTAAATTCGCTGTCTGTTGTGCAGTGAACAATGAACAATTTAATTATGAGGGAAGACTGGATATAGAACAGATATTAAGATCAAATTTAAAAGTAATGTAAAGTAAGGCAGTGCCCTGTCAAATTAAAGGCAGAAGGGACTTTCCAGTCTCTGTAAACACTAAATGCAACCTAAAGTAAAAACAAAGACACACTACAAATTATTATTCAATACACAGACTTTTTAGCATAACTGAAAATGATTGAAAAGCATTTTCAGTTATTTTCAGGAGGCGTCTGGTGAAATCTGCACCCGAAGCCTGTAAATCCAGGAGCCTGTGCATCGCATTGTGTCCGTTTGTGAGGATGACATCAAACATATGGCTGAGGGAGATTAGCAGCTGTGTACAGGCTTGTGGGTCGACTGCAGCGGAATTAAACCGAGACCTCAGATTACATCCGATTACATCATTAACGGCAGTTTTCTTTTTTTGCACTTTCTACAATGTCAGCAAATATATTACAAACCACAAAATGCAGATTGTGCAATCATTGCATGTATAAAATGGAGATGGGGTAATTAACATCAAATTCAATAATTCCATTACTTCAGTTTAAGAGAGATTTTACTCCAGAAAGATTCTGGTCAGATAACGACCAATTGGACTTTCATTAAAACCACCCAGAAGTATCGGTTTTCTGCTCCAGTCAAACTCACAAACGTTTTGGCACTGCCTCGTCAGAGACAGTGTGTGGCATTATGCTGCAGCCGTCATGTTGGAGCTTTTTTTTCTCGATGGTAACACGGAGTTCAAATGACTTCACAAACCTCCTCTGCTTCCCGCTGGGAGCTGAGGGGGAAGGCGGTGTTCTAGATGCCCTGATGCAGTCTGAGGATCAGAGCCAGATGTGGTACATGAAGCTGGGGGTGTGTTGTAGGTTACCTTCTAAAGTGAACCAAAAAACTCCACTGGCAACTCGGTGTAAACTCAAACACCGTCTGTTTCTTCCCGATAGGCGGCAGAGTCAAAACGTGGAAGAGAAGATGGTTCATCCTAACCGACAACTGCCTCTACTACTTTGAATACACAACAGTAAGTACCAGCAAGTACATTAATCATCCTTAGAACTCTTCTCTTTCTCTTTCTTGCTAATAGCACAACAGGAAGAGAAGTATATGGAAAACCAAACAGTTTTAAGCGAAAAATCATTAAAAACACAATCTGTGGTGAGCACAACGTTAAGGCTACATGAGAACCATAAACCTGAATGGCTTGTACCTAACATTCATTTATGTCTGAAATTAGAAAATATGTAAAAAAGCATTAAAGTAAAAACAAAGCCAAGTGTAATGCAATTGAAGTTTGTTGGAGCCTTTATAAAACAAATATTTTCTCTATGTCGTTTAAAACAATAAACGACATATTTTTTGGTTTCAGAAAATACACCACTGAGTGTTGTTTTAAACATTCCAAGCCCATAGGGGGCAGTGTGGCGCTAAGCTAAAGCCAATCAGATTGCTTCAAATCCACCATGACTTTCTGCTTGGAATTAAACATGATACCTGGATGTGAATTTGCCTCAACAGGTTGAACGACTTTTAACTTGATTTTGGATGTTATATTATATTGGATATTTATACTAGCAATACTTCAACTTTATATTTGATCTGAAAGGAATAAGATACAAGATGTCAGGTGGGAATCATGTGAAAATAAGTATTGGTTCATTATTTGTCGCAGACTGTAAAGCATGCGGCCTGGAGTCTCCACTTTCCCCTCGTTCACACAGCAACACAAACACAGTTTTTTCAAATCTCCACTTTGGCCCGAGTGTTTTTGTTTTTAGTGAATTAAACAGCTGAACAGGATGAAAGGCCGAAGCGCATAAAAATATACTTGTTTTCCCAGCTATCTGGCTACATGTATACTCGGCCTTTACAGCAGTAATAATAAGATGATTTACCACTTTTTTGCTCATCACATGTGCATAAATTGTTTTATTGAATTCTGTTTGAATCTCAAACCTCAAAATGAAAGAATTTGGTGCAACAAAAAATAAAGTAATCTTTTTCATGTCAGAATCATAAAAGAGAGTGGCACAAGTCTTTGCCCTCCAGGTTTACTATTTAGCAGATGTGTCCCTTTGGACCTAAATGAGCCACACTCCTGCAATTAACATGAGACTTCATTGGAAACATCTGCAAAATCCACAGCAACACATCTGGCACTGCAAAGACATAGCCCACGCCCCCTCCTCTAACGCCCCCACCCCCACAGCCTGGAATCCCCCAGCGTACACCAGCGCCTGTGGAGGTGGTGGGGGTCCACGGTTCACACCGAGCCAGCTGCCAGCCTCTGTCCCTGAGGGGGAATCTGCCTCACAGCCAGGTGAAAAACAGAGAAACACAATCACTCTACAACAGTAAAGACAGGCGGCTGTCGTCACTACAGCAACCAGAATGAATGTGGAGATCAGCGTTACATCTCCCCCAGGTGCTGTCCCCTATGTGACCAGAATGACGGCTAACCTTCGGCAGGTTTTCGGTTCAGTCAGACTCTCCTCAAAGTAAAGGAGCAGTAATACTTCATGGAAGTGAATGGGGTATGATTTTTTTAATGATTATTTTAACCAATATTTTCTTGCAGTAGAACCTTCTCATTGTCAAGAAACCCCCAATATTTTTAGTTTGAGAACATTTAGACAGAACAAAGACTCAACTAAGAAATTAAAGGGGCAGTAAGTATTATGTTAAACCCACTTTTTGAGCTTTACATCATGTTATAACTTATTCTCTCGTCAAAATCAGACCTGGAGTGTTGCTTTGATTCTTCCATTCACGTTTCAGAAATCCTTTCATCTCCAATGGCAACCATTCAGCTGTGAAAAACGCCTGGGTGGATGTAGCCCCGCCTTCCGGGACAAAGCTCCTCCTCTGAGCTGCAGTTTCCAAGCTTCCGACACACAGAGCGGCCCTCCTCCACTCGGCTCCTTCAGACTAGCAATTAGCACACACCTGGTGGAACTGCTCATCTCATTATAAGAGCTACTTCTCAGTGAAATGCTGCTAAAAACTTTGTTAAAGGGTTAATAGAGGAGCCATGTTGTGACGATACCCTGAAGGCGGAGTTTCAGAAAGAGCAGGAGTTTTTAAAGAGACAGAGGCCCAATTTCAAGGCGTTGCATTACAAAGTCAAATTTCCTTTTAAGTCATATCTGATATTAACAGCATTTTTATAACAACTGAGCAAAACACTGTGCTATAAAATGGAGCTATGTGTTTGGAAAACACATAATACTGCCTTGTTAAAGATCCGATTTGTCTAAACATTTTAGTGTGAGGTTATGCTACTCAAATAAAGGATGGATTTGTATTTTATGTGCCTGGGTAATAATGTGGCTGCCACCCACCTCCTTTTTGTGGCCAGCTATTTTCTTTTTTCTATTAATGTTCAGGTATTTAAAGTTTGTGTCTTTTACTTGAAGATCTACATTAAAAAGAAGCTACATTCACAACCAAAGCAGAAGCAGCGCTGTAATGTTTGAAAAATGCTTTCATGTGGAATCTTTAGCTTCTTTGTAATCAGATGTTGTCCTGGTTTTGATTTTAAATGGAGGCAAGTGCATTCACAAACCAAGCAATATGTTGACGCTGAGCCGGTGTTTTGTTTGTGTCCTCAGGATAAAGAGCCTCGCGGGATTATTCCCCTTGAAAACCTCAGCATTAGAGAGGTGGACGAGCCCAGGAAACCAGTACGGAGTAACTCTAGCAGTCCAAGCACCTCCTGTTGCCTAAACAAGATTTACTGAGACATCTCTTCTCAGTTTGTTTCCGTGAAATGCTGATCATGCCTTTATGATGTCTTCCTAGAACTGCTTTGAGCTCTACAATCCCAGCCACAAAGGTCAGGTCATCAAGGCCTGCAAGACGGAGGCCGACGGGCGGGTGGTGGAGGGCAACCACGTGGTGTACAGGATATCGGCCCCGACCCCAGAGGAGAAGGAGGAGTGGATCAAGTCCATCAAGTAAGACCTGGCACGTTGGCGCGGATCCGTTTCCACTCAGAGGGCACTTAGCCAGCGCCCACATGAGACGTTCACATGTCTGACCTTCACACTGGGAGAAACAAACACTCGCACTGATGGGGACTGTAATCAGAAATGCACATACACACACACACACACACACAGGCTGGTGGCTAAATGTAAATCCACCTCACACTTCCATGCAGATAACACTTAGAGGTAATCTTGCTCTTCCAGAGAAGGTCACTTCTCTTTGAGTTCAAAAGCAAAGAGAAAAACCCAAACAGAGCCTCAGAAATAAAGCGCCTGAATGCATCCTTGGAGGTGTTTAAACTTCACAGCACCTTGCAACGTGTCCGGAGCCTCTTTGTGTTATATTACTAACACAAACTTACAGTTTGTGTTATTATGATTTTCCTTGATAGACCAACACAAAGCAGTGGGTGGATCCAAGTACAGCTACAGGATCCATAGGTTGAAACTTTTGCCCGTCTTTTTTACAAATTAGCTCAAACTCAGTCAGATTGGATGAGGAGCTTCTGGTAACATCAAGTCTTGTCGCAGATTCCCATTAGGATTTAAGTCTGGACTTTGACTGGGCCTTCTCAGTTTAATCTAAACAAATTGTGTTCAGACTTTTTGTCATGATATAAAATGTGCTTGTAGACCTGAATAAAAATATAAATGTAAATATATCTATCAATCCATCCATGGTTATTGTTTTCTGGTAAACAATAATATAAGTATGAAATGTTTGAATCAAACAGTTAATAACAATGTAGTTTTTACAGAAAAGAGATGTGTAAACCATAGTTGATCTAAAATGTAAAAGTTGTTTTAAATACCTGCATCTAATTTGCAAATTGTTGAGTACATTTATTTAGTTCTGACCAATAAGAACAATAGTTGGTTCACACTCTTTCTTTGACTTATTAGATGACTTCTAAAGACAACTGGTTGCCGTGGATTTCATTTAGGAGTATCAGATTCCTGATAATCTGATACTAAAGTTGTTTTTTCAGATGGAAGATGTATCATTTTTCTTCCACTTCATAACTCTGCACTACCTTGTGTTGGTCCATCACATGAAACGTTGATGCATTAGAGCAGTCTTGATCTTGATCTTGATCTTGGTCCTCTGACCTTCGCATGTTGCTTCAAGCGTCGCCTTGGTGACGCATGACGGTGCAAATAAAGAAGTCAGTTAATGTAAGTGGACACAATTCACGCTGCGTCTGAGAAGCTTCAACAGATGTGCACATGTTTTATCACATTATTGACTAAATAAGAAATATTCAAGTGGTTTGGATGCTTTTCAAGGTACCAAAGGTCCAACAGCTGCCTTGTTATCCAGTGGGGGTGGGTCAGTGGAAATGCTTCTGTAAACTGGACTCAGTGTGTTATTGATTAGCTGCGTTGGCTTTCCTCCAGTCAGCTTCACTTTCACACACAATCGATATCAGAGCAGAAAATTCTATTACTCCATTCTTCCATTCAGTAATGATGTTATGGAGCCTCTTAGCACTGACAGATGTATGTCTGTTAAATGAGAGTGGTGCCGTTTAGTTCCTGGAGTCCTGCTGGGGGTGAGGCCGCTTCATGTTCAGAGCAGAGAGTTGCTGGTTTGTCTGTGTTTAGAACATTTAGAGTCGGATCCCAAGGCCGTCCTTTTCACTGTAGGAATAATGGCCGTCACAAACTGGACTCAGCAGGGCTGAGCTGTCCTGTCCCAGTCTGGCGTGGACTGGATGGGTGACTGAGGCGGCAGACGGCTCCCCAGCAGTCAGCACATTCTTACACACACACACACACCGTTCCAACCTGATTCGTCTGTTCACACACACAAACCGGGGAGCGGCACGTCAGCTGCTAATTATTCAGCGTTTTGTTGAGTGCGACACGAGGCTGTCATTTTCCTAAAGAGAGCGCGGGCTGATGTGGAGATGGATTTACACGCCGCACAAAGCTGCTGGAATCGGACGGATTTATTTTGAAAGGTGAGAAGAGATGATCCCTGAAACGACGCCTGTAAATAAAGAGGCTTGGCCTGTTTTTGCTCACCGTTTCTGGTTTCTACACACCCTCCTGTTGGTGTTTTCCTGCAAAGCAAGAAACTGTTTCCACCAAATAAAAACCAGACAAACACTGAACCATCATGATGAAAAACAAAGTACACCCTCTCCTACTTCAAGGTTTTGATAGTGACCTTTATGCGCTACACCTAGATGGTATTTAGCAGAAGCTAATACTAAAATGCTGAACATTCATTATTATTTACGATGAATATCATATTCACACCTCCAGACATCAGCAAGAAAAGCCTCATTTCCAGATTTTTTTCTTCAGTTATATATTGTATTCTTTCTAGAGTCTTTAACATCAAGTTTTTCTGCTAAAACCATTCATATTATATCTGCCAGTAAAAAACTACAACCTTTGCCCAACAGTTTAATTTTGACATTATAATTTACATCTTACATAATGTCTTTGGATATTTTATCTATCGTTATACATTCTCTTCCAAACGTTTTCAAAGTTAGCAATAGTGATAAATTGCTGAACATAAAGTTAGTTCTGCCAGCAGCGCAGTAAGCGGACATACATTAGTCTTCACCACCTTCAAAAATAAAACTTAACTGGACTGGATGAATTGGTCGGGATCAGTCTGGTTCACCTCTGCAAAAGCAAGAACTGTTGAATTTTGCTGACCTTGTCAGTAAGGTGTGTGTTTTCTCTGTCCTGCTCAACTTTCTGGTACCAATTTGTTTTCACAGGCATATCCATCATTGAATATAACAGAAGTAATGCTTTTTGAAAGTGATACATAAGCTTCCTAAAAGTAACACCTACAAAGGCCTAACAGTAGACGCAGATGTTTCTGGATCACGTGTTTCCTCTACTTTCTTCTGCTGCTACCAACAATCAAATAGAGGCAGATTCTTCTTCTTCTTCTGCTTGGCTGCAGACACTGTTGTGTGCCTTAAGAGGCACCATAAAGGGCAACCGAAAGGGGGTCCAAAGTGTGACGCAGGGACCTTGGAATAAGTGCGTGGCCCCCGACTGTACTTCAAATGAGGCCCTCCAGCAAATGGAGTTGATTGAGATTTTTTTTTTGCCAATGTTTTACGACAACATTAACAAATTTCTATTGCTCTTGCTGCTGAGAAAAGATTCTGAGACGTTTTCTAGACTAACGAAACAGAAAACATTTAAATCAGAAATAATTTTGTTCATGTTCGTGTCAGAGCTGCAGCTGGGGGACCCCCCTCCCCCCGCCACCCTCTCCACCACAATGCAGGAAGCACTTTTGCTGACAGTCACAAACAACACATTCACAGCGCTGACAGACTGACCCCTCATAGCGAACGTTTGGACTCTGCCATTAATCCCTGCCTTCCTGTCCTCCTTCGCAGGGCGAGCATCAGCAGGGATCCTTTCTACGACATGCTGGCCACCAGGAAGAGGAGGATAGCCAATAAGAAATGATGACTGTATATCTGGGACTGAGAGTCATTGTGTGTCTGTAGGTGTGTGTGTGGGGGGGGGGAGTGGGTGTGTGTGTGTGTGTGTGTGTTTCTACGGAAGTTGTGAAGGTCTCCCATTCAGTGTTTTCAGGGCTGAGGGACAAGCCCAGACGCAAGGGATTCTGGGTCATTTCTGGCCCTGGACAGTTTGCATCTCAAGTCTTCTGCTAAAGCGAGGAAGAGGACAGGAAGTGCGAATGAACTCTTCACCAAGCTGAGTTACAGTGAAGAACAGCAGAAGAAGAGACGGCTTTGACTGTAATAAGGGAGCTTTTACTCTGCAATGCTTGGGAGAGACTGCCCTCTGCTGGGTTTCCTATGGAATTGAACATACTTCACCTTATGCGGTGCCTTGCAAAAGTTTCCCTAGAACTTTTTCACATTTTTGTTACTAGATTTTATCTGGATTTTATGTGACAGACCAACACAAAGTAGTGCAAAATGGTCATAATACAAGGTTTTCATTATTTTTACTGATGATCTGAAAAACGAAGCATGCAATTGAATTTAGCCTAAGTCTAAGTGTGCTCTACCAGCTTTGCACTGGTCTGACATTGTTGCCCATTCTTTTTCTATAAAACAGTTGAAGCGTAGTCAGATTGAATAGAGAGCGTTTCAGAACATCAGCCTTAAAAAATGACAGCATATTAGGGCCATTAAAGAAAAATAAAGAGTAAGTTTCTTACTTGCAATGTTTTAATCAAAGATTTTCTAGAAAAAACAGGAAAATTTCTGAGTTTGAAAAGTTACAAATTTCTTGACTTTTGCAACTTGAAAATTTCAGATTTTTGAAATTCAGGAATTTCTAGATTTTTCTAGAAAAATCTAGAAATTCTTAAGACTTAATTCACTTAATTTAAGACTAAATTCACTTAACCCAATTTTTTGGTCAATTTTTGCAAAAAATTTGCAATACACTCACGACAATCATGCATTAACGCAAAAAAAAAGTGTGTATCTGTTGATTTTGAGTGAACATCTGCTATTGTGAAATTGAAAAAAAAACAAAACAAAAAAAAACTGGAAGGACAACTTCACTCTAGTCTTGTGGGTTTCCTTACACTTTCTTGCAGGTGGTATAACCTCACTCATCCTTTCTGTCCTGACTGTCGAAAATCACTACCGTGGCATGATACTGCCACCACCATGTTACACAACTTGAATGGGTTTTTTACAAGATTCAATTGATGAGACTAAACTCAAATGAATTGCACATGTTTTAAATTGTACAAATCATGAACTACTTTGTGTTGGTCTATCTCAGTAAAGAAGACAAAAGAAAAATTGTAAGGAAGTTCTAGAGGCTTGAATATATATCTATATATATATATAGATATATATATTTGCAAGACACTGAATAAAACAGAAAATTCCAAATCTGTCACCATCTCCTGCAGCCTTCCTGTCATCCGGTACCTGCAGGATTCCTGTTGCCAGTCCTCACATCCACCTCGTCTCACTGCCAACAGGTGACAATGTTTTATACTGAACTCCCAAACGCCTCAAGCTCATCAGTCAGCTGGTCTGGTTGGTGGCCTTCAAATGACTGTATTATGCAATCCTTCTGATTCACTCTGTAAATTTACTCACCTGTAAATTATAGTACACCCAGGTAAGTTCATATGTGACGGCACAGAAACGGAAACACGGCTGTGTGGAGTTTATTAAAGTGGCTGCAGCTTTTAAAAGTTCTAATTCAGGTTCCTGGAAGGACTCTGTGTTCTAACGATTCGTCTTTCTCACTAGTTTCAAATCTTTTGTATTTATTTTCTCGCCCTTTCAGTTAGTGTGTATAGAATACAATGTACAGCTGTTTCTTTTTAGTGCTTCTGTAGTATCGGTCATGTCATTCAACTCTTCAGTCCGCCAGGCTACAGTAGAAGAAGAGGGAGTCTTTGCTGCCTCCTACTGGAGAAACGAAGACTCCGCACTCTTAATGATGGGAAATAAATAAATGGTGCTGGATTAAAGAAACGAAATTCACCGTTTCAGCGGTTCATTACATTGATTGAGTCTGCTGGAGCAGTTGCGTTTGTCACGGTTGTGTGTTGCTTTGGGGAAATCGCCCTCAGATGCTTTGATGTACAATCTGAATAAAAATAAAGTGACATTCTTCCTACAGGTGACAGGTTCTGCCTTCATGTGCATTCAGTGAGAGAATCCTGATGCTGAATATTTCCCAATAAAAATGATAAACGTATGTGTTTTATGATTTAGTGGAGTAACAAGATGTTGTGGCTGAGCAGAGATTGTTCTGAATAGCCAAGAATTGTACACAAGAGTAGAAATAGTTCATCACTGGCGTTTTGAAACTTCATATTAAAAATTCTGAGTCTGATTTATAGATACAGTCCAAGGTCCAGAACAAGCAGAGATCTTATATATTACGCCACAGTGTTGAAAATACTCTGACTTCAGTCAGCGGCCTAAATCTGGAGCCTCATTAAATTAGTTTTAATTTAGAAAATTTCAACTAAATTTCATTTAATTTGTCAACAAATTCAATTCAGTTTATCTATGTAGCGCCAAACCACAGTAAATCTCACCTCAAGGGATTTTATAAACAGGTCAATGCAGTTCAGTCGCATACATTCCCAATAATGCCAGTTAAAATGTGCGTTAAGTTCGGTTTGTTATTCAAATTAGCTTTAAAAGTTTGGGCAAACCGTGTACTCTGCAATGTCAGAAAACAATTCAGAAAAGTGAGTTTGCGTTGAGTTTTTGTTTGTAGTAACACAGTGCGGCCAGCAGGTGGTGTCACATCTAAACATTGCCGTGGATGTAAAAGATCCACCGCCATTAAATCCATAAATCAGAAGAACAGATTATAAACTCAGTTGGCAGATTATTGAATATAATTTTTCAACAGATATTTTTCTCCCAACAGGAAATTTGACTTTTCTTTTGAATTAATGCTGTTGAAAACAAAATTAATTGTATTTGAGAATCTTCAAAGAACGACGGAGTCACTTTTATTTCATGTGCCTCAAAATGTGCATTTAAAAGCCATTAAATACATGAATCAGTTTTCAATGAAGCCGCGTTGCCACGTCTCTGTTGATGTGAACAGTGCTGCTAACGCGCCATCTTTCCTGAAGCCGTTGCTATAGGAACCTGATAGATACTAGTATCATGCGGACCATTCACGTGACAAAAGAACTTTAGCTCCATATCTTGAATTTTATATTTTTCATCCTTGCAACTCAGAGAAAATATTTCTTTTTGAGAATAAAGAACCCCTTTTATTTAAAGTTCTATCTGCTCTTTTATTGTGCGAAATTCGCACAGGATTTATTGTTGATGATGAGAGGAATAAACACAGTTAAAGACTTGCAGGTAAAATAATTTGTTCCCATGTTATAGAGGGGGAACAGATTATTTCAGGCAGCTGAAATATCCATTCTCTCCTCTCCTCCCCACATAAGTTTGGGAAATAAAGATCATCTGTTTCCAAATTCTCAAAAATTGTTGTGTGATAGCCTGTAGTATACTAGAAATGTCCTTAATCCAGTAATCTGTCATATTTTACATTAGAACGGGATTTACCAGAAAGTCTACACTCTCATCTTATCAGGAAGTCTTCATTTTTGTGCCCTGCTATCAGCCATCCTCTTAAATCAGCCATGAACAATTATAAATACACACTACGTGTTGGAAACTGTGTTTGGTGACTGACTTTTATTTCTGTCAGGCGGAAGTGACAAAAGTTGGAGAAAGACCGATTCTCTTGGCGTTTAAAATAACAACACGGCACAGCGTAAAAAAGACCTCGTTTATTTATTTATTTTTACAATTTTGTTATTGCTTCTTTTTAAAAACTGAATGTTACAACCTTGACATGATTATATGAGTTTGTTTTACAGAGAAATCGGTCAGAAGAGCCGTGAAGATGGTCAGATCAGATCCGCCTCTCCGGACACTGGACGTCCATAAGTCTTTATGTTGGTCCAGGAATGGACCACACATCCTCCGGACTTGTTTTATCAGTTGTAAAAGTTAAACTGATCAAATGTTGCTACGTAACTTCAGGACTAAGTGAGAGCGTCAAGGAACATGTTTCCTTCTGTATCCAATTGGAACATTTACGGACGCAATCCTCAACATGTATTTGCAGATATGTATCGGTCCACATACGCAAAAAGCTAATAAGTTTAAGTCCACCCTTCAGTCCTCTCCGCTACGCAGAAACAAGAGATCATTCAGGGACACGTTTTGTGCTTTTCTAATGCAGTGTGTAAAAGTGGAACAGTTGGCTTTGTTCCAACACCGGACAAAAAAAAAGCTCAGAGCTTTGTCCTGAAAACAACCTGCAATTACCGACCGAGTTTCAAGTATTTCCCCCCTTTCTTCTGTACATAATAAATTATGCTATTTTCTCTCCATGAGAGCAATTTTCCCCCCAGGTTTTAAACTCATCAAACCTTCCTCAGAGTCATCAGTGTGATTAAGGGAGCCCATTTGGGCCAAAAACCCACAATGACCCTAATCAATGACATAAACAAAAAATCTGTGGCACTCTGTAACAACGGCTTGCTCAGAGTAGCTTCATTAAGATGAAGAGAGCTTTCTTTACAAATCTTGTTTTCTTTTTTTTTGGATGAAAAAACATTCATGTTTGGCAATTAACTTGTGATTTTAAAGATACGTGATTCACCCTGTTAGAACCCTAGTAAAAACAAAACAAACTAAAATGTCAATTGACGAAACCGAAACTAGTTATTTTTCCAATAATAGGGCTGCATCGTTTTGCAGTCAAATATTGACAACATCACCAACATCAATAAAACATTTTAACAATAAAGTTACAAACATCTGAACACACCTTGCGGTTTGATTAAAAAACAAGCAGTAAAGATTTGAAGGAGTTTAAAACTATTACTTTTCTAACCTCTTGTTGCATCTAGCAGGACTACAGTGCTAACACTTGGGTGTACATGTACAGAAACTGCTTGGCAGTCGGTTTTATCAAAATGTTTGCCATAAAACAAATCTCCAAATGGATCAGAAATAACTTTTAAAACTCAGGGGTGTTTTTAAAATGTACTTTTATAGCTTCATTTTATAGCAGCTAGCTAGGCTGCAATGCTAGCAGATAGAGAAACCCCCAAATGATGGCTTTATTAAACATTTTTGCCACGTAGAAAAAAATATATAGAAATCTGTCATAAATAATAATTAGTAAAACTTCGACATGTTTTAAAAGCATCTTTTCTAGCTTCCTGTTGTAGCTAGCTAGGCTGAAATGCTAGCACTAGAATGTACATAAACAGTAACAGTAGGTTAAGAATCTGCTTCAGCTTTTAGTTCTAGTTCTCTTATTTCTTGGTACTAAAGCCAATGTTACATTAGTTGTTCCAGATGGATAAGTCTCTTCAGTTTTTCCATCCATCTGACACACTTTACTGAGTATCCCTACTGCAACAATTGATTAGCAACACAGAATATTCCTAAATGGAACACAAGTAATCCCACAACTTTTAAAGCTGAAATTATATTTCTAGAGTAACATTCTGCCTTCCTGTAGTAGCTTGCTGCGCTACACTGCAAACACTAGTCAAAAAACAGGAGCGAAGCGGTGAAGTTTTCTTTCTCTGTATATGTCTTTTCATCCTTCTCAGCACCAGACAAACATTTTATTTGTACTTCCACAAGGTTGCTTTCTGTTGCCTTGGCAGCAGCCAGCTAGCTAGTAGGTAATGCTAACACTAGAATAACACCAGGTTAACATGGTCAAAAGGCTAATAGTCAGTTGCAGCTGTGCTGGTTTTATTTGTGCTCCTCTGTTTTATAGTACAAAAGCTAACAACATATTATTACTGTACTTTTACAATATGTTTATTGCACTTTTCTGCTTTTAGGGGGAAATTAATGTTCAGTCAGCTTAGCCACCAGCAGTAATGACATCACATATTACTAAGTATGTAATATTTAGTTACATACTTTTCTGATTTTTGATTGTAAAACAAGTTTCACCCACTTCCCAATTAGACTATGCCCTGTTTTGTGTTGGCCTGTCACATAAAAGCAGGATTAAAACACAAGTTCGTAGTTGTATTGTGACAAAATGCAAAGAGCTTCACGGGTTTAGAAAACCTCAGGTTTTGCTCGTGTTTTGTGTAAAAACACCAGTCAACAACCACATATTTATGTGCATACAAATGGTTCCACTTACGCTCTAAAGACGTATTGTAGCAACAGTGGTCTGTGTATTTAAGACCCCTACACACGTCACGAGCACAAATGGGCCCTCGTCAGTAGCATCCACATAAGCCCACTAGCACACGCCTGCACCGTGGAGGCCCGAGGGACTGTAATTACGAGGGGGACGGTAACAAACGCCGCTCATTGCTTCCTACGCCCACGCACAGCCATCAACGCAATTCCATCTTCCTTTGAAGAATTTCAAGGGAGTCGCACGGCGCTCCTGCAGATGAAGGAGTTCCAGTGGTCAGTTTGCGCTGATCCTCGTGAACGCCCCACTCAGGGAGTCACAGCACACTCGTGAGTGGGAGACAAGCAGGTCTTTTAACTGTTAAGTATCTCTTTATTTCTGCTTCTCCCTCGTTATGCCCTGGACTGAGATCAAATGGGAGAAAATAGGAATGAGTCGAGGATATCTGCATAATGAGAACCTGTGTGCAAAGCACAGGAAATCACCTGATGCTTCTGATTTAGGGAAGAAACTCATTTTCTCTGAGCAGTTTTGGCTGTCTAGATAGATGTTCTGGAAAAAAAAACATGAGTCAGATAATAACTTCACATTCAGTATAGAGTGAAAAAACTGCCATTCCTATTGCTTGACCTGAGGTCTAGCAGGAACAAATGATCCTTTCAGGTTCCCAGTGGCGTTGTAAGTTAGCCAAGCTACGGAACGGAGGCCCCGCTTGTTCCCTGACTGCTTCACATCAGGGACGCTGAGCTGAGCTGAGCTGAGGTGTCGTGTGTGTGAGAGCAGAGGAAGAACCCCAGGTATAGCTAGAATAACATGCTCCTAGGGGTAAACAGCTGCCAAAGGAGTCAGAAAGGTAATGCAGAACATGTGTGTCAAGATGTCAGAGTTCATTCCCTTTCCCCACTCCACGCTCACACATGCAAACATAACCAAAACACCTTCCAAAGCTAAAGGCTCCTCCGCAGGATGTCTTCCACCCACACTGCTCCCCTGGTGACCTGAAGTCAGAGAGGATCCATGCTATTGGCTGTCTGCTGCCCTTCAGCGAAGCACTAATGACACTTGTCTCTCTGCTGTCACGTTTCGCTAACAGTGAGCTTCCCGTTGCTCACTGTTATTCTTCGCGAATGGCTCCATTTGTACACTGTCACTGACCGTACGCCTGAGGACAATGTGCAACATTTCAACATATTTACAAGACATGCATCATGAGGTATTTCAAGCTAGAGTCAACAATGCACTAGAGCTGGCGATAGTAAAGAGCACCGGAACTTCCTCCTCAGTTAATATACTGGAGCAGAAGTAACGTGTCCGTGACTCCTTTATTGAAATATTCCCCTTCTTCAGGTATGACGCTATATGTAAGCACACATGCACAGTTGTAAGTTGATTTATTAATTATTGGTTAGCTAGTGAGTATGTTACCAACTATATCTATACACACTTCGTTGTTAGCTACCATGCTGTAGTTTCAAGTTTGGGATTGTTGTGTTGTATGTATGTAAGCTAACTCAGCTCAGACAGGCTGGAGCAGAGGGAACGTGTCCGTCACTCTTTTACTGAAATATTTCCCTTCTTCAAGGCTTTTACAACCGTAACATCAAGAAGTAACAAACGTTGATCTGATGTGTAAGCGCACAAAATGCACATAGCATGTGAGTTGCATAGGTGTCTCCATGACGACGCATTACTGTGGTTGAGTGGGAAGAGTAGCCATTTTGCCCCTGGGAAAAGCATTTAACTCAAGCTGCCGACCAATCCGCATCTCGGCGAGTGAGCGTTTTGGTTGAATGTGGCTCTAGTTCAAAGCGCTTTGAGTGACAGTTATGACTAGAAAACTTTATATAAATTAAGTTCATTTACTGTATATACTTTACAGGACGTGTGCTGTATTTCTTTACATTTTCATCCACATAAAACATGTTTTCAGACATGGCAACATCTGCTATGACAATACAATTTTTTTATCTTTTCAAGAACTTAATGTACCTGCAACGTCACCCGATATCTAGTCTTTCTTTCTCAGTCCACTACCACCTCTTTGTCAGTGTTGCCAGATTAGGCAGGTTTCCCCCCAACTGGGATGCTTTTGAACATGTTTGACTGGAAAAAAAAAAAAAAAGCTCTGGGCAGGTTACTAAAGTTTGGGCTGCTTTTGACAACATTTGGTGGGATTTTAGGAAGTGTTGATAATAATATTTTATTGAAATTGTCATTGTCATTTTTGCAAGATAGCAAAAAACTTATACATTTCTAAAAACAAGTTTCCATGAAGCGTCTAAGTTATTGGTTTATTTATTTTGAAATGTCTAGAATCTGTCAAACATGACATCACCAGTGATTAGTCATTGGTTAATCAAGTGTCATTATGTAGCAGTAATGTAAAACACAAATCCTAGTGCAACTTTATGATTTACAAATATTGTTCTGTTCGAAAAGTCAAGTCTTTTGAGATCTGATTCTGGTCAGAATATCATAAAGGACAACCGAAAACATTGTGAATTGAGGATTACAATGTGTATCACTTGTCACACATCTATAATCACAGTGATTTGACCTGGGATGTTTGGTGTTGGGCAGGCTTCATGTTGTATTTGGGCTGTCAGATCTCTCCCTCTCAGCTGGCACTAAAACCAGAGGCTGCACAGAGGAATCCCTATAAGTGTCCCCATCCTGGCAACCCTCATCTCGCTCACAAGAATGCATTTATTATCTGGCTCTGCTCTGCCAAGAGTGGATGAGTAAGAGCGGCCTGCAGAAACAGCTGTTCAAGCAGTGATCAAAAGAAACAGGAGAGACTTCTTTGATTACTGCCTCTTTGTTCACCTTCCACTCCAACTTTTCTATTCACTGCTGCCACTCTCTAACCCGGGCTGAGGCCAAGGTAATCCACAAGACACTGCTTGTATACGTTGGTATCCTAAAACCTTCTCCAGCAGCAACGTTCTCCTTCCCACTGAAATCCATTACATTTGTAGCATTTGCACCAGTCTCCAGAGAAACAAAGTCCGCCATGTCTAGCTGTACAACCTTCACCCTTTTTGTCACCGAGTCTTTGGTGCTTATCACTTAGAAGCGCATTTGTGGCCTTGGCTACGACTGTGGTCTCCTCGATTCATTGGGTTGGCTCTCTCAGGATTTTAGGCAGGAAGCTCCACCCTGATGTTTGTTTTGGCTCAGGCGGAGACGCGTCGAGGACTAGATGAAACTCCCTCCAATCTGCTGATTATCTCCTTCTGAAGGCAGGAGGACACCAGATTTCATCTCTGCAAAGAAAACGTTCTCCCTACGACGTCCTTGTTGCTTCATGTTCAAGGCCACAGCGACCCATTGTGAGTGTCAGGAGAGATGCTTTTACATTGTCTTCCAAAACAACTCAAACCCTTCAGCAGTGAATTTTATTAGGATTTTATGTGGAAGATCACATAACTGAAAGTAATGCATATTTATGAAATGGAAAGAAAATAATGCATGTTTTTGCTAGTAAAAATCTTAAAATTGCTCCCCTACTCCCTGAGTCTATTCTTCATAGAACCACCTTTTGCATCAATTACAGCTGCAAGCGCTTGGTTCATCTGTCCTGCTTTGTGCATGTTTGCATTGCTGTGTAATTAAAAAAAAAATTCTTTACAAAATACTGTGGCCTACACTCATTCGAGTGTGTCTGCATATGATTTGTAAGAATACAGGGATAAGACTAAAGAGTTCCCAGTGGTTCTATTCATTAGTCAAGTTAGGCCCTCTTTTAAAATTCCAGTGTGCGAGCTTGTTCAAACATTGTGCAAGTCTACGTGGAACCCAGAACAATACGAGGCTTAACTCAACTGCTTTCCACCTCCTCAAACATCGAAAGGCAGAAGTTTATGTTTGTCCCTTATTGGAAATCTTTTGTGTTGAGGAAAATCACAGAAGAGTCTTGTGTAAGACACCTACCTGCTTATTTGGTGGGCTTGTTAACACAGCAGAGACAGCTTCATCTCTTCCAGGCATGTCTGAGCATGGAAGATGTTGGGAGTTCCCATCGTTTGCCAAGTCGTTTCTTTTCCACTAGCTGACACAGAAGACTCAGATTCTTCTCTAAATCAAACATTGCACGTTTAATTTGTTTTCTGGACAATGTTGCTCTGCTGTAGCTTACTGCTTTCACCCGATGCAGTCAGTTTTGGACGCAGAATGTAAAATTTCCATATAAAACCGTGTCTCAGTTGTGATTACATCCGATTCCACACTTTGCTGCAGTTTCCACACACTACACAAGCATGCACCCATTGTCAGTAATGAGCCACCCCTATCACCCCCCAACTCAGGCCTCTCTGTGTTTGCCTTGACGCTAAGTCCCTCGCTGTGTCCCCCTCTAATGAATGGACGTTTAACGATCTGAGGGGAGCACTCAGCTGAGTGGAAAATGTGCAGATCTACAGAGTACATCTCCACAAAACTCGTAGGAAACAAAGGGCTGAGTACAGCAGAGAGGCGTTCACACGCTTTCAACTGAATACTCAACAAAGAAGAGAAGTGGCTGTGTTAGTATTCGCTAAATGTCCCTAAGCAAGTTGCACCTCATCGCCTCACTTTTTTCAGTCCTTAAAAGTAGTCTGGCCTAACTCTGGATAGTTTATAGGGGGCTGAAAGGCGGGGTACAAACCGGACAGGTCAAAAAGTCTCCTGTGTGCAGACACACAGGGTAAACAACTATTCACACAGTTCATCCAGTAAGAGCAATTTAGACAGAACAGTGTTGGAGTAGCAGGGGAGCGCTACACCGAGCCGGAGACTGCAGCTGCGAGGAGGAGCTGTGTGGAAACAGGCGGAGCTTTGTGAGATCAAGTGTTCAGGCACCCCAGAGCGGCTTCCACCTGAGATTCAATGATTTCTCAAACATGCATGAAAGAATCAAGGCAACACTCCAAATATTTTTTTGATGAGGGAATATTATAATCTGATGTAAATCTCAAAATAAAGTCAAATTTTGCATGACACCACCCATTGAAGAACTTAGCATTAGTTGTTTTTCTTCAATATTTCATCCACTTTGTGTAGTTGGGAATGAACCACTATGCTTCTTGTAATGAAGGTCTTCATTACTTGGCTGGAAAACACTTAAAATGTGTGTTGAATGATAGAAGAAACAGCATTCTAACACTTCTCAATCATTGCTGTGTTTTTTGCTTTAAAAGCCTTACTTTGATTCTTCTTAATGTAAATAATTCTGTGTTTTCCTCTACCTCTTTTAGCTATTTGCATGCTCATATATACAGGCACACACACACAAAATTAAGGTTAAAGGAGATGACACACTAGGGAACGCCGTCTATAGGGCGTAGCTTAGATCGAGGCCAGCAAAAAAAACCTGCAAACTGTTAGGTGGCATTTTGCTTTGCTAGCCCATAAGGATAACATGAATTATGGACCAGCTGTACTTTGGTATTAATAAAGGGAATTCATAAATTCAACTCACTGACTCTTCTTCAACCTCGTACATTAAGGACCTAGCTGGAGAAAGGATAATTCTCCACTCTAACATTCTCCTTGTCACTTTGGCCAAGTAGCTTTATCTCCTCTGAAAATGGTGTGAAAACACCTGGACATACATTTGGAACGGTGGCGTTGCACAATTTCATCACCAGCTCTGTCAGGCTGCCCAGATAGACAGTTAATACCCACACTTGAAATTTTGACAGTACTGAGTGTTTGAACTGGAAAATGACATTGGACAAACACTAAAGCTGGTTTGAGGATGAATAAAGCAGGCTAGCATTACTCAACCATACTAAAAATCTACTGACAATGCTTAAAGGTTCAATCCATCCCTCCAAAAAACAACAAATTAGACTTACCAAGTATATTAAAAGCAGGAATTATGCCAATGATGCCTGTAAGAAGTATTTGGGTTTATCTAAATATTAGTAAAGCTTAATGATTCTGTTTGAGGGTGTATGTACAATTGTTACCCTGGGAATAGAGGAAGTATTATTATTCCACCTTATAAAAAGAACAGTTCAGTTGTATCACTAAAAGCCCAAAAATGAATATGACATTTATGCTGATGTGAAAATGTGAAAATGATCTTCCTGTGTAATTTCAGTTCAAGTACTTATGATCTGCTAAATGCAGCCACCTGAGCACACATGAGAAACATCTGTCAGTTGTGCTGTGGTCAAAACAGAAGATATGGAAGTCATAAACCCAACGGCACCGTGTGGTTAAACAACATCCACACCAAACAGGCGATTAGAAGACAAAGGGGAGAAAAAAATCTTGAGGGTTTACATTCGGACTCAGGAATAACCAGAGAAGTCCCAGCTTCAGGAAACCATTCCGCCTTGATGCCGCGCAGACAGGAAGGAGGCTTTACGAGCGGCTCTGTAAATCATAGCGCCTCGCTCCCAGAGAAAGAGAGAGCAAGCGACGAGGCAACAAGGTAGCTTTGGTTTTACGGATCAGATTTACAGTGCTTAGCCTTCAGATTGGGTCATCACTCCACCGTCTGTCCACAGAATTACATTAAGCTCAAAGCCAGCGCCATGCATCAGGTTTGCTGCCCCATATATCTACCTATTACACTGGGTGAGGAGTGGCGAGACTGGTAACAATCAGATTATAGAAATGTCAGCGTACTTTCAAGGACAATTGCTAGACAGTATTTTGGGATTTATAATCTACAGTGATAACGGCGTTAATGTAGACTAAATATGGTCATTTTTCCAGTAGTGTGCCCTTGAAAGCAGCAGAAAACGGTGAAAGAGGAGACCGTTGAATGAGTCGGCCACACACAGATGGCTGCTCCTTTAGTAAACATAGCAGGCGAGTGACGGTGTGGCCTTCACAAGGTTGCTAAAGATCAAGTTAATGTGTCCCAAAGGAGGGAAGGAACGACGTCTAATGTCCTCCTGACCTTTTGGAAGCAATCCTGCTCAGGAAAACCTAATATGGTCGCTAAAATTAAACTTCACCTGATCCATCCATTATTCATGCATGCAAATAATTTGGTAGTTTTGTGCTGGTTAGTTCCCAGGAAAAGCCCTATCAGATCCTACAGTTAGTGCACCAACCCAGCTGGCAGACCAAGTCCAGCACCACTCCTCCACACACCATTGTTTTTTCCACCAGAAGGAGGAATGCAGAAAAAGGAATGACTCCCTCTTTTTAATGATTAAACATTTCTGAGGTGATGCAACTGTACAGCAGCCGTTTCAACCCGTTCAGGACTGATAGGACACAAGTCAACTTTTAAACCTGAACCTTGAAAGACACACAAACTGTTAATTTGTTAAAGAATCAAAAATACAACTTAATACAATTGAATACAATGTAATATCTCATTAAGAACTGCCTTAATTCTTTGTGACATTGATTCAATAAGACATTGGAAACATTCTTCTGAGTTTTTGATACATGTCTGTGATAGAGGCGATGGTGGCTCAGGAGGTATGGGTCACCAGTGGGTTGGTGGTTCCAACTCTGGCTCCAACCAGCAAATGGAAAATAGGAAAGTCAACAAACTACAGTAGTTAGCTTATCTGAACTGTATGACATGCTAGAAGTAGCCATCCGACAAAGGGTACACTGTGTCACTCTTGATCTGGACATGATCAAGAGTGAATCTCAGGTAAGCTATTGTTTAAGTGGTCAGTTGGTAAAAAGGGCCTGAAGTGTGCTGAGAGAATATCCCCCATACTGCCCGACCAATTGGTACAAAGCAAGAAGGTATTTAATGTTTGGTTGAACAGTCCTTGCTGACAGGATTGCAACCTGGTTTGGTCTTCTACACTGAGGTTCAGTCCAGTTCATGGAAATGGCACTTTAATAACCTTTATTTAACAACAACCAAAAAATTAATTAAGATCTACAACTTCTTTTTAAGAGGGACCTGGCAAGATAGCAGCACCGTTTACAGGTGTCAATATGACTTAAGGCTCCCACATACGCGGGTGTATTCTGTGAGCCGCCCAAACGTCCCGTACGTTGGCTGCAGTGCATCATTGAGCAATTGCCTACATGTCCTGTGACAAATTCCCACTATTTCTAACAATCTAAATGGATGCTAGCAAGTTTGATGAACAGGGATACCTAACCTGGCCTCTACTCCATCAGGGCAGCCACTGCACACCTCTGAGTGGCCGGGGGCAGGGGTTGTACCTGGCTCAATTAGGCATTGGGCGAGAGGTGGAGTACACCCTGGAGAGGCCCCCAGTCCATCATGGAACAACCCAGAGAGCCAGAGTACCATTAATACAAGAACCACCACTGCCTCGAAATTTCTGGAAGGAACTAAATGAACCTGTAGAAATTCTAAAGCCGAGAAACTTTATATTCTTCATTTGTTCTCCTTAGCAGTAAATGTAAGGTTGGCAAGCTCCTGTCTGTGCACATTGTTAAAACTGTTATCTGTACTTTTTTATTCAGCTTTAATCAAAAACATGCAGAGTTTGCACATCTTTAGAGATTCTCTTTTCCTCTGACATCGAGGTTTAATTCCAGGATGAGTCTTTGATACATCATCTTCCAGAAAACAGAAAATACTTCGGTGTAGTCTTGACTGCATGACATTGCATAGCAGCTTTTCTGTTTCCTCGACATTTCCTGTTGGCTACCCTGACTTTATTGGAAAGCTAAGCTAAGAAAAACAGGTGTAACATGACAATGGGGAGTGTGTCCTCGGCCCCACCTAACTCCCCCAGGATATGCATTCCTCTGCTGGAGCACTGAGTGGAGACCTGGACGTAACCAAAGACACGAGAATGTTGGACATGTAGAAAACACAGGCATGCTGATGTTGATGTACACACTTTGCCTTCACACTCCCACTTCTAAAGGACAGAATAAGCATTAAAAACAATTACTCAACTTACATGGTTTAGAATATGTGCTGTACTTTGTGCAAATGCAGAGTGTTATGTATTTTCCAGGCATATAGTGCCATTTCATAGCATAATCAAGTGCCTGTTACCTCCAGTAATAAAAATACGACATATCAAACACAGCTTCAAAGAAATCTGTGCTCACAGTTTGACATCTTGAAATTGGGTCTTTGCCTCTTTAAGAAACTCTTGCTCTTTCCACCTTCAGCACCTTATTACAAAGCTACTCCATCATACCATTTACAACTGTTAGGCGCGCTGGACTGAGAAGTAGTCATCAGACTCACAGTTCCTCCAGGTGTTTGCCAAATGCTGCTGCCGCTAGTCTGGAGGAGCTGAGCTACGCCTGACCTTGTAAGGCTGAAGCTCAGAAAAACAGTAAAGCACCTGTTTTTGCAGAGTGGCACTCCTTGATTGACTGCTTCGCAAACGCCAGCCAATAGCGTGTTGAGTAGCATTGTGCCTCAGTATTTCAACTTCTCAAGATGCATTTTCGAATATCTTAGATACGCTCTACGAAAAAAATCCACCACTATTCAGATTTTCTGTGATTTAGATTTTTCAGGGAAAATTCAGGGAGTAGGTGAATGTGCAAGTAGGTCAGGGTCCACTGACTTGCCACCATTAACTCTAGAAATCATCACTGGCTCAGTGTGTGTGTGTGTGTGTGTGTGTGTGTGTGTGTGTGTGTGTGTGTGTGTGTGTGTAGCCAACTCTTTTTTCTTTTCTAGTTGAAGCTGGCTGAGGACAAAAAACTGTTGAAAAATGGACGCCTCGATGCAATCACTGAGGTTCTCAGGACAGCTAACCTTTTATCGTCTGGAAATAAACTGTCAGCTCACTCTTGATTGGGCTGTATTGTAATTAGGTTTGAATTTGACTGTAACTGGATCCGAACGCTGCTGTACTCCATGACTGGATTCTACTGGACCCAATTTAATAAACATAAATTTAAACAAGACGCTTCATTCGACATTAATTGGTGCTGTTTGTCTGGTAAAGTGTCCTCAGAAGAGATTTGACGTGAATATGTCCTGTATAAATAAAACAAATTGAACTTAGCTGAATTAAATTTGGTTGCTGAGCCTGGTTGATAGATGGCTGCTGCAGACATTTATAGGAGCGATAATACTGGTGCAATCTTGTAAAAGGACGAGTTCATTTTTCAACAAAAAGTTTATTTACAAGCAGGGAGTTCTCGGTTTATTGCCTTTTGTGTCCGTGGTGGACAGAAAAGCTCAGCTAGGCATTCTGTAAACACTGAACTCCTCAGAAGGAATCTGTGTAAAACTCTCTGTTTAGCTGACAGAACACAGAAGATCAGCTTTTATTCCTTTCTGAGGAGTTACTTCAGCCCAGCATGACACCTGGCTGGAGTCTAAACAGGCCAGTCCGTCTTCTCCGCTCAGACACAACAAGCCGTCAGAACATGCTGGCTTCATAGCAACTCCACGATCCATGGCAACCGGCTGCCAGGCCAGGCTGTGAGAGCGTGCTGTGCTTCATATCCAACCAATGTCCTCGTCTTGTATGTCACATCCACCACGGTCGTTTATGGGGATTAATATTCATCAATGTGAGGCTGCCCCCCTTATTTTCAGGCAGTTGTTTCCTTTTTATTTGGTTGCCCCAGTCTGCTCCACATTCACAAGGCCACACTGTGGCCCATCGTATTATTCTGTTTCCATGCTTACTCCAAAATATCTAGCAACTAGTTCACATTTACATCCCCGTAAGAGGCAGTATTATGTGTTATCCAGGCACATAGAGCCGTTTTATTGCACAATCAAAGAGCTTTGCTGACTTCCATTGATATAAAAATGCCATATATATCAAATTTAACATAAAAGAAATTTGACTTTGGAATTTAACACCTTGAAATTGGGCCTCTGTCTTATTAAAAACTCCTGCTCTTTCTGAAACGCCGCCTTCACAACATGGCTCCTCTATTAACCCCTTAACTACGTTTTTTACCAGCGTTTCACTGAGAAGCAGCTCCTTTATTGAGCTCAGCAGTTCCACCAGGTGTTTGCTAATTACTGCTGGCTAGTCTGAAGGAGCCGAGTGTTGGAGTCCTGGAGGGAGGCGGGGCTAAGTCCACCCTGGCGTTTTGCACAGCTAAATGGTCGCCGCCAGAGATCAAAGGATTTCTCAAACATACAGGAAAGAATCGAGGGAACACTCCAGGTATGTATTTGATGAGGGAATAACTTTATAACATGATCTGAAGCACAAAAATGTCGATTTCACATGATGCCCCTGTAAAAAAAATTTCAGCACCATTCTGGAGAACTTTTGTTCATTGTTATCACCATTCTGATCAAGAGCTCCACAAAGCCTCCAGTCACCACCCTGACAGCCCCTCCCCCCCAGACCCCTCCACTGATTCAAAGGATGCCCTCAGAGGACTCCGTGGAGCCGTTCGGCTTATACGACAAACCACAGCTGCAGCAACGACGCATTCCTTCTATACGCTGCAGCAAACTGTTTTAATTAAATTGCTTCATGAGACAGAAAGACAAGCTAAATTGTTACAAGAAGTGAGGGAACTGGTGTATTTAGTTTTTGGGGGATAAAAGGGGGGTGCCGTGGGGGGCAGAAATATGACAGTGGGGGAGGGGCTTGTGGTCACGTTGGTGAGGAAACAACAGGAAACTGTGAGATAAATTGCAAAGTACATTCCATGTGTGCTGAGTGGGTGAAGAGGTTTAGAGCAGGGGGGATTCTGGAGCTGCAGCCGGATCTTTGCTCATGCTGCACAGAGTGGGGTGTTGGTTTACAGTGGGCTCTGGGGAAAACGTAAAGGCGGGATTTTAAAAAAAATATATATATATATTTTTCCTTTATCCCCTCTACTGTACCTTTTATTTATGCATCTATTTCCCTCATTATTGGATAAATGAAAACACTTGCATCTGGCGGTCAGTTGACCAGCAGAGCAGCAGCAGGTTGGGGAGGGGCCAATCATGTGCTGCCACTTCCAAAAAGAAAAAAACCCCAAAAGTAAAGCAGTTTTAGCTAAACAAAGTAGTATAATTGATCTTTTTTTTTAAAAAATCAAAGGTGAGTGAGAGGTTAGGATTTGGTACTTTCAGAATGTAAACCTTTATCAGAATGTGAAATGAAGTGAAGTTGGGAGTAGTGAGGTGTTCAGACTTGTTGTTTAATCTGAAATTCCTCCTGGGAATCAGGCCCTTTGGTTGAATGGCAGCACAGATCTGCTTAGTGTCCGTCCGCCGGTCAGATGGAAGGCTGCAACAGGATGTTGACACTGTATACACTGGCATGTCGTCCACCCACATTCGGGATCAGATGTGTTTTTCTTGCAAGGTAAGGTCACAAATGGAAACACAAAACGGACAAAAAGAAACGTTACCTTTTACCGTCTTGTTTTATCGCACATTTTATGCCACATTGTGACCCAGGAATCTGGATATTGGATCTGGGAAGTGACATCTGAGCCAGTGTGACTGTGATCCAGATGCAGGTCCGAAACCTGTATCTGTCTCCCCCGTAACCATAGGAACTGTAATCAGCACGTGTCATTTCGTGCATTCGGCAGCACTTTTCATTGCAGAATTTGGACTTTGCATCTCACATTGAAGTTGTCGGGAAAGCAAATAAACTTTTTGTTTTCATATATTGAGGCAGCCATGTTGGGTTTTGAGGTTGGGCTAGGAAAGAAACGACAGACTTCCCAACTTTAGGAGGAATTCTTAATAAATTTCCCCAAACTGGAGCCCAGATATTTCAACTCCTGGTTGTAAGAAGATATGGAGGATTGTTTTCAACATGAATTTTAAGCAGAGTGAACGTTCCTATAACAACCTTGGCATTCTCACTTTGTATAAATCCAGATTAGTTGGTCTTGAAAAGGGACCCAAACCTTCTTCAAGCAACTTTCTTATCAAGAAGACACAACCATCTTACCAGCCTTTAATCATTGACACATTTGCATTAGTAGTTTTTTTTTTCTCCACATAAAAACCACAGATTTCTAGAAAACTTTAAATCAGGGTCCAAACCCCCATTTGTTTAAAGTTGCCTTTGTTTAGTAACAGCTAGGATATCTTTGTTTTCTTCTTTTTTCTATTCATCCACAAAATACTTCACATTCATTCTGTTAGAGTAACACAATGCATCTTTATTTTGCCATTGCAACATAATGTCTTTTTCTGCAGGACTTTGAATTGCCTTGTTGTTGAAATGTGCTACACAAATCAACCTGACTTATTTAAACAGGAAGTTCAAATAAGTTACCACCAATTATCTTCCTCTGTGACACATGTGCTGACTGCGAACAGAACATGTGAAGTACTTCTGCTCAAAGCTGTTACTTGGTGTAAGGAAGAAAAAAAAGGGTCAGTTTAACAAAATGTAAAAATGTTGTAAAATAATTTTCATACTGACCTTTGTATCGATTCTTTTTTACTCTGAAACATTTACATGTTCACTTCTAAAGGCGCGTTTCACAGAGGAAGATCAGTGGTGACACACTTCCTGTTGTGTTGTGTTATACTACTCCACGCCTTTAGGTGGAGCCGCTGTCGAGAAGAAAATGAGAAACGGTAGGAAGAGTAAGAGATGATGACGCTGAAAGTATGACGGCATTGTGCTGTTCGGTTAACTCGTACTTGCTGTGCTACGTTAATTAAATAAACGCACCGAGTTATTCAAGAAAGCGTCTCGTTTTCCACCCCATTCCACTCCATTACTGGTGTAAATAGTTGGCAGCTTTTCTGTAAATAACTGACGCAAACATGACGTTTAGTTAAACGGTCAAACAAAGGAGTTGACATAAACTGCTCAATGTTTGAAGTGTTTCCATTGTGTTCTCAGTCAAGACATTAGACATTAGCTTTATATTAAAAGAATAGTTATTACAAAATTATATGTTTTCATTGTCCAAAATAATATTCAATCTTTCCAAATCTACTGGAGGAACTGTGGAAAACAGTAAAAGCCTGTGGAATGTGTTCACTGAACTCCGATTCCCTCCAGGCATCGTTCACCTGAGATGAAGGCCTGATTGCTTGAGCCCATCTGATCAATTAAAGGCCGGTCAGCGGTCAGCGGTCCCGGAGTTTAGCCAAGACCCACGAAGTGAATCGGAGGAGATGAAAGATCACAAGCTGCCTTGTAGAAAGAAGTGCAGAGGTGAAGCGAAGATCCGAACCTGATAAAAAGGTTCCCAACAGCAGAATGGGGGCAGGGTGAGGGGATCTAAAACTGAAAAACTCTTGGCTTGCTCAGGGAACTCTGGAAGGGGATTAAGGGTTTAATGAACTGCCTATTGGAAGCCACAAAATTCAGCAATAGGCATCAAAGCAGGGCAGAGGGTGCCTGTCACAGGAAGCTCATGTGAGGAGGGGCCAGTGTGTTAGCATAGAGCTAGAAAAGCTTTCTTAGAACTTACGACTCCAAATATTGCGAGTGTCCCTAAAACACTTGGTTATTTAAAAAAATCTGAATTGTATAACTTTGGTTTGTTTCTCCTAATGTAAAACTAATAATAATAATAATAATAATAATAATAAATATGTTCTTATAAAGCTAAGACATGTCCAAACAGAGATACAGACGTCATTTTTAGACAGGCTTTATTTAGTCTACCTTTTCACTGTGACAGAACTAAATCTGTGCAGCCAGCTGCGTTTCCATTACAAATGTGCGCAAATCTTTGTCTATATTCCACTAATGTTAGAAAAAAAAAACTGTTTTGCAATCATTTGTTGGCTATCATTGCGGTCCTTCCATTCAATAAAGAAATGAAATTAAAATCACACGTGAATATGCTTGTTCACGCGATGAGTCACTAAAAATCGTGTAATGAGATATATTCACAATTCAGCCATGGCGTTAAACGCTCATCATTTATCAGCCAGAAAGAAAAGAAAAATCTCTTCCAGGCGCCATGACTTGTCATTATCGAAGAAATTGCGTTTTTGTGAAATTAACATGTTTCCATTTATTTTTGTAATACCAATTTGCGCAACTACTGTAGTTTTTTATAACCGGCCTGAGCGTTTTAGTGAGCGGTGAAATACAGAATCTCCTTTAAACGCAGCTGAATGTCTCTTAACATCAACTGCAAATGTTCAGACCCGCTGCTAAACATTCAAATGAGGTTTTAGGATCGTTTGTTTTCAGCACCTCAGACCATGACTGAGCACAATGCCATGTCAGCATTCTTTCCAATGCTAGAATTTTGTTGTTTCCCCCCACCAAAAAAAAAGTTTGCTACCATGAATAAAGATATTCACCTGTACGAATATCTTTACCAAGTTGTAGCAGGTTTTTTTTAACAGGCCTGTTCAGACGTAAAGCTGAGCTCCGTTGTTCACTGACTGCAGCGTTTCGATGTGTTCAAGAAAAGATTTCAGGCGGTAAGAGAGAGAAACAGTGAATGAGTGCACTTGCTTTCAGACAGGCTGAGAGGAAAAGGAGAGCAAGAGAGGGAGGGCGACACACACACACACGCCCCCCCCTCACACACACACACACACACACACACGCATCTCAGCACTGATTCATGAGTTCTGCTGCCGTCGGCTCAGCCTACCTGTTGGTCTGACGTCGGACCCCGTCTGATCGTGGACCTGATCGCGGAGTTGGGGGTTAAAACCGACTGAACCCGGAGTGGATGAGGAACCTAAACATGTTTCCACGGTTATTACTTTGGACCGCTCTGGCCGCGTACCGCGGGACGCCGACCTGCGACGGATTTAACATAGATGTGAAGTTTCCTGTGATTAAACAGGGGAAAACCGACGGGAGCTTCTTTGGATTGTCGGTGGCTCTGCACAGACAGACGAAGGGCTCCGACAAATATCTGTAAGTTTTGTCGGGATGTGTTTGGGAAATGTTTCGGTTTCACCCGATTGTACCTTCGGGTTGTCAGTGTGAGCAGAGATCCGGCGTTCGGCCGAAAGCCAACCATTACCTGGGTGAGCTGGCGCACACTCACCTGCGGACAACCTGAGCCACTGCGCGGCGTTCGCTGTTAAGATGCGATCAGCTGTTCCTGCCTGCTCTCTGGGGATCACTCACTTCATTCCTCGAAACAAGAGCAGATGGAGAAAGGCGATTTCATTTTCTTTCATCCAGGTCAAAAAATGTCAAGAAGGACATGTGGAACCAGGGCCGGCCCACGCGTGTACGAGGCCCTGGGCAAAGTTTAACGTGGGGGCCCATTTTTGTTTCTTTGGCTTAATACAGATTTTAACACACTTTGTGCAGGAAATGTGATGCCATTTTAGACACAAGCAAGAAGGAAAAGAAAAAAAAAACTTCACCATAACAACGTAACAAATTATTTAGTAATCTAACAATTATTGAATATTGATTAATATGTTTGAGTAAAAGGGAAAAAAATTTTCATAGCTAATATTTTAACAGACTATAAAAATATATTTCATATTGTCCCATGATGCCATTAAGCACGTTTACTGTACGTGTCCTTTTACCATGGCCAGCAAGTCAATTAAACTCAGTTTAGTTTGGTTTATTAATATGGCAATAATTCAGAATAAATGTGGTCTCAAATAACATTATCAAAAAAAAATCCCATCTAATTAATATGCAGAAATATAGTCAGTTCTGCCTGATCATATAGACAGATTCAAAGTCAGTTATGCACATTCCAATTTGATTCTATATAAAATAAACAAACACCTCCTATTAATCCCATTATATGTAATGTACAACGCCCATTAAGAACATATGGACACCCACAAAAAAGCTGCTTGTGGATGATGGCTATCATTAGCCGTCAAGTTGTCCATATAACGCGCTAAACCTTAAATGTACACGTGACATACAGAAAATAAAGGGACAACGTACGGTTGTACTAACTGTCAAAATTATGTCAACTAGAGAATCTCTGGAAAAGTTTTAATTAACAAAAAATAGCAAGAGAAGGGGAAGCAGGTCGGTTGTGCTAGCTTGACTTTGACAACCTCAGCATAGATGTGCTGTAGAATTGCTGCATTTCGGTTCAGGAAAAAAAATAAGAAAAGGGCGACCTGCAGACCGAGTCTCTGGCGTATCGTCAGTAGAGCAGGAGTTCAAATTAGATTATCTGTGTCAATCACTTATCAGTTGTCGTGGCAACAGGTCTGTGTGTAGTGTAGCCGACACAGAGAGCGAGAAAAAAAATAAGAATAAAAGTGGTTTTGAGTTGTTCCTCCGAGATTTTTCTGTTTGCTGACCTAAAAGCCTCCAGGGTTCATTCTGTTCATTCTGTTCACCGAAAATAATCGTCCTTTTGCCCTCTGGCTTCATGCGTGTGCACGTCATTTCCACATGTAAACAATGACATGCAACCTGTCTGTCCATATCTATATTTACAAAATGCTCTGGAACAAAATGAGTGTGTGACTTCGCTTTTGCAGTGGAACGTCGCAGAACTAATGACTTTCACTCGAAGCAGGTCAGAAACACGACGAGACACGTTTTGCTCTGGCTGACACGGGGCGGGGCTCAGCAAGTTGTCATAATAAAATGCGTCTCCTGAGGCTGTCAGCAACTCGGCTTTACATGAACAGGATTCTCCCTGATGCCTTGAAGTCACAACAATTTAATTCACATGTTGCTTATCCAGCATTTCCAATAAAATAGCTATTTAGAAGTAGTTGCCAATCAGTGAAATGTTACTAATGTTTTGAAAATATTCGCCGGTTTTAAGGGTTTTTTTTCTTTTCACTTTTACACTTTGAAATGAACAATGATTGCAGTATAGTATACACTGTATGCTATGCAGTGTATAGCATAGACAAGAATATTACGGACGGTGAATGTGTGTAACAACAAGCTCTCTAAAACCTTCTCCAGATGAATGAAATTCTTTTAAACTCCGCAGTCGTCTGGTGTTGGATTTCACTCGGCCAATCACAGCGGCCTCTCCGTCCTTGATCACAGAGCATCTCCAGAACCTTCTCTTATCTGCGCTGCAGTTCTGCTTTGATACAAGGAAGAGACTTGTCGACCGCTTCCTCTGTGTGGTCAGCAGCCACAAGTTTCCGTGCAGAGCTCACGGCTCGCTGGTTTAATTTCTGCAGCTTGCCAGACCGAATGTGTACCAAAAACATTCGTTCTGTTAGCGGGACGGGTAGACGTGCCGACCCAGCTCCGTCCCTCGGGGGTCGTTGCCATGCAGGGTCGCGCTACTTGGAGCAATATTGCAATATTATTGCGATTGCAACAATATTTTCAGACACTGACTGCAGAGCATTTGCTTTCTGTTCTACTAACATACATGAACTGATCTTTTAGAGAATTTATAGGAATTCCCAACCTGAGCTTTATTTTGTCTGTAGCTTCAAAAGAGGAAACACATTGACCTCTTTTCTAAATAATACGGTAACCATAATTATACGCACGCTGGTTCATTTTGACTGTAATAGTAGCTTTTCAGTTGCGGTTTGTAAATTTATCGAGTAAAGAATTTTGTCTTGTGTCCTGTGCAAAAGGGCTGCACAATATATCCAGAACGGATCGCCGCCGTTGAAGAAAATTCTAATAATAATGCAAAAAAATCATTTAACAATAATGTTCAGACAGAAATAAGTATTTGGTTGTCATATTTAGACCATGCACTCATGGATTTAAATAATATGTTCTTGATAAAAACTGCCACAGTACAAAATGACCCTCATTGTTCTGTGTTGTTCTTTGCTGTGTGCTGGAAGCCAGGCGGCAAAGTTAAAAACAAATTTCACGCAGCTGCAATTGATAGAGCATTATTTTTTTTTTCTTTTTACAGAACTTAATTTACTTTAGCAATAAATCCCCACTTTCTGCTCATGAGAAACATTCATGTACTCTGCATGTTTTGTGGTAGTATATCATCTTTATCTCTTTATCCTACATTTTCCTCCCTTCTCCGTTTTCAGCTGAGGTTTTGTACAAACTATATAAATTTGTAAAGACACATAACAATGTGCTGATGGAGCGTCTGGTTCTTGATGTTGGTCTTGCATGAGCCCATATTTGTGTTGCTGCTTCAAAGAGTCGTTGCTGTCTGCTTCATAGTTATTTGATAAAGGCAATAGGCTAAGAATACCGTGTTGTGCAATCGTTTAAGCCAACTCAATTTCATAGCATCTGGTTAGTCAAACTCATTTGTCATCATTCAATTTTTTTTACAGATTTGCTCTTTAGTGTCTACACCTGACCAGTGCAACATACTGTAGAGTTTGTGGCTAAAAATAAGGAAATGGGATGACAACACAAGACCTTTTAGGGCTAAAAAAAGAATTTTAATTCTAATCAAGGTAGGTGTGGACTCCACTGTCAATATTTACCAACATATATATATTTTCTTATGTTTTACACCCACACAGTGGTGCTAAAGGTTGAAATGTTGTTATATAAGTTATATAATAACATAGAGAACATGCTACCCAGCCAAGCATCTTATACTGTAAATCTTCCCCAGATGAAAACAATGTTAGTAGCAGCAAAATGGGATCTTTGTGGATACAAAACTCACAACAGAGTTTTAGTAACGACTAACAAAGTTAGCTGCTCCATAGCTTCTAAAAATAAAAACAATGTTAGCATTTTGCTGCTAACAGCAAAACTGAATTTATTATGAATGTTGCTGTACAGAAAAACAGGCACTATTCAATCTGGAATATCAATGATGAGTGAGTCAAATGGGATGAGATACTCAAGAATATTGTTTATTAGTGAATTTTAATGACTTTAATGAAATATGAGACCATGACTTTCAATTAGAAAATGCCTCTGGAATTATTTGGATTTGGACGTTACTAAAGGCCTCGACACACGGGGGGTCACTTCACTCACTGTCCATTCATTTCCTATGGAACTTGCATGATGACGTGACAGTCGCTTTCCCTCCTCCAGCCAAGCAACCGGCAACGTGCACGCGGGCTTGCAACGCGACACAAAACAGTTGAAAATTGTTCAACTTTTGTCACTGTCTCAAAGTCAGGTCTCTGTTGTGTCCCATGTGTTGGGTTTTTCCCTCTTGGTGGCGGATTCTTTCGCCAGTCGTTGTCATTCCCCGTGTGTTGAACCCAAAACGGTAGAGAAAGTATCTGAACGTCAGTAACATCAGACAGAGACACACATTGTCAGGTATAGAACCAAACTGATGTCATTTTTTTTAGTTGATGACTGTATCTTTGTTCAGTTGGTGTTACAACATGAAAATGAAAGCGTCTGCGTCTTCTTAACAGAGTGCTGTTGTCAAAGTCAGGTCTAATTTAAAAGGTTTTACCAACTAAATTATCTGCTATGTGTGGAAACGTCAATGGTTGATATATCAACTTATAAGTTGAGTTTAGAATCTTGTAAACTCACACAAAGTGCTTAATGTCTATTAAGCACAAAGAGTCATTGATTAGGATTCATTTAAAGTATCAGGCGAAAGTCGGGCTGCTTAGAACGGATATGAAGGATGACTCAAGACTTTGCTAAGAAATATAAACTAGTCGAAACAAGTCATGGGTGCTTTTCACCCATGACTGAGAAAGAGTCATGAAAGTGTAGACTGAAAGTGTCCATCCCCTAAATTCAGCCATAAAGTTCTCTTTAACCTGTTCAAATGCTCATTATTATCCATTTGGACCAAATATTCCAGATTCCTGATTCCTGGTGGAGCTGATAGGTAGAGTGGGGGGTTGGTGTCCAATAGGAAGCTGGCATTACTTCTAGGAGTCAATGTTGAAGATACCCGAGGCCATTTTGCAGTGGGGTGTCTATCTTCACTCTCTCTCTGTTGTTGAATCTCCGTTTCTTTTTTGTTTTGGTTGTCCTCAGTTGTGGAGGGGAGGAGGGCCTGGGCAGTCAGCTGGCCACCTATTGGCTCTTCCATTTCTTTGACCCCGTGGTATGCTTGGAATGTATTACTTTTCTGTGCAAAGTCACAACCTGCCAGGTTTCAGGTTGAGGCAAGCTGCAAGTGAGAATGATGATCTCGGGGCATTAAAGCAAAAAAAGAAAAAGAAAAATCACAAAAGGGACTAAAATTGAGGAGTTCCCGAACTATCTAGGAGTTGAAGCAAATGGTTCATCGGACTGATGAATATTTAATCAGAGCTGAAATGCGTTTGATTTTTCTGCCTCATGTCTGTCTGACTGCCTGAGGCTACAAAAGCCAGACGCTTATCTCGTCGCGGTCTTCCCCTCAGCACTGTGAGGTGCAAATTAAACTGGTATGTTCCAGTATACACACTAATCTGATGTTCAGTCAGAACACGCAGAAGAAACAGGTTCTATTTTTATTTCATACCGCAGAGTTAGCCGGAATTAAAGAGGATGTCATGTCAAACGCAGCCAGTACTTCCTGTATTGAAATGCAGCACCTATAACTGAATACTCACTCTGCAATCAAAGTCCACCTTTGCTCTCATAAAGACACACCCTAATGCACCAGAAACTAATAAGAGGCAGAAAGACCAATCATTCTTTGTGCTTGAATAATGCTTGTTTGTTTGGCAGTAACAGGTTGGCAACTAAGTTTTACAGAGGAGTGCGAGTTTTGGATCAACATTGTGATTTATGTATTGATTAGGCCGTGACCTCCCTGCGTCCGTGTCATAGGGGTTCACTTTGGACAAACGTTCTGTCCATCAGTGGCCATGTAGAGAAAACAACAACCGTGCTCTCTGAAGCCACAGTGAGATAATTATGCTGATTTTTGACCCTGTTTTCCCTTCCGACACTCACAATGGTTCTGAAGGTAATCTTAGGAGATATTCTTGCAGTGTGTGGTGTGTTAAGGGAGATCTGATCCACTCAGAAAGACATTGGGACCGATCCGGTCTAAAGTTGAGGATATTCAACTTTGGATCAACATGTTGGATTGTTTTGGCTTGATCTTGATGCGTGAAGTTTTTCTTTAGGACCAACAAAAGCATAGACTGTTGAATGTGACTTTTAGCCAATCAGAAAGCGAGGTGACAGAAACATGGAGGGGAATCCAAAATACACAGAAGACAAAACAACTACCATTGCGCACCAGAAATTCTGATGAACATTGGAGACGCTACAATTTTTATCGTCATGTGTTTGGTCTTTCAATTATAAAATCTTGTCATGTGAACCAGGCATTACACTGATTCAAGTGTTTTAAGATTATTCAGCAAAATCTTGACAGCTGGACCTAAAGGAAATATGATTCATCACAGAAAAGCCAATGGAGGGATTAGAAAACGGTGCTGTGGTAAATTCAGAAGGACATTCTCTAGAAACATCTCTAAGAAGCCTACCAGTTGAACAAGTTATTTGTTCGCTAAGCAAGTGTGTTCATTACCTACTTAATATGCAGGTCATAATTATAATCAGGTATAGATGGGTGTCTTTTTCCAGCGTTCAGTTGGGGAGACCTTGGACAGGTTACCAGTTCATCACAGGAACAAAGAAACATGCACTCCCAAAAGCAATTAAAACAAACTTATTAACCCTGAGCATGAACGTTTTTGTTCTGTAGAAGGAAGTTGGAGTGCCCAGAAAACAACCCATGCATGCACAGGAAGGAACAATACTCAACTTCCGCAGGGGAACTCCCTGCTTGGATTCACACCCAGAACCTTTTTACTACAACGCAGTAATGCCAACAACTGCACCGACATGCTGACCAAATCCAGTGCTGCCAACTGACGTGACGCCAGGCAGGATCGCTGCGCCCCCATGTGGAAGTAGAGCGAATCGCCGACCAGGAAGTACAGCAAGTATAAAGTGAAGGTCGTGAAGCTCGCGGCGCTACCTCGGACATTTGGTGAGACATTTTTGCCTCATCCGCCAACATTAGGGCAAAAACAATTTAAAATGTTTCACACACCAGGTCCATAAAGTTATGTGCCGGAAGCCCAAAGTTCTGATCTTAAAGGATTCCATACAAGGAATATTTAAAAAATAAATGTGTTATGAGTCTGCAAGGGAACTTTGATGGAAAGACATTTTTTGTTTAGTTTTTTCTTTAATATCTCCTTGACTTGGTGATACGTTTCTGGTCTAATTTTTGTTTGCTAAATAACAAGGCACTACTGAATTTTAATCATGCTGTTTTTGACAAAAACCTTCATACAGGCAAACATGTGGTGGTTGTACCATCAATCACTGCTGTACTGAGCTATTAATGAGGTCGATGAGAGTTATTTATCCATCTTTTACATGTTTTCAGACTCGGTTTGGATTTTGGAAATGATATAAACTTCATTCTGCCCTCTAAATGCTCTGAATAAAGCGTTGCCTTAAGGGCATGTTCCCCACTGACAATACTCAACCATTTTTTCCGATTACTTTCCACCAAATCTCTATAACCACAGGACATTTATGGTAACAAACTCAGACAATTTTGTCAGAGATTCAGCTCACTTCAGGCTGCTGATTGGTCAGTTACTGACAAACCCACTGGATTGATTGACAGATGGCATCAGGTCAATAGCTTCAAGAAGGCACCTAATTAGTCCATAGAGTCTCTGTGTGGATTCAGATCTCTGTAAGCATCCATCTTTGATATGAAGGTCCCTGGAGTTTGTTAGAGAACATTAGTGAATAAACGGCATCATGAAGATTAAAGAACACCTGAAGCTGTCGTCTGAAATGAAAAGACAGTGGTACAACAGCAAACCAACCAAGATATGACCGTTCACATGAAACTGCCCAGTGACTCTGGAGGCACTGGAGAAACGTACCACTCAGGTTGGAGAAACGGTCAACAGGACAACCAGTAGTCGTTCTCTTCGCAGATCTGGACTGTATGGGTTAGTGGTAAAAAAAGAAAGCAACTGGTTGAACAATCTAAGATGTATCCGAGACGTTCTACACCCAGCAAACTTGTGAACTTTAGCCCACATACAGAATGCGACATTTTGTGGAAAACTGATACTGAAATACTGAGTCTTAAGATGGATACTGCGGAACAGAGAGGTGATCTGCACTGAAGAGCTTCAGCATGTGCGCTGTTGGAAAAAAGACTCCTTTCAGCGTAGGAACGATGCTGATAGATTTGCACGTGGCATTGATCCAACATTCCTCTGTGCACAGAGGCTGTTGCTCTTTGTCTGAAGTGTATCTGTGGGAGAACGATGGAGCTGCTGCCGTAAATCACCTTCAGATGCTAACGTTTTATACTCTGAGAGCCAACACTTTTACATGACAGTAAGCCAGCACTTATATGTGCAAAGGAAGCTTTGTGATGTATGGAGTTGTGTTAATGGCACTTTGCAAAATCCCAGTAACTCCCTTAATAGCTTGCAAATGGCGATTTATGAGATTGTGGTCTGTTTTTAAGCAGGTTTAATATGTAATTTATAGTATGTGTTCACTTTTTAAATGGTAAATTAGAAGTATTTAGAAATATAAGTAATAAACAATGTTTATAAATGGTAAATAGTCCTTTAGGACATGTGTTCCACTTTTGTCCCACAGCCTGACGGATGTCTTGTAATACGATGTTGAAAGCTTTGCAAGTCAGATTATACGCCTCCTGCTAATCTCTGCAGATATTCAAAGGAGAGACTTTAATCAACGTTCCTGTAGCGAAGCTTGATTCTGTCTTCTGTCCCAGCAGGATGGAGAAGCAGGTGCCCTGAGGGGCTAAAGGTAGCTACAGCTACCTGAAGCTTAAAAAAAACAATATGCTTCAACACCTTCCCCCTTCATTCTTCAACCTCGAGGGGAAATAATCCGGGCGTATGGGGTTACATCAGTGTGCATTCAGGCAAAGTACGCTCAAAATTGTGATGCATCCAAAGAACATCTTAATCAATGCTTGTCTATGTAAAAAATATATATTTATATGAATGACATGTCATATAAAAATCTGTTAAAATGTGTTAAGGGTTAAGGTGCTAGAAGCAGATATTTCACCAACATACTTGTGTTTTTCTTTTTCTTTTTTTTTTTGTGTTATCATTCAGGTTCAGTTCAGGTCGCCCACTTCTGTGTCGGTGAAAGTTTTTAACCCATCAGTCTCATGCCTTCTCCCCAACTGAGGTCAAAATGTCTACGGTCACTGATGCTCCGGGTCCCGCATGCACAATGTCAGCTAGCATGGAGGTCACAAAGCGACATGCGTCCATGAGGAGTCCGGCCGCGTTTGTTTGAGTAAATGTGCATTCCTGTGTGCATGCATGCATTTGGATGCAGTTCTCCATGTGACCTGGCTCAGGGTTTGTTTGTTTGCGCAAGTAAATGCCGAGTGACGAGGAACTGGGAAGCATTAAGCGCCTTAATGCCAGAGACATTGTTGTTATCTGGCCCAGAAGCTGCAGATTAAGGCGCGCTACGCCACAGTTCTCCATCTTTTGGTGCCCGAGATCTTTAGCAGCAGCAAAAACAGATCAGAAGATTTTTAATGCGTCTAATATTATTCTTGTATTAACATCAGTTTTGTGTATAACAATGAATTTATACTGATAATTGGCTACTTTCAGAGAACCTCAGTAAAGTAGTAGAAGTAGCTGTTTAGGGTAATGCTCTTCATAGAGTTACACTGTGAGTATAAGAAGCTAACAGTGGATAGTTGTCTTTGTAACAGACATGGCTCACATAGCTTGTCGACTTTAGTTTTTAAACAGCCTTACCTTCAAAAGAGATGTGTAGAGATACTTTAGTTTTCTTGTAACGACTGCATGTTTTGCAACCAGGAATATTCTCCAACAGTGGAGTTTGTCTGTTTTATGCTAGAGGAAAGTGTAGTGGCCCTTTTTTCAGCCAGCTGACAGGTAGAGTCAGCATCAGGTGTGGGAGGGGCAATGCTGCATCGCTCTAACCTGGAGAAACACCTCGTCACTCCAGTTCCTTCTCTGGAATCTTCTTTAAAAAAGGGCTTTAAGCTTTGTGAAATCTTTGTGGTTTTTGAAACTTTAAAAAATCTTTTTCTGTCCCTGAACTCTGGTCACCGTCCCATGGAATCTGCCAGGATCGTGTTCTTCATGGTGTTTTACCTATTAAATATTCTCTCCTGGTCCTCCAAAAGACATGCAAAAAAATAATATGAGAAAATGATGTGATGAAAAATGGTTACATCGTGATGTGAGCTGTGACAAATCCATGTTTCACTCAGTGACCTTTACCCTCTCTTCTGCTAGCTTGTTCATCTTATTGGTGAGCTAATGCTACTTGGAATAATGACTACAGTCCAAACAGTTCTTTGTGGTATTAATATTGTGTATATTAATATTTGTATCACAGAGTTGTGGACATTCTGTACCTCTCTGGTAGAAACTGAACACGCGTTGCTGATGTTGCTGCTGCAAAGATCTTCATCTTTATCGTGAAGATGGCCTCCCACGTTCCATTTCTCTGCCTGGGTCTGGATGTGTTTCCCTCCTGTTACTGTTTTACTAAAGGCAGATGGTGGGCTGCAGACAGGATGTTTGTCCAGACGAAACAGCCAGATCCAGAGCCGCATCATGGACCAGTGAACATTGACATTTCGCCTTACTGAGCCCAGTACACTGATTCTGTGCTGTGTCCTCCTTTTATTACCGATTGTGTCTCTTCATCCCTTTTGCATCAGAGGTTAGAGGAACTGCTAGGCGTCTCTCATTGCTCCGACCTTCAGCAGCATGAGAAATACTGAGCATAACCAAATAAACCCAAATGAAGAAGAACACGTGTGTTGTACTTCCTGTTTTGAGTTGTACTTTTAGCTTCGACTGTCTTCAATGTCAATAAGTTAAAGGAGTGTTCATGTAGGGGTCAATCAGACGCTGTATTCCCAAGCAGTCACAGTGAGGCCAACAGCAGCACATCTTGTTATCTTTGGATCAGTCATTACAACATGACGGTTGAATAAAGAGATCAAACTCAGTCTCTGTCTTGGGCTCATGCTGCTTAATTTGATCTGCAAATTGAGTCACGGTGTTCAGTGTTAGCTCCATTCATCTAAACGACAATGAATCAACGGTCCCACCTACTGCTTCTGAAACTCCGAGGCGGGCGGGCATTCGTTTTCCAACGCTTATTGATGGATCATCCCGTTTGTTCCCGTCTTTACACGTTTTCCTTTCTCACGAATCGGCAGACGTGGCAAGTGTGGCTTGATTTGACATAGATATGTGATCAGTGTGTGTCAACGCAAACATGCAAAATCACACCAGCCTGGACGAGTCAAACTCTGAACGTTTCATTCATTTCAACAATAAAAAGACCAGATGAAGAACGTCTGTTTCTCATTTTCCTGGAAGGTTCTTTGTATTTAAATTTTTGGTCTCCATTACCATAGTCAGTTCCCAAGAACTATGAACTATGGTATAGTCACATATCTTGTCTTCAGATCTTGCTGTCTTATCTGCGATGGATTGTGGTTTGGCCTGTAGAAACAGATTTCATTGCATCTCTTCCATCTTTCCCTGCAGTGGGTCTAAATGGAGATGGAGAAATCTTCTCTGTTGTTTTACAACATGTTTAAGCAAAGAACAAGTCGTAGGTTTTGTCTGTGTTTATCACGAATCCCTGAGTGGAAGGCTGTTTTGGTTTTTTGTTCGATCTTGTTGTGTGCGTCTTGCGTTGCGTGGAGCGCCGTACCATGCGACCTGGAACATCTCTGCGCTCCGCCGCTGCTCCGCAGGCCGAATGACCTGCCTGCTATACGCAGCAGCTGTGGTTTGGAATGAGATTAATATCTTCATTTGTTTGAAACGTGCAAACACAGACTTCTACAAAGTCATGTCAGCCCAGACAAGTTCAGCTTCGGTTGTTTTCTTTGTCATGGAACTCAGAAAAGCTGAACCTGAAGCCGAGTCTACAGTCTGCAGTGGCCAAACTGACCTTCAGGCCTGTTTGGACTGGAAACCTTGTGGGTTTCTGCAGCTGAACATTTTCCTCAGCAGTCTAAGGAGATGGTAACGAATGTTCCGGGACACTAAGAATGCCGTCAGGATTATATAAAATAATAGCATCTCCTTTTCAAGAGGACAAAACAATAAAAGGTTGTGTGTTGCTAAGGTTTACAGTATATATGCAGTTTCTTCACAAAACAACTAAGAAGAGACTTTAGACTCAGTTTGACTCCAGAGGCACAAAAGCTGGAAAAAACACCAACAGAAAGGATGCTATTTTTAGGCAACGGTTGCTAAGATACCATTAGAAACAGATGGATGGATCGACAGATTTATCCAATAGATCAGAATGGTCCTGATTTCAGCTGAGTCTCTAGTGATTAATACAGATTAGAGTTCTTTGTTATCATCTTTGTTGTATTGTTCTTGAAGGTTTGTCTTCATGTTGTCCTTCATCTTCAATGAGCAGCTCATGATTTTGTGTTTTGATCTGCTTGGCAGCAGCTTCGTTTCCATTGACTTTAAAGTTGCGCAAATTGGAATAACAAAAATAAACTTGGTCAAGGGACAAACGTTGATTTGGGGGAAAAAAAACTCATATTGTTTGCTTAAATGTTTTTCTGATGGGATGAGGTGGATTATTTTTCTTGGCTGTTTCAAAAATAGTGCATTTCACAAAACCGCGATGGAAAACATTTTTTCGCATCATGGCGTGACATGTTTATGACTGACATTGCGTGTGCAAATTTATTCATGTGATTGCAAATTGCGTTTCTTATCTAACAGAAGCACGGCCATTGCCAAATTGTGTTTTTTTCAACATTAGCGGAATATCTACAGTGTTTTGGAATGGAAACACAGCTAGTGAAAACGGATCAGTGTGTTTGCCTGACATTTGTTTGGGGTTTTGCTGTATTGTGAGTCATCAGTATGACCCAAAATACAGTCAGCTGATTGTGCTGTCAGTTAACACAGATCTGCTGCAAACTGAATGCAGTGGACCCCCGGAGTTCACAGGGATTAGAGACCACTACTGCCTGCAAATAGCAAATATCCACAAATAACTTGAACTTCCTCGTAAAACGCTTATAATTACCTATTTTAATAGAATACATCATAAAACGCATTAGTACACACATTTGGAACCATCTTGGCCGTCCTGCTAACATCCAGGGTCTTCCTCATCTCTGCTGCTTGGCTCACAGAGATCGGCAGAGCTCAATGTTAGGAGAATTTTTATAGATACATGCTTGGAAATGTGATGATTCCGAAGCCTAGTTTTTGTCTCAGGAACAATTTTTGTCCTGCCTGAGCTTCACCGTATCTAATCAGCTGAAGCAAACAGACTTTGCGTGTTTTCCTCTTTTGGTGGGAAACGATGGTTGTCAGGACACGATCGCCAAGGGGTGTAAATAAGACTCCACAGGTTTTGTTATTTGTTGTTCTTTGCATTTTTTTTCTTGCCTTGATAAAATCCAGAAACTGAGTGAAAAAACACACTTCTGTGTTTGCACCCACCGCGAGAAAGATTAGTGTAGATTAAAACACAGTCGTGTGTTAAAACGGCTCAGTCAAAGTCAGTGATACGTGAAACCTGATGTTTGCTGATCCGTTTCATCCATTCTGATTGAACCTGGGCTGTTTTGCGAAGACGAATGAACGGCAATGTCGGTCTCTAAGCTGGTAGAAACAAACCCACTTTGTGGAAAAGTGGAACCATGACAGGATTATGCCAGAAAAAAATTTACAGTCCTGTGTGTCTCTACAGGACTGCAGTGGGACTGGGATTATCTGAACGACAGAAGAACTGGAAAAGTTGTCATTTGATTGATTGCTGCCTCTGTCATGACTGACAATGAAATGAAAAGGATTTGAGTTTCTGTAGGTTTTCTTCTCCTTCAGGTCAGGAGTCACGCCCTCTGAAAAACACGTTGCCCTGAACCTTATCTGAAAGTTAATCACCGTCTCTTGTTAGGCTGGTTTACTTGTGCGCGGCACACCAACACTAACAGCAGCTATAATGATCCAGCTTCATAAATGAGAGTTAAACAATAAACCATGAGCTCAAAGTTCCCTGCATTGTTCAGTCCTGAGTTTACTTCCTTCATTTGTGTTTCTCTTTTTGTCATATTGTCATTTGTCATTAACACATCTAGTTGTTTTTTGTATTTCATTTATAAATTGCTACAACTAGTGATATAGGCTATGTAACAATGTTTGAAGAAAAGGGAAAGATTACTGTATGCAAGCAATATTTCTTAAAGGGGCGGTGTTGTGTGTTTCCCAGGCACATAGTGCCATTTTATAACATAATCAAGTAACTATGTAACCTTCAGTTGGTAATAAAAAAACATACGGTATATTAAATGAAGAACTGGAAAAGTTCTTCATTTAAGAACTTTTCTTAAATGAAGAAAAATTCATTTAACTTTTCTTCATTTAAATGTGACTTAAAAGAAATTTTACTTTGTAATTTCACACTTTGAAATTGGGCTTCTGTCTCTTTAAGAAGCTCCCGTTATTTCTGAAACTGTGCCTTCAGGAAGTCATGACAACATGGCTCCTCTATTAACCCTTTAACATTGTTTTTACCAGCATTGCTCTGAGAAGTAGCTCCTGTAATGAGCTCAGCTGACTAGCAGTTCTATCAGGTGTTTGCTAATTGCTGCTGGCTAGTCTGAAGGAGCTGAGTGGAGGAGTTGCATAGAACAGCTGCTCTGTGAGGCGGAAGCTCGGAAACTGTAGCTCAGTAGGAGGAGCTTTGTCCTCAAAGGCGGGGCTTGGTCCACCCAGGCGTTTTACACAGCTGAATGGTTGCTATGAAAATTAAGGGATTTCTCAAACATGCATGAAAGAATCAAGGCAACACTCCAGGTCTGCTTTTGATGAAATAACATTCTAACATGATGTAAATAACAAAAAAGCAAACTTTGCATAATAATGCCCCTATAAAACAAAAATGTCTTAAAATAGAATAAAGAGAAAATAAAAGTTGAGAATTTGTGATCCTTAGAATAAATGGCTAACCTAAAACCCTGCAGTTATCCTTAAGGTAGATATTCTGTTTTCATTGTTTTGTGAGTAATCATGAATGGAAAAGTGTATTCATCGTTTAGGAAACAGTTTATGTCCTCCAAGGTTGGGATTATCCAACCAACCAGACCTTGTTGTGTAGATAAACTGACCTCTGCTTGTTTAGCTTAAGGAAGCTGATGCGACCGTACAGCAGCGGTCCGTCTCTGTCGTGTGATTTTTCTCTCTGCTCCTGGTACGAATGCGGCTCCAAGTTTAGCTGCCAGTGTTTGCCATGGTAAATGTTTGGCTTAGCCAGCGGGGGCGAATTTCAACATGTCAAAGGAGGAGGTGGAATGCAGCTGCCAGTTGCCCCTCGCCCCACTGACAGCCTGTTTATGGGGAGGTGGTGAGCAGAAGGAGAGACACGTATTGTTGAGGTGGGACAGGAAATTAGATGATCTGTCATGGACGAGTCAGCCACCGGTTAGTCATCTTAGGAAGGTTTCTGCAGGACAAAACATGAGGTCAAGCCTTCATGTAGACGAGTGGAATCATAAGCCTGAAAAGCTTTGTGGAATTGTATTACTTTGACGGAGAAAATCGACAGGATTTTTCTAAAACAGAACAGGAAACGGAGGACAGCGCAGGGCATTCTGGGTAAATCCAACCCAAACAAACGCTCAAGTTTGGCGCTAGCTGGAGACGAGTCTTTTTGGCAGAGGCAAAAGAGAAATACAGCCGCTAAAATCATATTCTGTTTCATTTTTGATTGCATTTCATAAACTCAGCTCCGTGTCTTCTTCGGGGGTTTTCAGGTCGTCTCTTTCAGGCGCTGCAGCGCCCCCAAAGGCGAGGGAGTGAAAGTGGTTTTTTAAACGGCTTGGTTGGTTTGACTCAGTGCGGTGTGAAAGCGAACCACACCAGGCAAAAATGTAACAAATCTTGCAATTTTAGTCACCAGTCGAACCGAGGCTCCCATCTAACACACACCTGTCTCTGAGAAACAGAATGCCACACAAGGAAGTAGAGTGTATGAGGCCTTAAGTCCATCCACAGGTGGGCATCTGTTTGCTTTTTAAAGTAGTTTTCAAAGTTCTAACATATAGGAAACAAAACTGCACATGTAAACAAAAACCCTTTCTGTGGGATTAACATGATTAGTTGCTGCAACCTGCTTTCCTCCATCTGAGATTATCGGAGTCCCTAAAGCCTGGGTGATTGGTGCTGAACTCAGGATTCCTGTTTGGTTAGAACAAAGTCCGCCGCCTGGCCTCGAAGTGTTCCTCCACTCGCTCTTTCCCACAAAGGTCTCTAACCTTGGATTGTGGTGTTTTGATACATTTGTTCTGCTCCCTGCCGAATGAAACGGCCAGCACCAGAAGCAGAAAGGACACATCTGTTTCCCAGAGGTTTTTACTCTTTTTAAACGCAGCTTGCATTAAAATGCAAATAAAAGGAACGCGTCTCGATGTGTTTGCTTCAAGAAACATTTCTGTCTGCCGATGCTTTAAACCTCTGAGGAATCTTGGCTGCTGTCGGTGTTACTGAGAGGAATCAACTGCAAAAAGGAAAAAGATTTTGTCTTGGATGTCAACAATCTTAATATTGATGCTCTGAATCTAAAGATAGTGTTAGCGTTTGACCTGAATCTGTTTTGTTTATGAGCGAGGTGTAATCACCTGCTGCACATGTTAAACTGTGTCCTGCTCTCAGATCAGTTTTGCTTTCAGAGCATCAGTGATGTTAGAGCAACGACTAAATTAATCTGAGGTTTATATCTGGTGGATAAGTCAAAGGGAAATCGTCTCGCCTCTTGTGATGCTCTCTTGATAAGATTCCTAGTTTATGGGGGCACTTTGTCACTGCACTCCAAAACATCCCAGTTTGGGTTATTTTGCAAACCCAGTCACATGATCAGCTGCGTGAGATCACAGGGAGGATCCAAAGCCACAAACAAACCGCAGCTTTTATTATGTTGATAAAATGTGGCAAAACTCTCAGATTTAGGTCTGGTTTTAAAAAACAATCTTTATCCTTCTGGATTTCTTAGGAATTTTTAAACTTTTAGTTTATGTTTCAGGTTGTGTACATATAAAAATCAGTTGACATTTTAACACACATTGTTTGTAGGCTACCGCTAGCCTGGCCATTCAAATCTTGCTTACAGCTCAGTCTGGGATTTCTCCCATTCACATGGATTCCTGTGGTAGAATTTCTACCCGGCCAATCAGCAAACAGGAGAAGTTGTTTTCTGCCCTGTTGTAGAATTGTTTTCTGCCAAGTGGCTGGATTTTTAGCAGGCTAGGCTACTGCTACTCATGTTAACTTTTCTTATTTTGGCGCTGTTGTTGTGTTTAGAGAAGTGTGGGGATGAAAAGGTGATGGTACCAGGAGAGAGATTTAAAAGTGGTGTGTTCCAAAGGACAAGGTAAAGTGGCACCAGCAGGTTTAAAAGAATAAACAAATAAAACAACAGAAGAGGCCAAATTACAGGAGTGGCTGTTTACTCACCTTTTTTAGTGAACGCTACGACTGGCTAACCATAAGCCGCTAACAGCGCTAAAGTTAGCATCTGATTGGAGGTTGTTGGTAGAGGTATAAAGGATTAATCCAAATCCGATTTTTTTTTTTTTTACATTTCATCATTTCCAGTTTAAAGTGTAAAATACTTAATGACTCATTCTACACTGAACACTAATTATTTGAAATAGTTTGAGAAAAGCACTAAAAACACAATATAGGGGGGACGAGTTACATCTTAACTCGTTTGAGACTTTTGTGATCCATGAAACATTTCTTCTGTTCTATTCAAACTCAGAACAGGGTCATTTTCAGTGCATTTAGCGCCACATTAGCTCAAGACAAGAAGGAGTCAAACCTTGACTGAAACAAACCAGATTCATCACAGATGCTTTAAAACGCTGCTGTGATCTATGAAATATCACAAACCTCAATACTTTAGACTAAAAGAACCAGAAATGAGTGACTCTAATTTTGTTAAAAGAACAAATATGAACAGGAGGTAAAGCTGCACCACTTAGCATCGTTTCTGCTCTCAGATCACATCCTTCTCACTGGCTCTGTGTAAACAAGATTATACACACCTTTCACCTACAAAGTGCAGCGAATAAATCTTGTGCTTACGATAAACAGTGTGTGAACCCTGGCAGACGAGCAATTACTCTACTTCAAAATTCACTGCTGTGTTAAAAGGTTCTGGTGTAGGGAGTGTCCATTTGTTAGTGCGTGTGTGTGGGCGTGCGCGCGTGTGTGTGTGTTTGATGCCTAGACTTGTTCTGACCGCGTCACTCTCTTTTTTTTGTTTTGTTTTTTGTATTTAAAAGGTCACGAAAGCTGAAATGACCTTTTCTGTGAGGTTGTTATGGTGAAGGAACGCTCAAGCGTCTCAGGTGTCACTCTGCTTCCTTTAAGCTGCACCAGAACTTTGCTCAGGCCTCAAGAATCATTTGTCAGATCATTTTCCATCATCTTTCTCTTTAGACTATGTGTCACCTAACAAACATCCCACAGACGGGGTCTGAAGTGTTGCTTGTCCCTTTGTGTCCCTCCAGGCTTCTCGTAGGAGCGCCCAAAGAAAAAGCCGTGCTTCCGAATGTCAACGAAACAGGCGCCGTGTACGCCTGTCCAATCAGCGAAGACCCCACAGACTGCACCAGGATGGATCTGGTCACATCAAGTAAGCATGATGCGCAGCTGCCTGACAGGATTACCTGCATAGTTTTGTTTTTTTCCCTGCAGAGCCACCTGGTGGTCAAAATGATCCATTTGCTGTGCATTTCCAGATCCATCGACTGGTTGTTCTGAACTTTTTCATTAGTTTTGATCATAAATTCTTGTTTAGTTGTCCTGTGATGGACATAGGCTTAAAAAAAAACATTGTTTCATCTCAGTGTTTATGAAGATGGATTTGTAAAGATGAGCTTTGCTCTAGAAAGTGCAACACGATGAAAAACGACCCAAAGCCTTCACTGTGCCATGAAAACTTTTAATGTTTCAGATGATCAAACACACTTTCGTAACGGACAACACAAGTGCACTTAAAGCTGCTCTGTAACTTTAACAAAAAATCTTTTTTTTTTCTTTTTGCATATGTGTTGAAACTTTCACTACGTTGTGAAACAAATAATCTGTGCAAAAAAAAAAACTGAGTTGCTCCGCCTCTTCCAAGTGCCAACTAGAAACAACCAATCAGAGCCAAGGGGAGGATCTTACCACTGTCAATCATGCTTGGGTATGAAACATCTTCTCCCCATCAGCAAAGCCTGTTGAGACTGCCTAAGAATAAGAAACAAACCCCACAAATCTCATTTATAATGAATCCTACTTTCTTACTTCCAGGCCTTTATTTTCTGTGTGGCAGATCAAATGAATCTTCAGCATTCAGGTTTATTCATCTTGCTTTTTAAGCACCAGGATATGAAACTTCTGGAGCTACATGTATTTTAATGTTCAGGTTAGGACGGCGGCTGCTCCAGTCAAAGCACATTTTTTGCGGGTTGATGTGAATCGGGGCGTGATCGAGGCTTAAAGGCTTATCACAGTTTGGATCAGTGTTCCTCTGACTGAAAATCTCCAGAAGCATGCTGGCTGTTTATTCAAATCTAGCAGCTGACTAGAGTGATTTGGTCTGATACGCTCTTTGGGAAATGTAGTTTTTAAAACGGTTTAAAGTTCTGAACACAGCCGCCCATGAACACGGAAGCAGGTGGAGTTTGGTTCTTGTGAGCTCTTACTGTTTCGATCCGGTTCTGTTTTGGGTCATCATCCTGCTGAAGGACCCAACGATGGCACACTTTCCGTTTAATAGAAAATTCATCGTATTTTTTTTTTTTTTTACTTGTGACAGAAGAAGCTCACATCACTTCCAGATTCCTTTAGAGGCAGTTAGCTAACAGAAGGTATAAACATTATTTTCTACCAAGAGAAACCTTTATCCCTGTCTAACCTTATCAAAGAAAATTCTAGCTGTTTTCATGTTTTATTTCGGGCCAAGACTTTAACACTTTAATTTCAATGAAATAGTTACATAGATTGGAACGCTTTAAAAAAATGTTAACGCCATTAAAACTTTTTCTTTTGACGCGTTTCTGGTACCTCCGTAAACAACCACTCCTGGGTACTTTAATGTCCATGTGAACAAAGGGAAATGCTTATTTTCAAGCAGTTTTTAGAACCAGGTGTTCGGGAACTTTGCCCAGCCTTGGCTGTTCAACTTGGAACTGAATGAGGTTGCTGCTGGTTCAGGTTCTGATGAGCATGTGACCATGTGAGCAAGTTCTTGTCAGACTGTCGCATGGTGCTGACTTGGACTTTCTCTCCCACATCCTGAAGTACCTGGCCCACACATGGTACTTCATCATAGCTCACAGTTTGATGACAGTGGCATCTAGTGAAATAGATCTAAGCAATAAATGACAAAATACATGCTGTAACCGCTCCCGTGATGTTGCATGTTCAATTGTATTTTTATCATGATATTGTTCAAAAAACACTAAAATTGTACAAAAATCTATTCTGGAAATAATAATACAAAGTACTGTTTTTTGCATTTGAGTCTTGAATTCAAAAATAAAAGCACAGAGATTACCTTCAAGAACATAAATGTATCATTACAATGGTCGCACCAAATGATATTTTCATGTTCAGTAATTATTAACAGGTAAATAATTTACCTCCATTAAAAAAACAAGCTAACTTCCCACAAAAGGCAAATATGAAATTCATAATCAAAACAGAAAATTGTAGGAATATTTAAATATTAATAGGGTTTTTTTTCTGAGGTCATATCACATGATACCCACATATGGCAACTACATGCCTACTGCTAAAAGTGGCACTTTTTATAAAATTGAGAAAAATTAACAAACCTCTTTGATGTGTCCAGGGACTGTTGGATGATGCAACATCTTGTTTTTGACTGGATTTCAAAATATAAGTCCAAAAATGGGAATTCCATGATGGTCGCACAACGTGATATTTTGTTAAATGGACATTTTCGGACAAAGTTTGTTTAAATGTTATAATAATGGGGATAATAATTGATAATTGCAGTGATGGGGAATTTTTAATGAGTCACTATTTACTTGTTGCGAATTCCTGACTCATGAACACAAACACAAATCTTTCTTACCTGACATGTTTCTCTTGTCTTCTCCCTTTTGAGGAGTGGAGGTGTTGTAGTCACGCTGCAGGGAAGCAGAAAATCATGGATTTGTAATAAAAATTCTTAGAAAGTCAAGTTACAACAATATATGAAAATGCTTTAATTACATGTATTGTATAGAAACAGCTTAGGGTGGGAAAAATGGTGAAACTCTTGATTTTGTGAACAAAAAAAGGTGGCGGGAGGGTTCACCACTGACTGAATGCCCTCAAGAGAAAGATTTTTCTCGGGAGCTTTTCTTTGAAATCTCTCAAACAGGTTGCCTTCCGTGTCTCGTACTCAGAACTATTTTGCTAACGATTCAAAACGAGACTAACTCTGAACCCGTGTGACAAATTCACAGCTGACCCGTTGCAGATAGTGGAGGGCATGTGGCTGGGCGTGACGGTGGCCAGCCAGCGGAGCCTGAAGGAGGGACGCGTGCTGGTGAGACGACTCCCTGTTCACTCCACTAATCAGCGCCGACAACATCAGGCATTCCAGTGATACCAGTGAGGTCACACTGTCGCAGCTCAGGTCAACCTCTGGTGTCACAAAATGGACGTTACACCAAGTGTTTAATTCAGGGAGCAGCAGCTCTGCACAGCCGTTCCACTTGTACCACTGTGAAGAACAATTACATCTTTGCAGACAATAAAAGTCAAAGCAGAGAAAAGAGGAAGGAAAATTATTCAGTAAATTAGACATAAGTCCTGATGAGTCTCATGTATCCTATTAAACATATCCGCTGAAAATAACAACTGTTACATAACTGTATGTAACCTGCTGATTTTGATTTTAGTTGATATGATATTTTTATTTTTGTCTGAAATGTCGCTAAATATAGCAAAAACGTCGGTGATTTGGCAACAGTGGGGTGAATATTGTTAACTGTAAACGTGCAGACCTGACCTGGTGGGTCGGTCTGTCAGTCAAACCTCTCACTGCAGAGCAGAAGAGGACAGAGGCTGATTTTTAAACCGTTGCTGACGAAGATGAGATTAGGGGATAAGATCAGCTTCACGTGTAAGTATCGGCTGATCACGATCCCCCAAAATTAAGGAAATTGGTCGATAAATCAGTTGGCCAATAAATGTATCTTATTATACATGTATATAATGTAAACAGCACTGCCAGAGATACAATACGTTTATAGCAGGTGTGTGAATGATCTAATGATTGGACTGCTGATTGCAGTCAGTTCACATTGTTAGCAGAACTAGAGGGCCCCAAAACCAAATTTCGCTTAGGGCCCCATGGAGGCTTGGACCGGCCTTGATTCGATCAGAAACGGCAGAGAACAGATTCGAGGCGAGGCAGGCGTTTCTCTTGCCTCATGGCAGGGGGCGCTCATGATTCCAGACATTGTGACTCCAAAACTGCAGAGTAAGAGACAGTAACATGGAGCTAGCCATGGAGCTAGCTAGCCATACAGTCAAGTGCAGCGATATATTTATAGTTTTCTCCTCTTATCACAGCAATCACTTTTTACTCATCGCAAAATAAACATTAAGCCTAAAACCATACTACTGCAACAGACTGAATGTTCTGTTCTTTGTGAGAAATATTCGAGTGGGGTTTTTTTGTGTCGTTGTTGTCAGTTGCTATGGCAACGAGTCTGAACGTAGCTGCGCTGATACAGAGAGCGAGAAAGACGTGGTTTTGAGTTGTACTTTAACGGGTTTTCCCTTTGCTGTGGAGCCCAGCACGAAATTAATAATATCTACATGTCCGAGTTTGATTGAGTTAACGGAATTAGTCTAAGGCGGCAGCGCGGCTTATCACGACATGTTCAACAATAGTCTTTTTGCCCTCCGGCTTTGTCCGCATGCGCGAAATTTCCTTATGTAAACAATAACGTGCAGGGGGTCTATATTTGTATATCAGATTATGATTAAGTCAGAATATCAGATTATGATTAAGTCAGAATATCAGATTATGATTAAGTCAGAATATCAGATTATGATTGAGTCAGTATATCAGATTATGATTAAGTCAGTATATCAGATTATGATTAAGTCAGTATATCAGATTATGATTAAGTCAGTATATCAGATTATGATTAAGTCAGTATATCAGATTATGATTAAGTCAGTATATCAGATTATGATTAAGTCAGTGCCTCACCAGCTATAAACCTCACCGCACGTCACTGTTATATACAATATGTCACAAGAGTGAGTAGATTTTTATGACATCGCTCAGCTTTAAAACCGTGGCTTCCTGTTTGCAGGCGTGTGGGCATCGTTATGTGAAGATCAGCTCAGACGACAGGCGGATGATCGGAAAATGCTACGTAAGGAGTAACGATCTGACGTTTGACAAGTTGGATGACTGGCAAGATGATGGTCATAACCCCTGTGACTATTCGAAAGACCACAGATATGAGGGAATGTGCAACCTGGGCATCTCCGGTTTCATAAGTCAGACTGATGTCGTCCTCGGCGCCACGGGAAGCTATCACTGGACAGGTGGGGTGCTGGGAGCTGCTAGCCCAGCTTCAGTCTTGAAACCAAACCATTTTCCTGCCTTGTAATTGTCTGTTTGCTTTGCCTTAAAGGGAATGTCCATTTAGCCCAGAGAGATCCAAACCCATTGAGCTATGGGATGGTTTTTCAGAAAACGATAGATGACGTGAAAAAAAATAACATCTATATAGGTGAGTTCTTATTCTCTGTTAAATAACAAACCCAATTAAAATCACAGGTGAAAATGTTTGTTGATGCCGTGCCATCATCCCCCAATCTCTTCCTGTTGTTTTCTTTCTTGTGGTTTGCGGCAGTAGTAACACCCGGTTGTTGATTATGTGACATGTGTGTCGGGGAAAAAAAATTGTTTCCATTCCCATTTTGTGAAATGAACCCATTTGGTACGCCTAAAAAAAACCACCTCATCCTAGTGCCAAAACTTATCCAAAAATTTGCCATTTTTCCCTTAAGCAGGTTTACTCTAGAAATGTCAACTTGTGCAATTATCAATGGATCAATGGGAACTGTGTTCCCATGGGAACTGTGTTCCCATTGATCTGTTTTGATTTACGATTGGCGTGAGCAGCGTTGTGCCAGTGATTGAAAACACCTGCTTTGTTTTTCCAGGTTATTCAGTTCTGGAGGAGCGGAAACTGCTGAGTCGTGACCATGACACTGTTGTGACGGGGTCCCCCAGGGATGAGTCCAAGGGCTCTGTGAGGTTGGGAGAACAGACGCTCAACAGAATCCAGATAATCCACACCATCCTGGGAGAACAAGTGGGCTCCTACTTCGGGAGCAGCCTGGCTGTCACTGACCTCAACAATGATGAGTATGTCTGTACTCAGTCTGTGGGGATTTTAACTGTTCACTTTTACTTTCATCCACGGTGATCAGCTCCAAAAAATGCCACTTTTGTAAAAAGGTTTTTTTTTTTTTTTTTACATATTTGCTGAAACTGTCACCATGTTTTCCTGTAATGGTAAGCTGTTTCTCCACCATTAGAATTCTGAGCAGCGAGTACATGAGCGTGATTTACAGCACTAGGCCCCGCCTCCTGACTCTGATTAGTTGTTTTTGGTGCAATTTTTCAGACTGCAATAGCAGCTCAGGCAGGAGGTGGAGGTGGTCAATCTTTTCGCAGATTATCTGCCTCATATTGAGAAGACGATTAATTTGTTCTTAAAAAAAAAAGAACTGGTGACATTGTTGATGTGAGAGGCGAATGACACCCAGACTCTTAACGTGAGGAGAGGACCAGAGTGTAGAACCATCAAATGAAAGGGAGAAACTGTCAGTTTTGGATAATACAGATTTGGTTCCTACAGGAACTATCTCAGTTTTGTCGCTATTCAGTTTGAGGAATTTAGAGGTGAATCAGGATGGCGTTTCAGATAACCAGGAGGTTGGGAAAGAAGGTGGGGATGTGGAGTTTGGCTGACAGGACAGATACAGCTGGGTGTCATCCATATAGCAGTGAAACAAAATGTACAATTTCTGGGAAAAAACTATTACCAAGAGGAAGGGGTAAATGATAAAGACTTGGGATCCCAGGACGGGGCCCTGGGGAACACCGGATGTGACAGATGGGAGCAGACAGGTTTGAGTGGAACAAACTGGAGCTTCAATGTAAACATGTGCAACACATTTCTGATTCTTATCTGTTCTTTTTCCTTCACGATCCTGCTCTACTTTGTCTTGGTCTGTCATATAAAGTCCCTGAAAAAATACATTGAACTTTGTAGTCTGAAAAAGGTTTTGAACATATGTTTCAATCTTTTTCTGATGTTTCTCGTTGTTTTGTTTCTTTCCCATCCCAGCTGGAACGACCTGATCGTTGGGGCTCCGTTTTACTTCGACCGCGGCGCGTTGAGGGGAGGAGCAGTGTACATTTTCATGAATGAGAACGGATCTTTCCAGAGTACCTGCTCCATGATGCTGACCGGTGAAGCCTTCTCCGGGTTCGGCACTGCAGTTGCTGCCATCGGCGATGTCAATCAGGACGGATTTCAAGGTGTGACCTTCAACCTGTTGTTTGGATCACATTTGTTTGGAAGATGAGATCACTTCTAAAGCTTAGCTTAAGGATTATTTGTGTTTTTTTTAGTCCACTGCACTAGAAAAACTCAGTGCAGGAATTCTATCCTGGTCAGAAATAGTGAAAACAAATTTTTCATAGACATCCCTGCTTTTCATTTCTCAGTTGTTTGTTGTTAGTATTGTTTCCTTGAGGCATCTCTCCCTTCTTTCTGCAGACTTTGCAGTAGGAGCTCCTTTTCATGGAACAGGATCGCTCTACATCTGGATGGGAAGTAAAACTGGAGTCTCCAAGGAGCCCAGTCAGGTAACATCAGTCCTGGTTACTGTATGCAGTTCGTTTGGAGCTTTTTGGTTAAGGCATTGTGATTAAAGCCATGTGTCTCTGTTGCCCTCTACAGATAATTGAGGGGAAGTCAGTGATCAATGGCAAATTCCAAACCTTTGGTTACTCCATAAATGCAGGCATGGACACGGACAACAACGGCTACCCGGACATCTTGGTCGGCTCACTGGATGACCGCGTAGCTCTTCTAAGGTAGAACAACAAAGAAATATCTATGTGGTGCCGTTTGTGAAGTTACACTGTCAAAAATTCACAAACAAAAAATTGGGTTATTTAGCCTTGCTGAAGGGGGAAAAATGGGGATTCGTTTTTCAGTCATATTTCCACCATGTTATTCGTTCATTTATAAATGTCAAAGTTTCAAACTTAGTATTTAGTTAGCAAGCCGAACATTTAGATTGATAGTTAAATATTTAGTTTAGAGATAAATAATTAGTTAATTAAATATTTGGTTTGAAGCTACATATTTAGATTGCTAATTAAATATTTAGGTTGGAGCTAAATATTTAGCTTCACACTAAACGTTTAGCTTGCTATCTAAATATTGTGTTTGTATTAAGTTGGTAAGCTAAATATAAAGGTTCATAAATTAAGTATTTAGTTAACCAGGCACACATTTAACTTGCTAATTAAATATTTAGCTTGCTAACTATCTGCAACACTTGCTAAATAGTTAGCAAGGTCTAACTATTTAGGTTTAACTTACACTTAGCAAGTTAACGTTGAATTGCTAGTTGCTAGCGTGTTAATTAATTAATTATTTAGCTTGGATCTAAATATGTAGATTCCTAAGCGCATTCTACCAAATCCTAAGAAGAATAAAAAGAAAGTCTCACTTTCACTATTCTGGCTTTTGGCAAATTGAGATGTTTTTGTGACTGACCTGAAACAGGAAAGGTCAGTGAGAAAAACATGGCTGCATTTGTGCGTTTCCTTCCAGAGCTCGCCCTGTCATTCACCTGACCCTAGACTTCTCTGCTGAGCCCAAGATAGTGGATCCTATGAATTGTCCTACAGCTAATCCATGGTAACGCCTCTCCTGAAACACCTAATTCTGAAACATCATCACAAATCATACTGCGTAGGATTTTAACATATTGTATGGCTTCTCTTATACTTTTACAGCATCTCAGTGACTGCGTGCCTGTCGTTCACGCTAAGCAACGGAAACAAAGACTTTAACAAAAATATCAGTAAGACGTTCTCACATACAATTTGCAACTTGACATAAAAAGCTTTAAAAAAAAAGATGTCTTCGAAACAACTTGTTGATTTGTTTTTTTTATGTCTTTTTTTTGTCGCAAAAGATATTCCTTGCAAAGTTGAAGCCGACACGCTGTACAGTAAAAAACCTCGAGTCCAATTCCTAAACGGTGTCAATAAATTCATTATAACTCTGACCCGGCCGTCTTCTAGTCCCGTCTGTCACGTCCTAAAACTAAGTGTTGAGGTAAGGATCCAACAATGATTGCATGTGTTTTACATACATACATACATTATTTGAATGTTTTTGGACTTGTAGTTGTCAGTCATTTTCAGGGCTTTGCATACAGGATTTTTTTTTTTTTTTTGCACATTTTGATGATGTTGACACACCGATGTGAAAGCATGAGCCGATATCAATATCCGATATTAATGTTGCCTGAAGAAAACGACCACAGCGCTTACTTCACCAATGCTTCTCTGCTTCAGTTAAACTACCCACGATCCTTTGCTGCATCACTTTCACATACCACATGACCAAACTCCCCGTCTAGAAATAAATGCCAATCAAATGGAAATAAATATCAGCTGTTGATATCGACCCAGTTTTATCTATCGGTCCGATACATTATGTTGGGACTAATATCGGTGTTACATCGTGCATCCCTAGTTACAGACATAAACCTTTTTGTGTTTTATTGGGATTTTATAAGGTAGATTACTGCTAATTATTTCAAATAACTAAAACAAACAACTAATCAATAATTACTGATATCGACTGTCATGAAATGCTTATATTGAGATGCATTTTTCAGAATTTTACACAATGAAGACGAAATGTTCAATTCACATGTACTTACCCTTATCAGTGTTTATTATTCAATTTACAGGAATCCAAGCTTGTAACATGTAATCAATACACTCTGTTAGAAAACAGAAAAACTTTTTTGGATGAGAAATAGTAACAGGAATGAAATGATAATGTCACAAAAATGTCATCAATTTAGTCAGAAGATCAGATTTCTCTAAATCAAATTAGAAGAAAAACCTGACCTGATTGAGAAAAATAGATGTTATTTTTGGATTCAGCGGTACAAAATAGTCCTAATGCAGTTAAAAAAAAAAAATAGACTACTTCCAAAAAATATTTTTTGTAACTGTCATCTGTCTCGTAAACTGTCACGATATGGTGACAGTTTTAACAAATATGGAGGAAAATCTTTTTTTTTTCTTTTTTAAATAAAAGTTACAGCTGTAAGAATGAAATAACACATGGATTAATTGACAGGACCGTGTGAAGGACAAGCTGGAACCGGTGGTCTTTTCCCTCAACGTAACGTTACCGGAGCAAGACGGCAAAGCCAGAAGCACCGAAGATCTCTTCCCCACTAAAAGTCCAGAGCAGAAACTCACCCAGAAAACGGAGGTACAGAACAACATGACTCAGTTAATGGGACCTTTTATTCCCAACCTTATACGTTGGGGATAGAAGGTCCCAACATATAAGGGGACACACCGCACATGTTAGCTGTGTCTAAAATGCTCTCCTGCCCTGCAGATAAACTTTCAGAAGGCGTGCGGCTTAGACAACAAATGCACCAGTAACCTGCAGCTGTCTGCAGAGTTTGCTCACGATAACGGAACCCTGGTCCCCAGGTAGACAAAACACTCTGAACCAAAAATCAGATTAGAATTCAGCGTCTCTTTAAGTCTGACGTTCTCGTTTTGCTCGTGTTCAGGAAGAAGCTCGTTCAGGTGCTCCAGTTCGACAAGAGCTTGAAAAGAATAAAGCTGCTGGTGGAGGTTACCAACTTTGACTCGCCTGGAAAGAAGGCGGAGGACGCCCACCTGGCCATGCTCAACGTCTCCATCCCCAGCGCAATACAGTACTCCGGCGTCAGATCTGACGTAAGTCCACCAGGGGGCAGTAGAGCTCTGGGAAGCTTGCATGAGGGATCCGAAATTGCGGTTTAAAAATGTTTTAGTTTCCTTTTAAATTACAGGGATGTAAAAAACAAAAATTAAACAAGAACAAATAGAGTCACCTAAAGTCTCTGAGTCATACTTTCTTTTTTGTTGTTTTTTGACCATGGTCTGTGCAGAACCCTGACGTAGAATGTCGCTTTGATGTGACAGTCATGTGTGAGCTGGGGAATCCACTAAAGGCCAAAGAAAAGGTACATGTTTTATCTTTTTTTCAGACTAACTTTCTAGTGAGCAAAGTTAGTCTGAAAGTATCTTATTTTCATTTTTTGTCACATTTAGACATTTCATACAGTTAAACAAACAAAAGGAAATCATTAATTGAAGCAAAGTCCATATCATCCTGGACCTACAGGAAGAATTACTTGTCCTCTGTCCTTACTTTTTGCTCAGTTTCACTGGCCAGTAACAAAGAGATTACCTAAATAAAACCTTCCTGACATCGGCTAAAAGCTCTCAAAAAGTAACACGTCATGGTCTGATCTAGAGACATCTGAGAAGAGATGAAAAACAACGTCTCTGCCATCTGTCAGTGTGAGGAGGGTGTCAGAGGTGTTTCTGAGGCTTTGGGGCTGCAGCAAGAAACATCATCCTTATATGAAGAAAACGTGGAATAATGTTGAACCTTGTGAAGAGCAGCCGGCAGTACCAGCATTACTCCGATCAATCAGGAGGTCACAAAAACCCAGAGCCACATCTAAAGCACATCTAATATATTTCCTGTCATTTCAGGTGTCGCTGCAGCTTTTATTTGAGACTTCGGGCATCGATCTGTACACGACAGCCATAGAGAGTCGACTGATGCTATCAACGTAAGGTCTCAATGCATCTAAATGCTCTGGTGTTCATTGAAGGCTAACAGAGATCTGTAAGGCGCTTGTGGTCTTCAGTAGCTGCTTCTGATTCTGGTTCCTTTGTGTTGTGATACCGTTGATCTGTTCAGTCTTAGTGAGCAGAGTGACCTGAGGCCGGCCACGGCAGCCCTGCAGATTGAAAGCGTCATTAAACCCTCCTTTTTCCCGTGAGTGTGGTCTCCTAACAGCTCGTTATGTGCATAAACAGTGCCTTGCAAAGCTATAAATATGCTGTTAACCGTTCAACATTTTATCACATCACAACCACAAACTTTAAGGTGTTTTGTTGGGATTTCATAACTACAAACCAAGAAAAAGGCTGTAGGTCATTGTTCAGTGGTGAAAAATGACCAACGGCTTTCAAAGGTCTTTTGTAAACATCTGCCGTGAATTTTATTCAGCTCCCGTTTACCTCTAAATATAATCCAGTGGAACGCATCAAAGGTTCACCCGATTAGTAAAAATTAGGTTAGCTCCACTAACCTTTTAGTTCTCAGTCAGCAGAGCTAAGTAAAAGGCTAGCTCTGCTAGCTCTAAAGCACTAATAATAAACATTACTGGAGCTAAAGCACTATACCAACATGTTAGTTAGCGGAAGATCATTCTAAAGTGCTAAATTCAACCAGGTTGATACCCACCGCATGTCAAATTTGACATTGTACACCCACTTGTGCATTTTCACTTCAGAACATTGTTCTTTGTAACAGAACTTTTCTCTGTTTGTTGTTTTTTTTTTTTAAAAGTTTTATAGTTACCTGATCGCAGATTTTGCCTAGCTCACCATAGAAGGGCTTTGGTTAGGAAGAACGCAGGATATCAGTTTAACTGTTTCCTAAGGAAGTATTGTCGATAACCAAAACTCCAACTGAGATGTTCCAACTTTAGTCATGTGAAAGTTTACAAAACAGCCAAGTATATTAGAGGCTTAGAATTTATTCCGAAATATGAATGGGGGGGAAGCTAACTGCGCTAAATGTTTTCAGAGTAAGTAAAAACGCTAAAGTTCTAAACAAAAAACCAGCTAGGCTATTAGCGGATTAGCAGAGGGGTGCCCACCACTGCAGTTCACCCATAGTGTTCATAAAATTCCAATAAAATATACTTTAGTTTTTGGTTGTAGTGTCAAAACGTTAAAGGTACTGTACAGTACAGGGCTGAACACCCTGGACATTGTGTAAAATTCTTCTTTGACTTTTTCAGGAAGAACTTTGTGGAGAAAACTAAATTTGGAGGGACAGTGAAGGGAGAGTATGCCATGCGCAACACCAGTGACGTCGGCAGTCTGGTGGAGTTCACCTTGAATGTGAGCCACCTCCTCAACTGTATATTTAATCTATAATATGTATGCTTTTCACCCACAGTTTCCTCATCCACACCCTGTCTTTGAAGTAAAAAAAAAAAATTATATTGTGTGGGAAAGAGAATTTTAATTGAGCCTTGTCTTGTGGTGTAAGCATGTCCAGGGGTGGATGCTTCGGTGTTTAACTCTTCTTTTTTTAGCCGAACTGCATCTGCTTTATGTCTTGGATATTGTTTTTGTAATCCTGGAAACTTTTGCCACCAGGTGGATATGCTTGACGAGCCTCTGGGAGATATGGGGACCCTCGCCGTAGAGTTTGATTGGCCTCTTGAAGCGCCCAATGGCAAGTGGCTGCTGTACCTGACAAAGATTGTTGTTAAAGGAGAATCGGAAATGGATTGCATCCCAGCCGGAGTGATCAATCCGCTTAACCTAACTGTAAGGTTCTGCTATGGCTTTGGTTGAAATGCTTTGTGATTTCATAAATCTGTTGAGTTTTGATTGATCTTCTGGTTACAGCTAAGCTAAGAGAAATAGCCAAAAATATATTTTTAGTACAGAAAAAATAATAATAATTTTTGGCTACTCAAAGCAAATTTTCTCAGGTTGTTGTTATGCAAAGTGATCCCAGCGATCCTCTTCCTCACTAACTTACTAAATCCACAAAAATATCTTCCCATAAAAGACAAGTGGTTATTGCACACAGGAATATTGTTGGTTGGATGTGTTTGTGGATACTTTGTGACCTTTATTTACAGTGTTCAGGCAGGAAAGATACAGAAAGGGAAGGGAGTTAGAGATGCAGAACCTGGAAAGACTTTGGTAGAAAACTATTAGCCTCCTCATAGGGGCACCTGCCATATCATAGACAGTTGCATAGTTAATAGTTTAAGCTAACTGCTGATAGTTTTCAGAACATTTTAAAAATGTTTTAGTGAAAAAAACTCAAACATAAGTACCATGCTGACTTAAATGGGGGTAGGGGGACGAGAAGGCGTGGCAGATTGGTGCAACCAGTAGGAAAACGCGAATCATTAACGTGTGCAACAAATAGACCTAAAGAAAACCCCTAAAGCTATGAAATAAAAATAATGAAAAACTATCAGGAAAGGCACCCACCTGGCACAAAAAGCACTATTGCTCATATTCGTCCCCTGTAAGATTTGATGGGGTGCCCTGGTGCTAACGTCCTCCACCATGCTAACACCACCATGCTAATTTCCAAACTGTTACAACCACACTGATATTAGCATGGTTTTCCCTTTAGCATGCTAACTTTTGGTCGTTACACTCAAACATAATGTGATGCGGCTAATGAAATGAAGAAAATGAAAAGTTTACTTTTGTCTTCAAAAATATATATATTTTATTTTCATCTCTTATACATAGCTAAAAAGTACATAAGATGTAGTTGTGTTGAACCAGCTTAAGAACTCAGGGTAAATTTAGCCCACATGGCTCTGATGCACCTTGCCCACTCATACACAACAATGTTTTTAGAAGAAGTCTAAATGTTAGTGGTGTTAAAATGGTCTCAGAGCCAAACCTCTGTTCAGAAATACTCTTAGGGGGAAAAAAAAACACAAACTGTGTCACCACATACTGACCTCAGAAATCCCCAAATAGAAGCTCACAGTGTCTGCAGCCTACATATAGACAGTGGAAATGACGCTGCTATTCTGAGATGAATTGTCATGAATGGTCATGTTTTTATCAGCACCAGTAATTACCAGCAGCCCTCTGATGTAATGTCTCTGCCTTCCTCCTTTCTTTCATCCACCCTTCTCCCCGAAACGGCTTCCAGTTGTCGGTGGGCCGACCCAGGCAGGCCAGGTCCAAACGGCAGACTGACGAAAACGACACGGAAGAAAAGATTCCTCTCCAAGCCATTGAGCCGCAGGCGGCAATCACCCTGCACTCCCCTCGGAAAAGCTACGTTTTGGTAAGCTGTGCAGCATCAGTGGCAGGTCTCTTCATTTACCCTCATCTGTTCAACAGATGCACTTCTTAAAAACAGAGAATATATTAAAAAACTTAAATAAACGCAACTAATTTATCAGAGGCAGTGTAGCGTTTTATTGCCATGTGGGTAGCTTGGCCTTTCAGAATGAGTGTCTTTAAATTATATAGGCAATAAAAATTCATCTCATCCAGACTTTAACAGAACAGATGGCGATACTCAAAGTACGCAAGTGAACATTCAGTTGTTCATTCGTCTAATAAAGAGTCTTAACTGACTCACAGGGAGACAGAAGCCAAGTATGAAAGACATTAGCTGCGCCTACAAATGTGTGCAAATGGCTGTTACAATCGCAGTGTTTCCATTAAATAAGAAACAGGAACAAAATCACATGACAATAAGTTTGTTCATGTGATAAGTCATTAAAAACCATATCAGTGATGGATGTAAGCAGTTACATGAGATATATTCATAATTCAGCGCTAGCGCTCATCATGTATCAGCCAATCAGAATTGTATCAAAGTATCAATAGAAGCACTTTTTCTGCACATGAGTCACATGATCAACAGCCGGACGTTACCGCTGGCGGAAACCACGAAGAAGAAGATGACAGAAAGTAGTAGGAGGATGTTTTTTTAATGCCACGTGAGCAAACTTATTCATGTGTGGTTTTTAATTGTGTTTCTTGTTTATTGGAAACACAGCAATTGTGAAATTGTGTTTTATTGACATTAACGGAATATAGACAAAGTTTTGCACACGTCTGTAATGGAAACAGAGCCGGAGAGTCACTATACTTCGGCTATCATAAAATTTCTGGGAACCAACGTTTCTGGCTTGGACCTTCAAAAAACCTTTTAAACCTTGAAAGTTGAGGAGCTTTCCGTTCTTATCTGAACCCTCCCTAAGTTCCAGTAGGGCGAAAACACAATGAGCCTCAACTATGGCTACGGCTGGAAAATACGTTTCTTCGGTTTTACAAACAAAGAAGCAGACGTTATTTTGTAAAATTCCACTTACAGGGAGGCGTCTCAACTGCTGGAGCTGATCCAATGGGTTTTTATCAATTTCAAAGTCGGTGCAGATATCGACCCGGATGTTTGTGAACACTTAACACTTCCCTCTCACGTGCAAAATACCTTACTCAGCAGAATCTGATGCAGATAATAATGTGTTGACAACGGTGCCCTCAACCTTGCTTGAATCTGACATGCTGAAAGTCCCAGGGCCCGTGATCTCAACAGACCAACTTGTTTGACACGTGTCAAACTCAAGGTCCGGGAGCCAAGTCCGGTGCCCCACACCCATTTATGTGGCTCTCTAGACTGTAGAGGGCCACAAAATTTGGCAATTGTCCCTAAATATTATTTTATCAATCAAATCAAAGCAGTTTTTTTTTCTGTGATACACAATGTGATTCATACACATATTTCTCATTAGCATTTCTCATCCAGGAGGGAAAAAAGGTTTTCTAACAGACTGCATTAATTGAATGTTACACACTTAGATTTCTGTAAATTGAGAAATAAACACTGATAAGGGCACATATGAATTAAACATGACGTCTTCATTGTGTAAAATTCTCTTTCCTGTCCTGGTGGAATCTCTCCTCCTGCTCATCACTCATTGATCAGATTCTCAGGAAACCGATCCAGATGTGAGAACAAGTCCTGCATTTTGATGCTCATGTTGCTCCATAGTCCAGAAAGTTGACCTGGTTTAGCGAAACCAATGTGATTTTTGGATTTAGCATATCAACATGACCCTAAAACAGTTGAAAAGCCCCAGACAATGTTTTGGCTCTTGACCAGTGTAATCATCAAATCTACACTAAATATGTTGAGAAATCTTCCAGTTCAAACCACAAATCAAACCTCTAAATTCTTGAGGTTTTTAGCCTTGATTCAAAGGAACTCAGGGTTTCAACAGTTTTCTGTGTTTTTCTGGACGTTTGTTCCAGATTTGTGGCAAATAAAAACTAAATGAAACTTATGCTAAATTCTGTATTTAAAAATATGTTGATACCTTTGTGCTGCTGTGAAAAAGCCTTTTCCTCCCTCTGTCCTGAAGGACTGCTCTGTGGGGACGGCGAGATGCGTGAAGTTCACCTGTCCTCTGCTCAACATGTCCAGGACGGCCGAGATTCGGGTCCGCTCTCGCCTGTGGAACAGCACCATGTTGGAGGTCCGCTCACCCGGCCAGATTCACCCAAACCTTTCCACATGCTACATCTTTGTTGTTTAGAGATTGTTGGGTTTTTTTGTTGCAATTGCAGGACTATCCCAACGCTCTGAACGTTCGAGTCAAAGTTCGTGCCACGCTGAAGCTCATCACAGATAAACCAACCATCAAGATGGACGCTCACGATCTGCCTGTACGTGTTGATGATGACAACAATGACACTGTTGATTAGAGAAGTTTCAGCACAGATTAACTTTGGTTGTTTGTATCATTTCTTGTAGCTTGCTGTGGATATAGAGCCAGAGGAAAGTGTGGAGATCCCCTACGAGCTCCCGCTGTGGATCATCATCTCTGCAGCTGTAGCAGGACTTTTGCTTCTAGGAATCATCATCCTTATCCTGTGGAAGGTGAGACTATTCTGGGTTTTAAATGACAATGTAAAAACTTCCATGTTATGTTTTTATACCTGATACTATTATTGTTGCCTATTTATTTCAAAAGGGACAAAGCACATCACATGATATACCAGATTTATTTTCCCCTCTTACCTGCACCAGTAAAGCTTTTATATATCTATACCTATTTATAGGCACACTTCTAGTTTTTCTGTATTTTTGTTTTTCTTCTGTGTGCTCCGGTAACCAAGCAACGACATTTCATTGACACGTTCATTGTTGTGTCTTTGTGCAGTGACAACAAAGTAAGTCTGAAGTCTAATTAGTCATAAGAATCACACCATCAGTGATTATTTAGCAGCCATACTTTTAAGTCAGTAGAAAACGATGTTTTAGACTCAGATGTTCTTACGTTCTCTGGTGTTTCATTGAGAAGCGAACAGTTCCCTGGAAATGAGTCCTGACCAGATGGACTACCAAACGTAACAGATTCATTTGACTGATCATTGCTCTAACCTTCCTCCTGTAACCGCTGCCCCCATTCTGCCCCCCAAACAGTGTGGGTTCTTCCAGAGGGCTAGCAGGAGGGAGATGTATGAGGCCAAAGCCCAGAAGGCAGAGATGAAGATCCAGCCCTCAGAGACAGAAAAGATGATTGAGGACCACTAAGGCCCCCAGGTGTTTTTCCCACAGCACTCACCAATGGGGCCTTTTGGTAAAAACACCCCTCAGAACTGATCTTTCTTTGTTACAGTGCCGGGCAGAAAGAATAAAACCTCCTCGTTTTTTTATTTCAACATTTTGGTAAACAACAACCACAAACTTCAATGTTTTGGAATTTTAGAATTAATAAACCAACGGAAGGTTGAGTACAATTGTGAGGCGAAAGGAAAAATATGATAAATTTTCAATTCTTGCAACAGATTCTCAAATTGCCTGGACTTTGACTATGCCATTCTAACATGCGTAGGCTTTGATGTGAGTCACTCCCGTCCAGCTAGGACTGTATGTTCAGACTTGCTGGAAGGTGAGTCTTCATTTTGGCCTTTGGACCCTCTAACAGCTCCAACCAGCTTCTCTTCAACTCCAGCCAGCTTGAGTAGCCTGGTCACTGACTGGTTGAACCCTTGAGAGCAGAGAGAAGATGATGTTAGCTTCTGCTGAGATGCTAAGACGGTTTTCGCTTTATGTATTAATGCATGTTAAGGCATGTCTGGTGCTTTAACTTTTAAAATGGACAGTTAAGTGTCATTAGTCTGAGGTCCTCACAGATTTCACCTATTTGCTGGTGATTCTGGTTGCTAACCTCTGCAAATACTGGGACTGTATTTAACAATTAAAAAATAATAATATTAAAAACTTCGGGCGTGCTGTGGTGGGGTAGGGGATAGCGCGACCCACGTTTGGAGGCCTTGAGCCCTCGACGCGGCCATCGTGGGTTCGATTCCCGGACCCGGCGACATTTGCCGCATGTCTTCCCCCCTCTCCTTCCCCCTTTCCTGTCAGCCTACTGTCATATAAGGGACACTAGAGCCCACAAAAGACCCCCTGAAGGGGAGAAAAAAAAAACTTTGCAAGTTTTCTGGGGGAAACACTTCATGCCGGATCAACTCCTATCTTCACTGGTTCTCTTTTAGGGGTATTAGAGTAAAGCTGGCGGAGTACTGATCAGCAGCACACTTTTTGGATTTGTAATTCATAAAAATAGAAGATAATAATTATTGAACACCATGAATAATTTCCCTTTCACTTCTCAATTATGTGCCGTTGTGTGTTGGTCATAACAAATCTGAACAAGACACGTTGTTGTTTGTGGTTTTAAGGGGACAAAATGTAAAAACATCCTTGAGTTTGAATACTTTTGCAAGGCACTGTAGTTCTAATAATCTCAGGTGAGGCTCCTTTCCCCACTGAGCTGTCTCTCCCCTCAGCTTCTAATTATTGTAACTACTAAATCTTCCAACTTTCTTTCACGCAGATTAAATAGACTTCCCTCTTGACTCTTTGGGTCCTGTTCTTCACTTTTCTCTCTTTCTTCTTCAGCAGGTTGTCACTGCTAAAAACCTGTTTCTCCGCAGCCCTGTGATCCGTAATCTCCCCTGTCGTTAATCCCGTCTCTCCTGCCGTTTCTGCTCATCTTTACAGCCTTTTCTAAGCGTATTTTGTATTTCTGCTGCTTTTCCTCCGTCTTGCTAGCTTGGGTTCTTCAAGCGAGCCATCTACTACCGGGTAATGCCAAAGCACCGTGGCGTAAGAATTCGCAGAGCTGAACGCTATCAGTTCGATCTGGGATTTCAGCCAGAGGAGCCACAGAAAAAGTACTGGATGACCAGCTGGACAGAGACGCAGCATTGCTACTACTGATGCCTTTGAACCCCTTACTGCCACAGAGAACACTGGGCCTGACTGGGCCTGACTGGGCCTCACTCGGCTGCAAGGACTTCAGTGCATGGACCTACTGTGGACAGTGTATTTCCTGTTTTGTTTTTTTGTTGTTGTTGTTTTCAATTAGTATTCCATTTCCTGAACTTTTTCTGTGCAATATGCTGAACATTTGGAGAGATTGTATTTTTTTGTTGAATGCAGTGTTGTACACTGAAATCCATGTTGCATCCAGAGGTAAACTTTTGTTGTGTTTTTAGGTGTTAACTCTGCATGTAACTTTTCATCTTTTTTTAAATAGGTTTTTCTTTTTCTGTTTTTTTTTTTGCTCAGTCTCTCAACATCTCTCCCCTAAAGGACATGGGGGGAAATGTTTTCTTTTGCGTTACCTTGCAGAGGTATTGCATTCACACACAATACGTTTTTAGTGTATTTAGAAGTCGGATCATGAGGCATCCTGAATACTGAAAGTAATTATGTAAAGTCTTATATCTTCTCTTTTCTTCAGATTAATGCATCAGGTTTCCATCCTTACTCTAAAACATAAACATGACAGAAACTTTCTGTCACGATGGAAAGAAAAATATACATCCAGACTATTTGGACTAATTTTGAGTTATTTTCACGGCACCTGATAGTCGTTTTCACCTGCAGCCCTGATTTTAGATCAATTTTCAACCAGTTTTTTACACCAAAGAGTTTAGAACACATAAACTTGTTTTCACTCAGGATCTTTAAAGGTGTACTTATATACAAATTTAAATTGGGTGTATTTGCAAATTTATTGTGTGGGAACACACAATCTGACGGAATGCAATACTTTTACAAGGTAACACATAAGAAAAAAACTTCCCTTATTGTCCCTTAGGAGGCTCCGTACTTTTGCGCATTGTTGTTGTTTGCTTTTATATAACAGGTCTTGAAGGTCTAGATTTTATATTTTGACAACATCCACTCCGTTATGAGTTGTTGACTGTCTTTGCTTGAATGTCAATGTTGGAAAAGCATCACAAGGTCTGATAATCCTCAGATGCAGGATTATTTTTGTTATATTTCTGGTTTTATATTGCTTATATCATTCACATTTTAATTGTCTCTCATAATTTCCACACCAGGGTTCACCAAATCGGCAGAGTACACTTGATTGTTAATTTATTGCACCATGCTGAGCTAACACGATAAACAGATGCTATGTTGATATCTTAAGTATCTCAAACAGGGAGTCTGAACACTGGAAACTATTTGATTGCAAGGGTGTAGATGACATTGTACATAATAGCGAGTTAAATTGACTGAATAAAAGCATGTTTTTGGCCTTTGCTCTCGTTTTTCCATATGAAACTGTTGACCAACACTGGAACCATGAATTTCAACTGCAGCACTGGACAAGCAGACAATAGTCTTTATGTGTGATAAAATGCCCCTTGGAAAAGTTAGACTATGATAAATCATTTCTGAATTAATTTTTCACGTTTAATGTCTAACTCCCAGAGATAGGAATAAATTTGGGAGCAGCATATTGAGATTCAAAACAAGAAATCTTTCTCATTTTAATGATATATAAATCTTAGGTTGATTTTGATATAAATCTCATATCTTCTAGTCTAAAAATGAAAGATCTTCACAGTAAATACCTCTTGGGTTGTTGAAGTAGAAGAAACGAGAGAAGAAGGATTCAGAGGGGAACCTTTATGCTTTTTAAGAAGTCGTAAACTGTCAGAGGAGCGTATTTTATATACAAAAATTATAAACTTTCTCACCATAATAGGTTTTATGTTTCGTTATTATGTGAAAGTTACTGCTCCTGCCTAGTTCTGGCAGTTAAATGCCTCCATATAAATGTGACCATATATTGTACAATTCATTTGATAAATACATTGTTAAAGGGGAAAAAAATAAAGAAGATAATTCACTCTGGTTTTCTAACTGTGCACAACCCTTAAATGAATACTTTGCTAAAGCGCCACATCTGTTTATTTAAAAACCATCTTATCCAAGATCACTTTTCACACAGTGATCTTGGATATAAGGTTTATATTATAAGCCTATAGCTTATCCAAGCTATCTGTACTAACAGTGTACTTTTGACATTTCTAGAAGCTTGTTGCTATGCTAAGCCAAGCTTTGCAGTCCTGTTACTGCTTTTGGCCACACCCTCACAAGAAGGGGAACCAATCACAGTCGCCGCTCACAGCTGGGATTTCGCCTTTTATTCAAACAAAATTCTGAGGTCGGGTGAAATAAAGCAGAGAAACCAGGACAGTCATGACTGTATCTTAGCCTGTTAAGCTTTTCTGTCAGCGTTGCTGTTGGTGGAGATAAAGAATGTCTCCTCTGTTTTTTGTGTGTTTTTTTTTTTTTTTTTTTTTTAAATAGCAGTCATATTTAATTGCATTTTTATATTGACGTTTTCACAGGTGGTGTAGACTTTTTGTAGCAAAGTTTTTTTTAGCAAGTTCCAAGGTTCTGTAAAAGCACCCAGAAACCAATCATTGTTTTGACATCAGAAAATATAATTTGTACTTTTGAATACTTTAATATTTTCAAAAGTCATTATTTCAGACAGTACTTAACTTGAAGAAACTTTTGACTGAGCAACTTTTACTTGTAGTTGAATAAGACTATCTTAATAAGAAGCTGAGTTGAGTATTTTGTCCGCCACTGGCCACAACAGACCGGAGCACCACTTGCTACTACAAATCTCCAATCAATCCATCTACTTCCTGTTCTGTACTACTATTATTCTTGAGCAAGTTGCCTAGATACTTAGCACCTTTTGATTGAATTTCAAGATTCCTTGGTAGGAATCTTTAGTATACCACAGCTCGACTTGTTAATATTCTGAAGAAGTTCTACAAATATCTCAGTCGTGGGGAGCCTCAGTTTTCCGCAGTGACTCCCGCACATTTTCTGCCAGATTTAGATCTAAAACTTCCTCCGGTGAAGCCAGATTTATTATTTTTTAATTTATTTTACATCCACCTCGACCGCCAGTATTGCTAAAGAATCAATTCCATTTTCATTTTTCAAGTAGACAACTGAAAGTTTGGGATCAAACCTAGTTGGTATTTCAGTTTGTTTATAATTTCCTCCACTTTGATTAAAAACTCTCGTTTCAACTGAAGAAAAGCTGAGAACATGACGCTACCTGAACAGTTCCTCACTGGTGTTCTTTCGGTGATGCGCTTGTTTTTGAGATAAACTCGCCTCTTGGACTTTTGGTCAAAAGTTCAACTTTTGGTTTCAGAAAGTCATGACATATTTTCCCCACAAGGTAAGTTTTAGAAAGATCTGGATATTTTGTTAGAATAAAATTTTGAGGACCCTTTTCCTTTCTGATCCCTGATATCATTTTGATTCTTTGCCTCCTGAAATCATCCAAAACGGCAAAAATAAGTAAACATCCCACTAGAAGAGCTGAAGTTTATTATTTCACGTATTATCTTACTGTAACAGATGAGTAGAAGGTTCAGTTATTTGAAAAGGTGTGCAAAACATTGTTGGTTTTACCAGCTTGTGCTAAAGTAATCAGTTGGAAAGATTTTAAATGATTTTTCATGGTGTTGTTTTACACTTGGCCTGTTAACATGGGTGTGTATCCTTTGTAGTGCCACTGAGCTCTGTCCTGTAACACTCGAGATACTTTTGTTAAGCAGAGAGAAACCAATGCAGAAAGTCTTTGCTGTTATTTTACAGTGTTTTGTAATGTGGAGATCCAGCTGAATTGAATCGTTTTCAACCAAACACTAAAATGTTCTTTCTGATTTACTCAACCAAGGCGGAATTCAATGTCTTTATTACAGAAATGAAATCAGATATTAAAACATGTTTACACAATGAAAGACATACATTTTAAAAACATTTCTTCTTTTAAACTTACTAGTAAATATTACAAATAAATTACATTACAACTTATGTGCTTTTGCATTGCCAGACAGCAATAAATCGAATACAAGGGAATAGAGTAAATATACAAATGATCAACCAGATTTTTTTTTTTTTTTACAGTGTGAAATAAAACAAGCTCCGTGGTCAGATTTTTTCATTCTTTATTCGAGGCAGGTTCCACCTTTTAAAATAAACGACTTAAGAAAATTACCTATAGCTACAGTATATTTTACAAAAGTTCAAACACACTTAAAAATGTGTAATTCTTTTTCCAGAGAAACGCAGTTAAAATATAATCTACATATTCAATTAACTGTTTTTCCCCTTTGTCAACTCACAGCTTTTAAATGTGCACACTATATATATATATATATATATATATATATATATATATATATATATATATATATATATATATATATATATATATATATATATATATGCATTTCTATATTTTTTTGGAATATATTATTTGTTACATAAAATTATTTTGAGTGCCTTCATAACATCAAATGACAAAATGTCACATTTTGAACAACATAAGACAAAACTTGTCCCCTTCTAGCAAAGTACACATTAGAAATATTAAAACATATTTATCATGAATCCAATTGTTAATATTCAACTTACTTAGACTCTGACAGAACTACTTTGAAGTAAAAGGAGTGTTTAAGATCAAAGCTAAATAACTTCTATGCCTTATTACCATAAAACATCCCTAAAATAAATACTTTCATTCAAAACCATCAGTGAAACACCAGATTTATTTCTTTTTGTTAAAGATATACTTCTTAGATAGTATAAAAACATTTAACATTAGTTTCGATGTATATAAACTGAGAAAGCAGTTTGAGATTCCTGACATTCAGTCATCTTTCAGTGTGGGGAAAAAATTTATTATAGTGAACTATGCAGGAAAAAATGTGCTCTGACGTTCTGCAGCTGTTCACATTGAGGTTGGTTTTGTGGTCGCTACGATATAATCAGTACTTGTACTTACAGTACTTCTAGTCTTTTTGCTTGAGCTCCATCATAGATAAGGACTTATTACGCTTCTTGGACTTCCTGTACTTGTAGGCGAGTTGGATGATGACCACCAGGAAAGCCAGGCTGATTGACAGCAGTAACCACTGGCCAGCTTTGGCAGCGGCCTTGTCCACTTTCAGTCCCAGGAACTCAACTTTCTCATCATTCGTTGCAACTTCAGGATCTGAAAGGCAAGAATGAATGGAAATATAACATTTTATATAGATTACCGAGCAGCGGACTCTCGACTACGTGGAGAAGTTTGGCATCAATTTAGCATTCTGTTTGTTTTGACCTTCTCCCAGTAAGAATTAAGGATGCGCCAATCCAATTTTTTCACTTCTGATACAGATATCTGAGGTTTAGATAAACAGAACAAAACTGACTTGAAATGTTTCACAGAAAACGGACATAAAAATACTGAATTTCAAATTTATTTGATAACTGTGCACCAGTACAGCATAATTAAATACAACAATAACTTCACAATATTGATCAAACATGCAAACACAACAGAACTTCAATTTGCTCAGTCAATGCAATTAGGGGTGGCGGTGCACTGGTGGCAGTTTTCCGGACAAAATGTTGCTAGATATAGCAAAAAAGTTGCTAAGTTGGCAGCAGTGGGTTGACCGTTGTCCTTTGTCAGTAGTTCTGCGCTACTTTGTGTTGGTCCAACACACAAAATCCCAACTAGATACACTGAGTTCTTTTATGATGCAACAAAATCAATTCAATGTCCTTGCATTTTTACAGCATGATCTCATCAGCATACAAGATGGCATTATTCAGTCAGGGGAAAGCTCACTGAACACTGCGGTTGTTTAAAAAGTGTGTGAATGAATGCCTGAATGCATCGATCGTACCTGAAGGTCTCCAGTTGTAGTCGGGCCACCCGCGGACCTCGTTGTTCTTCTTGTTCTCCTCCTCCAGCCATGTGATGAGAGGTTGGAAGTACTGCATGAGAGGCTGGACGCTCATCTTGGACTGACCCGTGATCATGGCCATGGCTTCCGGCCACGGCTTACTGTAACCGAGCCGCATCACATCCCTGCAAGCGGTGACAGTCAGAGCAGAGACCAGGAGGAGGAAGACGAAGGGTTTGTTGTTGAAAATGTAGTGGTTTGTACTTTTTCACACAAGGCCAGGCAAGATAGGATGGTCTTTTCCCATACTGCGTTTGAATTCACTCTAGTTTTGTTATTTAATACAGTAATTAGATCACTCTGAAACATGAATTTCTTCTTCACATCACCACATCTTCTCTCCAGCTGTCAACATAAGATGGTCCTATAGCAAGGGCATCAAAGTCATTTTCAGTTTGAGCCACATGAAGATCACGAATGTCCTTAAAGGGCCAGTCTTGTTAGAATGTATTGCTAAAACCCTCCAGCCAATTAGCTCTCTCCATTGAATGAGTGCTTCTTAAAATGAAACATTGAACATCGTTTCACATTGATGTGATTTGGCTGTGTATGGACAAGTACTGCTTTGATTGGATTGATGAAATAATATTATCACATTCCTAATTTAATTGCCGAGAAAAAAAAATTTGCCAAAAGATAATTTTGGCAAAAAAAATCACTTATTTTAGGAAGGTGACAATATTTAAGAACACAACTGGCTTTTTTTAAAAATTCTATATGTTTTTCAGCTACATACTGTCTGGAAAACACATAATAGATTTTTATGGCCCACCATAAAATCTATGGTGGGCCAGATTAGGTCCACAGGCCTTGAGTTTGACATAAAATAATCTGTAGGATTCAGAGCACACTAACCCCAGCAGCTTCCCAGCTTCTTTAGATCGGTAGATATCACACGTGTGCAGAGGCCCAACATGCTTAGCTGCGTCACACAGAGCTTTGTGGAACTGAAACTGGATGACGAAGCTGATGAAGTAACTGGAAAATATGAAAATATGCACTTTAAGGATTATGCTTAACCTCCAAGTCGTGCTTACAATGTGCAAGTCCTATTTTCTTATCTATTTATAGCTGGAGCGTGTCAAAGCAGTTATCAAGCTAGCTGTTCTGAGCTCCAACACGTCTCATTTGCTTTGCAAATGCAACACTACCGGACGTATGGCACGCTGGCAGGGACGTGGAACTTTGCGCCCGGGTCAAAGTCATCCTCGGTGCGGGTTACAGGGGGGCACAGGCCCTGGTATTTCAGTCTGCAATAAACAAAAATCATTTACAGATTTGATTGTTATTGCATAATCAACCACTTTATGATGAGCAATTACAATAAAAAGCACGTTTTATAGCTAAAGTTCTTCACCTGAGGTTCCACCACTCTTTATTATAATCCGACGATGGGATGCGTCCGTCGAAGACCTTCCATCTCCACTGGTCCATCAGGTAGCCAAAAGGCAGGAAGGCAATTTTGTCCAGCGCCATGCTCATCAAAAAGTTGATGTCACTCTCTGCACAAGAGTGAGACATTTATTACTTGGAAACAAAGCAAAACAAATGCATTGCTCTTATTGTGGCTCACCGTGGTTACTCTCCACTTTGTCCAGGAGCCCGATGCTCTGCAGATGTTTGGGCGTGGAGACGGACAGCGCGAGAACGTCTCCGATGGCTTCGTGGAAGCCTGGGTTGGCACCGGTGCGGAACGAAACGGGCTGGTCTTTGTACTGCAGGAAGTACTGCACATGGCCCATCTCATGGTGCACAGTGATCAGGTCATCCATAGTCACAACGGTGCATTGTTTTATCCTGGAAACACAAGAAGACACACAATTACAGCTCAGCCTTTTTTTGTTAGGAGACAATAAGCCTTAAGATTATTTCTTAAAGCTCTAAAGGAGCAAAAGAGAAACAGGAAGCTCCGAAGCCACAATACAGAAACACTCACTTGTATATTCTCTCTCTCTCCTGAACTTCACAGAAGAAAGAAGTCAGACAGGGAAAGAGGGTTGCCAGTAAGATGAATATCAGATGTTTTTCCAACTTGCACTTCCTACATTTATTTGCATGCATGTCGTCACTTATCCTAATCTGACCTCCTTAGTAACATTATCTAAGTATTCTTAATTGTTCTTCATACCTAAGACTAAAAGATTTCCTCATTATGTCTCTGACAAAATGTGCCAGTAGCTGCGTTTCCATTAACCATAAAATCGCAAAAATTGCTCTCACAGCATCACACAGTTCATAAAAAGTTGTGCATCATTACAACGTATTGAATCCAGAACTCTTCTGTAAAACGGCCGACTACAATTTCGCCCAAAACGCTGCATACGTAGCTGCTTCCAAGTAGGCGGTGCTTGTCGCTCCAACACCTGATTAAGACGCCGACGTCTCCTCTGATTGGCTGATAGATGATGAGCGTTTGGTACCATGGCTGAATTGTGAATATATCTCATGTAAGTGTTAACGCCCGTCGGTGCCATGAGTTTTAATGCTCATGGCATTAAAACATGCTTATTCACATGTGATTTTAATGTATAATGGAAACACAGCAACTGCAACATTTTGTTTGTTCAAAATGAGCAGACTACAAACAAAGATGTGTCCACTTAGCAGCTACTAACTGGACTGTTTTTGAGAGTTTTTGGGGTTTTTTACATTGTTTTTGGGCTGGAAACTCTGTCAGATCTAGCAACCCTGTGAGTACCCCTGGCTGGGAATCACTACTGTAAGGTCTTTAGAGAAAAAGAAAAATCTAACAACAGCAAGAGTTCAACCTGAAGTCCTTTCGGTTAAAGAAATCCCACGCAGAGGCATGGCACACCACCTGGCGTCCGTCAGTCGGCTTCTCCAGCATGGATTTGTCCCAGAACTCTTGTGGCATTGGCAGCAGACCCAGAGAGGTGAAAAACCTGTCCGACTCCTGAAACATCCTGGTTGCATTCCAGCCCTGAACAAGAACAGCATTGCCTGCATTGACTGTGACATTTTCTCTGGGAATTCAATAGAGGCTTTAACATACGGAGGAACCACCAGACGGTCTTTGTTTTATGAGCTTACGATTATTATGTTCTGTATATTTCATGCATTTATTTACCTGTGACACCATAGCTGGTGTGGCATCGACTTGTGTGGCATCTGGATAGGGCATGACTAAATCCATGATTCCAGACCATGTCTGTGCCCACATGTTGCCTGAAATGTCGAAGCAGAATAGCAGCACTTTTTATGTCAAACACTAAGAGGTCAGGGAGCAGGTCACACTGCTGTGTCATTGTTTAACCATGTGGGATTTGTGATTGTGACTGAGTCCGTGTGGAACTGTCACACACATTCTCACGCTTTATGCCTCTAAAAGAAAATGTAATCTAGCTGAAATCCAAAGGCATCTGCAGCCAAAGACAGCATATGAATGGAGTTTCCTCCCATATAAAAAGGAGAGTTGTGGCTGTAGTGTTAGAATTCCAAGGATTCTGCCAGAGAGGGATTTTTCCTGCCCTTGCTTGACGTTGTTCTCCACACTATCCTTCTACAATGAAAACGTGTAGCCGGTGCAATATCCAAGCTACTGTTGTGCATATGGTTTTCAACCAAAAAGCTCTACACTTACCCAACAAGTGAGCAGGGATGGGCCCCTTTAAGTTGATGCTATCGGAGCCATACGTTTTGTAAAGAGCCCTTCGAACGTAGGCGTGAACGTTGAGATAGAGCGGCTCCAGTTCCTTCCACAGAGCCTCCAGGTCCTCTTCGAAGGTAGGGGTTTCATACAGGGACCGCCAGAAAGCCCCATTATCAGAATACCCTGTAAACGGCACCAGAGGTTAACACAGGTGTATTTAAAGTGGCACTTTTGCCTCACAGTTTTGCTCTACATTCCTCATCAAGTCGACGGGGTTATGGTTTAACCCACTTTATCCTGACTGCACTCACTTTCAGCTGAGATTTATTTGAACTGCTTAAGCAAAAATAATTATTGTTGGACCCCAGTTCTGGGGTTTTCAACAGCTGAATAACGTTAAGCTGCAAAAGATGCTGAATAATTCTGTTATAAATGTTCTCTTATCAGAAAATATCACTTTCCTCCTGTAAATATAGTTTACTGTAGCACACACACACAAAATATGAATAGACAGCTATTCTTGTTCTGCTTACTGTCATTAATAGTGAATCCTAAATACACTTTATGATCACATGCCAAATGTATTTACAGTTTAGGACAGATTGGTAATTAGCCCTAGCTTTCAACAATTTTCTCTGAACCAGCATTTCCACACGTTGCCAATTTGTGCTAATTGCTAACATAGCTTGTGTTAGCTTGGCACATATTGGCATAAACAACACAGGATGATTCCTGTGACTCTGGTTCTGCTAAGAAGTTAGCACTGTCTTCTCTGTTTCCCAGTCGGAGCAATAAAGCCCATGTATTAATTACTTAGAATGTTTCATCAAAATAAAGAAAATAAACGCCGGTTTCTGTGGTAAACCTCCATAACTGACAAAGGATACAATTTACTTTGGTCTTACCCAGATTGACGACGTTTAAAAATCAGTAAAACCTTGGAAAAATTTAATTATCTAGTTTTAACAATGCCAATCAAAACTTTTTTATGCAGTAAAAAGTCCAAATGTTTGCAGTGTGTTCCATATTGTTAAAGGACACAATTTAAGACACCAGTCTAACATTCTGCATTCACCCATTGTTTATATTTGTCAGCATTCATTTAAATTACATTTCCTGCCTTAAAGGCAAGCTGGAAAACATTTCCTGCTGGACAAGGAACAAGGGAATTGTACATGTAGGGCAAAATTAGATCCAGATGACATACCATTGAGTGTGGCAGCCTTATTGGCCAGTTCAACATATCTCTTATAATCATCACGAATTACTTTGCCAGCAGCGTCTCTCCATCCTTTCCAGGCAAACAAGAGTTCATCATAATCCCTGGACTCTGCCATGATTCTCTGGAGATCTGAAAACAGAAAGTTTAATTTTATTACTACCCTTAAAAATTAGTTAATTAGTTCTGAACTATACTTAGCATGAATTTCATCTCTAAATGTTTCTAATGAAGTTGAAAAATTCTTAACTTTACCTGGATCCAGTGGATGACATTTGCCATTTTCCCTACAAACTTCTGCCACACTATATTTTGTCTCCATGTTAGACATAATATTATTTAACTGTAAAAGAAAAAAAGATAAAACGTCAAATTTTCCCAATCATACAGAAATTCACAAATGAAAATAGCTACAAATAAATAAATAAATACATTTTAAATAAATTACAGTTGATCTTGTCAGAAGGCAGGTACGAGTATGAATGTCATGTTTTATTTGAACCAGCAGTAAAACGAGCTCTGAGTTTGACCTGGCAGCCTTGGGTGGCTGAATTGAAACAAATCTGTAACTCTGTCCTGTCTTCAGATACGTCTTAAAATCGCTAAGTACGTTTCCAGCATTATGTTATACAGTAGCAAGATGAACTCATTCCGTTCCCACCTCTTCCAGTTCTGCAGTTGGCAGCGCTGCCTTCTCAAGGTCACTGAGTTTTTTGATGATGCGTTTGACCGACGGGTCCTGGAAGTCGGAGGTGTCGTATTGGCGAGCCTTCAGGCCGTACTCCAGGGTGTGAGCCGCCATTTCCAGGTCTTTCTTAAGCTGGAGAACAACAAACACTTGGTCATTAAGACTGAAGAATAACATGGATTACTGCCAGAGGATGCCCCAAAACATGAATGTTAGATGTGTGATGTGCATAAAGTCATTTTTAGGCAAGTCAACGATTTGACACAGCTGATTACACTGGTCACCAGGCAAAACATTGTCTGGGGTTTTTCAACTGTTTTAGTGTCATGTTGATGAGCTGAATCCAAAAATCACATTGGTTTTGCTCGATCAGGTCAACTTTCTGAACTACGGAGCAACATGAGCATCAAAATGCAGGACTTGTTCTCACATCTGGATCGGTTTCCTGAGAATTTGATCAATGAGTGATGAGCAGGAGGAGAGATTCCACCAGGACAGAAAAGAGACAGAGACATAATGTTCACATGTACTTACCCTTATCAGTGTTTATTATTCAACTTACAGAAATCCAAGTTTGTAACATTTAATTAATACACTCTATTAGAAAACAATTTTTTTTCTCCTAAAACCTTTTTTGGATGGGAAATATTAACAGAAATGAACTGATGATGTCACAAAAATGTCATCAATTTAGTCAGAAAATCAGATTAATCTAAATCAAATTAGAATAAAAACCTGACCTGACTGAGAAAAATGGATGTTATTTTTGGATTCAGCGGTACAAAATAGTACCAACACGGTTGGAAAAAACAGACGACTTCCAAAAAAAAATTTTTTTTGTAACCTAGTAATCGGTCTTCACAGAAGATCACATGCACTAAAGATGACAGCCGCGGTAAAGCAGCTGAGGTGACGTTCTGTTGCCCTCACCACTTCCTGGTTATTAGCTTCAGTGATGTTCGTGTTGTACTTCCAGTTGGCCTCAGTGTAGGCATTCCACACTATTTCCACTGTGCTGTTGTATTCATCCAGAAATTGCTTTGCATGAAGCTCGTCTGTATTCTTGTCTGTTTAGAGAAGAATCAGAGTCAGTTGAGAGCGTAAATACTCTGAGGTCTTTTAATGTTCTCACACTTCAGCATTACCGATATCTTCAGGGTAGCCTTCAGGGATGGGCGGGACCCAGTTGAATAGAGACCATCCCAGAGTCTCATTCACATTTTGTTGTTCCAGCCACTTGATTATGGGGTCGAAGTATTTCATCAGAGAAGCAGCGTTCATCTTATTTGTGCCTATGGCCTCTTGGAGGACTTCTGGCCAGGGCTTAGAGGAACCTGCTTCAAGAACTTTTCTGTTGAAGGCAGAACATGTACTGCATGTTTACTTTCTCAAAACTGTGCATTACTGATGCTGTGCGATAAAGACGTCATTCTTACTGTAGAATCTCGCCGGCCTCTGCAGAGCGGTAGATGTCGCAGGTGTGCAGAGGCCCGGTGTGCTTGGCTGCCTCACAGAGTTTTTCATGAAACTGGAACTGGAGGATGAAGCTGACGAAGTACCTGCAAGAGACAGAAGATTACTTTATGAATACCACATTCATTAGAAGGATTCACCTTGTGGGTTCCCTATGTTTCTAAAGCGCCCGTATATCACCCGTTTCCTAAAACAAGCCAGAACGTGAACTCTTCAATGGCCTTGGCTTCTGCAACAGGTCTTTCCTTTGTTGGTGGTTCAAGGCAACAAAACAGAACGGCAGACAATGGCATCGTTTCCACTCATTCTTGCGTACTGAGCAGAACCGGAACCAGTTTCTCCTCATGTAGAGAACTGTGTGAAAGTCTTCACACTAGTGATGTGACGCTCACGAACGATTCTTTTGACCGCCTCTTTACCCTTGAAGGAAAGAACTCTTTTACAACTTTGCTTGTTTACAAAGCTCAGCTCGCACTGCAGTAGCTCTTATAATAGTATTTAATTTAAAAACTTTAAAATATAGATTTAATCGAGGAATAAATATAGAAGAAGGGGTGGAGATGCGAGCACAGAGTTAATTCTCATTGCTCACTGTTGGACGGTACGGTGCGCTCCCTTCTTCTTGTTTCACTTTAATGTTGATAGCAATGTTGGTGCATTGCCTTAATTGTTATATTTAATAGTGCAGAAGAGGATTTTTGTTTCTGCCAAAGAAATTTAAATCGACTTTTCCACCTCAGTTTTGTTACATTTTCCTTTTATTTTGTGTCAATATTAAAAATAGCACTAAAATGTTATTAATTCACACAGACATACTAAAACTACATGTGTACTTGACATTTATATGCTGAAATTTTATAAAAATATATACATAATATTTTCTGTAAGAACATGCTGCGGTAATTTATTTAATACGTATGATTCAACGGTTTTCGTAAACTTCACCACAAAAGCATTTAAAACAAAACTGTTACGGATAACATGGCTTGATCTTAGAAAAAATATACATTTTCAAAAATGGATCATTTGAACGGCTCTTTGAAAGGAACTAACTTGGTTCCCTTCAAAGAGCCGTGAGTCTCATCACTAATTCACACAGCTTCAATGTCTCTTCACATTGTCTTATCACAGCCACAAATTTCACCTTATATATATAGATTTGTATGTGACAGACCAAAGCGACTAGCTTATAAAACAGAACCAAAGTGGATGTTTGTCTGAATTTGTATTCAAACCAGTGACTACTTTGTCGAACCACCTTTCACTGTAAATGCAGCTGTCGGTCAATGGGCTGAATCTCTACCTGCTCTGCACTACTAGAGACTCTAAAAAAAGTTTTTAAAAAGATTGATCTTCACTAAGATTGAATATAGAACATATAACAACACTATTCTCTGAGTACTGAACAGATTATCAATTTGAGGTTTTCTTTACCTCTGTGACACTGGTTGTGTGTAGTAAATGTTGTAAATGCAAGAGGTCTACCTGATGTATGGCGTGTTTCCGGGAATGTGATACTTTGCTCCGGGATCAAAGTGCTCCTCTGTTCGGCTGGTAGGTGGGCAAATTCCTTGGTACTTTGTTCTGTGAAAGGAAGAGTTAATGAGACACTGACTCAAAATGAGAAATACAGTGAACCCTCGTTTTTCGCGGGGGTTGCATTCCGAACAGAACTCGATAGGCGAAATCCATGAAGTAGTTACCTTTATTTTTTACAATTATTATACAGCATAATTAAATACTCTACATTGAAACCAAAGAACAAAGCCTGTTTTCAGGCCTAAGCATTTTTTTTAACAAATAGAATGCTTTCTTACAAATCACTACAGTAAAATAATCATTTTAATAATCAATACGATGATTAAATTGATTCATTTTAATCATTGGACAATAGGACAAATTGTGACTGGCGTATTTCACTGTTCCTCTGACTGTGACGCTGCAGCCTGACTCCGCTCTCTAGTAGTTTCTCCTGAAGCCTGCGGTGCAGGTGTGTTTTTTCGGGAGAAGAACATAGTTATTATCGGTAGTTGTTGTTGCTCTTCTTTCTTCTGGGTAAAAATATTTGCCAAAATTTGCCAAGCTGTATTACGTATATTTAAATACCGTAACATTATTGGAACACAGGTAGAGAAGAAGCGCGGAGACTGTTTAGCCAATCAGGACGCAGAACGCAATGCACTGTGACAAACAAAAAAAAAACTGCACAAAAAAACTCCGAAGCAGCGAGGCCGTGAAAGGTGAACCGCGTTATAGCGAGGGTTCACTGTAATTTTTCCAAATGTTTATTTTTATTCTTCCCTTCATGTTGCATTTATCAAACATGGCTAACTAGATTTTGATTAAGAATTCTTCTTGCATTTAGTCCCACCTGAGGTACCACCATTCCGAGTTGTACTTCTCCGGAGGAATGCTTCCACTAAACACGCCCCATCTCCAGAGGTCAATGAGGTAGCCAAAGGGAAGGAAGGCTATCTTCTCCAGAGCGGTCTTCAACAGGAAGTTCAGATCAGTTTCTAGAAATTCAAAAATCCAAGACTCGTCTTCAATTTATTTAAGTCACCATTTCTATTTTTTAAAGACTGTACTCTAGGTTTGCATCTCTTTAACTGGAGGCTATTCAATGATTGTTACCTGCGTCGGTGGTCACAGACTCCAGAAGGTTGATCTCATGAAGGTGCTTGGGTGTTGAAACTGACAGGGACATAACGTCACCGATAGCTTCATGGAAACCAGGGTTGGCTCCACGGCGGTGGCCTATAGGCTGATCCTTGTACTGCAGGTAATACTGGACGTGGCCCATCTCATGGTGCACAGTGAAGAGCTGTTCCATGGTTACTGTGGTGCACTGCTTAATCCTGAACAGGATGAAACGCAAACAGTAATAGTAATGTACAGATTGACTTGTAAATGGTATTTAGTCTGTACATGTATAGCACTTGTCTAGTTCAAAAGCATTCCAGAGGGCTTTACATTGCATTCAGTCAGTCATTATACTGACTGATACTACTACAAGCTACCAAATTGTAGTCACAGTCTGACCGAAGAGAGGCTGCCATCCACTGGTGCCACCAGGCTCTCTGATCGCCACTAGCAGGCAAGGCTGTGAAGTGTCTTGCCCAAGGATACAAATACAGAGACAGACAGACGGGGCTTCAACCTGCAATCCACTGGTTCCTACCTCCGTTGCCACCATTGCTGCTAACAACTACAGACACGCTGCAACGTGACATCACATGCACAAGATCCCGCCCCCCAGCTCCCAACTGGAGGCCAAAAAACTGTTAGCCGACGACTACCATTGGTTCTAGCTGTCAAGTTGTCAACTAAATCTTAAATTCATGTGTGATAAATAAAGGAAACTTGTTATCTAGTTGTCAAACTGTGACGACTGGATAACAAGGTCCAAGGATATTACGTTTCACAGGTCAGGAAAAATCAGCCAACCAATGAACTTCATTCCTACGGCACATTTCAAGAACCGCTGGGGCAGCCAAAACGCTTTACAACAAAACAGAAATATGTAAAAAAAAATAAATAAAAATAAAAAAGGAACATACAAAATGTATGTTTGTATAAATTTTTCCAATGTATACATTTTCTAAATTTTTAACTTAAAAATTTTTAATAAAAAAAAGAAAGGCAGAGGAAGGTAGGCAAGTCATGCTAGCTTGACTTTGACAACCTTAACATGTAGGTGTGCTGCGGACTTCAGTGTGTTTGGTTCAGTTAACAAAAAAGGCGTCCTACCCACACCGACTCTGCCAGATCATTAGTAGAGCAGATGTTGAATTTAGATAATCAAGCAATAAGTGTTCAGAAAAACACTTATTAATAAACATCAAGCATGAAAACATATTTTTGACCTATTGAATGTTCTGCTCCTTGTGTGGGAAATGGCTGCGTATTTTTTGGTGTTGAACCCCAATCCACTAGTGGAGATGTTGTCAGCCAGTTGCTATGGCAACGGGTCTGCGTGTAGCATAGCCGACACACAAATAAAAAAAAAAGAATACAAGTGGTTTTGAGTTGTTCAACAGTTTTTTATGCCATTATGCTTTTGATGTGGCACACTGCACAAAATTAATGCCTACATTTCCAGGTTTCATTTTGGTAGCGGATTTGTTCTACCGTGGCTGTGTGGCTATGGATGGCAAATAAAAGAATCACTTTTTTGCCCTCCAGCATTCTGGATATAAACGACAATATGCAATAAGTCTATAGTTTGTGTTTTCTAAAGCAGATGCACAGGTTAAAAATTTTACCTGAAGTCTCTGCGGTTATAAAAGTCCCAGGCAGACGCATGGCACACAACCTCCCGATCTTCAGGCTTAACAAGCATTGACCCTTCCCAGAACTCTGGAGGCATCTCCTTCAGACCCAGAGAGGTGAAGAACTCCTCGGCCACACGGAACATGTGTGTGGCATTGTAGCCCTGAAAAGACCAATGCCATTGAACAGTTAGTTCATCATTTATTTTTGGAGGCCATAGCAATAGCATAAAGTCCATCTTTCACACATACCTGTTTGACCATCTCGTTGGTCACATCCAGGTTGGGTTTGTCAGGAAATGGGATCATCATATCATAAATGTTATTCCATGCCTGGGCCCACATATTTCCTGTGTGGCAGGATGGAAATATACTTAAAAAGCCATTCAGAATCACTGTGCAAGATCCTACATTAAGGCATTCTCTTCAGTGCGTTTTAGTAGAGTGCTCACTGACCATAAAAGGTCTATATCATGTTACTGGGCTACAGCTGTCTGATATTAAGGGAGATGTTTATCTGGGACAAAATGGATCCTTTGACTGGTAAGAATGTAGTTTCTGCAATCACCGAAGTTTATAGTGGAACTAAGCAAAGCTGACCTCTTCAACTTTTTGTATGAAAGAAAAATCCAAATGGTGAACGTGTGCTTTCATTGTGGTAACTGTGTGCATCTTACCCAACAGGTGTGCAGGGATGGGTCCCTTTAGGTTGATATATTTGGGTCCATAGAAGTTGTAGAGCTTGCGTCGCACAAAGGCATGCAGGTTCAGGTAGAGCGGTTCAATCGTCTTGTAGAGATTCTCTAAATCCTGCTGAAAGGTTTCGGTCTCATACCAAGAGCGCCAATCAGCCCCAGTGTCATTAAAGCCTTTGAATAAATTAAGTTTTCACAAGTTTTGTTGTGTAACATTTGTATCTACATCTTTGACCTTTTTATTTTGAGCCAAATTAGAGTTCTTACCATCGAGCTTTGAGGCGTTGTTGCTGAGCTCCACAAACCTGGGATAATGCTCCTTAAGAGGCACACCTGATGCATTGTGCCAGCCTTCCCAAGCAAACAGTAACTTCTTATAACTCCTGGAGTTGGCCAGAATTTCTGTGAGTTCTTCAAGACAAACGACAATTTCTCTTTAGTTAGACAGACACAGGAAAGACAACATCAATCAATCACGCAACTCAAAGGGAAAAGATGTTAAATTCCCTGTAATCATCTTGATGCATTGTTGCTTGCATAATTTCCTGCTCCCCAAGAGGATCACATGCTCTTTATCTGGGAGATTAAGTTGGTTTTAACAGTGTCAGGTTTTTCATAGACATTCAAGCATCTCTTCTAAACACAAGATCAAATGGTGGAGAAAAAAAAGGTCGGAGTTCTTGTGTGGTTGGCGCTACCTCATCTGCACTGTGGATAGCTTCTATAAAAGATAAACTACTCAACATTATGGATGTAATGAGCTCATTTCAGTTTATGAGCAATTCTCTAAGGTGATTGCTTTTTCCACTCTCCCTGTACGTGCTGGAGAGCATTTTCTCGCAAATGCATCAAGCAGTTGTAGCTGACAAACACAAAAGACCATTGTTCTCAATGAATGCCTGTACCTTCCACGCCGTGAAGATTCGTTAGTGTTTCACATAGCACTCTCGATACAGCCTCAAGACTTCCTCTTAGAATTCTTCAGAAATTATACCCATCCTGTTGCTTCCAAAAACCGATAAAATCTCAAGCACTTACAACTGTTTTGAGTGCAACATTTCCCCCTGTGCAGAGTTCTTTCCTGCCACAAACTGTTAACATTTAAACAATTCGTGGATCTTGCCCCTTAAAAGCTAAAGACTATTTTTACATACCAGGTTCCAGGCTCCAGCTTATGTCTGGCTCTGGGTACACCTTAGCTGTTGAATAAATACTGTCCATGGTGCTCAGGATGGTGTTATACTAAAAACAAGATAAAAGATAAGATAAATGAGCAGGTTCTGTGAATCAAGCAGGCTACATGTGACGTAAATCTTTGCATTTTTGCATCGTATTTATCCTTTTGATACATGAAAAGTACTAGACCTCCTCTCGTTCAGCCTGTGGAAGGTTGGCAGCTCCCAGTGACTTGATCTTTTCAATCAGTTTCTTGTCGGCTGTAGAAAGACTGTTCAGGGTATCCGGAGAAAAGACCTGCTTGGCCTCCCGCCCCCAGGCCTCTACAAAGGCTTGTTCTTCGAGACTTGCAGCTACCTTAAGACAAGAAGCGTTAGAAGTGAGTGTTAATTTCTGTGAATGCCTTAGAGCAAAATGTGAACCCCCTTCTGTCCTCCCATTTAGAAAACATTAAAGCCTGAACAACATCCATACAGCCGTCACCGTCCGCTAACTCCAAGATCAGTTCACAGGGGGTGACTTCTAGGAGGGAAACCCCCTGACAATCTAAGCTCATTCTGGGAGATTCAAACCCGTTTCCATGTCAGAAGCAATATACAGTCCCCCATCAAACGTGTTCTCAATCTACCCCAGGTTATCCTTCCAGTGGGATGTGCCTGGAATCGGTCTCGGTAGGGATTCCAATAACGTGACAATTACTTGAATAAAAGACACATCCACTCCTCTGCATCAAGCTAACACTGATTACTAACAGTGTCATTGAAACCTATTGCCTCAGATCAGAAGGAACTGACTTTCATCTCAGCCTCTTCAAATTTGGCTGCAAAAACACCCTAGAACATGATGAAGGTTGTGGTCTGGAAAAGCCAATAGTACTACATCATCAGCAATAAGCGTAGACGAAACGTGAAGGTTCCCAAACCAGACACAGTCTTTCAAATACGGGTCCTCAAGGGCCTGTCTGTTTTGTACCCTGTATTGTTGCCTGGTTGTGTTTGCTTTGAACAGAGTGCCCCCTCGAAAGTAGGCAGGGACCGTTGTATCAAAAATGTGTCACTTCATCTACTTTGTGGCACAACAACATTGAACTTGGGTAACAGTTCATCATTATACAAGTAATTACATTCTGGCAGCAAGTGGTTGACAGAAGGCAGAATATCAAATGAATGGTACATATAGCAGAGAAGTACTGAAGACCTGACTGGACCATCCAGCTGTACGGCACTGAAAATGACAACATAGCATGGTAAGTTAATGTATGCACCCCTAAAACAAAAAAAATCCTAAAAACCTTCTGTGCTAGAAAACTGACTGTATTCACGCTTCAGGACTGATTAAAACTCTTCATTTATAGTTAGAGAAAGGACTTAAAGTTCTCATTTTAAGTTCCCGATCTGTTAATTTTCCAATTCTGGGATCAGTAATGTGCATCTTATCTTTCTGCAACATTACAGCCTCATCACCCAGAACTTTAACTGAAAGAAATATTTCTGTCATTTGTTCCTGTCCTCTCATCTTATTCTTTATGTACTTCCATGCCTTCAACACCCCCCTTTGTCTAAACACCCAGTTTTGACAGTGTAATGACTATAAGCAATGACAACGCTACACCTAAGGATGATGCAAACAGGAAAAAAAGTATGACATCACAGGAAAAGTTTGGGTACATTTGGATCGTTTGAACTGCACCCACTTCAAAAGAATCAGTTTATTCTTTTTCGGTAGACTCTAGCATGTTATCATCCCATTTGAGGCTGTTATAAACGTATAACTGAGTTCCACACTGTGGTTAAACTTAGAACAAATTACTGATTCGTGTATCTCAGCGAGCTCCCAAGTGCATTGGACTTTAAAGGCCTAACAAGCATGTCAGACAAAATGTTGTTACTCAATGTTCCTAAAGATTTGAAATAAAGACAAAGATGATGTCATTTTACAGACAGATGCATTTAAATAAACTGGAGTTAGAAAAAGCCTAGCTCTAGGATGTCACTATGCTGGAATGTTATTGTCTACACTACAGAATCATGAGGAACTCTGACACCCTCAACAAGCAGGGAAAGCCACAAACTGTCATTGCTGAGTAAACTGGTTGTTCAGACTGGAGCAGTGGTAACTGCAGCCTTTCAAGAGTTTTCGGGATGTTCTGAAAGATTCTGATCCCATTTTCCAGCAGGACTTAGAACCTGCTCTAATGACCACCCACCGCTGTGCAGTTACTGGTCAGCAAACTGGCTTGAGCTAAACGCTACAGAGAACCTATGGAGTGTTGTCAGATTTTAGTATAAAACTCTGAGTGGCCTTTCATATACAGTTTGTTTATATCACTGTGTGTAATGAATCTATATGAGACTTTAACATTTTGAGTTGAATTACTAAAATCAACGTTTTAATGATTATCATTTGTTGAGATGTGCAAGGAACTCATAGTTGTGAAGGTCAGAGAGAACAAAGAGTGAGCTTATGGGACAGTTTGGACATGTTGGAAATTGCCCTGCAGTTTGTATCTACTGGTGCAGTCTTTACTTGAGCTTCGGACATCACTTCCATTGATTTTTTTTTTTTTTCTTCCCCAAAATCCTCCATTAGAGCAACCTCGACAACAATTCATGAGCCTGTCCCTGTATACTGACAGTCATAGCGCCACATCTTTCCTCTGGGATCAATAATGTGACTGACAAAAAGGAGAGGAGATTATATTTTTAGAAAAAGCTTTTGTCTCTGCGCTACACTCTCTCTCCTACAGCTCCGGTGAATCTTTAAGGCTTTTCTTTACGGCGTTCTGAAAGGTCACGGACATTCTCGCTCCGTGATGGCGGTGTTTAAAGAATAGGTGTTTTTCGAGGCTGCTGGAAACCGATCTTTTCTTCTGCATCTGACATTTTAAAGAGAGTTGTGCCCTAAAACAACACATGTTGTACATTTAGCAAATTGACAGCATATGGACAAACAACGTATTGTTACTCAATTGTTACCATTTGCTGAACACTGACATGAAAACTGAAAAAAAAAAAAAAACTGGCACACAAACCATAACACACAGAACAGTAGATTCTTTCCACTGTTTTTGTTGAAGACCCTTATCTGTTTCTGTCCACAGCATCACTGAAACAACAGACTGCAGTCAAAGGAAAAAGTGGCTCTGAGTTGATGTATTAACTCTGACCTTTGTGCTCTTCCTCTCTGACCATCTCTACCCGCCCATTGCCCCCCTTAAATCTTTTTTTTTTTTTCCAGAAAGCCAGAAACCGTCCATGTTGGTTATTACCTTTGTATAAAATAAAATACAATAAAGATAACTGCAGGCTGTGGCAGATTTATTTCAATCGCTATGGTCCTGTTTATCGTTGCTTATCAATTAACCGCTCCACAACTCATTTATTGTGGCATAATCAACAGTATAAAGGTGAAGCATTGCCAGGATTATTACAGGCAAAGTTAATATTCAGCCTTCAAACATTTCATTTTCAATTTCCTCTGACATTCAGACATATTCATTATTATGTTTACATCATTCACGTGCATACTCAGAACTGAAGTGACCTAACTTATTAAATTATTACAAAAAATTATTTTTCTTAACGAACACCCTGTGAATGTAGAAGTAGGCAACACGTCAACTATTGTCAATAGTTCTGAGTAATCTGTTGGCATGGTAACCACTGTAACATTAATTTTTCTAAGAATATGGAGTTCAGAACAACATGTTCATGTGGGCTCCACTCACACAGCAGGTCAATTACAACTTTTTGCTGAAATCCTTTTTTGTGTGTGTGGTCATTCTCACTATTGATTAAACACAGAGGTCTGCAATCAGACTTCTGTGTAAATGGAATAAGAACCTAACATACATCAGTAATAATGAATTCTGCTGTCGGTGGATGGATTTTTAAAGTCGTTCGGCAATGTTAGCCAACAGTCACTAGATCGATTAGATCAAGAAACCTAAGAAAAATGTAAGCACAGTTAACAGCGGTGGCCTTTTGCAGAGCATTGACTGCAGCGACTGTAGAGAATCTGTCTGGATGTGAAGTCGGACCCCAGAGTGGAGGGACTGTGATGTGATGTGATGATTACATTCACCAGTTTCATTTACAGCCATTGTTTACATCCAGATTTACAGTGCTTGTCTTCTTCTGGTGCCGAATTTTGATGCATGTCTCACGCCAGAGACATAAAAGTTTGATTGTAATGCAACATGACCGTTCTGACTGCCGATCATTTGAAAACACAGATTGGATTATTTTGTGTGTGACAGATCAGTCATTCAGACTGCCATGAAAATGTCGGACAGAGGTTGAACTTGGCCTCAGGATAGTCAAGTTATTAGGATATTTCCCTGTGAGAAAGACGCTGGGCTGTAACGCAACTTTATTACACCAGTTTTTATGATTCCACCATGGAAAAATTATTCCAAAGCCTTACTGAATTCAAAGACAGAATTAAAGAGACTGTTTCTTTTTTTGGTGAGTGCATCAATCACTGAGTCATCTGCATGTAGTTTCACATCAACATTGGTGCAGAGATCTGGACATAACAATTATAAATTGTGTAAAGAAGATTTGTCCAAGAATGAAGCTTTGGGGGGACACCTATGAGGAGACTGGAAGATTTGTAAACCTTCCTTTCTGTCTGAAAATGTATTCAAAAGTTTCTTTGCTCTGAAAGTTTCTGACTGTAAGTTCAATGTCCAAATGTGCACAACTTTTAGAACCATGTAGTGGAAGCGCAGTGCAGCATCAGAATGACAACAGTAGAGAGTTTGTCAGTTGAAGATGCTTCGCCTCTCCTGACCGCAAATGGCATTTAAACTTTCCAGGAAAAAAAAAAGACAATCAACCTCGAAAAAAACTTTGTTGAGCAATTCTTCAATCTTTGAATGCAGTGAACACTTCCACAACACCGGGACTCCTCAGGATTTAGCACTTTACCCCCCAGCAACACACACTGACACACAGCCGCCTACCAGTTTTTACACTGTGTCTAGATATTTGACTGTCCTCTAAAGTGTTTCAACAGCTGTGCAGCACACAGATCAGGCTGTGTGGTGCCAAAAAAATAAACTACAAAAGAAAAGAAAAAAGATGGTGGACATTGAACATCGTGCATGAGAGGAAAAACTTCATTGTGTGCAGCAGGTGCTTTTGTCACCAGAGATAATTCTGTACAAATATTGAATTATGTTAGAATGTATGTGGGAATGAGCAACATGCACCTTTTTTTTTTTTTTTGAGCAACATGTGTATTTTGATTTTATTGCGTTCAACATGTGTTTCTGTTGTTTAATTGTGACGCCTCATGATGATGTCCAAGACAAATTTCCCCTATGAGAACAATAAAGTACATCAGTAGTGAATGAGGTCCAAACACAGTCAGGGCAGAGCTAAGTACTTTCTATGAGGCACCAGGGGTTTTCAAGCAGCTGTTAAATATAGAGAATGCCGACAGGAAATAATTATTCCACCATCTTTTTGGCGCCCCCTCTAGCACGGCGCCCCTCTAGGTCCTTTATAGCGCATACCCACTTTCTTTCTTCTTTTGCGCCACTGCACACAGCCAAATACAGAAAGTCATAAGAAGAGTCCTAATAATGCATGAAAGGAAGCAGCAGCAGCAGCATTTCTCTCCAATCTGATCTTATTTCCAATAACCCTGGCTGCCTGCGTTTGCAGGAAAATGAGCACATGCAGCTGGAGGGAGATGAATTATACTAATACGCAAGTGGAGCAGAGCTCACCTCCGTGAAGAGAAACTTTGCCCCTGAGAAAACTAAACTGTTCGCTCTCCCTGCTCTCCTACCTGCAGCTTGGAGTTGTGCTCTGTCAAGTTGGTGTTGTAGTTCCAGCTGGCGGACACGCTGTAGAAGGACACCTCCTCTGCGGTGCTGTTGTAGTCACCGAGGAACCTCTGGGCATCATCGACTGAGTCGACATAGACCCCTGGCAGCCAGGCGGCTGGCAGAGCTTCACACAGCAGCAGCAGGGCTGGCAGCAGCAGCAGCGCCGCTCTCAGCAGCCTGCGCGCCTCGGGAACCATGGCTCCCATCACACACAGAGTGGAGGAAAGGAAAAAATAAACTTAAATGGAAAAGTTAAGTGGAGCAAAGCCTCAGCTACACCTTCCTCCGCTCCTCCCAGACTGAAGATACAGACAGGAATCAGTGAGAGCTTCTCTTTAAAGTGCCACTCTAACCCAGCCCAGTTGGCTCCAGCCCCCCCTTCAAACAGCCCGGAACCAAACAAATGACGGCCACCAATCAGAAGAGCGGGGACTGGCGCAGAGAACAGCGCCAGGTGAGTCTGATGGACCCCCACCCGCTCCACCTTCGGCTACTGATCCATTCAGCCTCGCATCGACTGAGTTTGCATAGTCCTCTGGCAGCCAGGCGGAGGCCGGTGCGCCAAAAAGTTGTGTGCGCAAAACGCGCCTCGTCGTCTGGAAAGATCGGCGAAAGGCGTGCAGATCATTGCGCACCGAAGCCGCCTGCGCTGGATCTGTGCGCCTTTTCATGCCAGCAGAGTGACGGCTCTTCAATAAGCAGCGCAGCGGAGAGTCTGGGAGGGACTCCGCATATTTTACTCCCAGTTCCCCCGATTCAGCCTGGAGACAACAGAGGGAGGGCGAGGCTAAAAAACAGAAAAGAAAAGAAAAACAGGAGAGGGGGAAAGAGAGAAAGAGAATAGGAAGAAACTGCAAGGGAGATGGGGGGGGTTACACACTATAATGTCTTTTATTCATAACCGGAGGTTATCACAAATATTTTATGTGCAAATAAATGTTTTCTCTTTCCTTTCATTCTAATTTACTGGATGTCACAGAGACCCTAGAATCACTAACAGAGGCAACAAATCGTTTCTTCCTGTTAGTCATGTTATAATGAGATATATTTTTTCTGTTATTATTCAAGAGATTAGTGAGAAAAATACTAAAAATAAATTAATAAATAAATATCCCACCAAAAGGCAGCTGGCGGTTCAGAGTGTTGTATTCTCAGATGTTAATGGAAAGTGAAGTGGAAGGAAAAAATGTGGGAGGATAAAAAGTGCAAAAATAAAAGGGGGTCCAACTTGGTGCATGGATACATTAATCATATAGTGATCAATTTTAATTATTAAATGTCTATTATGAAAGCAGCTAGATTCATTTCAAATGTAGAAGTCATCAGCTGTGGCCAACACGGTCACTGAAGACCAGCAGGCATTAACTTCAAGGTCATTAAAAAATAGCTGGCTGTTCACATTGAGTCATATTATAGTATATTTATTAAATATTAAGAGGACAGGAAAAAGTGTGGGTATGGAGCACAGAGGGCATCAGAGCTGGGAAAATCTGGAGGAGAAGCGTCGCTGTCAGGAATGTTCCAGTTTTGGAACGTTTGGAATCTGCAAAAAGAATGTAAATATATTCTAAAGTGGACGAAGTTGCTCACTAAACACAGAGCAGCATGGACACTTTATTATTATCCCTTTAGATCTTCTACTTTATTTTCCTTGGAGTGAGAAATGTTGTGTCTTACATAGTTATTAGGAAAACTGAACGAGCCAAATCCACTGAGCTGCTTTTGATGCTAAGCTGTTGTCACTTAAACCCACAGAGAGAAAAGTTTACATATATTTAAGAGACATAAAGCATTAAAACAGGAAGATAATAAGAGTTTTGGCCTTGATAACAGCAGTCATCAGTCTCTGACAAAGTCAGACAGGAAGTCGCATCAATCTGCCTGCAACGAGTCGGGGTGTGTGTGTGTGTGTAGGGGTGTGTGTGTGTGTGTGTGTGTAGAGTTACAGAGGAGACGCATCAGTGACGTTTACGGTCCTAATTGTGGGCCTCGTAGTTCCAAATCCAGCAATTACTCTTATTTTGGATGTCGGTAGCTTCTTATAAAAGTCTACAGGACGAAGCTGACATTTAAGTTCAGATGCCAGTTCTGTCTAAGTGCTGCTTTCTGCTTGTATTTATGATGATTTCACCGTTTCTAACGGCAGCGCCGTGGTTTCACTGGCTGCTGATATTAACTGATGACTGCAGGAGGTTTTCCTGGGGAAACTAGTGATTATCTTGGGGTGGTTCACCGAAAACACAGATTAGGACAGAACTCCAGGCGGTTTGTTTATAATGTTGTTTTACAGAATATAGGGCACAAGAAAGCAGCCAATCACGATTATTAATTTATTAATTTGTGACTTTTCAACCATACATTTTTATGTATGTATTTATGCTGGGGCTGGAACAGGGAACAGATGTAGTTCACAAAACTGCAATGGAAACTTTTTTTTTTCGGGTCACACGAGTCACGTGATCAGCTGCCGGGCCGTCCAGCTGGCTTCAACCGGAACTCTCAGAAAATGTTGTTTCATTTCAATGTGTTTAATCCGTAGCCCTTCTGTAAAATGGCCGGCTGCAATTTCCTCAAAGCAGCCGCTCCCCAAGTAGGCGGGGCTTGGAAAAAAATGATCCAACGCCTGAATAAGACGCCGGCGCCTCCTCTGATTGGCTGATAGATGATAAGCGTCTAGCACCATGGCTGAGTTATGAATATAAGTGTTTACATCCATCGCTGCCATGAATTGTAATGACTTATTGCGTGACCAAACTTATTTATGTGTGATTTTAATTTCAATATTGCACTTAATGAAAACACTGCAATTGCCAAAATGGTGTTTTTTTGTTGTTGACATTAGCAGAACGCAAAGATTTGTGCACATTATAATGGAATCTGTCTGTGTGTAGGATTTTGAGGAACTAGATTAACTTGATTCAGTTTTGGAATATGACACACTGTAACATGACACACCGTGGAAAAAATGAAGCGCTGTGAAAATTGTCTGGATGCAATATCTGTCTGGTCTTTAAACACACATGCTAACACACACACATGCAGCTCTGACTGTGTGTGTGAGGTCGTTCTACTGGAACCTTTTCCTCCGTGTGATCCTGTTCTCACTGACCTCACATGGCGTTTATAAAACTCGGGTTTGTTTGCTCTCCTGATCCACACAGTTCTATTAAATCAGCATGTGACCTTGAAAAGCACAGTTTGCCTCATCACAATGACTCTACAGCTTCCTTTAAGTTTTACTGGTCCGTATTCAGAGCCAGTTAAATCCTGCAACTGTTGCTTTTGTTGACCAAGATCGTTCTGCTGAGCTTTCAGTTACGGTTTTCGACACATTTGGCAAAAATCGACAAAGATAAACCTTGAAAGCACAAGTGTCCCGTTCACTTGTCTGTAGCGTTTCGACGAATTAAAGCTGGTCACTCTGAATGTACTCCAGCTATCTTGGTCAGCCGTTTTCTCTCGAGCTGCTTTTGAAATCTGTTGGAATACAAACATGTTGACGGAGCACAAACGTTTGGCGCGGAACGCTGGAAGGATTGCGTTCGACTCTTCTTGCTGAGGCCGTCAAACGCCAGCGGCACTTCTAATTGAAGACATCAGCATTAGCTGGTGAGATTAGCTAAACGGGCGTGATTAGTCATCACGTTTTGTCTGGTCACAGCAGAGAGTCATGGGCGCCTCAGAGTGACACAGCGACACACGGCGCAGCTCGGCCTTGAATCACTGGGAAATTGCTCCGTGGCTTCCTGTAAGCTCTGCAGGGACACAGAGCCGATATCGCTTTAAAGAGGCAGCAGGCAGTTTGTAAAAAGGCCAGAAAACATCCACACATGACTGACATGTGCACCTGACTGTTTATTGACAGAATATGGCCTGGCTGGACAAATAAAGTGATTGCACCATGTGATGCAGTGACCATAAAGAAGAGAGTGTAAGATAATAAGATAAAAAATGATAATGAAAGTGATCGGTGAGGCGTATTATTGAGGTGAGACATGATTTGATCCAAGACGGGTCTCTTATTAGGAATATATTTCTTTGGACGGATGTGCCTTGTGTTTCTGGAAACCTGTTGCTCAGAGACAGAAAGACGTTGAAGCGTGGCGCAGCAGGTGGCTGGAGACGAGTGGAAATTAAGATCTCAATTGCTTGTAGCAATTCTCGGGGAGATTTAACTGCTTTCTCAGTGTGTGTGTGCGTGTGTGTGTTTGCACACAAATCATTGTAGTTTTCCTGTTGTCTCTATGGTAATTGAATTTGGGTTTTTTTTTCCCCGTAATAGAAGTCTGTGGAGTGTGGAGAGACGGTGATTGTCGACATCCACATCCAATCTCCTCCAGCCTGTATGTGTTGATCAGTGACGGCCGGCGTTGTCGCGGCGACATCCAAAGGCGATCAGTCTGTAGAGAAAATGGATTCTGTGGAGTAAATGAAATGTTGCATTTGCTGTCCTGCAGTTTCTCCTACAGCCTGAGTAACTTCATCCTTTTCCACATTCCTGCTGTTTTTCCCAATTTCTTCCAACGCAATAAAATATATTTTCTTAGGTTACACCTTGAGTATATTGACCTGCCCCTTCAATGCTACGTGGCGGACAGAGATAAAACCACTGGAATGGCAGACCTGGGTGGTGGTCCCAACTTTTAGAACCGGGGAGCAGAGAGTGTGTTCCAGTAATCGAGGGAGAGTCTTTGACCGAATTCTCAAAGAATCCCAAGATTGGAAGTATCTCTTAGTGATGTCATTTTAAGAAAATGGCCATAAGAGAGCTCCAAACTTGATAAATGTTACGGGTAGAGAGGAGGACGTCTAGTCAGACCGAGAAAAGAAATGACATCAGACTAAGGTTTCGTTCACACTGCAGTCCGCAGTGATCCAAATCCGATTTTTTTTTTTTGTGAAATTGGATTTTTTTGGGGCATGATTGTTCACACTTCCAAATATATGTGACCTGTATGTGTTCTCCAGTGTGAATTGCAAACGACCTGAAAGTGTCTCGCATGCACAACAGAGGGCGCAATAACGTCAGACTTAGAGAGAGGGCTCAGTGTTTTCCCAACCGCCATAAAAAAAACCTAGCGCTCATTGTTTGCGGAAGTAAACGTGGATGCTAATGGTGGAGCATAGCGTGTGATTTAGAAGTTGTTGTCCTACCAGAGCAGCACAATAACAACTTGATCCTCATATGGTCCACCATGGTGGTTGTTTTTCTTCCCGCGTGTCAGGGAGCAGAATAGGGACATTTGTCGAGTGTTAATGACATTCAAGTCGGTTTGATGTGACCTGAATGTTGGGTCACATTTGAATCGGATACCTATTGGCAGGGGGGGCCGCCAGCAATCTTGGGCCCCATGACAAAAAATTAGATTGGGCCCCAACACGCAGCTGCTGTTACATTTTTTTGAGTCTATTTGACCCACAAAAAGCGTCACAACTTTAAAGGCTTGCAGCTGCCTGGCTTTGGTCCAATACTGATACTAGGACAATATTTACTGCTCATGAATTTTACATCCAACAGTTCACATACATTATGCAAGTAGGTTGCTTACATTTTTTTCTATTACCGAAATGTCTCTCCCCACAAGCAACAGTCATAGGAAACATGCAAAATATACATAAAGCAATCCAGACTTCTCAAAAAATGCTATGTAGTTGCATTTTATTCTAGCTGCAGGATATAACTTATAAAAATATAACTTTAATAAAAAATATGTTTTCTCCACATTTGTTAAATCTGTCATCATGTCAGATAATCTGTGAAAACAATCGATCTTCTCCATCTCCTCCCTGAATTACTATTACTAGATGAAGCAATGCAACGTTTCGGCCAAAACAACCAATCAGAGCCAGTAGGACGGTCTTAGCGCTGTCAATCAACCTCATTCACTCACTGCTAAATATGCTAATGGGGGAGAAACAACTTATCGTTATTGCTAGCTACAGCAATAAAGCACAGAGCAAGGGGGGAGAGGATGAGCAGCACCACATGAGATTGTGATTGACAGCAGTAAAACTCTCCCGACTCTGATTGGTTGTTTCTAGATAGCACTGGAAGAAGGCAGAGGAAATAGATTTTTCATAGATTATCTCTCATGTTGTACTGTCACAATATAATGGGAGTTTTAATAAATGCGTAAAAAAATATTTTTTTAAATAAAAGTTACATACTGCAGCTTTAATTTCACTCAGGAGAGGACAGGTCAGGAGGGACGTGAGTTAGAGCTGCTGCTGACTGACTCACCTGTTGTTAAGTGGTAAAAGGTTCAGGGACAAATTCAATATATGAATATCTTGGTAATTTCTTTCCTTAATTCATTAAATGCTAGTGAAATAGAAGCAAACAGTCTGTAGCTAAGCTAACTATGCTAAATTGTTGACAATCTCACAGTCTAACCACCTCGGAGAAAAACTGGGTTACAAATTGACACTTTGTCTTTTTCTCTCTTATATCTCAATTTTTTTGAAAACCTGATTTTCTAAATTCTTTTAGTAACAAAATAGCCGCCACAGTGGTTCTTGTCTTCTACTGACTGCTGCTGAACATCGTCACCATTTCATGCAGATCCAGGGAGTTCAGTGCAAATATGGATGTGTGCTTTTTGGTCTGGGAGTGCTAACATTTAATTTTTACTGATAAAAACAATTATAGAAAACACAATATGATTAATTTTGTAATTGACAGGGCCCCATTTTATTTACTTTCTATGAAAAAAATGAAATAAAAATTGTGGAGGGCCCCCTGTTGGTCAGGGGCCCTTGGAATTCTCCTAAATTTTGCCCCCTATAAGGCGCCCCTGGGTAGCATAACTTATTTTATCACTCAGTTTTGAACAGTTATAGTAGCCAAGCTAGCTACGCTGACAACATGCTAACCAACGTCAAAACAAGTTAATGGTGGGTAACTATGGCAACCACTGACAGTTTAAACGCCCACTGAGGCTTTCTGCAGTCCACCTTCTGAATATGAAATGAAACTGTGACATCACAATGTGACATGACAATAAAACCCCAAAAGCAGAATTCTGACATCACCAGTGATTATATAAGTTCCTCACATCGATCTACTTTCATCACAACCTTTTAGCAGCCGTTGTTGATACGTTCCTCTTGAGAGTTTATTGAGCAGTTCACAGTAAGATCTTCAACTTTGTTTGGTGAACATTTCTTTTGGAGATCGACATCAAACTTAACTTGAAATCTTTACTGAGTTTTTAAAGAAGTGATTTATCTTAGAACCTGAAACAAGCAAAGGTTACAATGCAGTCCAACCAGCCTAGAGTTGAAGAGGTTGAATTCGACAACATTGTCGAAAGCGAATTACAGCCACCCAATCCACCCAAGCGCAAGAAGAAGAAGGTGTCATTTGCAGTCTGGTGGGAGCTGCACGCACCTGAGGAGCTAAAGATTTCTGCTGAAAATATCCAACAGCAGGACCCTTCACTGGTGGTTGAAAATGGATCGATTGCCAAAGCAAAGGAGACAGTGGATCACAAAGGGGACAGACCGACACCTGAGAGTGAGACCAATGAGAAGAACCAGGTACCATTTAAAACCTGGTCGGAGGAACATGTCCCCATTGACCAAGAGATTTCTGCAGGAAATATTGAAAAGCAGAACGATTCACTGCTCAGTGAAGAAGAGTCCATCACTAGAGTGCAGGAGACAATCAATATAGCAGAGAAGGAACAGCCCTCTAAGTCTGAGGAACAGCCACCAACCACCAGGCGCAACAAGAAGAAAAAGATACCGTTTCATATCTGGTTGGAGAAACATGCCCCTGCTGATCTAAGGATTTCATCTGAAAGTGCTGGAATGGAAAATGTTTCACCAGTTACTGAAAAAGCATCGATCTCCGTACTGCAGGAGACAATCAATGTAGCAGAGAAGGAAGAGTCCTTTAAGTCTTGCCCAGAAAATGTTGATAAGCAAGACACTTCTCTGCCTGAAGAGGAAAGTGATCAGGCTGTTTCCTTAAAAATGATTTGCGCCGAGGAAACACCACTGGTCACTGAACAAGATTTCATCTCCAAAACACAGGAGACACTGGATCAGCAAGAGGAGGAACAGCCACCAACCACCAAGCGCAACAAGAGGAAAAAGATACCGTTTCATATCTGGTTGGAGAAACATGCCCCTGCTGATCTAAGGATTTGATCTGAAAGTACTGGAATGGAAAATGTTTCACCAGTTACTGAAAAAGCATCGATCTCCGTACTGCAGGAGACAATCAATGTAGCAGAGAAGGAAGAGTCCTTTAAGTCTTGCCCAGAAAATGTTAATAAGCAAGACACTTCTCTGACTGAAGAGGAAAGTGATCAGGCTGTTTCCTTGAAAATGATTTGCGCCGAGGAAACGCCACTGGTCACTGAACAAGATTTCATCTCCAAAACACAGGAGACACTGGATCAGCAAGAGGAGGAACAGCCACCAACCACCAGGCGCCACAAGAAGAAAAAGATACCGTTTCATATCTGGCTGGAGAAACATGCCCCCACTGATCTAAGGATTTCATCTGAAGGTACTGGAACGGAAGATGTTTCACCAGTTACTGAAAAAGCATCGATCTCCGTACTGCAGGAGACAATCAATGTAGCAGAGAAGGAAGAGTCCTTTAAGTCTTGCCCAGAAAATGTTAATAAGCAAGACACTTCTCTGACTGAAGAAGGTGATCAGGAAGATTCCTTGAAAAAGGAGATTTGTACAGAAGAACCTGTGATTTTTACAACACAGCTGGTCACCAAAAAGAAATCCATCTTGAAATCACAGAAGAAAGTGGATCAAAAAGGGGAGAAACAGACATCAAAGACAAAGCGCATCAAGAAGACGCCACTATTATGGAAATCTTTCCCCGAGTCAGACGCTTGTGTAGATCTAACGTTTTTGACACAAGATAGTGACGTCAATAACGATCCTCTACCAGAAAAACCAAGTTATCAGTCAGCTTTGCCCAGCAGAGGAAAGAAAACATTTTGGAAAGTGTTCCCTGAATCAGAACCTCGCATTGACCTAAATTTCTTTGCTGAACATATCGAAGGGCAAGATGTTTCAGTTCCGGCAAAACACGGTGAACAGGTAGCTTCCTTGGAAAATCAGTGTTATTCCAAGGACACTGTGATTTCCACAACAAGTCAAGCAAAGTGTTTGTGTCAGGCCAAATCGAAGGAACCTGAATTGGGAAATATCGAACTACAGAAATACTTAATGAGACAACTTGATGAGATGTTCGACATAAATCGTAAACTAAGTGCTAAACTCAAATACCAGAACGATCTGTTGAAGAAAGTATTCTCAGAGCAAAGACAAAACAGGAAGTCAACGGGGTGGGGCCACGTGTGGGTTGAGTGATTGGTGGGAATTTAAAAAGAGCTTCTGATGTTGTTAATTGGACATTTTAGATAATATTAAAAAGCAAAGACATCAGTACTCATGTTCATCCATTGTAAGATTTTTATTTCTAATTGTAAACAGAAAATAAGACAACCACATTTATTAATTAAAGGGAGATTTAGAAAAAGAAAATGTAAACAACATGGAACAAAAAGAGACTTTTAGAAGTTTAAACCTATACAAATTGGGGAAAATTTAGAAAACTATTTCTCTTTCTGGGAAAGATATATCTATATCTAAATGTATCTATCTATCTAGAATCTAGATAGATAGATACATTTAGATCTATCTATCTATCTATCTATCTATCTATCTATCTATCTATCTATCTATCTATCTATCTATCTATCTATCTATGTATATAGATATATATATCTACAATCTACAATATATATATATATCACTCTCTATAAATATATATATATGTCTATACATATTAAGATATATATATATAATTATATATAATTATATATATATATATATATATATATATATATATATACATACATATATATATGTCACTCTCTATAAATATATATATATATATATGTCTATACATATAAAGACATATATGTATATTTATAATACATAGCTAATAAATATACACTATTTATTATGTATATAATAAATTTATAAATATATATATATATATATATATATATATATATATATATATATATATACGGTACATATATCTTAATATGTATAGGCATATATATATGTCTATACATATAAAGACATATATGTATATTTAATATACATATCTACTAAATATACACTATTTATTATGTATATAATAAATTTATATATATATATATATATATATATGTCACTCTCTATAAATATATATATATATATGGTACATATATCTTAATATGTATAGGCATATATATATATATATATATATATATATATATATATATATATATATATATATATATATATATATATACGGAACATATATCTTAATATGTATAGGCATATATATATGTCTATACATATAAAGACATATATGTATATTTAATATACATATCTACTAAATATACACTATTTATTATGTATATAATAAATTTATATATATATATATATATATATATATATATATATATATATATATATATACATATATATATATATATGTCACTCTCTATAAATATATATATATATATGGTACATATATCTTAATATGTATAGGCATATATATATATATATATATATATATATATATATATATATATATATATATATATATATATATATCACTCTCTATAAATCTATATATATATGGCTATACATATTAAGAGATATGTACCGTATATATATATATATATATATATATATATATATATATATATATATATATATATATAATCTACAATGTCAATTGTCATGAAAATAAAGGAAACTCATTGAATTAAAATGTGTCCAAACTTTTGGTCTGTACTGTATATACATCTATATACAGTACTATGACTATTGACATTGGAGATTCATACTGAAGGCATCAAAACTATGAATAACACATGTGGAAATATGCACTAAACAAAAAAGTGTAAAACAACTGAAAATACCCTTTATATTCTAGTTTCTTCAAAGTAGCAACCTTTTGCTGTGATTACTGCTTTACACACACTCTGCATTTTCTTGATGAGCTTCAAGAGGTCGTCACCTGAAATGGTTTTCACTTCATAGGTCAACCTGCCCTGTCAGGTTAATAAGTGGGATTTCTTGCCTTATAAATAGTCATGAAAATAAAGAAAACCCATTGAATTAGAAGGTGTGTGTAATGTGAAATTACAAAGTCATATCGTCAATAGAGATGCTGCTACTCAATTTCATTTACTGAAGGTTGTTGGATTGCCTGATCCAACAACCTGCCACTCAGAAAACATGGATCAATTAAGGGCATTTCCTTCTGAATCATCCTGTAGGGACTTATATGAAGATAGTTAATGCAGTTAGTTTTCAGTCAGACTGGGTGATGCTCCTACCTGTATTGTTTCATTTTGTTTTACCTAGGAGTGGCAGTTAGTCACAATTTGCTTAGTTATCAAGAAACTTTCTTATCCAAAAATTCTCTGTCAACTTTCTTGGCCATAAGTTTAAACTCTCCAAGTCCTGACCTCAATATTTTCTGAAAAACACACAGAAGAATTAGTTTTAATTTGGCGGATGTTTTGGTCCTGCTCTGCATTCATAGCAGTGTTCTTGGGTGGATTCCACCCCAACTTCACTCCCTTGTGGTGAGAAAAAAATCCACTCAACACATGGATTGTATCAGGATTCTTCAGAGTTGGCACAATAAAGCTTACTGTAGCAGTTCTTATTCCTCTCCAGGCGAGTCATTTTTCGGAGGCCCTAAGCAACCAGAGGGAAGATTTGTAAGAGAAAAGAACTTTTCACCAGTTTCCTTCCTTCCATCCTGTTACTTCCTGCAGAATGTCCATCTGTCTGGTGTTGTTCTTGATCTCATCTCTTTGTTTTTTCTCTTTGTTTCCCTTTTTGCCACTAAAAATGTATTTGAAAAGCTTTACTTTGCTGTCTATGCAAGATGCCTTCAGACCAAAGTGCTGCCAGTGGTTAACAAGTTCTGTACTGGTAGCACATGATCTCAAATAGCTAATTTGTTGGAAATTTTAGGTTTAACACCTCACGACTTTTTCTTTAGAGGTGCAGCTGATGTCCCTGTTGTAGGTTCTGGATGACTGCGTTGTTTGACATTTCAAAATGTCAAAATTTTTGAAATGTCAAAATTTTGACATTGCTTTAATGTCCGAAGTCCCTTGTTGCAAAAGTGGTTTGCTGAAAATATCAGGCCACAGGAAGCAGAAGTATTTTAAAAGGCACTTCTACTCTTAGAGGAAGTCTGCGCCGTTTCCTGGGTTTCTACTTGGAATGTGTTGTGTCAGCTCTGTATGGTCTTCAGCTTAAGGGAAAGCTTTATTTCCTCTCACTTCCACCTGTTTTCTGTCAAGCGCCTCATCAGGAACCATTTCTGTCGCTTTGGGCTTTCAAACACGTTGTGAATTAAATTGCTAAAGGTTTGATGCAGCAGACGGTTAACCCTATCGACGTCGGCCATGTTTGTCTGGACCACATTGTAATGGTCATCCATCGGTTCTGCTGTTTGTGAACAACCAATGGATGTTTCAGAACATAAAATAGCAGGTGATTTTGAGTCAGTCCTACCAGAGGAAAACATTGTCTTGTTCAGCTGTTATTTTAATAAAGTCTGATCCAATAGGTCAACCAGTTTGAATGACCTCTGGGTTTATGGAGTATTTACTGCCTTATTGTGAGGTTTCCTCCAAACCTTCCTGTGAGGTAAGTTTCAATTAGAAGTGAACTGGCGATCTCATCTCTGAGTTCTGCTGCTGGTTTCATGCTTGGATGATCCAGCTGTCTAAACAAGACCATTAAACAACAGAGTGCTGAGCAAATGTGCACATCAAACGTGGGTCTAATTACAACTAATCTTTAGTGTGCATGAGACCACTGATAGTCTAACTGGTCACGTGTTGCTGGATAAACAAGACTGTGGTTCTTATCATTAGCTTGTACGTCTTTTTCTGATTCCTGAGAGAGAACAAAAAGTGCAGTGGGTAGAACAGAGTGCAGGAAGGGGAGGTCAGGAGATTTTACTTAACAAGGCTCAAATTAACCCAACAGCACCAGGATAAGTAGGCTTACTTTCATCCCTAGTGGTCTCTCTAGTGGATCACAAAGTGTTCACTTGTAGTGTGCAGCATTTGCCCTATGTCGTTGGGCTTCATTGTGCCATTTCCTACACTGCCACCTACTGGCCAACCAGTATAAGTCAAACAACGTCTTCCAAAGCCACAATCAACACTGAGAACTGATAAAGCTGGCAAAATGTGTCTCAGTGGAGGGAGTCGTCTTTCCAACTCATCCGGAGGCACGGAACATTTGCAAGGCACTCTTGAAATAAATCAACTTTACTCTCTTTATTTTGAGATTTGGGTCGTGCCGTTAGTGCTTCACACTTAAACTGTCATGTTAGAACTCAGACCAGAAGTCAGTTTGGTTGGAGATCTTGAAGTCTCTAGAAAAAAGGTTTCATGTTTTCTTTTCAGTTAAGAGGAAACATGCAAATACAAAATTAATAAAGGGCAAAATGAAGGTTTTCATAGCTGGAAGATTATTACCAATACCAGCACACAGAAATGTGTCAATTCTGTTACTATGGGAATGTCTATCATTTCTTTGCCGTTTTTTAGTCATCTTGTTTTAATTAAACAGTTCAGCAATCAAAGCCCATTGGCTGTTGTAGTCAATTTGACCCCTCAAACTTTCTACCCTGTGTGCAGTCTGGCGGTCTGGAACACCCCGGGTTCCCTCCTGTCTGACCTTGATATAAGATAAGATAAGATAAATCTTTATTGTCATTGTCACAAGGACAATGAAATTCAAAGGGTGCCATCAGTCGGTGCACATGCCCAAAAACAAAAAATAACTGTCTCACAATTCACACACAACACAAGAATCAACAAACAACTGGTAGAAAAAAAATAAAATAAAATAAAATAAGAACAGCCACATTCTCACATACATCATTTATGATGATTAATGGTTGTTTTTGATTGCATTTAGTTTTGTTATTGCTATCGGGTAGAAACTGTCTCTGAGACCCACTCCTCCTGAACATCCCACTAAGACCAAATGATCAGTGTCACAAACAAAAACAGAGAAAGAGAGACATTCGTTGAGCTGTTTCCTGACGTAAAGTGTTCATGTTTAGGCCCTGATTCATGAAGGCAAAAAGGTTCTCAAAAAAAAAAAAAAAAGCCCTTTCTGGCTTTAAAAAAAAAAAAGATTCTAACGCTGCAACAACCTGGTGAAATCCTTCTGCTTTTTGTGGAGTGGTCCTTACAAACCTCAACCTTCGAAACCTCAATGCCTGTTACAAAACATTTTCCTTCAAAACTGTAAACCTCACTAAGGCTAAATGTCAGGAGAACGAAGAGGAAAGAGTCATATTGTCAACACTTTGCCACCAGGTTTCTGAGCTCTGCTGAGTTCAGTGGTCTGAACGAGTTCAGCTCGTTTTACATTCAGTTTTCTCAAAGCGAGAGGGCACAAAGGACTGCGAATCATGCTGTGTTTGTGTGATTTGAATATTTGAAATTGTTGTTACAGTCGATTTAGGTAACAAAGCTGTGTAATGATAACTTTCCAAAATACACGATCAATTGCTCAACTCTGACCACCTGAAAAGGCTTTAACCTTTAAACTGTCAGGATGTTGGGGGAACATTTTAAAGACACATCAACAACTGCACGGCCAACTGTCAAATTGTAATGCAACGTTTTCTGCTTTTTTTTTTTATTGATCTCTTCTTATAAAGACATTTAAGTTTTGTATTGACTGAAAATAGGCAGAATCAGTGCTGAGGAGTTAGAAATGACACTGGACATCACTTGTAGGATGGGATGGGGGAAAAAACAACTTCTGGACTCCAGACTGTTTACACAAACCCGTTAGAATATGACAATAAAGAGGTCTGGCACTTGTGAAAAGTACAACTTGTATTTGAATGTATGCAGTCCGCTTCTGTTAATGTTCTCCTCCACATCAGTGCTGTCGCCAAAGTTAGGAATGGCCAGTGTCTTTTGAAGATAGTGGAGAGGAAACTCCAAAAGTAACTACAGGAAGCTCTTCAGAAAAAAAACAAAAAAAAAACCTGCAAGCGATGCAAAATTTACAAACAGCTGGAAATGAGAGGGGTGAACAACTTTTAAAGGAAAATTGTTCAAAATCAATGTTGGATGCAGCATTTCCCTGCTCCTGAACTTTGGAACGTTAAGCTGATATCATCACATCTTCCAGTGCTGTGGAGGAAATGTTTGTCTCATGCAAATTTCAAAGCACTGAGCTTGTGTCACTGACAGAAGGAGGAAAGCAGTTAATGGCTTGAGTGGAATGGCGAAGAAAACAAATGCATGCATCACAGGACGATATAAGCTGAAGCTGAAAGAATGGCATTTAAAACCGAAAGGAGAAAAACCGATGTGATATGCAATCTAAGAATGAAAGAAAGTACTATGCAACAACGCAGGAACAATATAGGAACAGAATATTTTAAAGTCTAAATTTAAGTCATGAAGAGATCTGAACTGATTCTGTACGTAAAGTAAAAAATAAATGTGAAAATGTAAAATCACAATGATGTAAAATCTCAATGATATCAGTGAAGTGACAACCAGTAAGCTTAGGGGGAAAACTGTTTGTTTTTTTTCACACATTAATAGCTTGATTTGGAGAGCTTATTTTCCTTTGTAATTTTTAAACAGTTTTGTTTGTTGAGTAAAGACAAAAGTTTTACAATTACAAAGGAAAAAAGGTCAAGGTAATTTTATTTATATAGCACATTTTCAGCAACAAGATAATACAAAAAGGCTTTGAAGAATAATTTTTAAAAATCTGTAAGAATTTACAGATTCTTAGATTCTGTACATTTTCACAGATCTGTGAAAATCTGCAAGTTTTCCACGTCACTCGGAGTTTCGGGATGTAGAAGTCATTTCTTTGGGCAACACTGACCTCTGGTGGACTTTCTGAATATCGCTGGTGGAGTTTTATGTTGCTTAGAGACGCATCGGAAATAATAAAGTAGTTTCGCTGTTTGAGTTGGCATTGTGTAAAAAGAAAGAACACACGCATATATTAGTTAAAGGAGACAGATGTTTTCTGTTTTTTTTGTGGAGTGACTGGCGGTCCGCCTGGAGCTGCCCTTCCCTGAGAACAGCTGCTCTCAAATCTCTCCCCTGCGGGATTTTCCGCGTTCTCCAGCGACACAAACACCTCCCTGCGTGGACCGGGAAAAAAAACCCAAAACTTTTTCATCCTCACCAAACAACGTCTGTTGGCTTCCCATTTAGTAAACTTTTTTTTTTTAACAGCCATGGGAGAAATGACAGCACCAAAGAGCTTCTCAGAAGTTATAAGTCAGATATTACAAGAGGCGCCGGCTGCCAGGAAAGCTCTGGTTGATAACCAGAGCAACCTTCTCCGAGTGGCAGAGTACTGCGAGAACAACTACCTCCAGGTGAGCGAAGACCATTGTGAGCATTGAACAGCTTTTAATCAGGCATGATTTGATGTGTGTGTGTGTGTGTGTGTGTGTGTGTGTGTGTGTGTGTGTGTGTGTGTGTGTGTGTGTGTGTGTGTGTGTGTGTGTGTGTGTGTGATAATGTTGCCACAGGCGGATGATCCGACCAAAGCTGTGGAGGAGACCAAGGCTCTGACTACCCAGGCTTTAGCCAGTGTCACCTACCAGATCAACAGCGTGGCCAGCGCCTTGCTCAGGCTGCTGGACTCCCAGGCCATGCAGATCAAAGACATGGAGTCTTCCGTCAACCTGCTGTCACTGGTGAGACAGGAACAACCCCGTCAAACTCTCAAACCCTACCCACTGAACACAGCTGTAAATTGGTAAAAATCCTCAAAAAGGTCCTTACACTAATTTTATTTTAAAGTGAGGCTTCAGTGTCACGGAAGATTATAAAGCAACAACATTTCGATACATCTATGTCTATGTCTATGTACTGGACTGTGTACTGTATAGTTGCTTGTGGTTCTTTTTGCATGAATTACTGCATCAGTGCAACGTGACAAGGAGGAGAACATATCTTAGTACTGGTCTTAAAGGGTCAGTATTATGTAGTTTGAAGCCATTTTTCTTGCACAATCAAGTAGCTGTTACCTTTAATGATTATATCCTACTGACACTATATGTATCAGTTTTAACACTGATATATATAGTGGAAGAAGGTAGAAAATAGTGCACAAAAGTGTCTGTGACTGATGGACAACTTTCAAGTAAGTACTCCTGTGTAGAATATAATATGTTTATCAAAAATATATTTTGCATTGTTTTTTTAGTACTCTATTTTTCTAAGAAGGAAGATGTTGGGTTTTCATAATCATAAATGCTATTTAATGTTTAAAATTACTGAAATAACTGAACATACAGATAATGTAATTTAATCAATGTGCTACGCTAGTTTTGCTCTCTCTCTCTATAAGGAATAATATTCCATACGTAGATTAAATAAACCCTATCAAATGAAGCTGCTCGTTTTATATTTTTGCTTACATCTGTGCATCCAATCAAAATAGGAATGAATAAATGATGTCAGTGTAATAATAAATGTTGCTGTTGCAGTAGGACTAATTGTTTCTTTTCTGTTTTAAGTAAAAGTGATTCAGTCATTCAGTTATTTTAAATGAAACATGTAAATGAAGGTAAAGTGTATTTTTATTCATGGTTATGACCATCATCTTGTCTTGCACCAAGTCAGACTCCCTCATATAGTCATGGCAGATTGTGGCTGTTTGTAGTTTAGTCGACTGTGTTCTGATCCAGGCTGCTGCCATCCACTTGGAGAACGTGGCAAGGAGGGAGATTGGTGCCTTTACCACACCCAAAGACAAGACCCGATCCAAACCCTTGGCCCCGCCCCCTTCAGGCATAGAGCAGGAGACGGGTTACATGAGAACTCCGATATCATACACCATCTTGGACACCGTTGGACACTATTTCCAGGTGAAGTACGCTTCAGTTTGAGAAATATATGATCTTTTTCGTAGTTTGTAGACTTTCATTGACCTTCTACCCACCAAACTCCCAAAACCCCAACCTGCAGGTCAAAGAGCAGCAGCCCAACAAGAACACACAGACGGAGCAAGCTGAAGAACACTTGGTGTACGTAGACATAAATCTCATCTCTCCACAGTACAGAGACCAGCCATACTGTACTTTGTACAACAAACTTCAAAGCTTTTCATTGGACTCTTGTCTGATAGGTAGTGCAAGGTTTTGAAGGGAAACGAAAATGACAGAGTTTTTCAACATTCATTTTATAGACAATTTGAGGTGTGTCTCTACTAGGTTTGCCCATCTAGAAACTTAAATCTTCATCCATTCTTCTTGGTCTTGGAAGTTCCCGGCTTTGTCTTACTCTTGGAGGGTCTAGTCTTGGTCTTGAAAGGTACGGCCATCATCTTGGTGTTGATTTTGGAAGGTGAATTCTTGATCTTGGAAGGTCGGATTGGCAGGTGTGGTCTTGGTCTTGAGGGTCTGGTCTTGGGTTTGGCTCTGGAGGATGTGGTCTTGGGTTTGGTCTTGGTCTCAGACACATCGGCCTTTTCACCATTGTGATGGTGTGATCAGAGCAATGTGAGTTGGTAGACTGTCATCACACAAATCATTTTAAATGTAAGTCATAAGGTCCAAATGTACTTTTATCTGACAGTAGTGCCTTTTTGCTGTGTTCCCTACATGGCTTGCAGAAAACTCCTAACTTGGCCGTTTCGTTCTGATCTGTCTGCCGTGTTCCTCGGTTGTGTGGATTCTGTGTGATCACTAATGTTCTCTGAACCTCTGAGGTCGTCACAGAACAGCTGTGCATATACTGAGAATAAATTAGACAGGTTAGTAGACCTTGTTTACTAACTACATGTCTTTTAAATGAAATTGATATACCTAGAAATGATTTTGGATCAAGATAAAAGCCAGATTAGAGGAATGCTTGACTAAAATATGTCCTGTTGAGACATTCTTCCACCTAAGCTGTGGATCCCTACAGAGTTACAGTTTCTTTTGTTACTGTATTGATGTGATATAGAGATATATTTTTGATAACATCTGATTTAACTGAACCTGATGTAGAAGTCCTGACTGCTGTCTTGTTGTTGTGCCTCAACAGGTTGACCCACGGCATCGCCGTACCTCTACCCTCTGTTCCCACTAAGCCCACAGTGAACAGCCTGCCTCCCCCTCCTCCACCTGCTGCTGCCACAAACCTGCCTCCTCCTCCTTCCTCAATGGACACTGGCCTCCCTCCTCCACCCTCCTTTCCATCTCCCTCCAATCTCCCCCCACCCCCTCCTCCACCGGCCATCGGCCTATCGGACAACAGTTTCCTGCCACCCCCTCCACCTCCTCCTGGCAGCAGCACCAGTCCACCTCTTCCTCCTCCTCCTCCTCCAGCCAGTGGTGTACCACCACCAACCCCTCCACCTCCTCCTGGCAGCAGCACCGGTCTACCTCCTCCTCCTCCAGCCAGAAGTGTACCACCACCACCCCCTCCTCCACTGGCCATCGGCCTGCCGGACAACAGCTTCCTGCCACCACCTCCACCTCCTCCTGGCAGCAGCACCGGTCCACCACCTCCTCCACCTCCTCCTCCTCCACCACCTCCAGCCAGAGGTGTACCACCACCCCCTCCCCCACCACCTCTCTTCTAGATGGTAGATTGTGTCACTCAGGGTTTTGCTAACTTTGAAGCAGAACTAAAGCAAAGTGTGTGTGGGTGTGCAGGCGTGGGGGGGGGGTTGTGGGTGTGGGTGTGTGTGTGGAGGGTGTGCAGGGGTAGGTGTGTGTGTGTGTGTGTGTGGGTGTGTGGAGGGTGTGCAGGCGTGTGTGTGTGTGTGTGTGAGTGCACGCGTGCAGGTGTTTGAACCCTGAGCTGTTTCATCTGTGATTAATACCAAAGCCTTAGCCCGAAGTGACATTTTCTGGTTTAGAAAATCCCTCCTTCAGCATTCTGTGCGTACAGAAGGTGAGCGGCGGGGATCGTCCCAGCGTGTCCCGACGGCGCCTCCACCGCATTCCTTCAAAACAAGCTGAAACAGGGATTCCTGGCTTCCTGTCATCAGCTCTTCCATCACTTTTTCCTCTTTCCCATAACGTCCGTGCCTCATCGTAATGAGGGTTACTTCAAACTGCAGCGGTCTGCGGCTCGGTCCCGGCAGCGGTCACTTTCCTGTCTGGTCAACGTGATCCTAAGTCTCTAACACTGGCAGCTTTGACCTCAGTGTGCTCTGCGTCTTTAAACAGGCCACTGAGGGTGTGAGCCGTCTGCTGCAAGTCATATTTAAAACCTCTATAATTAAGTGCATTTACTGTACCTGACAGCGTCAGTACTGTACAAATAAAGATCTAGACGCAGATAAATATGAAGGGGAACTTTTGAAGTTAAATCGATTTAATCTGAGAGAAAATGGATTCAATTCAGCTGCCCGAGAGAAAATTAGGGGTTTTTTTAAGTTTCAGATTTTAGGGTTTTTTTAGAATTTTGTTTTAGAACAATACTTTTGTTCAGTATTTTTAGGATATTTTGCTATGTTACTACCACAAAAATCCATGTGCAGTGTTATGTGCAAACTGAATGAAAATGAATATGTTTTTAAACCATTTTTGCAGACAGAAATCAGCTGAGTGAGTCAGTCTGTCGCTCCAGGTTTGTCTCTACCAGATTTGAACGACGACAAACTCAACAGTTTGCCGACTCTTATAAAATGCCTGAAATTCACCCAGATTTAATGAAGAGTGTCTGCAAAAGGGCACGTTTTTAATATTTGAATGCAGCTTCTCAATTTCATTTAGCGCTGGACTTTGACTGGACCATTGTAAAAAATATGTTGGGGCTCTTCTACTGATGGAAGGTGAAACTCGGTCTCTGATCAGTTGCAGATTCTAGCAGGTTTTCTTCCAGAATTCTCTTTGATTTAACTTCATTTATCTCATGTCTGACCAGCTGCCCTGTTCAGGCTGGAGAAACGGATTCCCTCAGCATGACACTACCAGAACTTAGTCTCACCGTGTGGAGGATTATTGTGTAAAGGATTCTTCATAAATTCAAGAAAATAGTTTTGCATTTAAGGTTGTTAAAGCAGGTCAGCGACACTCAGTCACATTTTCTTCCTCTGTTTTCCTCAGAGTGGAAGAAGAGTGCAGCACAATAATGCTGTGCTGTTTGTACTGCTTATACATATAATCTGCTTATATATGTATAAGCAGATTCAGATTTTTAAAAAAAGAAAAGAAATGAATTTGTTTAGGTGATCAAAAAGTTTCAAAAAATGCATAAATTATCTCAAGTTCAGGTTATTTTTTTTAGAGCCTTTACATCAGCATTATGCTTATCTGACTAGAGCGTAGTTAAAGTTTCCCATTCCTTCAAGCTGATACATTCTCTCTTCTTGCTGATTCCTCTAGACATTACGTGTTTTAATATGTCCAGATGTGTCAACAGTTTTGTTTATCCCAGAACAAACTTCTGTGTATTTTAAAAAAGATTTTATGTGACAATGCAAAGAACTGACTTTGTTTTGTAAAGTGGAAACAAATGAATTCATCCTACTTTATGTTTTGAAAACTTTTTACCAATAAAAAAAAAAGGAAATTGTAAAATGCGTTGTGAATTTGGATTTACCTTCTGTTGTTCTAATACACCCAAATGAAACCCAGTGGAACCAGTTGAATGGATTGAAAGTAACTGGAGGAGCTGCTGAGATCCATGGATCATGTTGAGCTGCTGATGCTCCACTGGAGGAACGGTGGGAGGAAAGACACTGCTTTCAGCAGACAGAGATGTCAAGGAAGAGACCAAAATGAAACCAAGCTGGGAAATCTGACACCCTGAACACACAACACAGTGAGGCACGGTGGTGGCAGCATCATGGTGGTACTTCACTGAGCTGGAGCAAAGAAGAAAGGCAAAAAAAATCACTCTGGATATGAACTTTGGCTTCAATTATGAACAGCTGAGTTGCTTAGATTATTCTGATGCTCATTGGTTATTCACACGTCATTATTACTCTCATTATTATGTGTCAGTAAATTTTCTCGTCCTGTTAAGAGTCAGTTTGCAATCATTTTGTTTTATGTAACAGAATTTATTTGTAGGTATTTTTCAGCACAGTAAATTGAATAACATGTTTTTCAATGACAAATTTCTGATAATTATTGATTATGTTTTGCATTAAATATGTCAGGATTAAATAAGTGTTCACTTCTTGCTACTCCTTTTCAAACAGAAAATTAGTGAGATTTTGTTCTCGGTTATGTTTGCAGGTGTTTTCTTGTCGTCTTACTGGTTCTTTGCTTTCTTAAATAAACACAAAATATGTAAAGCCACCCCAAAGAAACAACTAAACTAACCTGACATCATGCTAAATGCAAACGGAAATTGTGCTTTTTAGACTCTTATCTAAAACTTATTTTATATTGTTTGTAGAAAATGCACTACACACAGAACCCCCAAAAACATGTTGAATTATGTGGTTGTGACAAAATGTGTAACAGTGCCAGGGGTTTGAACGTAGCTCTGTACAGTAAGTGTGACAAAGAGTGAACACACCCCTCTGTGGCATGACAGCGATGCTGTAAACGTTGCTCACTCTGCCTCCTTCATGTGACACATTATCATTTGACAGCAGCTCAGGCTCTGGATGACTTCTGGATGTTTGGGATTCTCAAACAAGGTAAGATCAGTCTCTAAAACGTCCAAAGTCTAATTATTACATATGTGATGAGATAATAGATCTGAGACTGAGCTTCACTTGTCACCTAAGGTTTCAGGATGAATGTTAGAAATGTTGGATCTCAGATACTGCCGGTCTGTTCTGAACGTTTGTGTGAGGGAAATGTTGCCAGGTCACTTTAGATCATAATCATTTGACTGGGGTGTGTCAGTATCAGCTGGGATATTAAGGACATTGTTTCCTAATTTGGCTACAAATTGCATCAATCTGTTCAGTTGTTTCCTATTGATTTAGTGAGGAAACAGAAAAGTTTTGCTCAGCAGGTTGGTGAAATGATGCTCTACGTCTCTCAGTGATGCCAGCAGGTCGACTTAAGTCCAGCTGTGACTGAAGGATGTTTCGAATAATGTGAGTTAACAATGAATTCAAGATGGAGTCCGTCTGAGCTCCAGAGTTTCTGTGTGAAAATAAACTATTTGTTCCCAGTTTGCCGGTGGCAGTGATCTCCATCGCAGCCGTCCTCCTCTGCTTCTATCATCACTTGAAGAAGAGGAGAGAACAGCGCGACGCCACGGTAACGATGCAAGTCCAAGCAATATGCAGACCAGAGGACCAGGAAGTGGACACAGAGTTCGACCAACGTACTCCAGGCTACAGCGCCGTGGAACACCCGCCTCCATACTCACTGGTGAGGACGGATAAGTTGCCTCCAATGTTACATCACATTAGCCCAAAATTAACTTTCCAACCAATATACACTTGTGTTTGAGAACAAAAAAACTAAAGAAAAAACTAAACAGACGTAAATCTGAATAATGAAATACACAGAAATTGTTTTTGCCAAAAACAATTAGAGTGAAACTAGCATGAAACCTGAAGGAACCTTCTGTGGCGGTTTTCAGCAAGTCACAAATGAACAGCAATAATTCAGTCATAAAAGAAAAAACGTGGGGTTCATATTTTCACCACGTCATTCATTCACCTATAAATATCACAATTTCAAACCAACTATTTAGTGAGGTAACTAAATATATTGGAGCTAAATATTCAGTTTGCAAACTAAATATTTACTTAGTAAACTAAACATTTAGCCTCAAAGTAAATATTTAGATTGCTAAACAACAGATTGTGGAGCTAAATGTTTACTTTGTATAATAAATATTTAGCTTCCTATTTCAATATTTTATTTCATAAATGAATGAATAACATGGTTATAATGATTTAAAAAACAAGCCTCTTTTCTCTTCTAACCCAGATTATTTCTGTTAGTTTGTGACTGTGTATTTTAAGCGACAGCGCCCCCTAGCAGTGAGCGACTGTGGCTCAGTGGAAGTTGCAACCTGGAAGTTGTGGCTTTAATTTCAGGTTCCTCTTGTAACACATTGATGTTAGTCTGGGAAAACACACTTAGCCCTCCGCTGCCTAGCAACCTGTATGGAGAACTTGTGAGTGCAGTTGGATGAATTGTTGATTTAAATAAATCGACACAAAATACTGAAAGTGACCCTTTACGTCTTCCTCATGCAGGTTGACCCCAAACTGGCCCCGCCTCCATACCACATGTATCCAATAGCCCCGCCCCTTGCTTCTCATTGGATGACTCCCCTGGAACATCAACAGCTGACTCCACCTGCCTTACCCTGCAACCAGCACCGCTCACGGAGAGCATCCTTCAGCTGAACAATCAGATTTTATTTGAAATATTAGAAGAAAATACATTTAACTGGTTTTCAAAATATTCTACTACTGAAAAAAAACCTGATTCAACTCCCTTTACTCCGATACCCCAAAATAAAACCCACAGGAATGAGTCAAAGTATTGACTTATGGCTCAATACAAAAGCGTGCTACACTTTTCAGATTTAATTTTATTTTTGTTTTAGTTGAAACACTTTAGTTTAAAAACCATTTATCATTTTCATTTCACATCATTTGTGTCGGAGCGTTATAAAAAACTGCAAATAAACCAAAGTTTTAGATTCAAGTGAGATGAAAAATATATTTTTAAAAAAAGAGAAAAAATATTAACACTTTTGCATATATGCATATCAAAATTACTTAACAAAAGGACTGCAACATTTTTTAAACCAACCGCATTTTTAATAAACTTTTGATATGAAGATCAGAATAAAGAGTACTGCACACCAGCCGAATCATCAGAGCACCAGGTGTTTCTTTGATATTCTATACACTCTTTATTACAATACAGTACTTACAGGCTGAAAGAAAGATTAAATGGACAGAGTTATGTGTTTTTTCCTAAGAAACATGTGCACTGATAGAAATGAAAAGTTCCACGATGAAAAAATAGTTTCCTTGGCTTTTGAACCATATTAAGGCAAAAGTAAACGTGAATTTGAAGCCACTGGTAACTGGTTTTACGTAAAAGTAACAAAAACCCCCCCCAAAAAACTATCTTCCATCAAGAGTCCAAGAAGTAAACGCTAAGGTTGAATGTTTTCCCTTCGTTAAACAACACACACAACAGGTCTAGGCTACTGAAGGTGTTACGGTTTGATTGTTACTGGTGCTACAGATTAAACTCAAACATCTGCTGTATCCTCTAACTGTCAGGACAAACGCACAGAAATCAACATTCAAAAAGGAAAGAAGATGAAAGAAAAATGTCTCAACATGAACATCCTCCACTGCTTCCCAAAGCAGAAATGTGTGTGTTTCCTTTCCAGTGTGTCAGTCAGTGTATTGCATGTTTATTTCAGTAACTATTGCCATTTTTTTAGCACATTTCTGAACACGTACAATCATACCGTGTGATCAAATGGCAAAAATATGAAGTTTTCAACACAAATGTGACATTTGGTATCTTTCTTCAATCCTTCCTACAGAACCAATGTAAACATTTACACTACATAAAGTATTTAAGATTTGTGAAGGCTAAAACTGTCCCTCAAACTGTTTATCATCCACATTTAAACGATCACACTACAACTCGCGTCGTCTCTAAAGCCTCCTCAACAAACAACCAGTTTTGATAAATTAATCACAACTTGACATTAAGCTGAACAGAGGAACATTTAGTTTGTACAAAAGAAATGCCTCTACGTGAGGCTGGTCGCCTGTGCCGACGTCCGCCATGCGGCTCCATCGGCGTCGGTGACGAAGCGTCCTCCGACTCTTTGCGGGCGATGCTCAGAACACCCAGCTGACCGGCACCCACTGATGCTCCATGGAGAGCTTGTCCAGCGCCACCCGGAGGCTGCGGAAGGCCGCCTCCAAACCATCGTTCACGATGCAAAGATCAAAGTAATGTCCGTAGGCCCTCTTTATGCGCTCGCTCTCGTCCACTGTCCTCTTTAGTTCAGAGTCCTGGGACCGGCACATTGGAGAGGACAACAGCGCTTTTAGACTTTACTAGATTTACATTCACTTGGATTCACCTATCATGTCACTTTGTGAAATACAACTCCAAATCATTTGCCAAATTTTACGTTTTTGTGCTTTTTTCAGAATAAGGTGAGCTGAAATGCTACTTGACATGCTATGGGCTGGCCATTTCCAAAGCATCCAATCCAGGAGTGCCATTCAGTTTCCTTAGCTCTCATTGGAGCCACTTTGAGAAACACTGGTCTAAGTTAGACTTACATTGTCAAGTTTGTTCAACTTGACAATGTAATAAACTAAATTGGAAGAACTTTTTATTTAATTACTTGTCACCAATTTCAGTACTTTCTTTAAGTGGAATCAACTATTCAGTTTTTTCAGTGCAGTTCAGGTTAGATGATGATAAGTGACGCTCTGAAGACTCAGGTGAGCCTTGATGATATTTATTTTTTGACATCCTTTAGGTGGCACTTTACAGTTATGACTGATACCATAAAGTACAAAAAAATATTAAAAGTAAGTAAGTATCAAACTGGGTTTTTTTCATAAAATAAAATTAATGAATTAAATTAAGTAACTTTTTTCAGAGGAAATATAATCATTAAGAATAATGGATCAATTAAGAAATCAGTCTTATGATCCAAACACTCACCGTCATCTGCTTTGTGACGACTCCTGATTCAATGGCTGACCTGTTCATTGCTTTGAGGACTTCAAAGTCTGGGGCTTCAATGAACACAACGTAGGGCAGGAATTCAGACGTCCGCAGCACTTTCAAGGCCTTCAGAGGAAAAACAGGTACAGGATAGATTTAAACCAACAGAGAACAGAAACTCAAAAAGCTCCAAAAGTAGGGGTACACAGATCGACTGACCGGCTGACCGATCTGCCTGATTTCATAAATTTTGGGTGATCGGCAGAGCTACTTCCACAAAGATAACAATAGAGTTGGTTAACGGTTGTCAAAACTTAGCAACTTTGTTGATAAATTTAGCAACTTTTCAGACCTCTAATTAGAGATTTTAGCCACGACACGTTGCAATGTCATTAACAAAAAATAAAAAACAATGAGTATCAGATCAGGTTTTCTAAAGATTAGGCCTGAAAACTGCAATTGGTGCAGCCCTAGCTCCAAACATCAGAATCTTACTCTACCATTAATAATATCAGCCGTGTCTTTTTCCATCTGATTGCAGTTATTTATTTCAGGTAAATCTTAAAGATGTGCTTGGTTAGTGTGTGAGTATTGACTGGTATAAAAACAAAGTAACAAACTGCACCTGTGGGTTGACGTCCAGGATGCAGATCTTTCCCGTTTCTATCACCTCGTGTATGGAGTTGATCTTTGTGCCGTACAGGTTGCTGTCGTACTCGCCGTGCTCCAGGAAACGGCCGTTTTTGATGTCGCACTCCATCTCGCTCCGCGACATGAAACCGTACATCTGACCGTCTCGCTCGTCCACCTTCGGCTTCCTGGAGGTGACTGAGCGATGGAGATGCATTCAAACACAGAGACAGCTGTCTGTCAATCAGCTGTCTGAGTTTTTAGGCAATCCTGTGAAGACACTGTTGCAGTGATCGATGCGTCTAAAGATAAATGCATGGATGAGTTTTTCTCTAGGTGATACAAGGCTGACTTTGTAGCTGTCTTTATGTGGCTCTGAAGGTTCAGGTCTGAGTTCATCACTACACCCAGATTCCAGACCTGATCTCTACTTTCTACTTGTAGTAACTGAAGCTGTGCGTTGACTCTAGATTGTTCCTCTTAATGTAGAAAGACAATAACTTCAGTTCTGTTTCTGTTCAGTAACGGCACATCCATGTATCTACTGCTCTCCGATCAATCTTGAGCTATTTTTCACAGAGGAACGGTCAACAATCTCCAGAAACTGACAAAATGAGAACATGTGAAACGAATAGTGTGACCAAAGACTGCCTGTTCCAGTCACTCACAGGGTACGGTGGTCCCGTAGCGCTGAGGGTCCGACACCAGCAGCTTGTTCTTCAGACTGCGTCGCCCGACTCCCTGCGCTCCAATCAGAACCAGCGTCTTCCTCCTGAAGGGAGGGACTTTGGCAACCTCTTCATAGATCCGCAGTTCATGTCGATCAAATTCTGAAAACAAAAGACACACAAAAAAACCCCAAACAAATAAGAAACAGAACAAAGAAGAAATGATGACAAACTGTAAGTAATCATTTCATACACATCTGAAACAAAATGTCGAGATCTATTTACCTGCATTCTTGGTGGTTAAATACATCATCTTTTTTTTCTTCTTACCGCCCATTCCTCCACACAAGGGACCTGAAACAGAGAGAAAACGTAAAATAAATTAAACATGCAGTCATCTGTAGGCTAAATCTATGTTACTGAGTCATATTCAATAAGTTAGAATAAGCATTCAGATGAGACTTGTTTGTCAGATTAAAAGTACCTTTTGAAATTAACAACCTTTAAGCAGGTATGAAACATAATTTTCTTTAAGCCCACATTTCTGTTTTTAAAATGGTTTCTTTTTTATTGGTCAGATGCCTGGAAACGATCAATATTTTTCGGGTGTTAACTGGGAAAATGTTGAGACAGCACCACCTAAACACCTTGAGTCAGATGTAGCTGCCACTAGATGGCGCTATCATCGAATGAGATCTCTGTATGTCCACTTCATTCATGTGTGGACGTGAATGAAGTGGACATACATGATATGGAATATATTTATTCCTTATCAAAATTTATGTTAATGTTAACAACATTATGTTAATGTAGCACAACGCAGCACAATGCTATCCGCCGTTGTTATTGCTGTTATTTGCCGGTTCATGTTCTGCGCTTTCACACCTGCGTAGTACGTCACATCTCCATGGGGATGGTTACAGAACAGTTTCAAAAACGCAAAAATGTGAGCGACAATAAAATAACAAAAATGTATTTTCTTAAAAGTACAAATTTATTTACTCTCTTTGTTTTCTTCAGGTTATACCAGAGATATTTCCAATAAAATATCTAAACAAATATCCATTTGTTTAGCTTTGATTTTGTTTTTTTTTCCTCTTAAATTATAAATGCTTTTTTTTTTCTTTTAGTAAATCTTCTTAGCAAATGTGCTAGTTTAAATATAATTTACAAAATATAATAATCCACCAAAGCATGAAATTTAATTCATTTTAAGTTAAAGAACAATGGATTTGTTGGATCTCTGTTTTGTTTTCTGCTTATCCTAACATCTCTCTTTTTGCATAATAAAAAGAGAATTTGTTTACAATTAAGCAGGCGGCACCACTAGATGGCGCTGTGCACCAGTACTAACCAGACGGCGCGTTCTGCTGGGTTCCAGGAAGCACCTGTGACTTGGCAAGCTGTTAACCTTCTGCTCAGTGTAGCAGACTATCTGGTCAAGGAAACATGAGCTCAGTGTTAAATCTGGCTTTAATTCTGCTTTTCAACAGCTGAACCAGCAAATTAATGACCAGGTTCTCTGCTTCAACATTGGAATTCTGACTGTGCTCTCAGAACAAGAAGAGAGTGTGCTGGCAGACAGATGTGTCCTCTGGCTCAGAGGACAGTACGTCTAGGTGAAGGACGCAGGGCCTGCTATGACTCAGCGCCTGCTTTGTTCGCCGCTCAAGACCTTTTCTACTGCGAATCTAAGCCCATAAGACAAACCCTCCCCCCACCTACATGTTTCATGAGTACAGAGATCTGTATCGATCGGTGTTTTGTTTACGGAACTCATATTGCCTCTCCTGAATCAATGCTCTGTCTTGATGAGCATGGTTTATGAATGTCAGACTCTGCTGCTTAAAGCGGCAGAGTCATGTAAAATCAACTTTTTCGAGCTTTACATCATGTTATAATGTTAATCCTTCATCAAAAACAAACCTGGAGTGTTGCTTTGATTCCTTGATGCATGTTTGAGAAATTCTTTAATCTGCCGTGGCAACCATTACCAAAGTTCTACAAAGTTCTAGTTTTCAACCTTCCAACTCACAGAGTAGCCCTACCCCTTCAGACTAGCCAGCAGCAATTAGCAAACACCTGGTGGAACTGCTCATCTGCTGAGTTCATTATAGGAGCTACTCAGTGCAATGCTGGTAAAACATTGTTAAAGGGTTAATAGAGGAGCCATGTTGTGATGACTTCCTGAAGGCAGAGTTTCAGAAAGAGCAGGAGTTTTTAAAGAAGCCCAATCCATTGATACATACAGCATTTTTTAACAAGTCAAATTAACATAGCTTCTTGATTCTGCTATGTGTCTGGAAAACACATAATACACATAATACTGCCTCAGAATGCATATTTCTGACCTTTTTTGCGGTTATCGGTGGCAGAGCGAAATTAGAAGAAATACGTGCACGATACAGAGAGGAACAGATATCTGATGGGGAATGTGGGTAAATGTGAGGGACTACCTGTGGTGGCGAGCTCCATGTCCCTCTTCACAAACGCTTTCCTCTTCTCCTCCAGAAGCTGGCTCGGAATGAGGCCCGCACTGCCTCCCTCTATGTGGCACGCCTTGGAGGGAAACACAAACAGCTTGAGCTTAACAGGGGAAAAAATAAAATAGTGGAGCAAAGATGTGTGTCTGAAAGCTGGACTCACCTGCCACCAGTTCAGGTCTTCCTGGTTAAAGATCTGCAGAATGTCTCCACTGGTGAAGCTGAGGCCTGCCTCCTTGCAGGGAATCAGGTTGTCGTGAGTGGGGTCGTAATCGAAGTGGCACTTCACGAAGGCCTGGAATGGGACAGGGGAGAATGTCGTTAAAACTAACGCGATAGGCTGAGAAATGGATGGGCCGTGCTTGATATTAGAATAAAGCTGAGGAGTATTACGGTTATGCAAGCTGTGGGTGAGCATCAGTCAGTCAAACAGCCTACTCCCCTTCTCAGGTCGACAAAATAAGACAAAGCCTCTTTTTGATGGAGAGAGATGCAGAGAATGTTACGATCTCGTCTTTTGTTGCATAGACAGGACTTCTTCCCCACGTTGATGTGTTCAGCTGTTTCATTAATAGATCTGTTACAGCCATTAGCTGCCGTCAAGGCAACTGTAGTACACCTGGTTCATTGTTTTGTTGTTTGCTTCAAGGTGGCAGTAGATATATGTTATTTAAAATGAAACATTAAGTTATATATGTGTTGCTGTTCATTTGTTTGGTTACGGGTGCATTCAAATGCAAGGAGGAACTTATATTTCGTTCCACAAGCCATATTGTTGCCCTGGGGAAACATTAGCTGGCGCACATGAGGCATTCTACCTGAAGAAGCTGGTTGTGAGAGGTTTGCCATCTTTATTCCTCCTGAGTCAATGCGGTAAATGAGATATGTTTTATGTTTGTATTATTTGTATCTTTTATATATGTAAATCCTCTATTTTTTGTGAACCAATTTAGGTTTGTGTTCTCTTTTTTTAGTTCTGATGGCATTTTTGGGGGGACTTTATAAAGACATGTCCAAAGTAAATGACTATTGAAACCAAGAACTGCATTAAGCCTCGACTAAACTTGAAAGGAGTAACAAGTTGCCTTTCTTTCCTGGATGAGGTCAGTGACAGAGCTACTGATAATATTAACTCTGTTTTCCTTCTTTGATTTTCTTTCAAAGAGAAAATCTCACAGTCAGTCAGCTTCAGCTGGAGGCTTAAAGGCACCGGTTCCTTCTAGCATCTGGAGAATAAAAAACTCATCCACCTTTTTTCTCTTAAACAGGATCAAACGTCTCGTCTTAGAAGTTTTAGCAAAATTATTTCTATTTGCTGAAAGTCACAATAATAAAAAAAAAAAAAAACATGTCAGAAACGAATTTATTATTGTCTTAAAATCAGAAGTAGACATACAGTCAACTGAACTGGCAGAACTCTGTCAGGTACTGGGGTCGTCTCGCTAGCGCACAGGTTTCAGATCTACCCACAACTTCTCTCTAGCATTTATGATGGCCACAGCAAAACATTGTCTTTGTTGTCCTCAGACCTTTTTGTAACCACTTTGGGTCACTGTCCATTTGGAAGACCAATCTGTGCCAAAGTTTTTACTTCACACTCTGACAGCCTTATATGACAGTAATTCAATGCCAGGCTGCAGGACTTGTAGCTGCAGCATAAAGCCAGGTCAGAAAGGTTTATTCATGGACATGTCAGTCCATGAATAAATGGACGGCAAGATTCAGCTGTTAATAATGTGTTTGTCATTGGAGTCTGATGGTGAAAAGAGGGAGAGAAGGATGGGTTAAGGAAGAATAACTCATGGCATTGCAAATGAGGAAAGCAAGCCGACATGTTGCAGTAGCTGTCATGATGTACTATTTCCTCAGATTTGTTTTGCAACTATGCTATATTTCTACATCAGTGCTTCAAGCATCTTTCATGCTGACCAGCAGATATTTCCTTGCATTAAACATTTTGTCAAAGACGGAGAACATCATGCTTAGGAGGAGGGATTGCTGCAAAGTCATCGGCTTGATGCAATCAGCTGCTCTCTCTTATAGATAACGTTTTACCACTTGGAATTAAATGATGAACTAAACTTTTTTATTTTCCATCTTAAATATGACTCAGCTGGACTGCATGGAACTGGATTTGAAACTGATCATATCAGCATAAAATAAATTAGATTTTGACTGGATATATTCAGACGGGTTATTTAATTCATTTCAGCAAAAAGGCAGTTCAAAATGGTCTACAGTCAACAATTACGAAACAAGCAATAAATAATTACATTTTGTCAAATGCCATCATCAAAACCATCAAGAGACATCAAATATGTTGATCATTATTCCAGTTATTACTAATGAAAGCAGCTCTATCCAGGTGGGTTTTCAGCCTTGATTTAAAGGAACTCAGTGTTTTGGCTGTTTTGCAGTTTTCTGGAGTTTTCTGCAATTTGTTCCAGATGTGTGGTGCATAGAAGCTGAACGCTGCTTCTCTGTAAAAATAAACCAAAATGAAAGTGAATTGAAATTAGAAGAAGAAAACAGGAGAGATGGAGAAATAAAGGGAGAGACAAAATCAGTATCCATGGTAACCATCTCCTCCCCCTGCACTTGATGTCTTTTTTTTGTTGTCTTTTCACTGAACTGATGCAAGAACATAAAACCCCCAGCAGCTCCCTCTCACACACAAACCCAGAGACTCCAGGTTCTCTTACTGAAAGGCCTATATAAAGGCTCTAAGATCACAACGAGTGAACAGAAGGTTAGCACACTGACCCTGGTTAGCGAAAAGAGAGCACCTATGGTGGAAATATGCTGATGAGCGTCAGAAAACAGCGAGCGCAGTATTCCAAAGGATCGCTGGATCACTTCCTGCTGACAGGTTTATAGTTTCCTGCCGGGCTGAGTGGTGGCCTCCATTTTTAACTGGTTCTTTAACTGCCTCCCCAGCTCTGGTTCGTTTCGTTTCTATGATCTATGTCGTTCCTACGGGTTGGCAGCAGCTCCAAGAGCTGCACGACTTCTAGGAACTCTGGCCAAAAGGTTGTAGCAGGAAAAAAAGATCAGAGCTGAGATTAGCAGAGGCGCTGGTGGGCAGAACACAGTGAATAACACTTTAAACGGACATTAAGTTTCTTTTTCTTGTGAGCCTTTACAGCTTTCTGAAGTTTTGATTTTTTTTTCCTACCTGACAATTTTCAAATGTAGAATTAATATAATTAATATTAATAGCAATGTTGCCCACTGTCAGTGCTATGTTGTTTTATATGACACCCCAAGTGTTTTCTAGTCTGTGCTTTTCTTTTTGTGTGTGTGTGTGTGTGATTTCTGGAACTGACGGTCTGACGGGACACTTCACCACTCTACTCCTGAGCGTCCTATCTTTGCAGAACCTTCACAAGCTGTTACAGGTATCTGCGGCAGTTGTGACGTCAGTAAGATGCAGGTTGATTGAAATAAAATTTTTGCCATTTTAACCTTTTCTTAAGATTATGATAAGTAATTAGAAAACACACTTCACACAACTAAATTTATTTGTACAATTGCTAAATAAATTATGCTGAGGAATAGTTAATGCAATATCATTTAGAAAGTAATGTTCTTCCATCCGCCTATTTTCTATACATACTTTTGATTGCAGGGAACCTGGGCTTGTTGTGTCAACAGTCAATGGGTAAAATGTCTGGTGGGCCCCGAAAGTGTCGGTAGTTCAACACACAGGCACACACTCACATCCAAGGCCAAGTCAGACCATTTATCTAAGTGAAATCAGATTACTCAGTGGAAATCCATGAATTACCTAGAGAACATTCAGATTGTACACAGAAAGGCAGAGATTTGGATTCAAGACCGCCTTCCTCTGAAACAACAAACTGAAAACTGTCCCACTGTGCAGTCAGTCAATTAGAATGACCTCAGAGCTCCTTGTATTGACCTCATCTTTCCATTCTCTTTGTAAATGCATGTATGATCACTTGGTTCATACGGGGTCACAGTTTGATCAGTTCCACCACTAGAGGGTGAATGTAACAAACTGTTATTTCTAGGTGTTTCTTGAAATTAAAAAAGGAGATTAAAGAAAAAAATACACAATAAACTAAAGTACATTAACATTTATTGTACTTTCTCAACTCAGCATAGAAGGTTTCAGACAGCGCAGCGGGTGCCAGGAAGGGCTGGAAGCGGACGCCGCTTACTGATGGAAATGTCAGCATCCTTTTAAGCAAATGAGAACATTTCTAAACTCTATTGGCTAGAGTGTTCCTCTCTTAAAGGGCCTGACCTGTCTGGGTGTGTGTGGCTCCTGGTAGCTGGGCAGGATCTTCAGCACCACGCTGCCGCTCGCCTCCTTCAGCATCTCCTGGAGCACCTTGGGGTCGTTGCCCACTTCCTTGCCGTTGACCTCCTTGATGATGTCGCCCACGTGCAGCAGGCCTTGCTGGTCGATCATGCCGCCGTGAAGAATCCTGGCAATCACCAGTTCACCATTCTCCACTCGGAAGGTCACTCCCTGTGAGGGAACGACCACACATCACCCGTGGCAACCTCAAAGCTGAACACCTTTGTAATAGCAGTAAAGCTTGAAGAGGCAGTGTTATGTAAAAATCGACTTTTATGGCTTTACATCATGTTATAATGTTATTCCCTCATCAAAAACATAACTGGAGGGTTGCCTTGATTTTTTTATGCATGTTTGAGAAATGCTTTAATCTCCAGCGGCAACCATTCAGTTGTGTAAAACATCTGGTTGGACCTAGCTCCGCCTTCGAGACACAGCTCCTCCTCTGAGCTGCAGTTTCTAAGCTTCTGCTTCACAGAGCAGCTCTCCCTATGACTCCAACAATCCTTCAGACTAGCCAGCAGCAATTAGCAAACACCTGGTGAAACTGCGCATCAGCTGAGCTCAATATACGAGCTACTCTAAATACTAGACAGGTCTCCTTGTCTTCTTTTAAATCATTCGTTAAAACGTACTTACTTATAATAAGATTTTTAATATCTAAATTTCTGTTCTATTTTACATTTACACTGCTCTGTATTTTAGTTTGATTTGGTGTCATTTATCGTGGTTTTAAAGATTTTTTTTAAGTTGTTTGCAAATCAAATATTTATTATTATTAGCTCACAACGTAATGCTGATAAAAACGTTTCAGAAAGAGCAGAAACTTCTTAAAGAGACAAAGGCCCAATTTCAAAGCTATAAATTAGAATTTTTTAAAGATGTATGTATTTGGTATACAGTATATCACATTTTTATAACAACTGAAGGTAGCATAATTACTTTATTGTGCTATAAAACAGAACTATATGCCTGGAAGATACATAATACTGCCCCTTTAAAAAAAATTGCATTTTGGGTTTAATCTGATTATCTGTGTCTGGAAGTAAATGTGTTTATGATCCAAAAAAGCTGTAGCAAAAGACACCTGGAAGGGTTAAACAGTATTTCGGCAACTCAGCTGCTGGCAAAGTTCATGTACTTGTTTTCGTTAAGTCATCTCCATGCCAGTAAATCCCACCCCTCCCTCCTGTGCTGTCAGTCTAAATCTGAATTCGCTCTCCCTTTAAGCATCTTATTAGCAGATCTCATTAGACTGAGTGCATGAGCTTCATCAGGATTTTCTGCATATCATCTCACTGCATTTGTGCGTTCCTACCAAGTGTTCTCCAGACACCTTCCTGATGCCCACCATTCGAACTGCGTCTGGCGGAACGGGCTGGTTATTGAGGGCCGCGTCCATGAAGGAGCAGGGACTGGGCGGGGGGGTCTCATAGTTTTTGGATGCCACAGAATCATGGGTCTCCAGGAGGGACTGCGGACGGAACCATAAACATTCACAACAGACAGTGACATGCTGCTGAGATAAACCAGTCGAAGTGTGTTTAGGAAATACTAATAGCTCAAAGCAAACTTGTCCAGACCTGGAAGTGAGGCTCCTTGAGGATGCGGACAAGCTCTTCGGCCGCCTGACTCCTGTGTGCGAGTGGACCGAGCTCTTTGAGGATGTCCTGGACCAGCTCCACGTTGTTCTCACTCACAGCTTCCAGTTTGGGTTCCTCAAAACGCTCGTGAGCCTTGGTTACAGAAAACACTCATGTTCATCACTCTGCCTCCAACCAAAGCCTCATCTCTCCGTCTAAATGACGTTCTTCGTTTTTCCAACAAGTAGTTAATAATTATGAGGCGGAATGAAAATGATACATGGTTTTCAATCATTTTTACAAATAAAATAAAAAAATGTTTTGTCCCATTTCCTTTGTGTAACCCATCAAGTGCAACTACACCGTGTTCCAAATTATTATGCAAGTGATATTTTCTCATATTTTCCTAAATGGTCAAAGCAAATGCAAACAACCAATCAGAACCAGGAGGAGGGGCTACGCACTGTCAATCGATGCTGCTCAATGTGCTAATGGCAGGAAGAGGGTCAGGAATTGGTGTGTTTCTGCAGTCAGTACTGGGAGAAGACAGGGGAGCTGGATCTTCTCACAGATTGTCTTATACCGTCACAACATAATGATAACTTTAACAAACATGTTTTTTTTTTAAAAGTCTTTTTTAAAAATAAAAGTTACTGCAGCTTTAACTAGAGAATTATCGCCCTTTTTCCACTGGCTCTAATGGTACCGGGTCCACTCTACTCGGCTCGCTTTGCAAGCGTTTCCACCAGCAGTTTTTCTAGGCCGGTCCCTGTTTTTTCGGTCCCTGCTTTGGAGTAGAGCCAGCTGGGCCGGCTCTACTTGTGTGGGTGACGCAAGCTTAGCTCCTGTTCACTGATTGGCTGTGGGCGTGAACAGGAGCAGCAAAGAGAGAAGAAAAACAAACGGTGCAAAATTTCAAACTCGTCGCAACACGGAAGTGATGCAAGCGGTGGAACAATGAGATGCCAGCTTTTCTTTGCATCAATATTCAGGGGCAGCTTGATGGAACCATGAAGAATGAGTCGTTTTTGTCAACCCAGCAGTTCCACAGATCAAATCAAGAAAATTACGGACAACCCTGAGCATCCTCTTCATGAACAGAGTGTCTTCAGTCAGAGGCTTCTTCCAATTTGCTGTATCACATACCACTACAGGAGATCTTTCATGCCCACAATCATCAACCCCGGTCAAAACTCTGAAGAAAATTGTTTGACATGCAGCAAGATTTCTTTTCCCTCAGAGATTGGTAAAGTATTTTCAATTTTAAATTTTGACCTTTGTCATCAACCTGAGCTGTAAAAAAAACAAAACAAAAAAGCAAACTAAGTCAGAAAACATATTCATAAAAATTTTTTTTTTTAAAGAACATAATGTGCTGCCACCTCAATATAGATGTCCAGAAAAATATCATGAAGGACTGTTTGGGATGCAGGATTTGTTGACTAATATATTCAAAGTGTCATGAATTCTGCATGCTAATAAGTTACTCAGGTTATTGGATGGAATCTCAATGCAGTAATGCCCACACTTGACTTTGATGATAGAGTCCAACACACTAAATGTCACAGAGTGACGGAAACCAAAATGAAACGGACAAGAGAGGAAAATGCAGATTCATCACAGCCGACATGATGATTGCAATATTTACTGGTCATATCACCATTCAAAGACTTTCTAATGTGGTGCACTCGTAAAGCTGCAACTTTTATGACTTTTTTTTTTTTTTACGTATTTGTTGAATATGTATGGTATAAGACAGATGATCTGTAAAAAAAATCAAGCTCTGCTTTATCTCAGTGCTAACTAGTCGCAACCAATCAGAGCCAGGAGGCGGGTCTTAGCACTGTCAATCATTCTCCATGTGGTGCCACTCGTCACCACTGTAGTGAATGCTAAGGCTAGTTAGCATAGCCACCGATGATGGCGGATAACCAGTTTTCGTGTAACGGTAAATTGTTTCTCTACCGTTAGAACGCTGAGCAGTGAGTACATGAGTTGATTGACAGCGCTAAGCCCCTCCTCCTGGCTGTGACTGGTTGTTTTTGGTCAAAAGTGTTGCGTTTTTTCAGACAGCAATAGTTGCTCAGGTAGGATGTCAAGGGGATCAATCATTTCACAGAATATCTGTCCTATAAACTGTCACGACATGCTGACAGTTTTAATAAATATGTAAAAAAAACTTTTAAAAAAAATAAAAGTTACATAACACAGCTTTTATTTTAACCCAAAAAAACATACAAATGTGCCCCTATGGGGGGAAACTGTAGGTAAAAACAGGATTCATGGATGACTGCCCACTGTAGGCCTATAATTGGCTTTCTCGGCCTTAATAACCGTTTAGCATTTCTCTGTTAGCATACACCACACTAAAACTGTAAGTTGTATAAACCATAGTATGCGAAATGAAATTAAAATCTAGTTATTATTTAAACTCAGTTTGAACCCAATTATTCCAGAGGGCGAAGGAAAAAAACAATAATTTACACTGAATCTCTGAGGGGTCAGCATGTTCTTATTTAGTCCTGATAACCTCTTTCAACAACCTGTCACAATAAATACAACGCTCTGCTTCACATTTTAAATCCATAGTTTTCATTTGCCCTCTTTCTTTTCAACATGCAACTTGCATCTTAGTGTACATGCTGGGTAGCGAACAAGTGCCCAGAATGCAATGCAGTATGACATTTGGGGTATTCCCTATTGGCAGCTGCATGTAAAGCTGTGTGCTTGAGAATCCCAGTTGTCAGGCAGTTCCACGGAGGATTGGTCCAGTGGGACTGACTGTGGTTCTGGCAGAGACCATGTTTATTTGCTGAGGAGAAGAGGAAGAAGCTCTGCAGAGAGACGGGAAGGAAGCAATACCCACAAGTATGCTGACTCTTCCACATGCCTCCATGCCAAATTAATCATGGAAACATGCAATGTTCCCTTCTGCAGAGATCTGCGTAATAATTACAGAAATATCAGAAAAACTTTTCAGGTTTTCTGATTGTGTGTGTGTGTTTTTGTGGAGCTTAGAGGAGTCTGCTTCTGATTGGTTGACAAACCCATGCCTGACTACTGACCAGTTAATGAGTTAATCTCACATTCACCTTTTTTCTTTTATTGTTTCAACTGTCCAATTCAATTAAGTTTATATTGCACCAATTCACAACAAATTACGTCTGGAGGCACTTTACAAAAAAAAAATCATTTCAATTCAATCACACACACATTCCAATTGCTCCTATTTGTCGAATAGTACAGTAAGCTCAAATAATTGTTGAAAATCCACATTGTATATTTGTGTTTTTGTTATTGAAAGATTACTTCTTCCACCAGTCAGCTTTGAACCCCAAGTTGTTTTAAGTTCCATTTCCCTTTAAAGCAGCGGTTACTTTATACAATGGACCGCCACCTATTCGCAGCTCAGGTTGTTGAGGAAAAGCCGTCTATTGGGGCTCTTTTTTGCAGCAGATATCTAAAAAATTTGAAATAAAATTTTGCTTGGAAAGCTAGAAAATCTGGGCACAATGTTATTTGACACATTGTTGATTGGCTTTTGCAAAGCACACATAAAATCGAAATTCAAGTAAGGCGCCCTCTGACTGAATATGACACTTGAGGAGGAACAGCAGCTGAATGGTTGCCATGGGAGATTAAAGGATTTCTCAAACATGCATTGAAGAATCAAGGCAACACTCCAGGTACAGTTTGAGGAGGGAATAACATTATAACATGGTGCAAAGCTCAAAAGTCATTTTTACTATTGAGCTTTGCAAAAATAAAAATGACTTCTGGGCGTAACATTTTGCCCAGAAGTGTAATTATTTTGAGTATTTGTTCCAAATTTTAACTAGCTATAAAACTGATTAGTGCATGAACAGCAACATAAGACATAAGTTAGTTTTAGCTTCATTAAATATTACCTTATAAGTGTTGTGCCCTGTCCTCTTTGTTGCCTGGACACCGTACAATGTCAATACAGTCGCTAAGCAAAAGGATGAACAGATCAGTTTTTCCAGATGAAATCTGCCCTGATGCTGCAAGGTGAGCTGACCCTCCATACAGTTTGACTGACAGAACTATTCTAACCCATTAAAATTGGTGAGTTGATTGCACTTTGGTAATTACAAGCACCTATGACTAACTCCATTATGCTGCATCCTTGCAGCACCTGCACCAACGTTATGACACGTCGTCCATGTGACGGCGCCTTATTTGTCTCTCGTTGCATCAACTGAGCTCGTGAAAATGTTTATGGATCCGGTACAGGGGGTCAAGGGAAATAATATTCTTTGAAAGTCTTTTCACATCCCTCAGTAAGGCTGCATCAGCAGATGAATGTTTTATGAGACGGGCTCATCAATACATCGAGCACGCAGCCAAACATGCGGACGAACACCATCGTCACGACAACAGGACATGAGCGGTTTTCTGCAGGGGATGATCTAAACAGCGAAAGAGAAAATCTAAAGGAGACAGGAATTGGGGGGGGGGTGTAATTGAAAATGCTAGAGAGCAAAAAAGGCTTTGTTTTTGGGAATACCAGAAGAGCACTTGAGGCTGTGCTACCTGGAAATCCCCCCAGAGAGTCCATGCTCTGATCAGAGCTGCTTTTGGACAGCTGAATGATGCTGCAAAGGTTTATACTCTTGGCTCCATGTAAGTCTGAGAATTAGTCCACAGAGTAATGCATCGGGGCCACAAACCTTTATGTAAGAGAAAGTTGGTGCAGTCTAGGAAGGATAAATGTGCATACTGTTACAAATGACTGTAGGGTGAACAAAGAATGTTAAAAATAGCTTTTGGAATGCGTTAACTTCCTTCATGTTGGCAGTACTCAATGCTGTGATTCTTCCTGTTCTGGCTGTCTTGGTGAAGAGTGCACATTTTTAAGAGGGCATGAAAGATTGTGGTATTTTCAAGACATGGTAGAGAAAGACTTTGACAAGCGAAGGGGAAAAAACACGAGGTGTAGTGGGAAGAAGCTCTAACAAGCTCTAACAACACTGTCTTCCTCCGCTAAGCTCTCCTTTCACTTCAAAAAGTTATAGCCTGAGACGCCACTGTTCCTCTATGTCACACGGAGAACTAGTTGAGACCGGTTTTATGTTAAAGACTAATAATAACATGAAATAATTTATTAAATATGTCATTAAATCATTAAGATGCACACATGTTATAGCAAATAATTAATCAAATGTGATAATATTCATTTTATTTAATTTTATTGTTCTCGTTCCTGTTTTTCACCAGTAAATAATTTTATCTGTCAAACTCACCTATCAAAGTCAAGGGCTGGGGCAGTGGGTGGGGACAGCAATGATTTGTTGTACTCCAATACATTAGCCTAATTTTTTACAAATCATGACAGCCCTAATTTAATTTTGTCCCATCATTAATAGATATAACGGCAACTGTTCTCTTTCTGTAGCAGTAGGAATAGTTGTAGCTTTTCTGCTAATGCATTCTGCTAAACTTCATTCAGTATATACATTTTAATTTTTCTATCAATCCCATTTTACCACAGACCCATGGTCTTTTTACTCAACATTTTCCTATTAGAATCTTAGACTAGCCCATGTCTGCACTGAATATGCCACCACTATGTACAAGTAGAGGTCACAACAAAACACAGTTTCTTTCTTTCCAAAAGTGGCCGTTTCTCCCACAAATGGGCGGAGTTTGATACGAAACAAGCAAAAGAAGCAATTTATAAAGTCGGGAAATAGACATTCTACAAAAAGTATGAACCACAGGCTGTAGCTTATGTCCGCTTAGCTAATAAGCAAGCTAAATAATGAACACAGCTGAATATCCAAACAAACATTTATTTACAACAGTTCTCCTAATAAGATCACCTTTATTTTTTTATTTTTTAAAATTCTCTACATATGCCATTATAGCAGAGCTGCTTGGTCTATTTTAAACAGATCAGATTTGGAGCAGGTGTGAAAGCTTATAGGAGCCCTGCTGGAGATCAGGCAGCAGAACTCTGTGTGTGTTTATGCGAGTATGCATATATATTGACTGATATATTTAACTGGACTTGTATGTGTGCTTGAACTCCTCTGTTCATTGATTTTTAGCAAATAGTTTCGGACACTAAAGTATCCTAATATTAATATTATTAATACTAATAGTATTAGGATGTTATTGAAAGATTACTTCTTCCTCTAGTCAGCTTTGACCCCCAAGTTGTTTTAAGTTCCATTTCCCTTGCAAAAAGCAAAAGAAAGAAAAACCATTAGATCCCTGGAATCGATTTTCCAGTTCATACAGACACACATAACAACACACACCCTGACAGCGGGTTTAATTCACTAATTAACCTAACCTGCTTGTTTTCAGACTGTGGGAGGAATCTGAATTACCAGAAGAAAACCCACGGATGCAAGGAGAGGACATGCAAACTCCACACAAAAAGTCTACACAGCCCAGATTTCATCTGGAGCCAAATGTGTGTATTATCTTGTTATAATTTAGCAGTTTTCCTCATCATATCTGTTAGATTCATGCTGTTTACCAAAACTACACAGTGTCTGCGAGTAAGAGATCAGAGAAAACGAGACAGAGCATATATGCATATTCTGTTAGCATCCTGGTTTCTTCATCTCTGCAAAGTTTGAGCTTCCAAAGTCATATTCTTCAACATGTTCAGATTTGCTTAAAAAAAGACATTTCCAACTGCAGAGAAAAGCTCCAAAAATGCCTTGATTTCTTGTTTCAAAAATCATACCGACCCACAGTCATTCAAATTATCAGTGCACCTGCAAACCTACCAGTAGAAAATTACATACTGTCCAGACTCAATTTCCAAGATTTGTTATGTCATTTTTAGACACTATAGATCATTGAGTAAACAACATATGCCTGGCGGTTTTTCACCAGAGATCTCAAACTACAATGCTGAAGCCAAATTAATATCCAGCTTTGTGGTAAAGAGCTATTTTAGGGAGCTGTGTTTTTTGGCAAGCGGATAAATTTAGAAAAATCTGGAGAGGATTAATTTTGATTAACAGCAGATGCTTTAAATCCTGGTCTTTGGGTTTGGGGTTAATAAAATCTTCCTACATAAAAGATTTTGTGCAGAAACCCTGGATAAGGTTCCATCTTCATTCCACACTAGGTGGAAATAAAAGAGCAGACATGAATTTAAGACTATGACAACAAAATGAAGCCAGGTCAGGGAAATGGAAATGTGATTGCAATTGATGAGCTAAAGACGGTTACAGCAAGATGACATTTGAATTTCAAATTTGGATGTGAAATGTTTCACCTAGGCAGGGACCTTTTCACATTTTGTTTTAAAGCAAAGTAACTTCAAGCGTGTTTTATCGGGATTTTATGTGGCAAATTGACAAACCACTTTCTTGTCTTTTGTTGTTTTTGGAAGTTAAAGACTTAAAAGTGTCCTGTACTTTTTATTCAGCTTTATTCTGGGACGCCCTCAAAGGTTTGTTGGAGACGTTTGGGGAGCAAATTGGATTGAGCAGACCAAAAGAACACAGCAGACCGGTCAGTGGATCATAGTTGTTGTCTGCAACTTGGGCCTTTATGGAAGAGTGAAAGGAAGAACTCTATTGTTGAAAGAAAGCCATAAGAGGTCAATGCTTGCGGGTCGCCACAAGCCATGGAGGGGAAGCAGAGAATAAGGTTCTCTGGTCAGATGGGATCAAAACTAAAACATGCTAAATTCTAAGTTAAATGGAAAACTTTTACTGGACATCCCCTTAAGCACACCATCCCCCACAGTGAAACACAGTGGCAGCTTCATAATTTAGGAATATGATTCTTCAGCAAGGAAAGGGAAACTGGTAACATGGGATAAGGGTGTAAGAAGATGGATGGATGAACAAGTCATGCCAGGGCTTCCCATTTTTGAAGCTTTGTGTCAGAGCAGAAATATTACTCTTTTCCTACGTTTTCCTATTTGATTTATTACAAATCATCCATCTGTAGGCACGGAAAGGGCAGTCTCCCGTTTCATATTGTGGTGCAGTTCATGGCAGGTGTTTAGTGCAAAAGGCCATTGTGCAGAAGAGTGCCTCCGTCTTGGGACCTGATTATGGTTCTGCAGCCGCAGTGTGACACGCCTTTTGAGCCTCTAGGTTCTGTTAATATAAATGTATTTCTTATAAGAGTGTGTTTCTTCTGGCTCTGTGTTCTGCAAGACACACAGGAGGTAACCAGGCGCTGACTGTTCACAGGTTCTGTACCCAGTTTGGCCTCAAAAGCAACATTACGCCCTAATGCAGCATGCACCCCTATGTGTTATGCTATAGAAGCCTTTCATTCAACAGCACCACTCTCTTTTTAAGCTCTTTTTTTGCCAGCTGTTCAAGTGCTTTGTGAACCCACTATAGGGGGAAACCTGATCTAAGCAGAGTCTCTCTCACTGGGTCATGGAGGCCATTTTCCTTGAAGAAACAGACTGAGAGGGACAAACGGAGCTGGAAAGTTTGGCTTCTTAATCTCACAAATCGCTACATGGAATGGTAGAAGAAAACAGCTGATAGCCTGCGCTACTTTGCCAAAAAAATTAAAAATAATAACCAGTTTTATTAACATTAAGGAATAACCATCAGTATGACGTACTGCATTCGACAAAATGTATTGGTACTGAATTCACAATTCAGCAACCATGATGTTTCTATGACGCCTTTTTATGTTTCTCTGAAGTACAGCCCTTTGAACTGCCTTACTGCTTAAATGTGCTATAAATATAAAACTTGATTGATTGGTGAGAAGATTCAGTAGCGATGAAAACTCTGGAAACCCATATCATTCAACAGAACCTGTAAATGTCATGCAAATATTTCTGTTTCAACGTCTGACTGCACCTGGTTTCAAATATCTAATTTTCCACAATAACTTTCAGGAGCCGTTTGAATTGCTCAAATCTGCTAGTTTTTACCCTGAAATAAAACTCGTTCTCTTCTCCAATCGTTCTCCTGGCAGAGAGTGAAGTCCTTCCTCCCACGCTTCACCAGAGCCATTCTAAAGTAAGCTGTTTCATATCGCATCTCAGATCAACTCATTTCAGGCCACCGGTAACCCTACTCTCGTTCCAGGCGCCACCGATCGTGTGACAATAACCACTCCCCAGAAAGATCAAGATCTGTCAATTGTTGCTTATTCTTTTGAAAATAAAACCAATTTCTTAACTTGGACTTTGTTGATTCTGCATGTGGGTCAGAAGGTTAGATCTGAACATGCCATAGGGCTCAGGAAATTAATGCATCAATTTTTATAAATTAATTACATAGATTTTAAGTTGTTCAAAATCTTAACAAAATTAATCACTTTTTATCCTTTTACATACAAGAGTCCCAAGTTGGAACCTTTGTACAATGTTTCTGGTACCCCCATAGACGCACGCTAACAGTGATGGACGACAAAGCCGTTCTCTTGGCCAACTGAGGCTTAATTTTTGCTTCGAAAAACGATCTGATTGGACACTGGAAAAAACTTTTTTTTTGAGTGCAAGTAATGCAGGTTTCATTGAAGCCATAAAATAACACAGACATCCCCAAAACTAATGTCAGCATCCACAGTTCTAAAGAAGTTCCCTGAATGATGTGGAGGTACTGACACCCTGGAAAGCTGAGTCGACATTTTGAACTAACCTGATGGCTAAATAATCTAAATACGGTAATAGATGAAAAGTAACAAATATATTTGCTGTTGAGCTACTTATGTAAAAATTTAGCAGGAAAAATAGTTTTTGAATTGAAAATGCATTTAGATTAAAATGCAATTCATTCATTTCAGACCATGAAATTTTCTCAGTTATCTAGTTCCACCACTAGTTTTAACATAAACAAGCAGAATGCAAAGGATGTGAATAATTGTCCAAGAACCGGAGATGAAGAGAATCCAATGATTTATTCATCAGTGTATGTGTACCAATAAAGTCCAGGGGGTTACTCACCACCGGGCTCTCCATGATGCCTTTGAGGAAGATGAGATCCAGGTCATTAGCCGTCGTTGAACTGGTGCTGTTGCTCAATGTGTCCAGAGCCTGATGCATGGCTATAAAGCACAGAAAAAAGAGACAATAAAAACTATTTCATTTAACAGCTTTAGCTCGCCCCGACAGTCAGGTGTGAAAAATGGAGGGACAAGCTTGCCTGAAAGAGAGAATAGGAAAAGTAAAGAGAAAGAGAGAGAGAGAATTTCCAGTAGTGGGACATGTACAGACTGAACGATGGAGGGGGTGAGAACGAAGGACAGGGAGGCAGGATGGGAACTGCCTCACTTCCTTTCCCAAGCAATTTTATCCCTGTCAGTCATTCTGCTCATAAGTCTGTCAGACGAGACAGTATCTTTCTCCCACAACTCCCAACTTCCTACGCACATGTTCTTACATCCACACACACGCACGCACATGCACACACACCCCCCCACACACACACGCACATACCATTATAACAACACAGCTGCTAAGGTTGCTGACAGAACAAACATTTTGACATTTGTCAGTTTCCAGACGTCCCTTAATCCCCACCGTGCATTTCAGGAAGTTGGATAAGACGACATGGTAATATCTCATATGTGTCTGCTATTTAATTGTGACATCCTTTTTCTGCCTCTGCGATGAGGCTGACTATAAGACATGCACGCATGCACCTCTCCCTCAAAGATGCAAAATCAAACTGAACTCATTACTCAGAGGGACAACCAATCAATGGGCACAAACAAGATGATGTCAACAACTCGATGAGGGTCAGTGAGAGTTTGATGCCGCTCTCCAGACTTAGAATATGACTCATTAAGGTACCTGACATCACCTACTGCTGGGGAATTCATCAAAGCAGACCTGACAGTAGGACATGTGGGTGTTTTTATTAATAGGGGCCATTTGTCTAAAAGAATTTACATAACAGAGCACGGATTCTTTGTTGTCGACGTTAAAAATACAGCAGCGGTTCTTAATGTTTGTGGCAGAAACAGATATAAGGAGATGGATCAATGAAATTCATGGCTCTTATCTATTTGAAGAGCCGTAGGTTGTAGGTAGTTGATCCAAAACAGCAACCAGATGGAAATTTGGAGAATCAGGGAGAATGTTAATAAGGAACTCAAGCAAATCACTCCTCAGAGGAACTCTTTTAAAAAGATAAAATGGACCGAACTGGATTATAGGGAACAAGGAGACTGGTAAAAACTCTGAATCCCAGAATGCACTGCATTAACCCATTTAAATGGGTCAATGATTTTCACTCTACAAAGAACATTTTAAACTTAGAGGGCTAAAGAGCATATCAGCATCAATCACTAAGGTAAACAGTGGTGTAGGCTTAAAAGTCATTACAGTGGAATATCATCTGCATAAAAGTGATAATGTAATTTAAAATTTTTAAAATGCCAGCTAAAGGGAGCATGTTACAGCCAAAAATAATAGGACCAGAACGTATCCCTGTGGGACCCCACAAGTTAGAGCAGTAATCTCACAGGTGAACTTGTTTACAGAAACAAAAAAAAGTCTTCCATGATAAGTACAAAGGAAACCAAAGTAGCTTAGAACCAGAGATACCAGCTAAAACCCTGAGAGCATTCAGTAACATACAGTAGTCACAGGAATCAGAGGCTGCACTGAGATCAGGTATAATTATTATGGAACTGTTCCCTGCCTCAGAAGACTTTAAAAGACAAAGGTAAACCGTCAGAGGAGCTAATTTAGTGGAGTTCAGTTTCTGAAAGTCAGACTGAAAATGGTTCAGATCTGTAGCTTAGTAGAGATCTGAACTGGCTTTCTACAGCATTTTATAATAACTTACTAAGAAACAGCAGTTTTGAGATCAACCAATAATTATCACTAAAGCCGGAATCACGATTGGACTCCTTTAGTAGTGGATTTACGTCAGCATGTTTAAAATAGGATGGAAAGCAACCTTGCCTCAGTGAGCTGTTAATGACTGACAACAATGAAGGACTTAGTGAGACTCCCAGACAAGATGGAGGAAGGCGACATCTAGAAGCAGCACAACGAGGGTTTCATTTTACCAATAAGTGTAGCCAAGTCAATTAATATGAAAGCTAGGCTGAGCAGGGACCACAACAACTGCCAAGAAAAAACAGAGCCGTTAAGGGCGGACAGGTATTATACGTCAATGTCAAACTAATTCATCAAATCTGGAGCCAGACATGAACTTGTTTAGGCAAAGAGGAGGGAGTAAAACCCATCCTACAGCCAAGTATGACTGGAGTCCACTCGCTATTTAGAAAGATTATTAAGAATAAAGCCTGACCTATAGTAGGGTATTAAGAGCTTCTGCTTGACTTAAACACACAGTGCATCAAAGGAAGCAGAACCATGCAGGTTAAAACTTCACTAGAGGTCTAAGTATCAAATTTAAACTTTTCATTCTTTTACAGAACCTTCCTCTAACATTCAGGTAGAAGATTTCATCTTGTATCTCAAGTTGTGAAAGCAACCCTCTTATTCATAAAAAGGCTGAGCAGCATGAGTCAAACTCAGAGTATTTATCTTTCCCCTGCTCATGCGCCCCATCAGCCCCCCAAGGCCGCTTTTCTTAACGACATACTCAGGGGGGGGGTTTCCATCCATTTTGCCTTTACAGGTGAGCTGAAAGTAATTTTTCACTTGGCTGGATCTAAATTGCTTATACCGCTCGCAGGAATTTGATACTATATGAGGAGTTTCATTCAGCAGATGGAGGGATTAAGCGCACACAAAGGCGACCCAGGTGTGCAAGCAGAATGTACCTACATGAGCGTCAGGGGTTCCGCAAAAATGTGAAAGTATAAGGAGATCTTACCACGAGTTTTAAGACATTAAAACAAGAAGTCAGCCGTAGGTTATTTGTGCAAAACTCAAATCTTTCAAATAAAGATCACAAGAGCAAGTACCTCTTTAGCAAGGCCTAACAACTGCAAACCCAAATGAAGCTACTTCAGTCGGTGAAAGGCTCGCCTGAGTGCCTCTTCATCCCATAGGGAGGGTTACAAAAGTGACGGAGACGGTGGAACAACCTGGCCCGTTAGCGTTTGTAGTTAGTTCACAGCAAGGAACACAAACCTCTCAGCCAACACTTAGCGAAGGTTGCTAAGGAGCGGTGGTTAGATAAACAGAGAGGAGATGCTCAGAGGAGCCGGGGTGGCATGGAGGAAGGGATGTGGGAGAAGTGACTGTGTGGTTGTTGTTTCTCCATGTCCAATCCTCAGGGGGGTATTAGACACAGCAGAGTGCAGCCTGCAGCTGGCCCTCTCCGCTCCCCATCGTTGGGCCGATGCAACATCCTGCTCTACTGAACTTTTAATAAACAAGTTGGTTTAAAGTGCAAATAAATCCTCTAAAAAAATGATAGTTTGTTCTGAAGTGATGTCTAAAATTTGCCTAACTTTGACCAAAAAAGGGAGTATTAACTTCTTACTCCTCAAAAACAAAACTGAAGTAATTATCTCTGGACTCAAAGAGGAACCATCAAGTCAGCACACAGCCTCACTAGATGTGTTTCTGTTGACCGTATAATTACACAATTTGAGAGTTTGAAAATAAATTTGCTTAATGGAAATACGCCCATTTCCAAAAAAGTTGTTTTTTTAATATAATGGGAATAGGACAAGGTGGTTTTCGAAATTGGTTTGTTTTTGCAAAACTGCAGTGGAAGCACTTTTTTCACATCATGCAAGTCACATGACCAACAACCTGATCTTGCCACTGCCACAAACCACGAAGAAGAAAATGACAGGAAGTGGAAGGAGGATGATGGCACAGCAAGTTTTTTAATGACTTCTTGCTTGAACAAACTTATTCACATATGATTTTAACTACGTTTCGTAGTTAATGGAAACACCGCAATTGCAGAATTGTTTTTTCGATGTTAGTGGAATACTGATAAAGTTTTGTACACATCTGTAATGGAAACACACCTAGTTATTACAGCCAGAAACTAGTGATCAGGCCAGAAATTTGGCTGCAGTCATTGACTCAGGCCTGAACTTTCAGAGTTACATAAAGACAGTTGCAAAGTCAGCCTTCCATCACCTGACGAACATTTCCTTTCTTAACTTGACTATGTATTTGGCATTTTATAACATCAACGTTTTAAAATGAAGCAGAGAAAGACCAAAGCCAATAGGGCCCATCAAATCCTCTCAACTGCAAATTCTAAATGTATCCCTGTCCAACACGCCTGAATCAAATGACTGAACCACCTGCTCATTAGTACAATTGTGCTAATGACATCATTAATTGGTTCAGGTGTGCTGAAACAGAGACACGTCTCAAAGTTGCAGGACATCGGCACAAGAACCCTGGATTTGAAAACCCCTGATCTAGAGTTCTAAACATTATGCTCACAACATTCTGAGAGATGGAGGTTTTCCAGCAGGATCCTAAGATGTTTTGAGCAACAAAAAAAGGACCTTCAAAATATTTATTATTTTCTACTTATAGATTCAGTCATGAATCATTCATTATCTAATATTTTGCAGCCTCCCTTTACTCAAAACACAGTGGGAAGGATCTTCAGGGTCAGCTGAAAGGCCTGACAGCAACTTCAAAACTCTTCTAATTTAAAAGTCTGCAAGCCTAACTTTTGAGGGAGATAAAACAACATTTTATGGTTTTTGGGACAGTTCAAATTTCTGATCAAAATCCAAGTGTGAATTATAGATTTATTTTTAGCCAGAAAACAAAAGCTTTCCTCAAAGTTGGAGGCAGAAACTGGATTTTTAGGATCATGATGATTTGTGAAGGACTTTAAAGCAAGCCTCCTTTTAATATGAAGTGGCTCAAAACAAGTGTCTTAAGCCTTAAAAGACAGGAGTGTTTTATTCTTAGTGGAGAGATTTAGTACCCAGAATTTATAACTGATCAATAAATGGGGAAAAAAAACAACAACAAAACGGTTTCTGACCTGCGTATGTATAAATGAGAATTTATCAATGAGACGTTTAATTTTATTTTCTCATTCACAACTGGATAAAATACTATAGTTAAAAATGTCAACTTCAGGCAGTGAAAACACATTACCGAAGTTGTTTTTTTTTCCCTGAAACACTCCCTGCTGATGTTACTGCACTCTTAGCTCACTGACGCGCTATTAAACTGTCGGTTGAGTATATTGAGTTTATCCTTAGGGGGAGACAAAAAGTGCCTGAAAACAGACACCTCTTCAACGCATTATTAAACCCTTCAAACTCGCTCCTTCGGTCCTCAGCTCTACAGCATATTATAATTGCTAGAACTCCCTTAAGGAGCAAAAGATGAAATCTTCAAAGTGTTCAGATGCATACTGATATAAACGACGCACCCGGCTCAGTTTGGTGATACAGGTAACGGGGTTACAGTCTGTTCCGCTGTGGCGTGTTCCAGACTTATTAAGTTCTGACTGTGGAATATGATGACTTTTTATTCCACAGAAAAGGTTTTTTTCCCCCCGACCTGATGCATCTGCAGAGCGTAACCTGCCTTCTTTATGAATTCAGAGGACAACGTTTCTCTGGCAAAGAGGACTCAGAATGCACGGAATGAAATGGATCCTGTTCTGCTGTGTGTGAGTAATGTCAAATCTTCTTGCAGCTCATCCAGATGAGTTAGGAGGCTGCTGTTTGAAGTGTGTGTGTGGGCTTGTGTAGTGTGTAGCGCACGGTGCTTCACTGGCCCGGTCTGTGTGTTTGAGAGCTACTTGTACAGGCTTGACTTTTAAGCTAATCTGCTCAGCGTGAACAAGGCCAACCAAAGCTTTTTGAAAACTCCAATGTTCATTCAATTACCTGCATTTATTTTTAGACAGACGCAGCGTTAAGGTGTGCCTAAAACGTATCCATGTTGATTTTTATCGCATAACAGCCAGCGATGTATTTCACTGGGATTTTATGAGAGAATGCAACAGTGGTGGGAAAGTTATATGTGGTTTTAAGGAGAAGTATTATGTGTTTTCCAGCCACATAGTGACACTTTGTAGCATGATCAAGTAACTTATAGCATGTTACTTGCTATATGTAACATATGCTAAATGTTACATATAGCATATATGTAATAATGTTATAAAACATTATGTATATGTTTTATAACATATAGTATGTTATAAAAATACATATATATGACTTAGAAGAAATCTTACTTTGTAATTTAATGCCTTGAAATTGTGTCTCTGTCTCTTTAAGAAGCTCCTGCTCTTTCTGAGACTCCGCCTTCAGGAAGTCAATCTGCAGCATGTATCACCATACACGCATTCCTCTTGCTGGTGGAAAGATTTTCATAGGCCAGGGCAACTGTGGCATGAAAATGAAGGAAGGTTCATTGCTGCCTTTTGACATTAAAGTCTGTTTGCATCCAAAGAGCGACCAATTTGCTTTCCAAGGAGAACACAAGGTGTTTTTCCCTCTGCTTGGATCAGCGGGGTGAGCAGAAAGATAGTGGAAATATGGCATACAGTTATGCTCTACATCTGTCTGTCAATAAAAAGGCAGAAATATAAAAATTTAATTCATACATTTTTAACATTTTTTTCACCATTGTCTTTAATCTGTTTTTAATCATTATTATAAAATGCAAGTTAAATTGACTTACTGAAACAGACACTGCTACTAATATTATTGCCTGATACTCATTTTCCCTGATAATAAATTTGACCCAATTTTCTCCATTGTTTAATGTCTAATACAATATTGTGTGTTTCCAATGCATATGCATATATGAAAAAATTATATATGAACATTTGGCCAAACTGATCCAATAATCTCGTTCATTGGATAAACCAAAGCCCTCAGGTTGGGGTAAAGATGAAGTTGTGATATTTTACACATTAATTATTCATGCAATGGCAGAAGCAAAATGCCTAGTCCCGGAGTCAACTTAAACGTTTTTGTATCTGGTGAGACTTGCATTTCCATTAAAGTCACCTCTGGAGACGTGACCTGGCTCATCTGTTGACATTTGGCAGTCTAATCACACCTCATCTGTGTGGCAGCAGGTAGTTTATCCTCTGAAGTGGCTGGAATGAGACAGCCATTTTGACTTTGACTATAGAAACACAGGGATTTGATATTAATATCTGTATCGGTTCCGATATTGAAAACAATTCTAGATCAGGTATTTATGACATTGTGTCCATGAGGCAGATCTATTCAGTATAATTCTATGCTTTGTGCTTTGAGCAATGTCATGCTTTATTATTTATTTTACATTATGTTTAGAATCATTAATTGCACTTTCTGAACCATTTGAAAGAAAGTTGGGTGCGGTTTATTTGTACATGTTTGACTTTTTATTATTATTTATTTTCCATTGGCTGTTCTATTCCTAATTGTATGACTGAACAAATTAAAGTTGTCTTAACATGTTTGACCAAACTTGTGAAGCAGTTTATGTATTTTAGTGTGCTGTACTGATGCAGAGTTGTCAAATAAATTTGTAATTCAGTACATGTATGTCTGTGTTTAAAAAATGCCAATTTTGCACCGTTTTTCTGTATCGGATCGATATCTGCCAATACTAAAACTGATATGAGTATCGGTATGGGAAGTGAAAAAAGTGAAAAAAGTGAATCAGTGCGTCCCTATATGACTCTACATACGTTTTCCATCCAGCTGTGAATGAAAAATTACGTTGAGATCATTGAAGTGCCTTATCAGACACCCTGAGCTGAACCAAATTGAATTGTCCTTTTCTGTTGAGACCCCAACGATTTTTTTAGACAGTCTAATCCGACCAACACAGTGCACTCAACGATCCATCATCTCCTGCTTGGACGCTGCTTCACTCGCCTTCAAAGGGTTTCTCTTGCAGCGTGAGGCTTTTGGGAGCAGAAAGACAGAGCAGGATGTGAGGTTTGGGAGTTTGACACTTTCAGGCTTCTCTGATCCAAAGGCTTGTGCATTTGAATGATCCCCGTCCTTACTCACTGTGAATGTGCAATGCAGCAAAGGTCTGCTCTACACCGTCTCCAACCAACAGGAGCACACACACACACCCCTACACACGCCCTCACCCTGAACTGGTAGACAGACTACTTTGACAGAAAATGTGATTCATTATGGCTGTCACCGCCGGCCTGTCAGGCCACATTAGAGAGCAGAGGATACGTTGCAATGCCGCACGTTATGTGACACACAGTGGGCTTGGCAAGTGATGTGATGAAGCGTGTAGTCTTGTCTCATTTAACATGACACCATAAACTAGTTGTTTTTTGTTTCTAATCCCCTCAGCTGGCGTCCTGAGGTATTTGCGTGCATGAATCAACAGAGACGGGGCCAAAGCAACGGCATTTTTAAAAAAAATACTGTTGCAAGAAATGCAATATTATTTATTATTGATGAAATCCATTAATTATTTGTGAAAGTATGGAGGTTCCCATGGTAGAAAAGTAAACATTATCCAGACATTATTATTCAGTTCAACAAACAGAATTATCTCTAACAGGATCTGCCACGTTGTTTGTTTTGTTCGCCATGCTTTACTTCTCTAAAGAACTTCTTATCTCACTAGCTTTGTTTCCATTTCAAATGTGAGCAAATCTTTGTCGATATTCTGCTAATGTCGAAAAAACAATTTCACAATTGCAGTGTTTCCATTAAATAAGAAATTAAATTATAATCACATGTGAATACGTTTGTTTACGTCATAGCTCTTTAAAAATCATGGCAGACGGATGTAAGCAGTTACATCCTCGTACTCCTTCTCATCTTTTTGTCATTTCCATCAGTAGTAACATCCAACTTTTGATCACATGACTGCGATAAAAAAAAGAGTGTTCCCACTGTGAAATGCATCTATTTATACAACTGAAAAACCACCTCATCCAAGCATAAAAATGCTTTAGCAAGAAACAAGATTTTTCAAAATCGCTGTTTCCATTAAGCAAATTAATTTTTGTAATTTTATGGCTAATGGAAACACAGTTATTGATTTTCCACTAGATAATTAGGCATGAATAATATTCTCTAATTGTAAGGTCCACCGGTGTCCTTCTCCCTACATAACTCTTCCACTTCAACTGATGAAACTGCAGCATTCCCAAACCAGCCATTCCAGTCAGCCACCAGTGGGACAGAAAATGTCCCAAATATTTGGGATTCAGAGCTCAAATTTAATCTTTACATATTCTCTATAAAAACATTTAATTTCCCATTATGATTTGAATTTTATTTGTTGATAAAAACCCAAAAATGACTAGTGTCCTCTTTAGAGAAAAGACAAAATTGTCTTGACATGGTAACCTGGAGTAAAAATAGAGTAGTTTCTCTCTATTTATACAAAAACAAAATCTGTTTTCAGATGCAGACCAAGTAACCCATCTTTAGAAATGTTCAGGCTTTCATATGTAAGCAAATGGTCTCTTGCGAGGCACAGACAAAAAACGTAGTTGATACTACTACATCTTAACACTCAGCTGTGATATCATAATCATAGTTGCTGTAGTTGGTTTGGATCAAGGCTGGTCTGCGTTCACATCAGAAGCAAACTGCCACTTTTTTTGGTTCTGCGCTCAACAGACTTTAAACTATGTGAAGGGTATTGAATTTTAAAAACATTGTTCTACATTTAGTTTCGAAGTTCTTCCTATTTCTTAAAATCCTTTTGATATCAGAGGAAGTGCGCTCAGTTTTCTTCAGAAATATGAATCATAGAATCTTCCAGGATTGCACCCTCCCAAATATGCTGCTGCAAGTTCAAGTCTATGTTTCAAAATCCAGTTTTAAAAATAGCTGCAAGCTCTGGCCATGTGGCGACCCAAGGCTCTTAGTATTGTTAAAAATCCAACATGAATGACTCATACGGTGTTTGCTGCGTTTGGTGCAATTCGGACTTTCTATATGCAAATTCTACAGTTTTGAATGTTTTGGTATGTAGGTGAGGAGAGAAAAGTTCACGGGCTCACTAAGCCCCTAGATATGCACAACAAAATCTAGATTTTGATCATTTTAATCCCCCGTCCCTTTTACTGAGTAATGACCAAAGATGAAGCCAATGGCTCGATGTCCATAGGAGGAGTTTGTTAAAGGTGAGTACATGTGAAAACTTGCAAAAAAATGACCTTTTGATCCAAAATGTCTTCCTGTACATTCTAGGACATACAACAACCAAGAGATGTTTTTTCTTCATTTGGGAGAATTCTATGTAGCAAATTGCAGATCTGTAAAAAGTATGATTTGGCCTGTCTCAATTTAGGGGGCACTGTAGAGATGTTTAGCACTTTTGCTTCCATTAAAGGGGCAGTATTATGTATTTTCCAGCAAAACCGTGTCTCTTTAAGTAACTACATTACCTTCAGTTGTTATAAAAATGCTTCGTATATCAAACATGACTTAATTTTTTTTATTTACTTACAGACTTACAATTGGTCGTCTGACCCTTCAAAGGCCCCTGCTCTTTCTGAAACTCCACCTTCAGGAAGTCATCACGACATGGCTCCTCTATTAACCCTTTAACAATGTTTTTACCAGCATTTCACTGAGACGTAGCTTCTATAATGAGCTCAGCAGATGCACAGATCCACGAGATGCTAGCTAATTGATGCTGGCTAGACTGCAGAGGGATTGCTGTTCTGTGAGGCGGAAACTTGGAGGCTTGGAAATTGCAGCTTTGTCCTTGAAGGTGGGGCTAGGTTCGCCCAGGCATTTTGTACATCTGAATGGTTGCCAAGGGAGATTAAAGTATTTCTCTAACATGCATGAAAGAATCAAAGCGACACTTCAGGTATGTTTTTGATGAGGGAATAACATAATAACACAATGTAAAACTCAAAAAAGTTAATTTGTACATAATACTGCCTCTTTAAATATCTGTTATAGATAGCGCCATTGTAGCTGTAGTAATTCATGTTTTGTACTTTGTATTGGCTGCAGTTGGAATAATTCAGTTCAAAATAAAACCAGATAGATCATATTCTACAGTTTTTACAGTTTAATGCATTTTTTTCTCAAGTTTATGACACAGTATGAATTTCAAACCTGCCCCAGCTCTGATTCTGATACCAGTCCTATGACGCCTCAGTAAGGTAGAAGATGGTTTCTTTTCTGTCCTCCTTCCTGTTTACAGCATGCTGTACACACACCACCGCCGATTCCAGCCTGTCTACGATCATCTTCATCCCAGCACTACATCAGAGCAGGTGCTAGGCAAATTTAAAACAACTGGCCACCCAACACCAGCAGCTCCACCAGCAAATCAGCTGCTGCCTGAATCCACTCATCATCTTCGCTATGATCTACACCTCTGTGTAGCATTCTTCCTCTCCACACCGTGGTGAGCCATCCAAAGATCTCTGAGCCAGCCTGTAGATACAAGCCTGGTTCTTACCTTCCCCGCACAGCTTCCCTTCTATTCCTTCCAAGGAGTTGGTTGAGTCGCCCTCCCCCAGAGAGAGCCTCCCAAACGGGCTGCCAGCCATGCTGAGCGACTCCTCTCTCACGGGGCACGCACTCCTAGCAACACGCCCAATACCCGGGTAAGATCTCCCCCTTCGTCTTTCTGTCACCGATCCTCGCCTCTTCCGTCCAGAACAGATCCTCACACTCTCTACATCCTCCCCTACCTGCTCTCAACATGAATGTGTAGAAACTGTGCCTGGGATGAGAGGCTCCTCTTTTGCATGAATGAAAGGGGACGGCGCAGGGATGGGTGAGTAAAGAGAGAGGAGGAGGAGCAGAGAGAAGGAAGCATGGTGCCTTCTAGAGGAAGAGGAAGGGAGGAAGGCAGGACCATTTTCTGTCCAGTTTTCTCTGCAGGGGTCAACTAGGGAAAAGATCCGCAGAGGATTAGGGCAAGGAAGAAGGAGGTGTAGACTGTGCATCAGCTAAGGTTCTGCATTTTAGTCACCAAGAACCTGTAACATATGAAACCAATATACAGAAAATCTACTGTATCTGGCTTTTTTTTTACTGCCATTTGGTCTGAAGTAAACAAGATATATGGAGGTTCCTGATCCATCCATCCATGTCAGACACCAGGAGCAAGATGGCTTCCAGGCCTGACCAAAGATCCCCAGGCGTCCATCTCCCTAGATAATGTTTCCAGTTCAACTGAGGAAACAACAGTAATCCCAAACCAGCCATCCCAGTTAGCCTCCAGTGGGACAGTAAATCATTCATAGCTATTTATTAACGTGTTGGATTCTGAGCTGAAAGAACTAACGCGTCCAGATTTAGTTCCCATATGAACTACTCATTTTATTTTTAAAGCAGCAGAAACATCTAAAATCTACTTTTTTTAGCTTTACATCTTTTATAATGTTATTCTCTCATCAAAAACATACTTGGCGTGTTTCCTTGATTCTTTCGAGCATGTGTGAGAAATCCTCTAATCTCCTGTGGCAACCATTTAGCTGTTCTTGATGGGACCGAAGCTCCTCCTCAGAGCTGCCGTTTTCAAGCTTCAGAACGTCCACTTCACAGAGCAGCCCCATCCTGCAACTCCCCCACTCAGCTCCTTCAGACTAGTCAGCAGCAATTAGCATACTGTGTATCTGTTGAGCTCCTTATACTTCTCAGTGCAACACTGGTAAAAGCATTGTTAAAAAGTTAATAGAAGAGCCCTGTTGTGATGACTTCCTGAAGGCGGAGTTTCAGAAAGAGCAGGGGTTTTTAAAGAGACAGAGGCAAAATTTCAAAGGATTAAATTTTAAAGTCAAATTTGTTTTGATTCATATTTGATGAATACAGCATCTTTATAACAACTGAAGGTAACATAGCTACTTTATTTTGCTATAAAGTGGCTCTATGTGGTTGGAAAACACATAGTACTGCCCCTTTAAGGACTGTGTTTTTTCCTCCTAACATGATCAATTGTTTCTTCTAAATTCGTATAGATGACAAAATGGAAATGCTGACAGAAACATTGAGAAACCCGTTGAGTGCCCATATGTGGCGATAGCATTAACAGAAGAAGTACAGCCAGGGATTGTTCCAGAACAGTTCTGGTGATCTAATACAGGTTCTCAGAAGTCGATAACAAAGAAAGACAAGCATACAAACCCTGTGAAAACCATCCTGTTGTTATGGTTACTAACTCCGAATGCAGTAGGGAAACTGTTCTATGTCCGATTCTCTGTGTGTCTATGGCTACATTCACACGCCAGGCAAATGCGACACATATTAAACTTTTTCATGGCAGTTTGAATGACCCAGTTGTGACCTTTGCACTCCCCCCCCCAAAAAATCAGACTTGTGCAACTTCTAAATCAGACATGTACCAAATAGTTTTCAATGCGCCTGTAATCTGAACAGTCATGTCACATTTCATCTGACTTTTGCTTCATTGACATGAGAAGTGCATCATAATTCTGCACAGCAGAAGCCAGTAGTAAAATTGGACATAAAAATTGGCTGAAAATTATAATTCTAAACTTATAAAATAAGTATGTGTTTGCGCATCATATCACAATCCCACCACTCCTGGTTTTGACTATAAATCCAAACAGACTGAAGGAAACGACACAAAAACCTCAGAAGAAGAAACTGACCGCAACTTCCTTCTTCACAAAATGGAAGCAAAAATAGAGTAATGTCAGATTTGAGCAGCTCTAGGATTCCTTGTTGGTCTTTGGTGAAAGATCACGAGCACTAGCAGGTTTGCTTTGGTTGTATTTACCCAGAATGCCCTGTGCAATAGTCCACTTCCTAATTTTTGGAACAGTTTCAGGTCTGCTTGGCGTTCATATGTATTCATACTACCTTCAACCGAACCGAGGCCAATTAGAGTTCGAGGTTTTGGTCTGACTGCACATTCACACCTTCCCAAACAAACTGGACTTTTTGGTCAAACGAACTGGAGTTTGATTGAAATGGACCAAACAGATCTGATGTGAATCCATCACCAAATAGGCTCAGATTGTTTAAAATGGTGATTTAAAATGGTAATTGCTGACAGCAGTCAGGTTAAAAAGAAGTAATTTAAATGCACTGGTATAAATCTCCATTGATTTGAACTGTGTTAACCTTCATACAGTATAGTAACCCTGTCAGTGGTTGGTAGATGTGTTAACAGAAGAAAAGGTAAGCTGTGGCTCCACAGAGATTGGACTGCTGAAATCATGAAATAGCTGCATTTACCTCAGTGAATGCTGATTGGGTTCTTTTAAAGGTTCTGAGCTGCAGGCAGGAGCAGCTGAACAGACTTGATTGGGCTGCGGTTATTAGGATTTCTTTTGCTGTTTGCTCCTGGGCTGACAGAAGAATTTTGTTTAAATAAAGCAAGGTTTTAAATGTGACTTTTATACACATGATAAGATCATACAAAAATGGACATGGTAAAATCTAAAACACCATTTATAGTTTGGTGTCATAAAAAAAAAGCCTTGGTCCATGTACTGTACAGTCAAGTCCAAGCTATAAGTGAAATCTCTGTCAAGCTGTGGGCTGCAGGCTACCAGCATATGACACTCCCAGTACTACTAGATAAAGAGCAAACCAGCCAAAAGGTGTAATATTCAGTGCATTAAGTGTGCTTTCTCCAATGTATTGTTCATCTATACATCTATAATAGTTAATATTGATTATTTTAGTAACAGTGGAGGAAAATTGTCTGTTTTAAATAAAAACAAGTTTATTTTAAGCTTGTGAATAAACACTAGGACATTGAAGGCTTTATTTAGAACTTTATTTTTTTATTTTTGATAAAAGCATCAGAATCTCTCATCAGTTCAAACCTATTCCATGAAAATTAAACAAACTGCTAGTTTTATAGAACAACCAGTTCTATAAAAGTAGCAATTTTGCCCAGTTAAGATTATATGTTGACTGGTCAAAAACTAAATCTCCACCTGGATTTAACTCAGCAAATAGGCACAAGTCTTCTATTGGATAATTACTACAATATGGTGCTCAAATTGAGAAACAGAATCCGGATCATAACTCCTTTACGAGTCTATGGGATGTGCTGGAGAGGGCTGTGTGCAGTGGTCAGGCTCCCCCTTCATCAATACAAGATATTGGTAAAAAATAAATAAATAAATATGAATGCTACAAAACAACGCCAGAGCGGAAGCAGCGTTCCCTTTTCAAAGGACGGAACATTTGAACCGCTTAGTCGAACATGTTCTTCTAACCCTGCTGGAGACATTCTACATGTCTGACTTGCAACTTGACATAAACGGAAATGGAGAAATAATTTACAGTGTGTTACTAAAAATGCCAGTCATGCAGAATGAGCACTGCACTTCGTGTACAAATCAAGACTGACAGTTTGAGCCACACACAGCTTTAATCGCAGTAAAACTCCTTCCCTGGAACTCTGTCTCTCCAGTGGATGACTTCTGGAATTTAATGTCTCCAAGTAAAAACTTGTAAGGCTCTCTGAAGCAGATTGTTTTATAAAAAAAAATAAATACATATAGAGCTAATTTCCCGGACGTCCAGAAGCATACTGTTGATTAGTTTTCAGTTGTAATGGAAAGTCTTAAAGCTGTAGTATGTAACTTTTATTTAAAACAAAGAATTTCAGGTTTTTTTACATATTTATCAAATTTACCATTATCTCGGATAGGGCTGAAACGATTCCTCGAGCGATTCGAGTACCTTGATTATTAAAATTCCTCGAGGAAAATTTATCTGCCTAGAAGCTTTGTTAAGTTATGTTTTATTATTTAGCGCACCGTGTTCCGGCCGGGTTATTATTTGTGCTGCGCAGCGCTCTCACCTCCGCCTGAGTTATTGACGAAAGCTAACTGTAAGCAGCATAATGTCCAGTTTTCAAGTTCAGCCTAGGAGGATTTTATTGATTGATGATAATGTCTGGGTCTTTGTCATTTTTCGGGGAACCAATCAATGGTGGCGCCAGGAGGTCTCAAGGGGGTGCTATAGCTCCCCGTGGAAAAGTCATAGCACCCCCATAGCGCCCCAAAAAAATATTAGATTTTTTTTTTCATCTGATTTAACATTACTTATATGTAGTTGTTGTGGCATTTTCATCAAAAGACACAAAATTATTATATAATGAGTTTTTTTTTTTTTTTTTTTTAAAACATCACGCAAGAGGATTTGAACTTTGTCTATGCGAATTATCACTTCTGTGACATGATGCCGGCTCCGCCCCCATGCACACGTGGAGCAATTCTCCCCCAATCATTCCAGGGCATTTGTCAGCAACTGACCAATCAGCTGTCACAATTTGTCAGAAAGTGTACGTCCCTTATCTAGATGAACTGACTGTCAACACAATATTGACAGTGTTTATCATAGCAAACTACCATATGTTAGTCAGTACGAACTTAACCGGTAATAACCATACCATTTTTTATCATAAGGACACTTATTGATAGTCAAATTTGACAGTCAAATTATTTAATTAGGCAATTAAATAAACACAAGTTAATTAAAAAACAAAACAGAACAAATATGACAAAATTACCCTTTGCACCTGACGTCACTGTCTCCACCACGATGGATGTCCAAACCTATGCTCTTCTGTATAAAGCCTGTCAAAATGCGTACATGTGGTAGCCTAATATCACTTTTATTTAGTTGATTTTGCAGTAAAATGGTCACAAGGTGCTGCGCAGTTGGCTGCACAGACAGACAAGGGTCAAAACCAAGCTTGTTGTTTTATTTTAACGAGGAAAGATACTGCGATGGATGCAGCTGTGAATCATAATGACTGGCAGCTGTTGGTGTAACCACGGATTTACAGCAAACACTTTATACAAGGTAAGAAGATTAACGTTCATACACTTTATAAGTAAGAATGATTAGAAAGATATAAAATATTGCATTATGGAGAAGGTAGCGTCTAACCATCAGTTACCATGGAAACAGTGCTACGCCGTCATGTAGCCTAGCATGTATGGAAAAAATGTTTAGTGCCTCGTCTTCTGTACGATTTTATGGCTGCTCCGGTTTAAGGGGAAACGCTGTTTATGACACAGTGACATAAATCATGTGGTGTGAATTCAGGCAAAGTCTGTAATTTGATCAACACATCAGGCGGGAGGAGGTATGGGTCAGTTTCTCAGCTAGCTTTTTCAGGCTTCTGTAAATACAGCCGTCTATGAACCCAACCATGTGTGTGACATTCACAGATAAATTAGTGCAACTCAAACAAATAGAAGCCATGAATAAACACGAAAACAACTTGGGAAAACAACTTCAGCCACTCAGTTCAATACTCCAGATTCTCACTTCCAATGTACATCATGGTACTTCGAATGATTAAGTGATGCAGTTGCAAAGGGTCAATACTCGGGTATCCCCTTTGTCATAAATGCTGTTTTAACAATGTAATATATTATCTGGAAGTAATGAGGCTAATGATTCAAAGCTTCATGATGACGTCTAAGCGTCAAATAAACGCAAATCAGTCTGATTAAAATAACAATACTAATGCGTATGTGTTGATAACTATAGGGAAAAAAAAGATCCGTCATAGCACCCTCAGGAAAAAGCTTAGCTCCCCCTTAGCACCTGCAGGAAAAAAAAATCTGGAGCCACCACTGGAACCAATAAGCATCCTTAAAATGACGGGAGCGATGCCTGGAGTACGGCAGCCTTTCTCCTGCTGCTGGTTCAGAGCGAACAGCTGGGTGCAGCGCTGCAGGTGTATTTATACAGGTGAGCGGATAGACTGAACGCTGCGGGCGGCTGCACATTAGATGATTAATGTAAGTGTAGCTTTACGGATGAACCGGAACATTTATTTAATATCATCCCAGTCTCAGCAAATGCGTGGCGGGGCTCATTGTGGCGGCACATAGCTGGTAGATGTTTCTGTGTGTGACGAACGAAGGTGTTAAATCCCGTCGCCAACATGAACACAAAAACTATAAATGTCTGGGCAAGGTGAGAGTTCATCTATTAAATTGATTGAAGGTGAAAACATAAACTAAAAGCTGGAGTATAGACATTTCTTCATTAGCATATTTGTGAGCCTGCCTCTTTATTATTAAATTGAATATAACTTCAGATTCTTGTATAACTTTTTTCAAGTTAACTTAGAAATTAGCTATTACTGTTACCGGTTAATTTTCTAAGCTACAGAAAAGTCATTGTTAGGGAAGCTCAACTGTGAAAAATTGGACTGATATCCAATAGTAAAACTGCTGTTATGTTAGATTTACTGGGGCGTGCTGTGGTGGCGCAGCGGGTTAGCACGCCCCACGTTTGGAGGCCTTAGCGGACGTCGCGGGTTCAACTCCCGGTCCCGACGACCTTTGCCGCATGTCTTCCCCCCTCTCCTCACCCTCCTTCCTGTCTGCCTACTGTCGAAAAAATATGAGCCACTAGCGCCGCAAAAACTCTTCGGAGAAAAAAAAAAAAAGATTTACCAAAGTTTTATGTTTTATTTTCTGATTACTCAATTAATCGTAAGAAAAATCGATAGATTACTCGATTACTAAAATATTCGTTTACAACAGCCCTAATCTCGTAACAGTATAATGCGAGACAAAAAAATGTTTTAAAAATCGGGGGACTCCGCCTTCTCCCAGTGCTAATAGTACTAACTGCAAAAATACTTTACTCAGCTAGAAACAACCAATTAGAGCCACGAGGAGGGTCTTAGCGCTGTCAATCACTCACACAACGTGCCACGAATGCTAATGCTAGTTAGCATAGTCACCAATGATGGTGGATAAACAGTTTTTTCCACCATTACCACAATGGACAGCAAACAGGAGGTTTACTGACAGAGCTAAGTCCCGCCTCTTGGCTCTAAATCAGTGGTCCCCAACCACCGGCAAAATTGCGAATGGCTGACCGGTCCGCGCGACTAAAAAGGTTGGGGACCGCTGCTCTAAATGGTTGTTTTTGACCGGGAGTGGTGCACTTTTGCAGACCACAATAGTAGCATACTTTTGCAAACGTTAAGTACTGCAGCTTTGAGTCAGAGTTGAGAGCTTCAACCTATAAGATAGCAAATCCTTCAAGGCATGACTGATCTGAGTAGGGGTTTCAGTGCTCCATTAGCCAGCTCATTAAGTCATATTAGAAGTCAGAAGATTAGATACACGTCCTGAGAGGAGGGATCAACCACAAAGCGTTCACACACCCCCACACGCACACACACACCCACACACACAGACCCGATAGCTACAGAGAGAACAAGATAGTTACCGGAGTCCGAACTGGATGTTGCCACAGGCATTTTGAAGTCTGGCTCTTCCCTTTATCCTCCACACAACTTTTTAGATTAACTGCAATAAAAAAGAAGAAATGGTTATTGTCAGACACTATTAGAAATCCAATGATACAGAAGGATGAAAGAAAACAAACAGCAATCTCACTATTTTCAGTGTAATCTGAAATAACTCCGGCACATGACAGGGACCTGTATTATGGCCTATGAATAGAGCAGCCAGTTGCTCTGTAGGCATCTGGTTTAAGCCGTCACATCCGTTGGGAATACAATTAGACAACAGTTGGAAAGGCCTAGCAAGCGGGTGAATGAGTGGGCAGGCTGGCTAACATTAGCTCAGCAAGGATGTCTGTTAGCTCTAATTGCTCCATTTACCATCAGGCTGCAAGATGAAATGAGAATCTCCACTGACAAGACAATGAAAGATTCAGTATGTGTCAATGGAGAGCTCTTTAAAATTCAGGTGAAATAAAAGGAAAGGCAGAGCTTTGGGCGGAGATAAATAAGCCTTCAATTTAAGATCTGTGTGTCTAAGGAAGACCCTTATGTTTACTGACATCTAGGAAAACTTCTGCACTCTTAACAAGTGCAGAAAAACTTAATTCCAGTCACAAACCTTAGCAAACGTTTATGTGACAGCTGAACATCAACATGTGAAGTGGAAGGAAAAGGATATGTGATTTATGACAGTTTTCATAAATCAAAATCTGAATTCTAGTTTTGGTGTTTGGTGAACATTTACAATCACAGTCCATATTCACGTTTGACTGCAAATACAGCTGAAAGCGTTTTGAGGTATGAGTCCATCGGATTAGCATGTCTACACACTGAAACTATTTCACAAAATAAGCTGAACTCATACAGACTGAATGGAAAGCATCGTTTTTTATTTTTCATCATAATTTTCTACTTTTATCATTAGTTTATTATAAGTTTATTTTATTATTCTTTTTGTTTCATAGTCATAGATGCCTGTTGCTAGCTTAGGTTATACTAGTTGATAAATTCTCATGATTTGGAGAGAAATTGTTTGTGCTTATTCTGTGTATTTGTGCAGAATTTGGGAACTGTTTGGGAACATATGCTGATTCATTCCTTCACATATTGTTCTGTAAAACTGGTATTACGTAACTCCTGATGAGCAGATGGCGCCCTGACTCTCTAGTTTGACCAAAAGAAAATTAAAATGCTACTAATCTTCTTTTTTTATATAATCACTTACAAATTATGATTATTGGGTCGAGACTTTAGCGCATTAACATTGATTAATTAATTAGATTAATTATAATAGATTATAATACATTAAAGTTTTTACGAAATTAATCACATTTCTTTTTACATACAAAAGTCCCACTTATGTGTTTCTGATACGCCCGTAAATCTGATGCACAAGCAACATCTGCTATCAACAGCAATGGATGATAAAGCTGTTTCTATTGGCTCACCGGTGGTTAAATTTTGCTTCAAAAAACAATCTGATTGGATGTTGGAAAATACTGTTGTGTTTAAATTGTGCTAAAAGGAGTTAGTCTATCAGCAAAGCTATTCAAACTTAAAATAGCATCTTAATGCTAAAGCACAGACGTCCCCAGCGCTAATGTCAGCGTCCACAGTCCAGATTTCTGAATAAGTTTCATGAATTATCAGAAGTTCCTGAAACACTTGAAAACTAAATATAAATAATAGCACTTTGCACCAATCTGATGGTTGAACAACCTAAATAACAGATTAAAAACAAATGTCTTTGTTTTTAGCTCCTATGTCTGTTTATTCTAGAATTTAGCAGCAAAATGTGTTTTTGAGTTGAAGTTGCTTTTCTGTCAACTAATTGCATTTAATTAATTACTGAGCCTGCAGTTAGCTAAAAAAAAATCTAATTGAGTCCCACCTCTAATAATTATTCATTGTTGTGCCACATATTACTGCCTGATTCAAAATCACAGAATCCTGCTGCCTCCGGACATTTACTCAAATGAAAGTAGATGAGGAAGTAGCTTCACAACATGTCTTCAACTCCAGAATCTAATACCTGTTAGTATTTACATATCTAGCAGTAGACAAACCGTCTGCTGCTAGTTCACGTGTTCAAAACAACTTCAATGAATATCAGACTGGCTGTATGGAAGAAGGTACTGGTTGTTTAAGAAAAAATTAAGAGGAGAGAACAATATGGTGGAAGAAAAAGAGAGCGGCTGATGGGGGAGATGCCACTGTATCCAAGGATACTGGATCCCAGTTGCCATGACCGTAGTTACCCCGTAAAACCACCGATGATGTGGTCAAAACAGAGCAGAGTGAACAGGGCCACTGCTCTGTTCATAGACACAAGCTAATCATCTTCAGTGGTTGAGACGTCACAAAGATATGGTGAATTTGGACAACTCTTCATTTAAGATATGGATAACTAAAAATGTAACACTGCAGATAAAACCATATGTTGATATTCACGGTTTAAAAAAGGCCAATGGTTTTCTTTTTATTGTCTGACATTAAATAAGAATAAATATTTCATGTGTTGGATCAGAAAGAATTTCCACAATCAGTACTATTTCCCAAAGACCAAAATAATACAATTATTTTTTATGTAAGTAGCAGTCTTGGAATTGCTGTGTTTTCATTTCATACATTCAAGAAATGTAATTAAAAATCGCATGTGAATGCATTTGTTCACATGATAAATCATTTTTTCAAAAAACACGCTGCGCCTGATGCTCCAGCTGCTTTCAGCCATTTTCTTCTTCATGGTTTTCAGTGCCAACACTGGTTGTTCATCATGTGACTTGTGATGCGGATTACATGACGTGACAAAGTGTTTTCTTTGCAGTTTTGATTGGCTTTATCAAACCAATCCGATAAAGCTAAAAGAATCCCTCATCTTACTGCCGAAACTTTTTATTAAAAAAAACGTTTTTTTCAAACTTGGTGTGTTACTATTAAGCAAATTTATTTTCGGTACGTCAAATTGTACAATTTTATGGTCAATGGAAACACAACTAGTGACAAAAACCACTGACTGTGGCCTCAATAATTACATATAAACAAAGAAATTAAACAATTGAACTTAAGTTATGAATGCTGCTTGTGCGTGACCAATTGTCTCAAGGGTTTGATGTTGATCTGAAGGATGAATCTGAGCTCGGCAGCAGAAGCACCTCTTCAGCCAAAGTCCTAAAATCAGGGAACATTTCTCCAAAGACTCTCTGAAGCGTTTCCTGATCCCACAAAGCCCTCACTTCAGCAGAGGAAACCCCACAGCAGAGGTTCAGCTCCACCAGACTCGCTCCAAAGCCTCCTGTCCAGAACTCTTCAACACCTGTCAGCTCTTGGGTAGTGAGAAGATGGCAATTTATTTATTTTTTTAAACTGATCGATTGACTTGGTTGTACTCTGTGCATAAAGTTGAAAATGTCTGCATCCAAGTGGTCAGGAGTATGAACTGCAACCTTTCAAAATGACGTATGGCCTTCAGATTTCCCCGTCACTATTTAAAGAAACGGTGAAAGACGGAAACTATTTGGTCAGCATGACATCTTCTCTGCACAGACAAAATATACTCATTTTCTGGTAGCAGGAACAATTATGTAGATTAAGGCATCCTGTTCTGTGCTCCAGTTTGATTTAATTTGTTTTAAATCTACAGTTGATAGTTTCAAGATCTGCTGTTCATTGCAGAACACGTCCTTGACTGCAACTAAAATGCACAAAACAAGACTTCAGGTCACTGGACTCCTGTTCTTTTCCTCTAAGATGTTTGGATATGTGTTTGCAGAAATCAGTGAGAGGATAAAACAGCGACTCTACCAAATATTTCTAATATCACGTTTTTCTAATATCAGTGTCACTTTCATTTTGCTTGCTACTGTCCAACCATTTACAATATTATACATGTATCTATAAAATTATCATCCAAGCAGTGATATGCGCCTGACTCCAATGTTACATGGCTGGACTTTTAACCAAGCAGTCCTTCACAGCACACAGCGGTCCTCTGGGGCTGGTCCAGGCCATCCCGTGTTTGCAATGCGAAACGACAGAGCTCATTAAAAATAATCAGAGCTACTGCAGCAGCGCTCGGGCATGCTGTGGGGCTGCTCTGACACACCAGGGGGTTGGGAGAAGGTCGTGGGGGTCAGGATCTCCATCAGCTTCGCTCCTCTTTCATGTCAGTCTCGGAAGAATCGGACACAAGTCGAAGATGGTTGAATGATCTTAGCAATTTGCACTAATTTCTTAAAGAAAATGCTGTTTGTGTTCCTAAAACACAGTATAATCCACTGTATTGTGCTCAGATTTGGTATTGAGCGGTATGTGTCCTGGGAATATGAACTGTCTTTGCTCTTGGATTGGTTTTCCTACACACACACAAGATTTCACATATGGCAGGGAAGAGATCGGCTCAGTAGCACAGCAGCCATGAAATCACAGTCATAGACCTGCTATCATCTCCACTCGCTCTGTCAAAACAAAAGGGTGGCTTTGTGTGCCGGCTTTCTGTCATGCGGACGCTCACAGATCTAAAATTATAGCCGCTGCCATTTTTAGGACACCTGGCATCATCCAAATATTACATAACCAATAACCAGACTCAACAGAACGCTTGATATTGTCAGTATCAGTATGAAGCTGAATTGCTTCATTGTGCTGGTTGTTATTCTGCAAGGTCCCTGAAGGTAGAGAAGGCAGACATGTGAGACAAACAGTCCAAATAAAGCCTTTCTCCTCATCTTTGTCCCGGGGCCACGACACACAGGCCGTGGCTCAGGTGTTTGTATGCCAGGCGTAAAACAACAAAAAAAACGCCTCCAGCCATCCTCGCTCTGCGGCCATATTACACACAGGAGCGCACGTGCAGCAGCAACCAAACGAGCCCTAGTCCACACATGCATGCTGGCATCGAGCCTAAAAATAGCGCCGCGCTCCCACAGGTTCATCTCGTCTCATTTCTTTACATGGAAAAACCGTCGTATCCAAGACAACCACGGAGGAGATTGCCGTCTCCACCCCACCCTCCCCTTCCTCGGCGCTTTGCCATGGCAACAAGGGAAAATGCGTAAAATAATAATAAGTTGTGAGCTAAAATTGGTCCTAATAATATGGTGCTGCTTTCAATCTGAATATTTGTGAAATAGTTTGTAGATACAGGTCAGAGGTCAACACTGCAGTCCATTTCAGGTCTATTCAGTTGCTCAATAAGAACATTTTAAAATGATTAAATATTTAACACACAAATCAAAAAGTAATTTGAATTTAAAAAACACAAAAGAATACTTTTCACTGAACTCCATGGTACTGCAAAAATATTCACACCCCTCCAATTGTCCAATTACAGTCACAAAACCTAAAGGGGCGATGTCATATAAAATCAATGTTTTATAGCTTTACATTATGTTATAATGATACTTCCTCTTCAAAAATATACCTGGAGTGTTTCTTGGATTCTTTCTCTCGCCTCCATCCCGCCCCCATCACTCACCCACTCACTCCTGCAGACTAGCCACCAGTAATTAGCAAACACCTGGTGAAGCTGCTCATCTGCAGAGCTCATTTTAGGAGCTGCTTCTCAGTGAAATGCTGGTAAAAACATTGTTTAAGGATTAATAGAGGAGCCATGTTGTGATGACTTTCTGGAGACAGAGTTCCGAAAAGAGCAGGAGTTTCTTAAAGAGAGGGAGGCTCAATTTCAAACTACAAATTCAAATTTATTTTAAGTCATGTTTGGTATACATAGCATCTTAATAACAACTGACATTAAAATAGTTATTTGATTGTGGAATAAAATGACACAATGTGCCTGGAAAACAAATGCTAGCCCCTTAATGGATTTTTTATGGATCTTCTGTGATAGACCAACACAATGTGGTTCATAATCGTGAAGTGGGAAGAAAATTGTTTTTTACAAATGAAAATTGCATAATTAATTAAAATGAACTCAATTTTCAATCTGATGATGAGTATTTTTTCTTTACAGAGACATCATAATCCATTTTATTTATGGTTTCAGATGTGTGTGTGTGTGTTTTTTTTAATTTACATTATATTTTGGATATTTAATACATGTTATAGGTCCAGTGTTAAATGTTCTTTACAAAATTAAAGTGAGAGGAAGAACTTGCCTTACTAAGCCAGATTTGTTAGGTAACAGAACCAGGCACACACTGTGGAATGATTTTTACAGAAGTTAAATTAAACTAAAGCTGAAGGTTTAAGCTGTCTATCAAGATAAAAATATTATATATATATTATATAAATATTATATATTTACTATATATATATAAACAAACTTTATATTATCTTCTGGTACAGTTAATACTAAACTGACGAAGAAAATAAAGGTTTCTTTCTTTGCGTCTAATTTTTGTCCTTTGTCTGCGTTCTGACCCTGTGATGGACAGACAGCCGTTCCTGGATGCAACCTTTCTCTCCCTGAAGACATCTGCGACCGACTCCGACCGACCACCCAACCCTACGACCCCGAATGGGACACAGCACACAGAGAGAATAAATAATTGAAAGGATGATTGCTCCACGGTTCAGCGATTTCAAAAATAAAAGGTGCTTTACGCATGCAAATGAATGCACACAGTGTGCTGCTGCTCGGTGGCGGCCGTCAACACAATGGAAAGTGAGTAGCCGGTGAATTTTAACTAAGGTAACCTTACTGTGGCTTGAAAATATGCCGTAAATGATGAACTACTGGCTAAGCTTTGAGATACACGAGGAACAAACTAAAACTATTTTTGTTATTACGTAAAAACTGCCTAACAATAGTTTAACACCATCATTATACACGTTATATAAAATGTTGTCCTTATTCTACAGTATGTTATTCTTAACTTCAACTTTATTTTTCACAAAATGTAAACAGAAACGGAGTAGCGTCAGTTTTTATTGGTTGTAGGACTTCTCTGTTGTCTTTGGCAAACACTTCCTGTTAGCGCTGGACACGAGTGTTTGTTTAGGCTATATTTACCCAGAATGCCCTGCGCTGTAGTCTTCCTCCTGTTTTTTTCAGCAGTAAGGGTGCAGAAAAAAATGCTTCTGTAGAGAATTGTAATTCCTATTTTTAGGAATTTTGAACTCAATTCAAAAACCTCAAAAATCTGCTTAATGTTTTGTAAAATTATATTTTGAAAAATATTTTTTGATTTGAGCAAAAGCCAGGCTGCTAAGCTAAAATGACACTGGTAAATTATGCACAAACCTATTTATATTTAAATATAAACTGTTTGATACAGTATGTATGCAACCTTATAGGATAGTGTTAAATAAATGCACTATTTGTTTACACTGTCTTCTCCTCATCAGTCACATAATTTAAAGATAATTTTTCGACAAAAAAATGGCTTCTGAATCAAAAATCACTTCTGAATTAAAAGTTGTTTCTGAATCAAGTCAAATCACTAAACACTGAAATATTTGCATCTCTAAATCTAACACCGTACATCAGCCATGGTAGAACATGGGGACATCACAGCAGGAACGTTTATATGATGGGAGCTAAATACAGATAGAGGCTACAACTGACATCAAACTGGACGAGTTTCAGCTTCAAGCTGGGAAACCAACATAAGCAGACAGTCAGAGCTACAATAGAAGAAAGAATTTCTTTATATTAGAATGGACACAGTCAACATCCAGCATCCAGATTCCTAAATCTGTGGCGAGACTTGCTGCTGTTCACAGACGCTCTTCCTGCAATCTGGCTGAACTTGAGCTGTTTTGCTAAGAACGAGTAAAAGGATCTGAAAAGTGTGGAGAAGAAAACGTCAACATAATTGTGGCTTTAAGGGGGGGAAAAGCATCAACAAAGCATGGATGTCACTGGGTCTGTTTTAGGTGGACTTCAGTCTCCTGAAAGGTTTCCTAATGCAGGCAGCAGCATGACGATGAATGAAAATAATAAAACAACTGATCATGTTACTGTTTGATTGAACTTCTGCTTCTGTTCCATTTGGACTGAGTTCAACAATGGTACAAATGTGGCCTGTCCAAAAAAGGCGGCTGATGTAAATGGAGACTTTTTTTATTTTTAATCAAGGTAGAATTATTAAAACATAAATTTATTGCAATGGAAAATGTAACGCACAACACAAAGTATTCATCTTGTTATAACTCAGCTTTTATAATGAGTAGAAACACATCTACCAGAAATTTTGACTGAAAATCTGACTTTGCTTCCCCCAAATCAGCTTTTATTTAATTTATTAAACTTGGCTAAATACATCAAGCATTTGGAAAAAAGTTATCCAATTCCTGACCTTATACTGAGAATAAATTTGTTCAGTCAAGCCCTAAACAATTTGAAAACTTTGACTTTCATACAATGCAACAAACATGCAAAATTCTTTATAAGTTTTGGATCTACGATGACTAATGTCCTTTTACTCCAAAAAACAAAACAAAAAAATCAGACTACCTTATTTGCTTTATTTTAGTTCTGTATTTATTTTCTTGGTCCCTGACAATTTTGGCCCATGTGACAGAAAGTTTGGACAACCCTGACCAAGACGCAATGCGATTTAAGATTTATAGGGTGGCGTTTGCAAAGCAGCCAATCAGAGCTCCATTCATTTTCCTTGACACTGATTGGCTGAACCCCAAAGATTGGAGATACGTAAGACCGTAGATGTTAGCATCTGCAGTAGAGCTAAAAAGGTTTCCACTGTGTGGATTAAGGTATATTTGGTGTTTGAAATATTAAATTATTATTATTATTATTATTAATATTATTAATTATTATAAGGGCATTTGAAGGATTTCAGCTATTCACAGGTGGCGGTGGTCTCCAACCGGCGGCCCATTCTAATCACATTTCTTCTAATTGTACTATTTGACACAATAAATGTTTTTCTACTCATAGATTTTGGATGATTACTTGATTAATTGAATAGACAAAAACAATTAGCCTTGTGATGATGAGCAGCAATTGCTACCTTGATGTAATTTGATGTTGTAGCTCAAGTAAACCAGCAGCTTTACATTTCATATTCTTCTAAATCATAAAATTATGTTGGGGGGAAAAAAAGTTCAATATTTCTACATTATTCTTTTTATAAAGAAGTACATTCTCAGCAGCACAAGTGCATTAGCACTTTCTGAGCTGTGATGTTGACTACCAGAGAAAACTTGGTTCTGCTCGTCTTTCAGATTTTAAAAAAAGGAATCCCAAACATTTTATAATCTTTCCATTGTTGTATTTCTTTCCGTCTTTCATTCCTGCTGACTGATCCTGAGAAAATAAACACTATCATCAGCTGGTTAAAGAAATAACAGAGTAAATTATGTGAAACGGAGATTTCTGTAAAAGCTACTTAAGTTAAAATACTCATTACAGACTTTCTATCCAGTATGTGACATATATTTATCTTAACATGCCTCACTTCCCAGTCTGATTGCTGCATGCTAAACCAAAATGCAGAAGTAAAAAGAAGTGTGATCAGTGACTCGTAGATCCTTTAATGCTGCATTCACTAGCAATCAGACATCTGATGTTTACTCCTTGGAAAAGCATATGTGTGTACATTCAACAATGGGATTAAATTTGCTAATTTCTTTAACAAGTAGCTCTTCAGGCAGCAGCTCTGGGAGGAGAAAAGCTGCCGTACTCCAAGCATCGCACCAGTCAATTTAGGGATGCTTATTGGTTCCCCCAAAAAACGATAAAACCCCGGAACATTGTCATCAATCAATAAAATCCTCCCAGACCGAACTTGAAAATTGGACGTTATGCTGCTAACACTTAGCAACAATTCTTAGGCAGAGGTGAGAACGCTGTGCAACGCAAATAATGACGCGGCCGGAACACGTGCTCTAAAATAATAAAACATAATTTAACGAAGCTTTGAGGCAGATACATTTTTCTCGAGGAATTTTAATAATCGAGGTACTCGAATCATTCGAGGAATCATTGCAGCCCTAATATAGTTTTGCGTTATTTAAAGCTTTTTCAGGTAGACTCAACATGTATGAAAAGTTTTTCAAAAATAAACAGGTGGGTGTGTAGTTTGCTGCATAAGGTCTGCTCTTTCAATCTTTCCGAATGTGTGACTTTGTCACTCTGCCATTTTCATATAAAATTATTCAATTAAAGCTCTGGTGGGAAGGAAAGATGTGAAGTAAATCTTTTTTTTTTACTGAAGGATATATTTTCAAAGACAAGAGGAAGCAGAGCTCTTAAATTTTTAAGGAACTGCCGGGACCTGAAATGTTTCTGTCCACGTATAGCCAGGCGTGATGATTTTATCTCAAACCCCCAGAGCTGTCAAAGGCTCTGAAATATACAGCAAAACCCTGGATTACTAAAGGGAACAACCTGATAGGGTGAAGAAGTTTCTTTCATCTCGGTGAACAGCTCTGAAACGAGGCCTCTGTGACTAAGATTCAACATTTTTAAAAAATCAAATAAAGGGGTTTTTATTTGATTTTACATCCTGGAGAGATTTTTTTAGAGCTATAATTTCACAGAAGTCATTCAATATCATATGTTTCTAATAAAAAATATCTGGGAAAGTAGGTTTTATCTAGCAGGACAGTATAAGGCTCTATTTTTTTCCCCAATCAAACTTGGGAGTGACAAAAAGCAAACTATCCACTATTCAATAATAAACCCGGTTACAAATTAGAGGCACTGTTAATTTATTCGAAGGTGGGATGAAATGAGTGGAGTTCAGTCCTGAGATTTGTAATTAACTGACTGATTGTAATCTGTGTGCTAAATTAGGTGAGTAACAGCAGGGGGTCAATGACTTATTTCTCTCAGGAAATGCAAATCAGACTTTTATGTGATTTTTTTTTTTCCTGAACTCTAGTTGATATTCTGTCTCTAGAATAAATGAAACTAACACACAAAAAGAAGAGGCTGCTCATGTCAGGGTCTTTTTTTGTGGCCATTGTGACACTGCGTTGAACAAAGTTGGTGGAATTCTGAATCAACTTTACCTCAGATGACATCCAGCTTTTTAAAGCTCGGACGGATTTGTCTTCTAAGAGGACAATTATCCCAAACACACATCAAAAGTTATTTTGTGATGGAGAAAGCAGGGTGATATTAGGAGCAGAAAGGAACTAAAAATGTGTGCATTATGCTTCAAAGGAAAACAATTTAAGGTCTGATTTGTGTCAGATGCATCAGATACCTGCAAAAGCTTGCGGTATCTTAGCAACATGTTAAGGGACAATTTATGCAGTGAATGGTAGAGTACCTAAAAAATTACATTCACGCAACAGTGGCACTTTATATTATATTTTCACTCAAGCAAAAGTAAAAGTATCCATCCAAGAAGTTACTCAAGTAAGTGTAAAAGCATGTGGTATGTGGTAAAAAGTTTACTTAAGTACTGAATAACTGATTAGAACGTTTTAGAAAATAAATTAAAATAATTATAAATAATAGTAATAATAATTGTTATTATTATTATTATAAAGAACATCTGATTTAATATATTAAAATAATGTAATGAAATAGACAAAAATATGTCTGATGACATTATGTGTGAATTCTGATATTTTAGGAACTAAACTGGGAAAACAACAGATAAATAAAATTACGAAATAAAATTAGACAGAATTTTTTTTTTTCTAAATCTTTTTTTGTTTTCAACATAAAACTTATGAAACCAATGCTTACACTAGGTAATGTATACAGCTCTGGTTCAAAATAAGAGTCCACTGCACTGAACCATGTTATTATTCCACCGAATATTGATTTCTGAACTCTTCCTGAGTTAAAACATTATTATTGTGGTTTCTAAATGAATATGAACTTGTTTTCTCTGCATTATTTGAGGTCTGAAAGAACTGCATCTTTTTCGTTATTTTGATCATTTCTCAGTTTATGCAAATAAATAAAAAGGTTTTGCTTGGAATTTCAGAGACATGTTGTCAGTAGTTCATAGAATAAAAGAACAATGTTCATTTTACTCAAACATATACCTATAGAGTACAATCAGAGAAACTTGTAACATAACCACTATGTTTGACTAAATAAATAAAAAGTAAGTATATCATACTGTTTTTTAGAACAGTTTCAGTTGATTGTTGAATTATCCTAAAGTTTCCACTGTTTAAAGCTGATTTTTGGGCAGCAACATGCTGGTTTTAGGTGTGGCTGTGATAACCAAATAAAAAGGGCCGTGTGTGTCGGAGAGGAAGACACACACCGTCACATCTGTGCAGCAGGAGATTTGCCTTGATGAATGTTTGAAACAAGTAAAAAAATAAAAGAAAAGACATAAACGGCAGTCAGAATTCGCCCCAGCGTCACAGATTGTGCGTTTGGAAGCTGGATCAGAACCTTGCACCCAGGAAAGAGAGATATGCCCGGTGAGATCTGGAATTTATTTTTCTTTTTGCAGATTTTTGGTGGTACCACTATTTTTTCTCATCTTATTTGGGGGGATTTTTTTTTTTTTAAATTAGTGTTATGGTTTTTTGTTGCTAAAAATCAACAAATTTTTAGCAACAAAAATTTGGTGGGATATGTATTTTCTTATTAAACTAACTAATAACATATTTTGCCTGATTCCTGAGACAGAACCTTCTTGATGAAATTGTGAGTTCTGCTTTAAATCAATCATTTTAAGTGGTCCTTACGGCTTTCCAGAGCTGTATGTATTAGAACAGGGTAAAATACTTACAGTGGTGACACATATTCCTGTAAATTGACTTGATCTTTAAATGACACAACAGAAATCTCACTTATACTGTAATTGTTTGTATCAGGTGCAATTTTGATTTAAATGAGTTATGCAACTCATTTAACTCACCAGTAATCCAAATATTACTGGTGATGTATCTATATATATGAGCCTGAGTATATATTTCTGATCACATGTGTACTAGAGAATATCCCCAATAAATTCAAAATCCACTTGATTTTAGTTTTTAAACCTTTCATTTTTGATAAGGTTTTAAAACACTTAAAATAGTATGAAATTAATGCCCATCCATGAATGTGATAACTTCTCAGTCCATCCATCCATGGCTTTGCCTTCTTTTAAACATAAAATTCTGATGGATTGTATTGTTTTGGATGGAAATACAAGCTAAACTTAAGGTAACGTCAGATTAACTAGAAATCAATTTGCATCTGCTCATATCTATGTTTAATTCGGATCATTACAATAGAAATAAACCAGCATATTTTCACCTATAGCTCCTCTACATACATCACACTACATTCCCATCACAGCAGCACGTGTCCTTCTGTAGCTCCGCGCGCTCGAACACCTCCGCAACCTTCTCAGTAAGTGTGGGCATGCGCAATGGCTTCGAACAGGTGCATGACGTCCATCCATTCTTTGTCAACATGGAAATGAAACACAGTCTGCGTTCGTTCCGCCGACTGTTGCGCAGGTGCAAACACACAGGGAGGCCAGCTCGGTTAGCATTATATTATTAGTAGTATCTACCGACTGGGAGAAAATAAGGCGCACGAGCCTGTCGCGTGCGGAACGTTGCAGTCCTGAGATTGGACAGTAAATGATTCTGATGGGTGGTAATGGGATTTCTCTACGCGGACCCTCAAAGAGCCAACAAATGACGTCAATAGTTGAGTTAGCAGACAACAACGTGTATGTACCACATGCTGAGCAACAAAGGGGAAAGGCTTAGCTTGTGAAGCCGTGTGAGAGCTACCCACAGACACAAACTAAGCACGACGTTCAGCCATGGCAGAAGAGCGACGTGCTGATGCGCTCACCTGCCTGCCCGCCGGGCACCTGTATCCGGACTGCTTCACTCAGCTACTCTTCCCGCCTTTGAGATGCAGCAGGACGGTCAGCGCGTTCACCGGTGGTCGTCTGTCAGTTGCTGAGGCGCAGCGGAGCTTGTGTGCCGTCACTTCAGCAGCAGCCCCCCTCACAACACACACACACACACACACACACACACACACACACACACACACACACACAGCTATCTTTACCTTGACTACAACGGCGCGTGGACCCTTACTAACTGCTCCATTGACCAAAGGGGCCGCCTCTACCCACCGGTACGGTTTCCAAAGGGAAGCCCGGGAAGCCTCGGTGATGTCAAAACGCGTGTTTAGCTCTAGTAGACCTGAGCGAAGTTAAAGGTCCGTCGGCTGGCGTCGACGAGAACCCATAGAGGAGCCGCAAACCAAAGAGACGGACTTGCAAATGCTTTGCAAATGTGCGCGGCAAATGATTATGGTGACATCTAGTGGTAGAAAATGTAACTACACGTATAAATCCACCCCGAAAAATATATTTTTAAAAAAAGAGCGCTAGCTTGTCAAACTTTTTTTTTTTTTTTAATTCCACTTAGATCTTTATTGGGAAGAGATTTTTATAGATACAAATTATTTACAATTTTAGAGAATCAACAGATACATACAGTTACTGTCCAAAAACAAACAAACAGAAAAAGAGAGACGCTGATTTGCATGCACATTAGACAATTAAATATTGAGACTGTGTCCAGTGGCCAGTGCAGGTGCTCCATTGAGAAATGTTTTGATTGTTGATTGGTGGGTGGGGGAAACTGGGTAGCTGGTTAGATTCAGTCTGGGCTCATTCACCATGTGCCAGCATAGTCGGAGCTGCAAGACAAAAAAAAAGGGAAAACCCTGTAAAAAATACCTAGTATATATAAAATCACACCGTTCCCTTTTTATTGTGTTTTACTGATTGATCTTAATAACTGATGATACTCACTACACAGCATAAGACTGTCCTTGTACATATTGCATTTCTACCTTGACAGATTAAACTGACTTTAGACATGAAAATGGTCATTATTTCTGCCCTCTGGGTGAATCCCTCATGTTTTCTCACCGTGGCTCGCCGTCTTGGTCAGAATTTGCGCCCAGCAGCAGCCGGGCTACTGCCTCCTCAGGGGAAGATCTCTTTCCATACCTGGAGAGAAAAAAAAAGAAGAAAGTCAAACACTTGCTTGTAATGACTGCAATCAAACATCAGTGGGAAAGTCTCCAGTGTCCTCCTTCTCTTTGCTTTACAAAGCCTGGAGGCATGACCTTTGAACTGAACTTTGCTCATCAAGCTGTGAACAAAGACGGGTAAACTGCACACACTCCCAAGAAGCCTTTGTGCGTGCCCTGGCAATCTCGTGCAGTCCAATCACAAATGAGATGTGCAATTATCTGAGAAGGAAATAAGGGTTTTCAAGTTCACCGGCTGGCAGGTGGACTGGTTTCCTCTGACTGTGTGCTGAAAAGCAAACTGTGCGTCTGCCTGGGGCGTGAGGGAGCTGCACTGGCAGATCCAGGCAGTTTAATTACAGAGGAAAAGGGGCTAATGCTAAGACTATACACAGCTTCCATCACAGGACAATTGCACAACCAGGAAGCTAAATAAACGCTCTGGTTTTACTCAGTCTTCAGTTCAGTGTTCAGGATGCCACAACAGAGGCGTCCAGCTTGGCCAGCATCAGCATTTCATGCCTCATGATTTAGATGAAGGGCATGACTTTAGAAATACTAACCCAGCAGTTAGTTTCAGTTGTTTCTGAAACTAAGCCCAACACTAAGTGGAGGTTTTTAAACAGGATGAGGCGAAGCAATCCTAGGACACGAGATCATTTATTCCCCAAGAGGAAGTTGAGATTGTGTTATGGGTGTTATGGCTCTTTGTCCAGAGAAGCGTAGCCTGGGGCCAAGCAATAAAATAGTTATTTTCCAGTTCCTAAACATGTTTTCTATTGCTTATCTGGACATGTGGTTAAAGCCCATAAAGTTGATTATTTGCAAGATATGACTTTAGTTATGGCTAAGGGCCAAGGAGTCTCGGCTACTTTGATCATAAACTTACGCATTTTGTAAAAATGTAAAATGTAATGTAAAAACTGGTCAGACATTTGATGGATCATTCTGCTGTTTAAAACACACTGACCTCTGAATTATCCAAACTGCATTCTGTTTGTCAAAAACATTTTATTTTTGCATTAGGCTGACATTAAAACGGTTATGCTGACTGATCAGACAGGTTTATCTCAAAAATACAGCAGCTTGAAAATACAGTGGCTCATCGGAAAAAAAAAAAAAACTGTTATTTTTCTTATCAACCAGTTATTTACCCATCTAGTTCAATTAGTAGCATTTTCCAGTTCTAATTTTTTCCCCGTAAGATAATAAAGGTTGCTGTAAATAATATTTGTTTGTTTCAGAAGAGGCTCTGTGGTGTTGGAGGTGGTGATGTTGGGATATAATGGTGCCACGAATTATAGGGACTGGAGAAGGTTCTCAATGTAAAATAAATCTTATCTGTACTTTTTTTTTTTTTTTTGAAAGAATAAATCATCTAAATGGTGTTAAAAAATATTTTTTTGTTTTTCTTAATTTTCATGAAATAAAAACATTACAAATAAGGACAAAAAGAACCTTTTGAACAAAGTCTCCGCCCTGATCCTCTGGACTGACCTTTGCCTGGTGATGAGGTTGATGTAATGCCTGACAGCTGTGTGGTACTTGGCCCACTCCTCCGGCGAGGCGTTGCTCTCGGGTCTCTCCGGTTTGGGAGGGTAGGCGTCCGCGAAGCCGCTCCAACACACCAGCAGGCAGACGACCAGAGCCGCGAACATCACCCACGATCTCAGCATTTTGGCCATCTGAGAAGTGAGGCTTGGGTTAGGCTTCCAGGGTCAACTTTTTTTTTTTAACAACATCATCAACCAAAGAAAAATAAGTAAATAAAAAGTCAACACACTAGTTTTGCTTTCAAACTGAATCCAGCATATAAACCTGAGTTAATCTGACACTATGCTGAGAATACAACACGCAAAAAGAAGAGACTTTCCGCAAATACATCGTCAGTGAACAGAGTGGAAACTTACAGTTGGACTTGTCCTGTGGTTCGGTCACCTCGGTGCTCCTGTCCTGTTCTGCTCTCCTCTCCGGTCCGTGGAGTTATATAGCGTGGGGACCGGTACCTGACGCGCTGTGGGAACTTAACCACACCCCTCTGCTGGAAGAGCGGCGCGTAAAACGCCTCGTTCATCTGCACAAAACTTATCGGCTCGCGCTCAAAGTCGAACGTCACAGATCTGGACTGCGAATGCGTCACTTTATTTATGATTAAAACGCAACACCGAGAAAACCACGGCTTTAATTGAAGGCTTAATTTGTGTGTGTGTGTGTGTGTGTGTGTAATGAGTTGAAATGTGGAGAAGTGTGAAGCTGTTAAAAAAAACATGACAAATTAATTTTGCTCCAGTATTTCCATATTTTTTTTAATGCAATTTTGGGGGAAAGAAGTTGAAATATTATAGATTTCAGCACCACGGACAGCGCAAAAACAGCTTATTAAAATCAATACACGTCCCGTTGGAAGCTGAATTCTCATGTAGGTAAAGAACAGATGACCTCACAGCAACAAGCTTCCTGCTCATCTACAGTAATGCTTCTTACTCAGCAGAGTTATGGAATATGAGAAACAAGATGAGCAACATCATCCTTTTTATATTGGATCCAGTGTGACTGCGACTTCTGACTGGATGGGAATTGAACCTGTGTTGTGACACGTGCCAGAATTAATTATTATTTTTTAGTATTTTTTTTTGTGATTTGGCGCCTTGTAATGTAACTGAATAGGAAGCAAAACGGTCCACACACACAGACACACACACACACACACACACACACACACACACACTGATCTGACAGAGTCTGCTCTGGAAAAGACCCAGTAACTTTATCAGAACCAGTAGAATTGTTTTTTCAACCTCAGTTTTGCGCTTTTTACACAAACAGATGGTTTTTATAAAGACCAATTCAATAAATTATAATATTATAGAAAAGTGCATTTATTTCAGGAGACTTATTATTACATGAAACACATTTTATAAATTAATTTCACACAGTTGGATGTTTGAAAGTTTTTATTTCTGTTAGTTTTGATGATTTTTCCCTTGTGGCTCATAGACACATGACATTTTAAATTAAAATATTACATCAGACAAATATATATAAAAACACATTTTAGAATACAGAAATGTGGGTTTAATAAAAACTATGCTTAATACCTGGTTATTTTCAAAAGGTACTTTTAACCTGACAAATGAGCCTCACTGAATATGACTGTAGATACTGTAGATAGAAAAAAATGAATTGTTGTTTAATGCTAATACAGGATGATGCGTTGTAAAAGAACAGTTGTGAATAGTTTGTTATATATACAGTAATTCTGTCCACATTGAACCAGTCTAGATATGCAGCTAAAAATTCTTTAAGTTTGAGGCAGAATCCAGAACCATAAATCAGATGATGCCAGTTTTAGCGTCAACAGGTGTAGACAGACGGATGGAATCTGGTTCTAAACTGACAGAACGGACCAGACGCCCCCAGGTCGTGTTGCCCGAGGCGGTGAGCCACACTGGCAGGATATTCAGAGGTAAAAATTAAAGGCAAGAGCAAAGAATAGATTACCATGTAAACATGGTTTGTTTTTATATCTGAAGTCATAAAAAAATAAACAACTAAATAATACGCTTTCAGCCACTGATGCCGTTTTTTTGTTGTTTTTTTAAAATATATTTTAAAATTCATAACTTCACAGGTTGAATGAATCCGTTAAAGAGCAGCGAGGATTGTTATTGATTGAAGCTCTGAACAAATGACAATTAATTAGTGGGAAATGAATCTCCTCCAGGAATGATGAGTTTGTCCGTTTTCTGGTGCAGCTTTGCTCTCATCATGTATTATTCAGCTGGTGATGAAGCGTCTGAAAGGCCGGAGAGGCTACACACTGATCAATAATACTACTCTGTTTGAGACACACACACACACACACACAGAGAAACAAGTGTAGAAAGTTTCTAAGACGCTGTTATTGACAAACAACAGGACCAAATGATTCACTGCGATGATGAAGCCGTCGTTAGAGAATGCTTTACCAGTCTGCATTACATAATCTACTGAATGTGACTGTATTGTACAGTAAATATGACTGAATTGGACTGAATCTTATTTTATGCCTGACTTGATTTGATTTGAATCTGGACAGAATAGTATTCTGTATAAGTGGGTACGCATTGGACCGCTTTGTCTTCTGAAGTGTTTTGAGATGACAGGCCTGGCGAGTCCTAAACTGAATTAAAGGTCACTATAAACACATTTTAGAGGAGGATGTTAAGGAAGAAAATAACTCAATATATATATATTTTTTTTTTTTCTCGTAAGGTTTCCGAGGAAGAGACTCGGCACACAAAAGAAGCCCTTCAGGTATGAGCTGCTCACTCAGAACCCGTTTATGACAGCAGCTCCTGTTTGCCTGGGCTCTTCACGGTCTGCTGTTCGGTTTATGACGCCTGAAAGCAGCTCTGATCCAACAAGTGCAACCTCTTTAAGTGTGTGTACGAGTGTGTGTGTGTGTTTGCATGTGCATTTTGAGTATGTGTGTAAACAGGTGGATCATTTTTGATAATGCTGGTGATTAATGCAACATTAAAAGCAGTAATGAGATATTATTTGCTTAAACTATTGCTGCATGAAATGCATCGGAGCCATTTTCATTTATTATATAAAGGTCATGCATAATCAACCCCCTACTGAGGCATTATTTGTAGCTAATTACTACACAGTATATTTCATGTTGTTGTGCCATCTTTGTTTGCATTACTTACAGTTTTTTATGATTAAGCAGTTTTATCAGTTTACTAAACCAAAAGTCTTTTGAGCGACAATTTTCTTCATGAGATGGAAAAAAAAAAGAAAGTCATCGCGCTCTACACAGTACCGATACCAGTCAACATGGAAGTTGGAGAAAATGTACTCCAGTAAGACCAATAAATATTTGCATCAACCAGTGAAAAACGACTTCATCCAATAAACTGGAACTGGAACATAAACTAGCTCTGTTCCTGGGATCACCTTCAGTCCACAGAGCTGCAACCGACAGGAACAAAACCTGGAACCATAAACGTTTCTATACGTCTAGATTTATTTTACCAGAAAAAATACAAAATATAGTTGCTTCATGAAACAAAATGTTGTTCACTGATAAATGCCTTCTCTGTTGGTTAAAACCTCTTAATCATTTATTCATACATAAATATGAAATTCTTTCCACTTTCACGTTTTGGACATTTCAGACCAGCAGGACAAACAGAACGATTGTGATATTTTCTGTGCTTAAAGTGAATAAATGTGTTCATTGTTCTGCAAAAAAATACAATGCTGATTTTGTTCCACGGTTTGTGCAAATCTGTGATGGTGTTTTGCTTAGTGATACTTTTCTAAACTTAGTATAGCCTATAAGCTAAAAACTGTAACAGCTGGATAATTTGAGCAGTTAGTTTGTCAATTTAGTGTGTGTGATAAATTTGGACAAATGTTTCATATATTAGCCAACACCTAGATATGTTAAGCGTTTCTAGGTGTTGCCTCGGTGTTGCCTAAAGTTTTAATTTAGTTGCTACGCAGCAGTGACTGCTAGCCCCCAAAAATTCAACTGTCAGAAGTTCTTCTCAAAAGGTTGAGCCTTTTTTCTGGCCATTTTCTAATCCAAAAACTTTAACTTTTTGTTGCAAGTTTAACGATTGGACAACAAATTAATTGTTAGATAAAAGGCAACATTCTAGCAACAGTTTTGTTTTGTTTTCAACTAAGAAGTGTAACTGTTCTTCAAAAGTTAAATGTGTCATCCTAAAATGTAGCTTTAGTTTGTTCCTAAATGTTTCAACTAAAGGTTTTTAGCTATTTACCTGCTACAATTTTTACTCCTACTCATATTTTTTTTCCCAAAACATCACTATTTATTAACCTATTTAGGGCCCACAGGCTTCAGCTGTTAACCAAAATTGTTAACTAACTAGTAGAAAGTTTACCTTATAGCCAAAAAGCTAACATGTCAATCTCAAAGTCCATTAGTCTGGCAAATGTTTTAGCCATACAGTTTTCTTTTTATTTCCTGCCAGTAAAACGTTTTGAGTCTCAGTTAAAGAATAGAATTTATTCTTTGCTGTAATTCTGAGCAGCTGCTTTAAATCCTGTTAGCCTGATCAACCTTTCTGTTATTTGGGTTTATGATGCATGGAATTTTTTTTGTGTTATTTCATGAGGATGAAGATACACAGTTACACGATTTGCTTTGCTTTCCTATGTTTGACGCCACCAGTCAGTCAAAGGATGCAGCTTTGTGGCAAGTATCCACACCATGAAGCCAGCAGGTCTCTCTAACAGATCGATTTTATAATAAAGATACTGAATTGTCCGAAACCTCTTGAAGCCGCCCAGCTGACAGCAGGAACGTCAAGTAGAAATGAAACCTCGGCGTCAGTGTTTCAGAGTTTACTGCTCAGGACCTTTCAGCACGCGTTGTGCTGTCCTGCTGAGCTCCCAGGGGACAAAATGGCAACCCCCTTTAACACGTTGTTTATAGAGCTGTAAAAAACAAAGGTTTTGTCTTTGTCTGTCCCTAAGCCCCTGTCAAAAACACACCTTGATTCAGGCATAAATCCCCAAAGAAACGACCATTAAAGTCCAACAGGAAGGGCTATAAAGGCTGTAAGTGAAGCTTGGTGTTACACATTAGTTATTCTCACCATTCAGAGCAATTACTGTGCAATAACTTTAACCAATACTAGGAGAGGATTAGTGACTTTATTTTTTGCTTGTTATCATATCATTATTAATACATAAAGAGTGAACAAAACAGAAAAACCATCATGCATAAAGTGGCTATTTAAAAGTGGAAGTGAAGCATATATGTGCATCCTGGTAATCACCCACTGCTATCTGAGTTTGTCCTGAACATTTAGTTAATGCTACTAGAGTAATCGTCCTATCTCCATTCCTACTAAAGCCCATAAAAACTGAATGGCAAGAAACAATAACACGCACAAAACAAACTCATTAGCTCGCTCCAGTGTGTGCAGGTACACGGCGAAACCCAACAATGTGCAGATAAAGGACAGGACAGACAGTTTGAGTTGTCACAGTCCAATAAACCCCCAGCTAATGCACTTCTGAAGAGCCAGTCGGGCTCCCAGACAGGAGCCTGTGTTTGAGTTGCAATCAAGGCCTTGATAATGAGACCAGTGGGAAGCCGCTGATTTTCCAAAACTTTTTTTATTTATTTTGTCTTCCTTTGATCTTGTTCAGTTTCAGCAACTTTTCTTTTCTCCAGCAGCAGCCCTGATGCCACTCATGTCTGGGAAGAGCGCTATGCACGAAACGGACAATTTAGAACTTCAGCTGAGGACAATAACAAGGGAGATCTACTTACTGTAGACGGTAAAACCCACCTCCATTTTCATTTGGATCACACATGCTGCTTGAGTCCAAATAGGAAAATTAAGCACACCCACACACACACGCACACACACACGCCCGCACACACACAGAAGTCCGTTGTGGAGTGGGAGCAATCTCCCAGGAGAATGTCCAACTCCTTCCTGCCATCACAGACAGAAAGGGGGAAATGATTATGCACTTTCAGTCAGCCTTATCTGCAGAAGCGGGGAGCCACTAATATGAACAGAGTGCTTCTCATGCGGCCAGGTCTGTTTGCATTGTTCTGGAGGCAGAATGGGGGGTTGATTGTGGCCCACCATAATGTGGAGTGTTGATCTGTGAGCATGTGACTGGCTTTAAAGGAAGATATCTAGTTATGTAAGAGGAACAAAACAAAAGCTTTTACAATAATAATAAAAAAAAGACTGTCGGTTTTGTAACATATGAATCCTAAAAAGTGCAGGATGGTCATAAAGGAGATACGCCCAAAGTGGCATCGCTCAGTTGTCCTCTAAATAGGCTTTCTATTGTTTATTTAATTAAAAATAAATTTATTAATGGACCTGACCCAGAACTCTGTCAACACCATCTTGTTAGAATTATTATGTTTTGTTATCTTTCTTACATTAGTACAGACACCATCCACCTACCACAATGTCCATCCATTGTTTTTGCCACAATGTCCATCCATCCATTTTCTAACACCCTTGTCCCTATTGGGGCCAGGAGGAGTCTGACGTTATCTCCAGCTAACGTTCCGGGCGAGAGGCGGGTTACAGCCTGGACAGGTCGCAAATCTGTCGCAGGGAAACACAGAGACAGACCGGACACACAACCATGCACAACCAGAATTTAGAGAGACCAATTAACCAAACTATCAGGTCTTGGACTGTGGGGGGAAGCCGGAGAATCCTAGAGAGAACCCATGAATCCTAGAGAGAACCCATGAATCCTAGAGAGAACCCACGCATGAAAACATGCAGAACATGCAAACCGGGAATTGAACCCAGGACCTTCTTGCTGCAAGGCAACAGCTCTACCAACTGCACCACCGTGCAGCCCTCCCTACTACAATGTTTAAAATAAAAAATATTCAGAAAACACCAGGAAAACATACATTGTTGTGCTCACATGGCCCAGGTTAGTTTAGTCAGATATTTGAAAAAAATGTATTTTGTGTATATTTTATTCAAATTTTGTGCTTTATCCATAGGGCCCGTTTTTTCCCTCCTCTCAAGAATCACTGAAAGAACAGACAAGCAGTCATCCTTCTACCACTTCCTCCCATCTTTCTCCTCGTTTTTGCCAGTAGTAACTTCAGGCTGTATGAGTGACACAAAAAAGTACGGATGAAAAACCATTTCACCATAAAAAAAAAAAAATAGCATCTTTTTGAAATTGGTGCATTTCCATTTAGCAAATTCATTTTGCAAATTTGATGGATTATGGAAAGAATCCATCAACATAGAACGATACAGTTCATGTACGACCACCTAATATATAATGTGGTTCTCATAAGATTTGTGATACACTAAGCACTACACTGCCCAAAGCATTGGGTCAGTGGGTCATCCCTCCACACAAGCTTATAAAATCCATCAGCTGGGCTTGGAACAGAATGGGTCACTCAGAATCTCACTGACTTCCAGGCTGGTCCAGGAATGAAGGACGACAGTGGAGTCAGTACAGACCTCCAAACATCGTTTCATCTTTAGATGAGCCATGAATGTCATTAAAAACGTGACGACTAATAAAGTTTATTACTCTGTGTGCTTGAATTCAGATGAGAGAAGACTTACTGGAACCAGAGGAGGTTCTAGAAACATTTCTCCTTTGGCTTGGAACAAATAAGGTGCTACTTAATTTATTCCCCTTTGGTTCGCAGAAGAGAAATGTTTGTTATTTTTAATCATTTCCCTTTTTGGAAAGCAGAGCCTGAGTAAAGACACAGGAACTGAGTGGCTCGAGGCAACTCTACCTCAGAGGATGTTCCCAAATATGAGACACATTTGGGAAGTCAGGGTGCAATTAGTAAACCGATCTCCCTCTGAAGCGCCGTAATGTTCTCAGCGAGCGAGATGTCGTCGGTTCTGGTCACAGGGTGGATGACTGGCCGGACCATAAACGAGCCGCATCTCGCGTGACGTCACAGCCCACGTGAGTCACAGCTGCCGTGATGAACAGAGGAGTAACGGCAGACATTTCCCAAAAAGCTGTGAAGACCTCGGGTCCCTCTGGGAGAACAATGTCGACGCTCCCGCTGGACACAAACTGAACGACACTCTAAATAAATCATCTCAGGCCTCCACATTCATCAGATATATGAATTACAGGCTAAGTTGGTTTTTAGTAGTGATAGAAAATGAGTAATGTGTTTGTGTTCGGTATTTAATGTGTTGTTGTCTGTGACAAGACATGATCACCCATTTCAGCACCTTCAGAATGATTGCTGTTGTTGATGACAGAAAGCTTGAGAGAAATGACTCTTGTGAGTTTCATCGAGGTAAAATTAAAAAAAATAAAATAAAGATTGTTTTGTTGTCAGGGGCTCTGCCAGGCATCTTGGGCCCCATGACTATTTTTTTTTTTTGTCAAAATATACATAAAGCAATCCAGACTTCTCAAAAAATGCTATGTAGTTGCATTTTATTCTAGCTGCAGGATATAACTTTAATAAAAAATATGTTTTCTCCACATTTGTTAAATCTGTCATCATGTCAGTTAATCTGTGAAAACAATCGATCTTCTCCATCTACTCCCTGAATTACTATTACTAGATGAAGTAATGCAGCGTTTCGGCCAAAACAACCAATCAGAGCCAGTAGGACGGTCTTAGCGCTGTCAATCAACCTCATTCACTCACTGCTAAATATGCTAATGGGGGAGAAACAACTTATCGTTATTGCTAGCTACAGCAATAAAGCACAGAGCAAGGGGGGAGAGGATGAGCAGCACCACATGAGATTGTGATTGACAGCAGTAAAACTCTCCTGTCTCTGATTGGTTGTTTCTAGATAGCACTGGAAGAAGGCAGAGGAAATAGATTTTTCATAGATTATCTCTCATGTTGTACTGTCACAATATAATGGCAGTTTTAACAGATATGTAAAAAAAGATTATTTTAAAAAGTTACATACTGCAGCTTTAATTTCACTCAGGAGAGGACAGGTCAGGAGGGACGTGAGTTAGAGCTGCTGCTGACTGACTCACCTGTTGTTAAGTGGTAAAAGGTTCAGGGACAAATTCAATATATGAATATATTCATAATTTCTTTCCTTAATTCATTAAATGTTAGTGAAATAGAAGCAAACAGTCTGTAGCTAAGCTAACTATGCTGAATGGTTGATAATCTCAGTCTAACCACCTCGGAGAAAAACTGGGTTACAAATAGACACTTTGTCTTTTTCTCTCTTATCTCTCAATTTTTTTGAAAACCAAAATTCTTTTAGTAGCAAAATAACAGCCACAGTCGTTCTTGTCTTCTACTGACTGCTGCTGAACATCGTCACAGTCAAGCAGGAAGTAACCATTTCATGCAGATCCAGGGAGTTCAGTGCAAATATGGATGTGTGCTTTTTGGTCTGGGAGTGCTAACATTTAATTTTTACTGATAAAAACAATATAATACATTTTGTAATTGACAGGGACCCAATTATTCTTTTATTTCTATGAAAATATAAAATAAAATAAATAAATTGCGGAGGGCCCCCTGTCGGTCTGTTTGTTGTGTTTGGCCAGAAATGAACACAGCTCTAGTTCTGAAATCAATCACAGTTAATCCGAGGCTTAGAGCGGAACGTGTGTGTGTGTGTGTGTGTGTGTGTGTGGCTGTACATCAGACACACCTGATCTATTCTACTGGATAAAACTGGAATGTTGGGGAAAGATACCGGGAGCCATTTACCGAGAAAAAAACAAGAGTTTTTCACAGAGCTATTGCATTGTGGGTAAATCTAAAAATCTTTTTTTGCCAAAAGATGCTTTAGGTGGAAAAAGATGAGTTGGACCATAATTTTAGGAAGGTTCCAATATCATACAGCAAAACTCAAATTTAAAAAAAAAAAAAAAATTTGTTTGATTTTTAAAAATGTTTAGGCTTTTTCTAGCTTTAAGACACCTACAATGTCTACTTTAGCTCTAAATTTTTGATCTGGCGTATTTTCCTCCATTACACCAGGCATATAACAAAGATGCAGTTCTTAAACCATCCAGCAGTTCTTGCATCATTTACAGAACAGCCACAGGTGTCAAATCTCCACCTGCAGCTCCGACCTGCTGGCTGGGCGTACGGCCCTTTGAAAAGTGAGATGAATAGTGTTAATAAGCCGAGGGGAGCTGTGTGCATCACTCAGCTCCAGTCTGGTCTGCTGCAATAAAACACACTGTCTATCTGAGTGATTACCCTCATCTGTCTTAGTGGGACCAGAACAAATCAGCCGACAAGGAAGCACAAAGGATTTAGACTCAAAGAGAAAGTTCAAATATTGGCTTCAACATGATGTTTGAGTGAATAAAATGCACAGCAGTTTCAGAATGAGAATTGTATTTATTTATTTTCATATGAGCCCTTTTCATAATTTGGAAGGATCCATAGAAAGTAGATCAAACCAAGAGCAATGCCAAGTCTCAAACTTTAAAAGAGGCTCAACCATCAGAGGAAGATCTGATCAACTCAGAGGACAAACGGCATAAAACAAAACACTAACTTGACATTTATACAGTAAGAAATGAGCAGTTGAATATTAACCACTAGTAGATCTCCTCCCTGTTCCCTCCAGAGTTTGTTTTGTGTCGTCATTGGTGAAGGATGTGAAGCGGGTCTGGCGCTAAGCGCTGCCCGCGCCGCTCTCCAGCACCGTCTCCACCATCTTGGGAACAAACACTTCCAGGAAGTGAAAGAAGTCATGAAAAACCCCCGCCTTGTCACTTCCTGGCTCCACATTCAGCAGCAGCCTGGTGTTTTCCGTCCCACCCACCGTCTGGGGGCAGACCTTGAACTCCAAGGGGTCCTTTAGCTCCGGCTCTTTGTCGGCGATGGACGCTGTGACCTGGGACTCCAGCTCCAGGCAGCTGCCCTCAGGTCTGCTGTCCGGACCTTTCACCAGCTCCCGTCTCACCTTCCGCCTGCCCACCCACACCGCGTGTTTCTGGACACAGACCCAGGGCGGGAAGTCGTCCTTCGCCGTTCTCGCCAATCTCGGCCTTTTGCCAGGAGGCGTCGCTGAGTCGTCGCTGCCGGACGACAGAGGCCTCTTGGCGCCCACGCGCTGAGGGCTGCCATCGCTGTGAGACTCCACGCTCTGGGTGCTGTCGTCAAGCGTGGTCTCCATCTCCTCCGCCCCGGATGCAGTGGAAGCCTCCAGCTCACACCTGAGGACGGTCTTCAGAACCACCTCCACGGCAGAGCAGACCTTCCTGGACCACAGCAGCCTGAAACCGTCTCCTGCCGAGTGCAGCTCCCCGCGGAGCCCCTCTGGGAGGGCAGCGGACCTGAAGGGGACGGTGATGACGAGCCGCTCCGGGTTGGCCTGCTGGACGTGGCCTAGCGGGGCCAGCAGGCGGGCCAGGCCCCACGACTTGCCCTTGGCGCTCTTGTTCTGGTAGCGCAGGCTGCGGCAGAACTTGTCGGCCTCCTGGCACGCCTTCTGGAAGCTGTGCAGCGAGCGCTCGTTCACGTTCCCCGCCACGTTGTGGGAGAGCTCGAAGGGGTCCAACAGGTTCAGGGGGCCCAGCTTAGGCTCGGAGGGTGGCCCCTCCGGCGGTACTTCGCCGTCTTTAGTCTGCGACAGGAAGTCGGTGATTGGAAGCGCGCTGCCCTGCCTGAGGGAAATGACGCTGCTGGGAAAATCAAACTGTGCGTAGAAGGAGAAGAAGCCGGCGAGCAGAGAACCTGGGAGGAGGACAAGTCAAACATCCAAGAGTCACGAGAGGAAGTGAAACCCTGATTTATTTTGAACAAGTAAAATGTCAGAGGAAAAATAAAATAAATGAGAAGAAAATATGTATCATTTTTGTTTGATAATATTAATCAAACAAAAAAAACCCTTCAATATCCAATGTGAAGAAGACAAAGCTTGTTCCATCCGAACCTCAACTGATTCATCCAAATTGACAACTTCTGACTTTTAGGTATTTTTTTCCTTTGAATTATTGAGTTCAAACCTCAGACAGAATTTGTATGATGTTTATGTGTCTTCACAATGCTTTATCAACATATTAAAATTATCCATCCATCCATCCATCCATCTTCTTCCGCTTATCCGAGGTCGGGTCGCGGGGGTAGCAGCTTCAGAAGGGAGGCCCAGACTTCCCTCTCCCCGGCCACTTCTTCCAGCTCTTCCGGGGGAATCCCGAGGCGTTCCCAGGCCAGCCGAGAGACATAGTCCCTCCAGCGTGTCCTGGGTCTTCCCCGGGGCCTCCTCCCGGTGGGACGTGCCCGGAACACCTCACCAGGGAGGCGTCCAGGAGGCATCTTGACCAGATGCCCAAGCCACCTCAACTGGCTCCTCTCGATGTGAAGGAGCAGCGGCTCTACTCTGAGTCCCTCCCGGATGACTGAGCTTCTCACCCTATCTCTAAGGGCCCAGCCACCCTACGGAGAAAACCCATTTCGGCCGCTTGTATCCGCGATCTCGTTCTTTCGGTCATGACCCAAAGCTCATGACCATAGATGAGGGTGGGAACGTAGATCGACCGGTAAATCGAGAGCTTCGCTTTTTGGCTCAGCTCTCTCTTCACCACGACGGACCGGTACAGCGCCCGCTTGACAGCAGACGCTGCGCCAATCCGCCTGTCGATCTCCCGTTCCCTTCTTCCCCCATTCGTGAACAAGATCCCGAGATACTTAAACTCCTCCACTTGGGGCAGGACACCCCCCCTGACCCGGAGAAGGCACTCTACCCTTTTCCGGCTCAAGACCATGGCCTCGGATTTGGAGGCACTGATCCCCATCCCGGCCGCTTCACACTCGGCTGCGAACCGCTCCAGCGAGAGCTGCAGATCACGATCTGATGAAGCCAAAAGGACCACATCGTCTGCGAAAAGCAGAGATGAGATCCTAAGGCCACCAAATTGGATCCCCTCAACACCTTGGCTGCGCCTAGAAATTCTGTCCATAAAAGTGATGAACAGAATCGGTGACAAAGGGCAGCCCTGGCGGAGTCCAACTCTCACCGGAAACGAGCCCGACTTACTGCCGGCAATGCGGACCAGACTCTGACACCGGTCATACAGGGACCTGACAGCCCGTATCAAAGGGCCCGGTACCCCATACTCCCGGAGAACCCCCCACAGGGCTCCCCGAGGGACACGGTCGAACGCCTTCTCCAAGTCCACAAAACACATGTAGACTGGTTGGGCGAACTCCCATGCACCCTCCAGGACCCTGCCGAGGGTGTAGAGCTGGTCCAGTGTTCCACGACCAGGACGAAAACCACACTGCTCTTCCTGAATCCGAGGTTCGACTATCCGACGGACCCTCCTCTCCAGGACCCCTGAATAGACCTTGCCAGGGAGGCTTAAGAGTGTGACCCCTCTATAATTGGAGCACACCCTCCGGTCCCCCTTTTTGAACAGGGGGACCACTACCCCAGTCTGCCAATCCAGGGGAACTGCCCCCGATGTCCATGCGATATTGCAGAGTCGCGTCAACCAACACAACCCTACAACATCCAGAGCCTTAAGGAACTCCGGGCGGATCTCATCCACCCCCGGGGCCTTGCCACCGAGGAGCTTTTTAACCACCTCGGCGACCTCGCCCCCAGAGATTGGAGAGCCCAACCCAGAGTCCCCAGGCTCCGCTTCCTCAGTGGAAGGCATGTTGGTGGGATTGAGGAGGTCTTCGAAGTACTCTGCCCACCGACCCACAACGTCCTGAGTAGAGGTCAGCAGCACACCATCCCCACTATAAACAGTGTTTGTGCTGCACCGCTTCCCCCCCCTGAGACGCCGGATGGTGGACCAGAATCGCCTCGAAGCCGTGCGGAAGTCTTTCTCCATGGCCTCTCCAAACTCCTCCCACGTCCGAGTTTTTGCCTCAGCAACCGCCCGAGCCGCATGTCGCTTCGCCCGCCGGTACCCATCAGCTGCTTCCGGAGTCCCACAGGCCAAAAAGGCCCGATAGGACTCCTTCTTCAGCCTGACGGCATCCCTCACCGAAGGTGTCCACCAACGGGTTCGAGGGTTGCCGCCGCGACAGGCACTGACAACCTTGCGGCCACAGCTCCGATCGGCCGCCTCGACAATGGAGGCACGGAACACGGTCCACTCAGACTCCATGTTCCCCACCTCCCCCGGGACGTGTTCGAAGTTTTGCCGGAGATGGGAGTTAAAGCTCCGTCTCACAGGGGATTCTGCCAGACGTTCCCAGCAGACCCTCACAACACGTTTGGGCCTGCCAGGTCTGACCGGCTTTCGCCCCCACCACCGGAGCCAACTCACCACCAGGTAGTGGTCAGTGGACAGCTCCGCACCTCTCTTCACCCGAGTGTCCAAGACATACGGCCGCAGATCCGATGAAACGATGACAAAGTCGATCATCGAACTGCGGCCTAGGGTGTCCTGGTGCCAAGTGCACATATGGACACCCTTATGCTTGAACATGGTGTTCGTTATGGACAATCCATGGCGAGCACAGAAGTCCAGCAACAGAACACCGCTCGAGTACAGGTCGGGCGGGCCGTTCCTCCCAACCACGCCCCTCCAGGTCTCACTGTCGTTGCCCACGTGAGCGTTGAAGTCCCCCAGAAGAACAAGGGAGTCCCCAGGAGGAGCACTCTCCAGTACCCCCTCTAAGGACTCCAAAAAGGGTGGGTAATCTGAACTGTCGTTCGGCCCGTAAGCACAAACGACAGTCAGAACCCGTCCCCCCACCCGTAGGCGGAGGGATGCTACCCTCTCGCTCACCGGGGTGAACCCCAACGTACAGGCGCCGAGATGGGGAGCAACAAGTATGCCCACTCCTGCCCGACGTCTCTCTCCCTGGGCAACTCCAGAGTGGAAGTATGTCCAGCCCCTCTCAAGGAGACTGGTTCCAGAACCAGAGCCATGCGTCGAGGTGAGACCGACTATTTCTAGCCGGAACCTCTCAACCTCACGCACTAGCTCCGGCTCCTTCCCCATCAGAGAGGTGACATTCCACGTCCCAAGAGCCAGTTTCTGCAACCGAGGATCGGACCGCCAGGGTCCCCTCCCTTGGCCGCCACCCATCACACAGTGCACCCGACCCCTTTGGCCCCTCCCACGGGTGGTGGGCCCATGGGAGGGGGGGCCCATGTTTCCTCTTCGGGCTGAGCCCGGCCGGGCTCCATGGGTAAAAGCCAGGCCACCAGACGCTCGCCATCGTGCCCCCCCTCCAGGCCTGGCTCCAGAGTGGGGCCCCGGTGACCCGCGTCCGGGCGAGGGAACACCAAGTCCAATGTTTTTACTCATCATTGGGGTCTTCAGGCTGCACTTTGTCTGGTCCCTCACCTAGGACCTGTCTGCCTTGGGTGACCCTACCAGGGGCATGAAGCCCCAGACAGCATAGCTCCTAGGATCATTGGGGCACTCAAACCCCTCCACCACGATAAGGTGGCAGCCCATGGAGGAGTATTAAAATTATTTATTTAAAAATAAATAAAAAATAAAAAAATGCAAAGAACCAAAAAAATTATCATTTGAGAGCAAATCAAAACAAAATGGAGAAAAATTGAGAAACCAAGATATAAAAATAAAACAAAATTTCAAGACGGAATCTGAAACCATAGTATTGATCTTATAATATTGATCTGAAACTCATACCAGCTTGGTGTCAATACACCATGTTCCAAATTATTATGCAAGTGATATTTTCTCATATTTTCCTAAATGGTCAATGCAAATGATTGTAAGTATAATTTTCAAGTCATGATCTATTACAGTATAAATCAAATTTTACTGAACAAAGCTCCCCATGACAACAGTATTTTTTCCAAAAATAAAAAACTCAAAATGCAAAATGTTCCAAATTATTATGCAGAGCAGATTTTCTAAACATTTTATGGATTATAAAGAACTGCAAACAGTCATTCTTTGAATGTGCAGCATTAAGTGTTCACATGTACTGAAATCAAAAGCTATTTCAATCAAAAACATCATAACAGACTGAGTTACATGTTAACATAGAATCCCTTCTTTGATATCACAGCACAATTCTTGATCCATTGAACTTGTGAGTTTGTGGAAAGTTTCTGCTTGAATTTCTCTGCAGGATGTCAGAAAACCTTCCCAGAGCTGCTGGTTTGATATGAACTGCATTCAGATCTTCTGTTTGAGGAAACTCCAAAGGTTCTCAATAGGGTTGAGGTCAGAGGAGGATAGTGACCACACCATGAGTTTCTCCCCTTTTATGCCCATAGCAGCCAATGACACAGTGGTAATTCCTTGCAGCATGAAATGGTGCATTGTCATGCATGAAGATGATTTTGCTATGTAAGGTACGGCTCTTCTTTTTGAACCATGAAAGAAAGTGATCGGTCAGAAAGTCCACATACTTTGCTGAGGTCACTTTCAGACTTTAATGGACTCTGAAGGGGCCGACCAATGATTCTCTCCTCATGATTTTCCACCACCTCCTTGCTGACGTCACAGCTGTGTTGGGATGTGGTGGCCATCCACCACCAATCCACTACTGCGTCCATCTGGACCATCCAGGGTTGCACAGCAGTCATAAGTGAACAAGTCTGTTTGAAAATTAATCTTCATGTACAGCTTGGCCCACTGCGACCGGTTCTGCTTGTGACCTCTGGTTAGGGGCCCAATAGTAGCTTCATGCACTGCAAGCCTCTGGAGGATCCTCCACCTTGAGGTTCCAGAGGCTCCAGCAGCTTCAAATAACTGTTTGCTGCTTTGTAAGGACATTTTAACAGCTGCTCTCTTAATCCGATGAATTTGTCTAACAGAAGCCTTCCTCATTTTGCCTTTATCTGTACAAACCCATCTTTGTTCTGAATCAGCCACTGTTAGGTAAATTGTATTTATTATTATCAAATATTTGTTGTTTCACGTGCCTTTATAATGTTCTTGTCTTATATGCCTTTATTTGTTTCATCTTAGCATAAAGAAAGTTTCTGTGTTGTAGAATTACTTTGATTCCTTTCTCAGAAGGCCTCTCTGAGGAAGAGCAGAGAAACTGTTTTCAACAACAGTTGAAAACAGTTTCATCCTTGACCTATTAGATAGCTACAAAACTGTCACCATGAAGACGTACAACTTGCTCTCTGTTATCCTGTGTCTAGAACAGAATGATCTAGTGTGTAGATACCATGTGTTTTGTTAGTGACTAGCATTTGCGTTGCAATTATGTGATTGAAGTGGACTTCAGCTCAGCATTTAATACTATACTTCCGCAACGTCTGGTGTCCAAGCTAGCAAACCTTGGGCTCCCATCAGCCACCTGCAGTTGGATCCTGGACTTCCTAACAGGTCGCTCCCAGAGGGTCAGACTGGGCCCCCACACCTCCACTGCTCTGAGCCTGAACACCGGATCGCCACAGGGTTGCGTGCTCAGCCCACTTCTCTACACCCTCTACACTCATGACTGTGTCTCCAAGCACCTCAGCAACAAGATCATAAAGTTTGCAGATGACACGACTGTTGGTCTCATCTCAGGCGGGAAGGGGGAGCTGGAGTACAGGGATGAGCTGTCAGAGTGGTGCAAAGTCAATAACCTGCTCCTCAACACCTCCAAAACAAAGGAGCTGGTGATCGACTTCAGGAAGAACAAAATGGACATCCAGCCTCTCACCATCAGTGGGACCTGTGTGGAGAGGGTCCCAGTGTTCAGGTTTCTGGGCATGGAGTTGGAGGACAAGCTAACCTGGAGCACCAACACCAAGGAGCTGTTGAAGAAAGCACAGCAGAGACTGTACTTTCTGAGAATACTCAAGAAGAACCATCTCCCCTCAGACCTGCTGCAGGCCTTCTATCACTGCTCCATAGAGAGGGTGCTCACGTACAGTCTGTGTGTCTGGTACGGCAGTAGCACATCCGCGGACAAGAAGGCGCTCCAGAGGGTTGTTAGGGCAGCAGAGAGAACCATAGGCTGCCCCCTCCCCACTATGGAACAGATTTACACTTCCAGGCTCCACAAGAAAGTTTTGGACATTTTAAATGACTCTTCACACCCTGGCCATGGCCTCAGGAAGTACAGTCTTTGCTGGGCCTTTTTTATCAGCTCGAAAGTGTTCATGTTCCATGTGAGGTCCTGCTCAATGTGGACCCCCAGGAAACGGCAATCAGCTACCCTCTCCACACACTTTCCCCCAATGGTTAGTGGTGTAATGTCCGTTTTATTCCTCCTGTAATCAATTATGAGTTCTTTTTGTCTTTGAGTTGTTACTTGGTCCTTCGAGAGCTGGAGACCAATATACCGGAAGGATTCTTGCAGGCATGGTGGACCCCAGTACAGATTGTGCGCACGGCAAGTTTCCTAGTGGAAACTTATCAGATCCTGTTCAAGGGCTGGAGCTCGACCTGCCTGCTGGGATCTGACTGTTGACGGTGCTCCAGGGAAAGACAACGGGGGTGAGTGATTCTTGTTTAAAAGTGGCTAGTGACTGAAGGTCATTGCGCGCACAGAAAACCCTGTCAATTCTGGACTCTAACAGGTAAAAATATTGCACCAAATCTGTGGAGGACGGCGGAGTCCTCGCGCAAAATCCCGTGGTTAGGTGGACGGAGCCTGGAGCCTTCCTGCTCTGGGAGATGGGGCCCGACGAGCAGAGTCCTGCAAGAACAGTTCCGCGACAAAAAAAAAAAAAAAAAAAAAGTGTGTGATTGTGCGAGTGATTGGAGGTAGAAATACCATTTGGTATTTTACCTCATATAAAACAGTAGGATTGTAACCAGCAAACCTCTTGAGGATGCAGAGGTAAGAACCCCCACTCGAAAGAGTTGAAGCGTGGGTTACCTCAACAGGTTGTTTCAATTGCTGGCCTACTGAACAGAACCCCAGTTTTTAGGACTCCCTAGGCGTCGACAAACTGGGCCAAATTTCATAAAAAATGGGGAAAGGGATAAGTAAAAATAAGCCAACAGACAGTTTAAGATCAAATGACTGGAAATATGTCGAAAAACAGGATCCGGGTAAAATAAAACATTTAGATAAATGGATAACAAACTATAACTATGACGGCCGTCTAAAAAAAACAAAGTCAAATCCAAAGAAAATGTGCAAAGAAGGGTATGACAATGTAGATTTTTGGTTAGAATTAGCACTAAAAAGGGAAGATGGGGAAAAGAAATCTAAAAAAAAAAAAGTGTGGAACAGCTTAAAGACAAACATTTGATGTTCTACAGCACCAAGGATAACGAACTTTACAACTGTAAGGTGAAATGTTTTGGGTAAATGGGGTAATCTTGAAGGTTTCAATCATGCTGAAAATAAATTATTCTGTTTGTTTTGAAACTTTTCTTTTAAGAATAAGGGCATGGATCTTTGACGAAATAAAATAATCCTGAAAACAAAATAGAAAGAAGGAAAGAGGTCTTTGAACTATTAAGTTTTGCAAATAAGCTGAAACTTAAGGGTTTTTCTGATTGAAGAAATTTGTTTTAAAATCTCTAAGTGTTGATAATTATAGTTAAACAGTAGTGTTTTGTGGATCGTTAAAGTATTTGCTCCATTTCAATTGAATATTTAAATTACAGTTTCATTCTGAGAAAAAGAAGTGAATCTACATGTTATTGAAATTGGTGACAAGTTTCTGCAGCAGGAAATTATTAACGATTAGGTCCTAACATGAGCTTGAGAGATATCCTTTTAGAAAGTGCACATGTTAATTAATATAAGATCTTGGAAATTAAAGTTTAAAACGTTAAAACATTTAAAAAATGCTAAAACATTTGGAAAATTCTTGTAGCTTCAGTAAAATTTGATGAACAATTTGAGCAAAAAGAAAAATTATGTGAATAGACTGACAATTTAAGACTGACCACGACTAGACTAAATGTTTCATGCTTTGTTTGTTGTGTTATTGTTGATTTGTGATTACATAATATGAATATGTGTGATTAGAACAGAAAAGAAAATGTAAAAATAAAAATAGCAAACAAACTGTATATAGGAAGTGAGTAATCAAATTATTAACCATTTGATATTTGAAAATATAGTGAATTTGAAATGCAAAGTTCAGTGAAATTTGATACTTTGAGCCATCCTAGTAAATGTAGCTAGTTACTCTGAATTGATTAAAAATTAATAAAAGTAATGTGTTTTCTAGAATGGACTTTAGAAATTTTTAATCTGGGATTAATTGATTAATAATTAAATTAATAAAATTGAGGGAAATTAAGGAATTTGAGAACTTGATTTAATTTTGGAATGGTTCATTTTCATTGAGAAAGTAAGAAGAACCAACTATGGCCATTTGGCAGGAGTTAAAATAGAAGTGTTTTACCTTGAGAAATTTGACGACAATAATAGGTAGCAATTCTTTAGAGGTACAAGGTTAATCGATCAAATAACTAACAGTAGCAGCATTAGAATAAATGAAAGTGGTAGATGTAAACAACCAAACTATTATGCAAATGCGATACAAAGGAATGTGTGATAGTGAAACTCTAACTTAGAAACTCGGCGTTGCTTCCTGGGTTTAATACACTGGAATCTCTATTTTTGAAATGTTTGAGGGGGGAATTGGACATTATTGAAACTTATATATATATATATAAAAAAATGTATGTATGAAGAAGATCTTAAAAATGTCCCCCCCTCTGGTTTGGATAGATGAAGCAGAAGAGGCCCTTTGTAGAATAAAGCAGGCCCTTGTATCAAGTACTGCACTGGCTCCACCAAACTAAAAAAAAAACAAAAAACCTTTTGTTCAGATGGTAGATTGTAAAGGTCATTTTATGACTTCGGTACTGGTTCAACAACATGGTGATAAAATGAGACCAATAACATATTTCTCTTCTAAACTAGATAGTGTGGCGTGCGCCTTGCCTCGCTGTGTGAGAGCTGTCATTCTATGGCAGTAGAAGTTAGTGCTCCTATAGTTCTGTCCCATCCATTAACATTAAAAGTACCACATGTGGTCTCAGCACTACTATTGCAGACAAATATGACATTCTTATCACCTGCCAGGCATCTCTCATGTATGTCCACTCTCTTATCTCAACCCCATCTAACTATTGAAAGACGAACTGTTTTAAATCCTACAACATTGTTACCTCTCCCCCAGGCTCATCCAGTATATTGTCAACAAAACATTTTTAATTTTAGCAGTTATCTCAACCCCATCTAACTATTGAAAGACGAACTGTATTAAATCCTGCAACATTGTTACCTCTCCCCCAGGCTCATCCAGTATATTGTCAGCAAAAAAAATGTAATTTTAGCAGTTATCCATACAAATAACTGTATGTAAAATCTGTAAGATCTGTAAGATCTGTTTGTAAAATTAGATCTTATTTTAACCAGTTCCTGGAATCATGTTTGCAGATCTTGACTAAGTCCTGTTTTCCACTCTCGGGCTTCAACTTGAAGTGTTTCTGTTATATAATTGTTTAGTTTTTGTTTTTTTTTCCCCATTCTGTCTCATCCTGATGTAATGATTATTGTTTGAGGTATTTTAGGCTGCACCTACCAGCTATCGCAGATGTTCCCACATATGTACATAAACACCTGGTTCAGACCAGCTAAAGCTTGTTTGTAGGATGGGAGAAGGACTTTTTATGAATGTTTACAAATGACTACTAGAAATGGCTTTTTTGAGGTTTTCTTTGTGTTTTTAGACAGTTTCCTAACTTATCTCAGAAACAATCAAGTATACGAACAGTTGGGGCGTGCTGTGGTGGCGCAGAGGATTAGCACGCCCCACGTTTGGAGGCCTTAGTCCTCGACGCGGACGTTGCGGGTTCGACTCCTGGTTCCGACGACCTTTGCCGCATGTCTTCCCCCCTCTCCTCACCCTCCTTCCTGTCTGCCTACTGTCGAAAAAAAATACGAGCCACTAGCGCCGCAAAAACTCTTCGGAGAAAAAAAAAAAAAAAGTATACGAACAGTCAAAACTTTTGTATGCTCTTTTCTAAGCTAAAACTAAAGTTTAAAGTGCTTTCCTCTGCCTTTTGAGTTGTGATCATGTACTTAGTCCATCTGTGCATTTATCTGTAGTTTTGTTGCATATTGTTTTTGTTTTTCTCATTTCTTGATGTTTCGCAGATATGAAGGGCTACAAACTCATTACAAGAATTTTTAAGGGTTATTTATGAGGCATATGTAGCGATAAGTGAAGTACTGCCGTGGAATGAAGGCACAACAACCTCACAATATGTAAAGGGTAGTGTGAGAAACACTGACCATCACTATTTACTTGATACATTTAGTGTAGTGCCGTATGACAAGGTATGAAAACGTTAGATATTTAACGAAAACTGAAGCGTTATCATCGTACTGTGAAGAGATTTGTGGCTGTCAGATTTAAACACCTACTGAGACAGATTTAACAAACACAAGAAAGACAAGAGAGTTAGATTCTTTTGTACTCGCGAGGAGAACAGCCAGAGATGTTTTCAGTCACACATCTCTTCCGTTCTGAAAACATATGTGTCCGTTCTCCCTTTTTATTGCTGTTAGGATCCCTGTTACAGAGAGCGTCTCAAAGGGGTGGGGAAAACACTTCAATCACATAATTGCAACGCAAATGCTAGTCACTAACAAAACACTTGGTATCTACACACTAGATCATTCTGTTCTAGACACAGGATAACACAGAGCAAGTTGTACGTCTTCATGGCGACAGTTTTGTAGCTATCTAACAGGTCAAGGATGCAGAGCTTTCTGCTGAGCGATAACCTGTTGAAAGGTTATCGCTATCGGTTGTCTCTACTCTTCCTCAGAGAGGCCTTCTGAGAAAGGAATCAAAGTAATTCTACAACACGGAAACATTCTTTATGCTAAGATGAAACAAATAAAGGCGTATAAGACAAGAACATTATAAAGGTACATGAAACAACAAATATTTGATAATAATAAATACAATTTACCTAACATTCCCTCCTGTTTATCACATATTTGTTCCAATTCTCATATCCCTCCAAAACAGCCACTTCAAACGATTTCCAGCCAGGAGTTCATTTTTAGGAACGCAAATATGCTTACACTCAAGGATCGTATTCAGTCCACAGGTTAGGATCTGGATACAGGTCAGGAGAATCCTCATCAGAGTATTCTTTGTCAGTCTCAGGATCTTTGACTAACAAAGGATACATCTGTGCCATCCGGTCCTCCATGGGTGAAATTGCTGTGGTAATGAGACGGTTAAACAAGGAATGCAGACAAGGAATACAACAACATCCACACAAGGTTAGAATGGCAGCAAAGACTGCAATTGATACTAAGACAGAGGACACAAGGGTTCGGTACTTTCCAAAAACATCCATCCATGCATCCCACATGGAAGTATTCACTCCAGAGAGTTCTTTCATTTTGCCATTAAGGGTACGGAGACCTGAAATGGCCTTCGTCAGGCTCCCATCAGCTGCTGTGTTGTTTGACATAAATGTGCAGCACCTTTCTCCAAAGATGGCACACACACCCCCTTTTTCAGCTAGCAGCATGTCAAGAGCTATGCGGTTTTGGAAAGCCATTATTGAGGTAGTGGCCAGCTGCTCATGAACCGCCTTGAAACCAGCCTGTGTCCAGTTGCCCAGTTTTTGTATGTTGTAATGGATGTAATTAATTCTGTCTGCGTTTTTGTTCACCGTACACCACCAAACATCTGCAGAGAAACAGGGCTAAAGTCATTGTTTACAGTGATTACAGTAGTACACATGGTGTCTGAAAAATGTCCCAATCTTTTCCCAGACCCTGTTATATTTACACATGAGAAGTTACCCGGAGCTATCTTTTTAGAAAAAAAGGTTTCCTTTCATCTGCTGCTGTAAGGGGAAATATTGAATCATAAATCACACAGGTGCTATTAGGTTTAGTTTTAGTCATTACTTCTAATAGACATTGTTTTGTGATGGTTGCTGGAGTCACACGAAGGAGAGGCCTTGGTTCCATACATACTACACAATACCACAGTCGTTCCCTGATGACAACACAACATAAAAACAAAAACAACATATTTATTCGCCATTTCACTAAGTGTGCAAGCTTGTTCAGCTCCTAAAGACACTACCGGGTTGTGGACAATCTTCGCCAGTTTTGAGACGACTAAACTATTTGGTTTAGCCCCCTGTGTACGCTGGCCCTGTAGGTCGGTGAGCGTCCCAAACTGCTTTTTCTACTTTTGAAATGAAATGACCTTTTTACAGTGTGTCAAATGCACCCAACCTGACCTTTCTGCTATTTTTAAAGCAGTGGGGTGTAGTCAGCAACACCTGACTACAAAAAGTTTTTTTTATTTATTTTTTATTTTATTTTTTGCTGAGATTATGAACATGTTAGCATAAAAGTGCATCAAACCTAAACTATCAAAATGTTATTTAAGAAATTTAACGGAAAAGTGAAACTCCTAAGATTTAAAACAGTAAAAGTGTTAATTTTGATGATTCTTTACAGCTGCTAAAGACCCAAATTTTAGCTTCTCAGAAAATTAAAATATTAAAGACCAAAGAAAAAGGATTTTGAATAGAAATTTTACCACAGCAAAATAATCTGGCTCTTCATTGAGAGCTGTATGCAAGCATATTACAGAAAGGTGAGTGGAAGGAAAACTGTTGATTTAATGTTCCAATAGAATTTGGCACACTGTCTAAAGTACTGTCTAAACCCTTGTTTAAAGACCATTTTATCTCAGTATGTTTAGTAAGTAAACTTTCCAGATTTATTGTCAAGAGGATGATGAAAGTATGTCTGGGAGACCCAAATAGCCAATCAAGATCGAGTGCATAAACTGGACAGTACCTGGGCATTTTTGGTTGGCCAGTAGTATAAATTCCTTTGTTTTTTATTGGTCTTGTAGTCTATTGCAAACACAAAATTAGTATCTGAGAAAGTACATTTTGAGTTTTTCTTTGCCATCACTCAGCTACAATTATTAAACAATTTGTCTCTATAAAAAATTTAAAAGACATTCTAATTTACTGAGATGTATCTTTATTGTGACCCAATTAATCAATTGTCTGATGGATTTTAAATGATTAATTCTGTCAATTAACCTTTAACATGTTTTCTTGAACCAAAAGGTCAGAACTTAAGGAGAACAACAAATCAGTATCAACAAAAAAAACCTCGTCGAGTATTTCTGTGATTAAATTTTAAACAACCCAACCCCTCTGACAACATAACAAGTCTGAATATGGCCATTTTATGAATACACACATAATTAGGTCCTTTATGTGTGTATTCATAAAATGGCCATATTCAGACTTGTTATGTTGTCAGAGGGGTTGGGTTGTTTAAAATTTAATCACAGAAATACTCGACGAGGTTTTTTTTGTTGATACTGATTTGTTGTTCTCCTTAAGTTCTGACCTTTTGGTTCAAGAAAACATGTTAAAGGTTAATTGACAGAATTAATCATTTAAAATCCATCAGACAATTGATTAATTGGGTCACAATAAAGATACATCTCAGTAAATTAGAATGTCTTTTAAATTTTTTATAGAGACAAATTGTTTAATAATTGTAGCTGAGTGATGGCAAAGAAAAACTCAAAATGTACTTTCTCAGATACTAATTTTGTGTTTGCAATAGACTACAAGACCAATAAAAAACAAAGGAATTTATACTACTGGCCAACCAAAAATGCCCAGGTACTGTCCAGTTTATGCACTCGATCTTGATTGGCTATTTGGGTCTCCCAGACATACTTTCATCATCCTCTTGACAATAAATCTGGAAAGTTTACTTACTAAACATACTGAGATAAAATGGTCTTTAAACAAGGGTTTAGACAGTACTTTAGACAGTGTGCCAAATTCTATTGGAACATTAAATCAACAGTTTTCCTTCCACTCACCTTTCTGTAATATGCTTGCATACAGCTCTCAATGAAGAGCCAGATTATTTTGCTGTGGTAAAATTTCTATTCAAAATCCTTTTTCTTTGGTCTTTAATATTTTAATTTTCTGAGAAGCTAAAATTTGGGTCTTTAGCAGCTGTAAAGAATCATCAAAATTAACACTTTTACTGTTTTAAATCTTAGGAGTTTCACTTTTCCGTTAAATTTCTTAAATAACATTTTGATAGTTTAGGTTTGATGCACTTTTATGCTAACATGTTCATAATCTCAGCAAAAAATAAAATAAAAAATAAATAAAAAAAACTTTTTGTAGTCAGGTGTTGCTGACTACACCCCACTGCTTTAAAAATAGCAGAAAGGTCAGGTTGGGTGCATTTGACACACTGTAAAAAGGTCATTTCATTTCAAAAGTAGAAAAAGCAGTTTGGGACGCTCACCGACCTACAGGGCCAGCGTACACAGGGGGCTAAACCAAATAGTTTAGTCGTCTCAAAACTGGCGAAGATTGTCCACAACCCGGTAGTGTCTTTAGGAGCTGAACAAGCTTGCACACTTAGTGAAATGGCGAATAAATATGTTGTTTTTGTTTTTATGTTGTGTTGTCATCAGGGAACGACTGTGGTATTGTGTAGTATGTATGGAACCAAGGCCTCTCCTTCGTGTGACTCCAGCAACCATCACAAAACAATGTCTATTAGAAGTAATGACTAAAACTAAACCTAATAGCACCTGTGTGATTTATGATTCAATATTTCCCCTTACAGCAGCAGATGAAAGGAAACCTTTTTTTCTAAAAAGATAGCTCCGGGTAACTTCTCATGTGTAAATATAACAGGGTCTGGGAAAAGATTGGGACATTTTTCAGACACCATGTGTACTACTGTAATCACTGTAAACAATGACTTTAGCCCTGTTTCTCTGCAGATGTTTGGTGGTGTACGGTGAACAAAAACGCAGACAGAATTAATTACATCCATTACAACATACAAAAACTGGGCAACTGGACACAGGCTGGTTTCAAGGCGGTTCATGAGCAGCTGGCCACTACCTCAATAATGGCTTTCCAAAACCGCATAGCTCTTGACATGCTGCTAGCTGAAAAAGGGGGTGTGTGTGCCATCTTTGGAGAAAGGTGCTGCACATTTATGTCAAACAACACAGCAGCTGATGGGAGCCTGACGAAGGCCATTTCAGGTCTCCGTACCCTTAATGGCAAAATGAAAGAACTCTCTGGAGTGAATACTTCCATGTGGGATGCATGGATGGATGTTTTTGGAAAGTACCGAACCCTTGTGTCCTCTGTCTTAGTATCAATTGCAGTCTTTGCTGCCATTCTAACCTTGTGTGGATGTTGTTGTATTCCTTGTCTGCATTCCTTGTTTAACCGTCTCATTACCACAGCAATTTCACCCATGGAGGACCGGATGGCACAGATGTATCCTTTGTTAGTCAAAGATCCTGAGACTGACAAAGAATACTCTGATGAGGATTCTCCTGACCTGTATCCAGATCCTAACCTGTGGACTGAATACGATCCTTGAGTGTAAGCATATTTGCGTTCCTAAAAATGAACTCCTGGCTGGAAATCGTTTGAAGTGGCTGTTTTGGAGGGATATGAGAATTGGAACAAATATGTGATAAACAGGAGGGAATGTTAGGTAAATTGTATTTATTATTATCAAATATTTGTTGTTTCATGTACCTTTATAATGTTCTTGTCTTATACGCCTTTATTTGTTTCATCTTAGCATAAAGAATGTTTCCGTGTTGTAGAATTACTTTGATTCCTTTCTCAGAAGGCCTCTCTGAGGAAGAGTAGAGACAACCGATAGCGATAACCTTTCAACAGGTTATCGCTCAGCAGAAAGCTCTGCATCCTTGACCTGTTAGATAGCTACAAAACTGTCGCCATGAAGACGTACAACTTGCTCTGTGTTATCCTGTGTCTAGAACAGAATGATCTAGTGTGTAGATACCAAGTGTTTTGTTAGTGACTAGCATTTGCGTTGCAATTATGTGATTGAAGTGTTTTCCCCACCCCTTTGAGACGCTCTCTGTAACAGGGATCCTAACAGCAATAAAAAGGGAGAACGGACACATATGTTTTCAGAACGGAAGAGATGTGTGACTGAAAACATCTCTGGCTGTTCTCCTCGCGAGTACAAAAGAATCTAACTCTCTTGTCTTTCTTGTGTTTGTTAAATCTGTCTCAGTAGGTGTTTAAATCTGACAGCCACAAATCTCTTCACAGTACGATGATAACGCTTCAGTTTTCGTTAAATATCTAACGTTTTCATACCTTGTCATACGGCACTACACTATCTGATGATTTTCGTCAGCAGAGATTCTTTCTCTTTCCCATATTGATTGAAACCTGTGGCCTGTTTAATAATGTGGAACATCCTTCTTAAGTAGATTCCCTTTAATTGAGCTCATCAGACAAACTAATCAACCAGCTCTCTGAAATTAATTATAGTGATTCAAAGAGCCCTGACACACAATACCATCTAGAAATTTAATAGCACAACAAAAAATGTAATCTTTATGACACTTAAATCCAATTTGCATAATAATTTGGAACACAGTGTAGTTTTGGATTGATCTGGCAAACTCCACCACAAAACTAAAACCTCACTGGGAAGTGGAAGGAAAATGGTTACTGGCTCTCAGTTCTCAAACCAAAAATCTGAAAAGTGTGGTGTGTTCTCTTTCCATTTTCAGATGTAGTTTTTTTTTTTTTTTTTTACCCAGTTTTATTAGTGGAAAAAACAATCAACTGTCTCTTAACTCCCTGTAAGACTTGGTGTGAAGACAAAAACAGCAGTAAATATTTGAATAAGGAAATGAATTGTGTTTGGTTCATGAGGACTCACACAGGTCCTGAGTGTTCTGGCTGGGCTGCACTGCGATGGGCTGACTGGGGAAGGTGCAGTTCCAGCCATCGATCACACACTCCTCCTCCTCACCTGCAAAACATGAACATATGAACAAGAGTAAGGTTCCTAATATTTTTTTTGCTGTTTTTACATTAGAAAGTAATTCATTTCATAGCTAGAGACAGAAGTCAGCTCAGATCCTGAGGAAACCTCACATTGGAGTTCAAATTAGAGACGGCAGCTGAACGGTGTTCCACAAAACTTTCTAAAGGAACAAACATGGTGGAAAACCATATCTGATCACTGGTGGCTTCAACATGAAGGTGAAAAGATTGAACAGGTTAGAGCTGGATTTATATCCTACATTAAAATTCATTCATTAAGATCAAGAAGAGACATTGGATTCAATGCTTATGTAACACTAAACGGTTTTTATGTGTACGTATGTAAGTGTCTTTCTGTGTGCCGTTCTGGTGCAGTGTTATCAAATACATTTTTATTTCAGTACATTTATGTTTCTGTTTGAAATTAAGCGTTTCAAGTCAATTCAGCGCTGGTCTTCTGTATCGGATCAGACGATGCTGGATCTCAGATATGTGTATTGGTATCGGAAGTGAAAGAAATGTGTCGTCCCCTGATTCTCCCAGCAGAGCTACGGCTCTGTGCAGCTCCTCCAGAGTCACCAGGTCTCCCTCAGCTCTGACTGATGCTCTGGGTTTAGAACATGTACCGCCTGGGTAACAAGCCTCTCTTCTCTTAATGGGCAGAATGAATTTCACAGCAGCAAATGATTTACATGATTGTGCAGTTGAGAGTCTGATCTTGTATTTCTCATGAATCATGTGTTTTAATGTTTTCATTTTGACAAAATGAAACAGCCGACGTGGTTTTACGACCGACTAATGTTCTCATGTTAATCAGTGTTTCTTCTCCCTTTAATAAAATAAGAGCACTCTGAGCTTTCTGCACATGCAGGCCCGGTGTCGGTGAACCGAGGCAGCACCTACAGGCCATGTCTCTGAGCTGGTCCACTGTGGGCAGCACCGGCGGCCGGCAGTTCTGCAGGAAGAAGATGACCAGCAGCGTCAGGGCGTAGTTGTTGAGGAGCGGGCCGGCGCCGCTGGGGTTATCTGCAGGCGACAAACTGCTATCAGGAAACAACCAGACACTTTACACCATCAGATCAGAGCTGACACCAAAATGTCACGGGCAATCGATTAGCAAAATAATCTTCAGCTAATTTAGTAATCGATTAATCGTTAATTGGAAAAAACAAACTAAAAAAAAAAAAGGCCATTTGATGAAACGACAACACAGAGCAGTAATTAAGCCAAGACTGCTCAATCTGTTTTAAACATCAGGATATTATGTTCTGTGGAAGTGAGGACACTGTAAGATATGCTGGTTTTTTTTTTCCTCTCAACATCATGGATCTGACTGAACCTGCTGCAGCCACTGCAATATGAGATGACTCACAGCGCAGCGTCTCCCTATGAGCAACATCCAGCCGTTTTTACCCAGCATGCTGTGCGTAAACCAATAAAAGCCGTGTGAGCGAGCAGCCAGCTGCTTTATGGGTTCAAATCTGAACTGATGCTGAGCTTCATCAACTCTCTCTATTTATTCACATTTTTTTCTCTTATATCACTTTTATTAAGCTGCACAATGAAGCTTATAAAGAAACTGAAATATATAAATTTTAATTATGTCACTGTGGACAGTGAAGCTGATCAATGCATGTTCATAGCTTTGATTGGTTTAAGTCTTGGTTTTTCCTGGGTTGTTCTAGAATATGCTAACCAAATTCCCTCAGAAGGAAGAACACTTGGAAATCCAACAGGAAGATGATCCTAAACACTCTGGAACTAGTCTAAACACACCCTGGAACTAGTCTAAACACACTCTGGAACTAATCTAAACTAGTCTAAACAAACCCTGGAACTAGTCTAAACAAACCCTGGAACTAGTCTAAACACACTCTGGAACTAGTCTAAACACACTCTGGAACTAGTCTAAACACACTCTGGAACTAGTCTAAACAAACCCTGGAACTAGTCTAAACACACCCTGGAACTAGTCTAAACACACCCTGGAACTAGTCTAAACACACTCTGGAACTAATCTAAACTAGTCTAAACAAACCCTGGAACTAGTCTAAACACACCCTGGAACTAGTCTAAACAAACCCTGGAACTAGTCTAAACACACTCTGGAACTAGTCTAAACACACCCTGGAACTAGTCTAAACACACTCTGGAACTAATCTAAACTAGTCTAAACAAACCCTGGAACTAGTCTAAACACACTCTGGAACTAGTCTAAACACACCCTGGAACTAGTCTAAACACACTCTGGAACTAATCTAAACTAGTCTAAACACACCCTGGAACTAGTCTAAACACACTCTGGAACTAATCTAAACTAGTCTAAACAAACCCTGGAACTAGTCTAAACACACCCTGGAACTAGTCTAAACACACTCTGGAACTAATCTAAACTAGTCTAAACAAACCCTGGAACTAGTCTAAACACACCCTGGAACTAGTCTAAACACACTCTGGAACTAATCTAAACTAGTCTAAACAAACCCTGGAACTAGTCTAAACACACTCTGGAACTAGTCTAAACACACCCTGGAACTAGTCTTGGAGTGAATAAAGCAGACTAATGTTAATCTGGAATGGCCGAGACATGAAGTCAGCTGAAACTTTACAAACTATGTTGAAAAGATGAAACAAGTTGAAATAAACTGAACTGGTTCTGCTGATGAGAACGGTCAAGTATGGAGCCAGGATTATTCCAGAACCTTTTGGCTGCAGGAAGAGGCGAGGTCCAGGTGCAACTCGGTGCAGTATTTATTAGAGTTGCACCGATTGCAGTTTTCAAACCGATCTTTAAAAAGCCTGACCAGCTGATTCCTATTTTGACTGATTTTTTTTTGTTCATTTGCCAGTACTGACCAACTGATATCACCCAAAATTAAGGAACTCAGTAGATTTATCGCTGCATCTGCAGTGTTTATATTTGAGGCTGTATGTATATTTCTGACCGTGCGCTGATTAGAGAAAATGCATCACGTATTAAAACTGCTTAAGCAAAAATATTGTGCATTAAAGAAATTGAAGTCTTATGTCGCTTTACCTTTTCACACTTTAAAATAAGTAAGTAAAATTTTCATATTTATACAGTTTTCATGCCTATGAGGAATATATTTATACATCTGACTGGAACTGCAGCCATAATGTGAAAATAAATAAATAAATAATAATAATAATAAAACAGCCCAATCAAACTAATAGAACTGGAGTTCAACAATCGGTTTTGATGTTGGGAAAACTTCATTGTAACACACGATAATTTCCTATGATTATTGGGTCTTTTGTAAATTGCCAGCGCTGATCAAAGCGATTGCTTTCAGACGGCCATTTTGGGTCAAAGCTGCAGCTTTACATGTCATCAGGCTCGCCTGACTACTCTGATGAAAGGCCCGGCGGCGGCGGCGGCGCCGGCCTCCAGTTCAAAGAGAGCTGGCGCAGAGCGAAGGTAATTAGTGCTCTTCAGGTGAAGAACGGCTTTAATAAGATTTCATTTAGGTTTACTGACCCAACACAAAAGCAGCTGTAATTTTGATTTCTTTATTCTTTGCCGAAGCTTAAGTAAAAAAAAAAAAAAAAGAAGGTAAAATAAATTAATAAGAAATAAAGTGAAAGATAAATGAGTTTAGAGGAATTGTTAGGGAGGAATGTGTGGTTCTACTGACACCTGCTGGTCAGAGACTGGAATAACAACCTAAGTGAACATGCAATACTTGACATTTATAAATGGAAAATCTAAAGATGCCATCCCCATCTACAGTAACTCTTTTAAATGTATATGAGTTACAACATTTCATCTCCCTCTGGGATCAATAAAGTCTTTTGGAATTTAATTGGAATCCTACCAGCTATCTGCTTCTGCTTGGCCCAGTATCGGACGGTGAACACCAGAGGCCTCAGCCTCTCCTCCAGCCCCGACAGCAGCTGCAGGAAGCGGGTGTTCCTCACACCAAGTCTGCCCAACAGAGACCAGAGGGAAAAGCAAAACATACAGAAAAATGCATTGATTAAAAAACAAAACCCAACAAAAAACCCCCAACATATTCTTCACCAACCTGTTGTTCAGCGTGATGTCTCCGTGCAGGTTGAGCTCGCGGTGATGGTACTTGACGACGGGGAGGCGAGCGGTGCTGACCACATGGACTTTGTGCACGCTGGGGACGCAGCGCTTCAGAATGGTGGCCACGAGCTCCAAGACCTCGGCTGCAGACGCCGCGGACAGATCGATGTCGGACAGGATGGAGTCCTCTGAGCGGCCGTCGTCCGACACGCCTTCGCCTGCCTGGAGGGAGGAGGAGAGCAAAGATTCACCTCGACCCATTCAGGGCAACATCTGGACAGGTCGAGGTGAGGGTGAGAGCATCAGACCTGCTCTGTGGAGGTCTTAGCCCGTGCTTGGAACGTCTTGGTGTTTTCCAGGTCCAGGAACAGGTCCAAGTCGCACGAGTGAATGCCGAAAGTGTTGACGGATGAACCAAAGAGCAAAATCTGACTGTCTGTAACCCGCAGGAATGTTGAAAATAGACATTAAACATCATGAAAAGTGAACATCTCTCATGCTAGGGTCATGCAGGAGACAGTCACCTGGAAAGAATTCAACAAAGACCTCCTGCAGGAGTTGGACCACCAACACTCTGGCCTTCTTTTCATTCTCTCCCAGCTGGAGTCGCTCCACCAGCAGCTTCATCTGGGCATCCACCTGGGACGAAGCACAGGGTAGACCAAAGCTGCGTCAGTAACAATCAACCATGCACAATTTTACTACATTAAACAGCTTCCAGACTTTGACTCGAATCCAATGGAGTCAGATAAACGTTAGAACACTGGCAGATTTTATTCACCTTGAGATTTTCTACATTTCATCACAATACTACACAACTTTAATTTAGAAGGACAGACAGAAGAGACAAGCTAACACAGGATTAGCTCAATGTTTTCCTGGTTTAAAACAACTGTAGTTTTTTGTTTGTTTTCTTGTAACATAATTATTTACTATTTAATTACTAATTATTATTTTTATTTCTTTCAGCTTGCAGTGGTGGGTAATGGCAGAGATCATTTTTAGCTTGGCTTTGAAAACGTTTAGCGCCCTAAGCTTCCCATGAATTCATTTTTTCAAATAAACTCTGTAGTGATAATTTACTTGGTTGTCTTGTGAACTTGTGATCGGTGTCGAGGTTTTGGTTATCGACTGCGTTTATATTCATGCTCTTATTTTGAATTTGGTGAAGTCTGTTTAGGAGGCAGGTCCGTTTCCTCTTTCTTCCCCCATAACTTTATTTAAAACAAGAAGCATACAAGAAAGACAGAAAACACAGACAGGATTATTGAACATGTAAATTATAATGTCAAATGTAATCTTTCAAGAGCAGATGTAATTTGAATTGAAGTTAGCGGTTTAGCATTAGCTTTCAATAAATACTGTGTTGATGCAGCGCTTTAGCAGAACTAACATATTAGCCAGCAGTGACCACCATGCTCAACTTGCCATTCTAGGAACTGCATTGTTTCATTTGAAAGATTGAAATTGTTCAACACAGAAAAATGCATCGTGATCATTTTTTTCGGCCACATTGCCCGACTCTACTGCTAACCTAGCAAGACATGGTGGATAAACCGACAGGCTAGACAGGGCGAGCGTTAATCAGGGATGTGGAGGAGCTGCAGAGATCAAGTGAGAATAAAATTAAACTTCTTGACTAATTACAAAAAAAGAAAGGCCGCGTGTGGTGACAGTAAATATGGTGTGGCAGCATTATGCTATTTTCCAGCTGTGACAGAAAAGCAAGACATCAACATCATATGAAGTATGTGCTCCAGCAAAACGAGTCTGGTATGAAGTGGAGGTTTACCGAAGAAAGCTGACACAGCTCAGGCTTGAGCCGGTCAAAGATCTGCTGGAGGCTCTGAGGATCGTTCTTCTTCTTGGGAATCAGTTTGAACTCCTTCTTTTCCCGAGGTTTAACCCGCAGCTTCAGGCCTTTGAGTCGGTGCTCGACGCAGGCCAGAGTCGCCTGGATGCTCTCTGTCTCACAGAACTGAACGATGGCATACACCCCCTGGCAAAGGAACAGTTCAGCATCTCATCAGTCGCTCTGAAGAAGTTCTAATAAACGTCACAAAAACAAAAGCTGCACACTGCGACCGGCCGAAGCGGACCGACCTTGTCCTTATCCACGATGACGTCAGAGATGGCCCCAAACTGCTCAAAGTACTCGGTCAGGTCGGTCGAGGAGATCTGTGGTTTGATGCCGCTGACGAACACGCTGTGCTCCTCGTGGCTCTTCCTGGTGGAGCGGACGGCGCTCAGCGTCTGGTGCTTCCGCCCCTTCACATGCTGCTCCACACTCGGCACTGGATAGTCATTTAAAAAAAAAAAAAGAAGAAGAAAAAAATCAACTATTAGACAGACCAGATAACTACGTTTGAGTAACAGAACATGTCTGATACTTGTAAAAATGTATTACCTGTTTGGTGTAATGTGAACTACAGGACTACAATTTAATCCCATTTTTATTTTTCCAATTTTGTAGAAATAGATTTTTTTAAATTCATTAGTGTTACATGAAGAAATAAACGTGACAAACAATTTTGACAAATCCTTAATTTTTCTGGTTTATCTTCAAAAACATTGGTGGGTTTTAAGCCAAGAGGCTCCAAATGATATTTTGCTAAACTACAACTCCTACATAGTCATTATGTTTTGTTTTGCTTTATAATAAAACTTTTAAAAATCAGTTCCATGTAGTGAACCTGGCGGTCACACTTCCTCCTCCATGCCCAGTGCAGGGACCATTATTTTTCAATGTGCTAAAACTCAGCAAGATGAAACAAACATTTCAAACAGATTTATTTTGCACATATTTTTTTTTAGTGTCAAATCAATTTACTGAAAATCCAACAAATCAGAACAAGAGAGAGAACAACAAAGGTTACAGTTGTAGCCTCTGTCCTGGGTCCTCTCAGTGTTTTGGTTATCCCTATTGTTTGTGCACCTTTTTCCAACAGTTTCTCCTTCCACCCAACTTTCCATTAATATGTTTGGATCCAACACAATTTGTCTTACTTCCTCTGTGTAAATTGCATTGTCTGCTGCACAACAACAACATTGTTGATTGATTGTTTGAACCAAAACGTGATCATTTCAATCATAGCTTCGACTCGTGGGCTTAAATGTTATCTTTGAACTGCTGCCACCACATCATAGTTGTCCACTAGACTGCCTGTTCACATAAATACATATATTTCCAATAAAATTAAAACGCGTTAAGACCTGAAGCTGAACTTTTTAACCAAACAGGCGCGTGCCCCGGTTAGCTTATGTTACTCACAGTTCGGTAAGTTGACGTTACACAGTTTGCAGCAGAACCCTCTGGGTGTCGTTTGTATATCGCTGTCTGAAGACATGGCGGCCAGTATTTATCTAAAAATTGATGGAAACACCTAAACACTTCAGTCTCGGATAGTTTGAGGGCAGCTACCCTTACTGCGCCATGGTCAAATCTCCCTCCAGCGCCAGGTCTTCGTTTGTGTTCAGTCCGCCAGCAAAATCTGTTCGGGTGTGACAATGTTTTCCTGACAAGGTTCCTACCACGCAAAAGCGATTTCAAGTCGGTTGGTTGTAGCAGTATATAACAATGAACTATAGGAACTATTCAAACCTGTGGCTTAAATTTGTATTATTACAACCAATCAGTGTTTAATAACTATAACTTCACTACCAGAGATTTCATCAAGCAATCTGAATTTCGTTCAACAAAACTCAGTGTTGCGTAGTTTAAAATTATATATTTATTATGGAGAATCAAAATTAAACTGTTGGTACAAATGTATTTTTTCCATGAATTTAAGGGTCTGCACACTAATAAACACCAGACCATAGTGTCGGTATGCTGACATATTCCAAGTGTGGCCAGATTAAGTCTGTTTGGAGCCTAATGCTAAAGGCACAAAATAATTCTGGAAACACAGCTAAGATTAATCAGAATAACACCACTGTAATATTAACATCTCATTATTTTCTAATATTGTTTTGACCTAAATTATATTGACATTTTATACAAAAGCTTTCAAAACTATCATGTCTGATGCACCTTGAGAACCATTTAGCAGTAAATAAAAAAGGAGACCATTGCACTATTGTACTGTAGACAAAAAATTTTAATGAATTTTTTGCCACAGCGACAAAATTATATTTGTAAAACCATACAAAAAATATGAAAGGGTTAAAAGAAAACAAAATCCCTGAAGAACTGGCAGTGCTTAATTTTCAGAAGATAAAACTACCTACTACAATGCCTTCACACCTAAAATTTGGAATAACAAAAAAATTTGGGGAAACCGTAATTAGGATGAAAAGTATTTACAAAACAGTCATTTCTTTGCTGATCTCCCCAGTCGGTTTTTTTTCTGTGCTCCAATGTCTTCCGCCACCACCTCTGCAACCTTCGCTCCTCGCCGTCCTCTCTTGGTGGTCTCGACGACGTCATGCGAGAGAGTCTTCTCTTCTGTGCTGCTGGCCTCCTTTGTTCCGTCTTTACCTCTAGTGTCAGCCTGGTCTGGAACTTTCGTCTTCCTGCCTCGAACGGCCTTCACCGACGTAGCTTTTGGAATTTCATGGCTTTCCAGGTATTTTTTAAATGTGACTGCCTTTTTGGTCATCTTTGGGTCTTGGTGGTCATCCTTCGAGCTTTCGGTGGGATTTGCCTCACCACTGGCCCCATCGTCCGCTTTGGGCTTTGCCGCAACCCGTCTTCCTCTTTTTGCTGGTACGACTGGTTCTGAAGCAGGTTCTTGTTTGGGTTCCACCAGAAGAAGAGCTGCACCCCGGCGGCCTCTCTTAGCTGGAGCAGTTTGTGAAACCTTGCTTTTCACCGGTGTTGCCCGATTAGGTTTATGGACCTGAGGAGATGGCGCAGAGATCTCTTCATGTTCAGGATTCTTGGCAGGGACAGTCTTCTGAGGGATTTGTTCTCCTTTTCTGCCTCGTTTTGGTTTCTCTGTAGCGTCAGCCATTAGTACTGAGGGCTTCACAGCATCTGCTTTAGCTTTCCGTCCTCCTCTCCTGGGCTTTGCAGCACCAGAACTTTGTTCAGAACTAGGTTCATTTTCTGGGACCACAGTGTCTTCCTTTGCTTTTAGAGGCTCTTGCTCGGGTTTTCTTGTTCTCCGTGATTTCTTAGGTGGCTCCTGATGTTCAGAGGGCTCCTGTGAAGTCACCTTGTCATCCTCAATCTGTTTGTCCTCTTTGGGGAGAGCACGTCTTCCTCTTTTAGCCCTTGTTGGAGGCTTGGTCTCCACAGGGAGACAGGTGTCTTCTGCCACCTCAGTTGGCTCCTCAACATCAGGTTTGGCTTTTCTTCCTCTCCTGGGTTTACCAACAGAAGGAATGACTTGAGGAGTTTCAGCATTTGCAGCAGGACATTCATCTCTCTCAGGTTCAGTGGATGTTACTTTAGCTTTTTTCCCTCTGAGTGGCTTGGTTGTCACTTGTACTGAGCTTACAGGGTCAGTTGTCTTTTCATTGGACTTCTCTGATATTTGAGGGATCACGGCTTCATTGGAAATCTCAGTTAACGCTTGTGCTTCAACAGCTGGCTGATCAACAGTGTTTTGAGACTTTGCATTTCTGGTTCTTGTGTTCCGTTTAACAGCAGGAGATGCTGTTGCTTCCATCTTGTTTCCTCTCCTTCCTCTGACTGGAGGAGGAACAGGCCTATTGGAGGTCTCCTCAGCTTTCTGAGCTTCTTTAGCCTCCACGGGTTTAGCTCTTTTGCCTCTCACAGATTTCTTCTGAGTCAAGCTAGTTTCTGCAACTTCCGTATTTGCATTCTCTTCTTCAGGTAGCTTCACACGCTCAGCGTCTGATGAGTTAACACTCTTGTCTTTATCTGCATCTGAAAATAAGATTAAAGTCAGTATAACGGTATCAATATTTCTAAACTAAACAGGTGTAAACAGTTAATGTCATAAGCGATTAAAAAGGAAATTATGCATTGAAGAATGACTCACTCTTAGCATGCTGTGCCAGTTCTTCAGGTTGTTTGAGTTTTCTTCCTCGTTTGGGCTTCAGCACTGCTTTCTCTACAAGTGCTGGACCTCCATGCACATCAATGGCTGGCATTGAATTGATCTCAAGTTCTGGGGTCACTACCTCTTCAACAGCAGGATTCTGCTCAAGCTCTATTGCCTCCTCTTGGGCTCTTTTGATAGGTCTTTGTCTTTTCATAGCAACGTTTGGAGACTCTGGGAGACTTTCTTCAACATCTCTGCTTTCAGGGACTTCTGCATTCCTGCCTCTTGTGTGTCTAACAGCAGGTGGTGCTTTGGTCTCAGATTTCTTTCCTCTTCTTCCTCTAGGTGGTGCAGACACCACGGCATTTTGAGAAGATTCCGGCAGTTCTTTTGTTTCCTCTTGTTCTGGTTCCACAGCTTTTGCCCTCCTACCCCGAACAGATTTTTTGTCAAGAGAAGCGCTGGCAGAAGTTGTATTGCTCTCTATGACACTTTGAGGTTGCGTTTCCATGGCATCTGATGGCTACAAATGTGAAAGGCAAGAGATACTTGTTCAAACAGAGCAATAAGACAAATTCATTTGACAAAATACTCAATATAAAGATTTTTCATAATTCATTACAATTGTTCATGCTCCAATTATTACCTTTTCTGGCCGCTGCTCTGTCAGGTAGGTCACTGGCTCCTCCATGAGCTCCTGAAGTCCCTCAAAGTCTTCCACTGGTGGATTTCCTCTCAGTCTTGGGGATTTCATCAACCTTTTGATGCCAAAGTTGTCTTCTACGGGTTCACCCTTCTGTTTGGGAGTTTTTGGTAGCCTCTTCATACCAACCACATCCACAACTGGAGCAGTCTTCTCTTTGGGCGTCTTCATCATTGTCTCAACAGTGGCAAGATCCAGCATCTGGGACTGGTGAATTGGTGTCTGGAGAAGCTCCTTAACACCATCCAAGCTGACATCAGAGCTCTGTCTGACATTTGGAGTCTTCAACAGTTTTCCCCAAAGGTCTTCAAGAGGTTCCACCTTCTGCTTCGGAGTTGCAAAGATGCGTTTGACCCCAGTGAGACACTCTGGTTGCTCAGTTTTCTGTTTAGGAGTTACCAAAAGATTTCCTCGGATGTCCTCTAAAGGTTCAGCTTTCTGTCTTGGTGTCTTCATGATCCTCTTGATTCCAGTGAGACATTCCTGCTGCACAGGTTTCTGTTTTGGAGTTTTCAAGAGTTTTCCTCTCAAATCGTCAATGGGCTCAGCCTTCTGTCTTGGTGTTTTCATGATCCTCTTGATTCCAGTGAGACAGATGGGTAATTCTGGCTTCTGTTTGGGAGTTTTAACAGAGCCCGCCTTTGGATCTGTGTGTTTAGACTCTGAACAAACTTCCGAGGCAGGAGCATCACCGACAAAACTTGCTTCTTCACCCCCACTGAGAAGGCGCTGGACTGCCTCGCTGTTGTACCTTTGACTCTTTACTGTAGACGCTAAACTCAGTGGAGACACCATCATTTCATCTGAAAGGCAAGTTAAATTTTTGAACACCTTCAGCCCTGAACCAGTTTTGGCAAAAATAATTACGATTTTAGTCGGCTTCAATACGCCAATAGCGTCACCTGAAAGGCCAAATTACCTGGCTCCTCCGGGGTGTTCAGCACCGACGGTTCCACTATAGAAGAAGTCGCTATTGGCGTCTTCTTGGCACTGCTCTCACTGACCAAAGACCTTCTTCTCTTCTCATTTACAGGAGTTTTGAACATCTCAGAGAGTCCTGAAATTCAAAGATACAGTCAGTTGCAAAACTGAAATCCACAACATGTGATCTGTGGTGACAGAGAAAGCTACAGCTACCTGTTAAATCGTCATCCATTTTCATGTCCTTTTTGAACAGTGCAGGATTCATGACCACTTTTGGTGCAGCTCCAGTTGGATGTACAATGGTTCTTTTGTGAGCTCTCCCAACAAGGATGGTGGCAGGGGAATCTGCATGTCCAGTGCTCATATGGTCTTTTAGCTTCCTGGCAGGGGTCTGAAAGATTGAAAGGGGAAAAAACCCAGACACTTCAGCAGTAGTTGTGGTTTTATGGTTTTACAACAGTTTGAATAGATCAATCTAAAGAACAAACCTGTTGTTTGGGCACAACCTTCTTCAGGGGTTTCTGTATGATCTTCTTTACAGCTGGAGCAACAGCTGACGTCTTAATTTGTCCAAATTTTACAATATTTGCCCAGGAACTTTGAGCTGGAGAGTCAATGAAACACAAATAATGAACAAATATGACTGCTTTGAGTAGCTCAAAGTTTTTTCCATAGTACTCACAAGGAAGCAAAAGTTACTTTCATACTTCAGCATATAACACACCTTTCATTGATGCCCGTGAAATGCCACTTCGTCTCTGAAAGACTTTTACTGCACTCCTGGCAACACCTGAAGTCCTACGTGATGCATTCTTCATGCTCTTCCTCCTGAGAGGGATTTTTGGGGTACCAGCAAGCAAAGGCATCTGTTGAGCGACTGCTGTAGTTGGAGAGGGGGTCCTGATACGTGAGACAGAGAAGCGACCTTGGACGGACGGGGTTTGGATGCCTGAATTCAAAGGTGTTTTCACTGGTGTTGTGCTGGTCAAGGCCTTGGGAGAAGCGGACCTGGATTTAGGAGTCTTCTGAGCTGGACTTGTCGCCTTGGGAGAAGCGGACCTGGATTTAGGAGTCTTCTGAGCTGGACTTGTCGCCTTGGGAGAAGCGGACCTGGATTTAGGAGTCTTCTGAGCTGGACTTGTCGCCTTGGGAGAAGCGGACCGGGATTTAGGAGTCTTCTGAGCTGGACTTGTCGCCTTGGGAGAAGCGGACCGGGATTTAGGAGTCTTCTGAGCTGGACTTGTCGCCTTGGGAGAAGCGGACCTGGATTTAGGAGACGTCTGAGCTGGACTTGTCGCCTTGGGAGACTTTTTTCCAGGTGTGGCTTTGGGTGAAGCTGACTTGGACCTGGGAGACTTCTCAGCAGGGGAAGTGGACCTTGATTTTGGTGATGCCTTCCCTGTTGGAGTCTTGGGAGAAGCACTCTTTTTGAACTTAGGTGACGGGGTCCTCTGCTCCTAAGGAAAAATTTTAAAACATTTTAAATACACTTTTATGACCTAAAACAGCAGCTTCAAGAAGAAAAAGTTTTCACTAACTTTTAGCAACCCAATGACAGAAACTCTCCTAAGAAGAGACAATTTGGGTTTATAGAGAGATAGGCTCCTCCTTGGACTGGCCCCTTTACGCAGTGGAGAGTCAGGTGGCAGGCGTTTGTCAAATAACTCTGGGCTGAGGTGGTCTCCGAAGGAAACTCGTTTCCTTTTCAGGTTTGGTATCGGCAGGTCTTTCCCAAGCTCCTCACTCTTGCGTTTTTTGGACATTTTCACTAAGAAAAAACATAAATCTTTACATGAACTTAAATGCAAGCTGTGGTACTCAACTAATTGTTTTGTATAAGCTAATCCAAAAAAGTAAAAGAAGGAACAAAACCTTTTTCAGCAGATCCTGAGTTTTTAGGAGATCTCTTTGGTGGATTTTCCAGTTTGGGAGATTTTCCAGCTTGTCCTTCTTGCTCCATGGACACGCCAGATTTAGCCGGTGTGCATTCCTTGCTTCTCCTTCTGACCGGTGACTTAGATGCTGAAGCCGTTGTTTGCTCAATAACCTCTGAGGCTGTGAATTTCTGAGGAGTTGAGATCCTTCTCTGCTGTGAAGTACCTTCAGACTTTCCAGCTTTGTCCACTGTGGGTCCAGGGCCCTCAGCAGAAGGAACCTGGAAGGTCTTTCCCTGTTTCTTAGCAATCTCTGGGGTTTTACATTTGGGATCTTCTTCCTTCTTGGGTATGAAAACGACCCCTTTTTCACTCTTCTTGACAACCGGACCCAGTCTCGGCGTGCAGAACTTTGAGGACGGTGTCTGAACCACACTTGCGGAAGACTTGCGAGGTGTCTTGACATCCAACGACTTTTTGATCATTTGACACAGATCATTGAATGGCGAGTTCTTCTCATCTTTCTGGGACTCCAATTCCAAGGTTTTCTCCAAGGATCGCTGGATGTTGTTATAGTTAGCTCCATCTTTGAGATGAGGGTCTAAAAAAGAAAATAAAAATATATTTTTACATGTCAAAGTTACTGTGAAACATTATTTTCCATTTAATTGTTCTTACCAAATAGAAAGGTACTCAAAACAACCATGTTGAACACAGAAAAACAGAGGTGGACTTCATCTTTGTAAGACCTGCTCTGCAGCCCTGACTCGTCGTTCCAAGTGAAGTTTAAGACTGCAGTAAAGCTAGCCGCCTCTTCGAAAACCCCGCACACAATATTCACGTGCACGACAGCTCAAGACATTACGGTACACACATTTACGTGATGTTTTCACAATAAAAGCGCACATCCGGTTCATGTTTGATCTACTGCAAGTAGATTTCCAGTGGCTTCATGTTTAGACTTTGTATTTATGCAGTTACAAAAAGAAATAATGTATTGGAAATAACTGGGGACATTAAGCAATGCTGAAAACTCTCTGTTTCCAGTGACTTCGCTCACTTCTGGGTGACAGAGGGACACCTCTAGAACACAACCAGCAAATGGCAACCACAACTAATGTTTAATTCCAAAATAAAAGCCTGTTAAAAGAGCACGCTTTTATTTTTTCCCCCTAAATTGCTGTGCTTGTTGCTTAAAAACTCTCTGTTTCCGGTAACACCTGTCACTTCTGGGTGGAAGAGGGACACCTCTAGAACACAACTAGAAAATGTCACGATCTGATGTTTAATTTCAAAATAAAAGCCTTTTAGTTTTACCAAAGTTGACATACACATTGCTGAAAAATTCTCTGTTTCCAGTAACATCTGTCACTTCTGGATGGAAGAGGGTCACCTCTAGAACACAACCAGCAAATGTCAACCACATCTGATGTTTCATTTCAAAATATGCACTATGATTTGGAGGTGAGTTGTGTTTTTTTAGTAGTTAACATTTTTAACTGAATAAACATAACCACATATGACAAACATATAAAAATGACCTTTACATATAGTAGTGCGGGCCGGCTTTACTGTCATTTTCGAAAAGGCGGCTAGCTTTACCGCAGTCTTTTAAGTCACATATTGGGACATGTGAGCAAAATCTCAATTTCATAGTTTGGGACACGTTTGGATCGTCTACTAATGAGAACCTGCACCACTGCAGTGGCTTATTTGTGTTGGACAAAGCAATCCAACATCATAGTTAGATTAACACATCACAGATGTGTTCCATGTTTAATCAGTTCCTAATTTGCAATAAGGCTCTCTACTCATTATAGAAAGGGAATATATTCAATTACACATCATTGTTATGAAATGACAATGATGCAACTGAGACAAAACCCACTAAAAAGTTTATATCTTTCAATTTTAAAACCATTTGAAATATGTAAAAAAAATCTAAAACAGAATACAATACCAATATTTCAGGAATAAAAGAAAAAAGGAATAAAAATATTCTTAGTGTAATAGAAATTCAAGAGTAGCAGCCTCATCAGAATATGTATGTTCATACAAAAGTTGCAAAAGTGTTAAAAATATATAAAAATAACTTTACTTAATGACCTCAGTTTCAAAAACTATACAAATTCTGCACTGAAAAAGTTCTTACACACAATGATTGTGAACCTTTATTCTGTTTTTTTTTAAATATATATATATAAAATCTTGTTGCTGTTTTAACACAGCCAATTTCAACCCTCCATAAGGCAAGAGAGTCCCCAAAAGCTGTGAAATATCCTGTTTGTAAAATGAATGCAGAATTATCTGCAAGTTAAGTCAGTAACTAAAAGCCCAAAGAACAGATAGTTAAAATCCCAGCAGAATGTGGAAAAGCAAAGATATTTATCTTCAAGAAGCACTTCCATTCAAGTCAGAAATAAATACTGAACACAAACATTTAACCGCCTTCTTTTATTAAGTGACTAATTTCTCATTCCATGCAAACCGAGAAAGAACCTGCTAATACTTGTCATCTTGTGTTTGGATTTTTATTTTTAGATTGGTAAATTTTAATCTACTACCAACCAAATGTGCAGCACAAACATGGGATTGAAGTTAACAGTGTTACCTGTAGAGACCTCAGAGATTCTCTTTTCTCCTGCGTCCACGGCAACCTAAACACATTCAAATATCTCTAAATGACATTTGTTTTATCAGAAGTGAAGACTCAAAAATGTGTTAATTGCCAGGCAATGTTGATAGAATATAAAAAGCTAAAATCACCTTAACGGTTTCAGACTTGGCCCCAGAAGACGACCTCTTCTTCGGTGTTTGTGTAGGCGCATACTCAAACCTGAAATATTGTCGGAAAAAAAAAAAAATCACACAATTCCTCATCAGGTTGATGGAAATTGAAGCATGATCACATTAAGCTCTGTGTTTTCACCGGGTTTTATGTCAGAGCATCATTTTGAAACAAATCAATTCATTTCTGTGCAAGCTAATTGCACACATGTCCACATTATAATATCACTGCTGATAAATGGCCACCACTGCTCTGCTCAGTAAGGGTTAGAAAGAAACCTGACAAAATAAGAAAGACATAAAAAATCGTATCTAATATTTTTAGTCTTACTGCAACATTTTCACTTTCCTGCTTACCTGAAAGAACGATCGACAATAGTTATCACATCACCGTGCTTCAAGCGCTCAGACTGACTCAGAGCCTCGCCGTTGACACGGGTCGGATTGGCTGAGCTCAGATTGGTCAAAATGATCTGGGGGAGGCAAAGAACAGTCAGCGCAAAGCACATCCAACACGACCGCGTAAAGACAGAACAAACGATATTTGCAGGCGCATTCACCTCTTTGTTTTCATTCAAGTCAATTCTGCAGTGCTCCTTGGAAACCTGAGGAAGCTGAATACGAATGTCGCATTCGGTCTTCCTGCAAGACCAGAGGGGAACACGTCAACGAGAGGAGCATTTCAATATGTTTACAGTGAAATGTAATGGACAGCAAAAAATACATCTAAAGGTCACATTTAAAATAATACTAAAAATAATTTAAAAATAGACAACTAATATATATATATATATATATATATATATATATATATTTTTTTTTTTTTATTTTTTTTACTGTTTCCAAGAAAAAAATAAATCAAAAGAAATGTGCAACTGTGCAGGTAATTTAAAATAAATTGTAAGATGTGTACATATGTGCATAAGATTTACAATTAAAAAAAGACCGCAAATATAAATAAAATCTATTCACTTCATTAGACAAAGCTGATTATATATTCGCTCGCCTTGACAACAGGAACAGAACTTGTGTTTCTGGTTCCTCAAAAGTGAGATTCTATGCTTTCCTTGTTGTCAAAAATACACATTTTTGATATTTGTACAGCTGTGAAAATCACAAAGTGAAAGGATGAAAAGAAAGCTAAGATGGACAGACGGCGGCAGAAACGGACTCAGAGAGACAAAGGATAAATAACTGGATGGAAGGTGCAGTGGAAAAATTAAAGTAAGGTCACACCTGCTAGTTGTATTGCTATATGTTTATTCTAAGTTCCTGTATATTCCCACCAAGTTAAACTATTGTGGTTACATGTACAAGGTTGGACGTTATTTTTCAAAGCTGCATGGGAACCAGTCTGTTTCCATGCTTAGGATCCCTTATCCCTTTGTATAAAACTCATGTGTTTCTCTGCCTGGCAGAGCTTTTCATCCAGACCTGCTTCATTACTGATTGTCCTACAAGCTTCTCTGTATTGTGAACAATATATGAATAAACCGGATTGAGTGATTTCACCTGAACAGTGCTTGGAAATATTTTTTTTTCCACGACAGAACTATTGATTCATATTTCGAGGATGAGAGACAAACAGCTGGGTGCTACAAGTGGAAGGATACATGGGATAGGTAAGAAATGTAGAGCTTGACATGCAGAATGAATGTCAACATTCATCCACACTTCTTTTATCTTCCATATTTCTATGGAAGAACCGTTGCTGTTTTATAAGTTCTTCTAAAAAAGTAAAAGAACAAAAAACATAGAAAACATTCATTATTTGAGCTCACCTTCCAAACAAACACGGTGCAGTCAGAGGAAACTCGGTTCCGTCTCCTCCTCTCCTCTTAATAACCACTATTTTACCATGCAGAGGCATTTTACCAGCGTTTACCTGAGAATGTTAAGGTAGATCAAAGTTAATGTGTGAGAAATGAGAAGTCAAATTTGAGCTGAACATAGCGGTGGGAATGTGGCGTATTGTATTGGAAAACTTAGAAGCATGAAGCCAATCAAATAACAGAAATTAATGCAATTTCGCCGTATTTTACTTTATTGCTGTAAAGCCTCGAGTTAAAACGCTGTATCAAGGCCCACGTGCAATGTCGACACAAAAGTTCGCCTTTGTGGCCTAAACTATCAAAAAGAGGCATGAATATAAATATTCTCAGCAGGTAATTATGCTACAAGACGAAATGTGCCCCTTTAGGGCACGTACAGTTTCATCACTTCGCTACAACGTTACCTATTGACGTTAAAGACTAACGTATCTAAGTTTATACAGGAAAAAAAATTCCGTTAAACAATCATTACCGGTGACGTCTTACCTGTAGATCCGTTCAAATGTACCTCGTCTTTCGTCTATCCATAAACGTAAACCTGCTAAAGACTAGAATACCTTTTAATTTTAAAATTCCATCATAATCGGGCTAAAAACAGAACTGACCACCCAACCTACCGACGAGTCTTTGACGTTAACTACAGCAGACAGCCGTTCCTTGTGCTCTGTCCTCTTCCGCAATGTTGCTGCAAAAATCCCTCCGCACAACTTCACGCGCACAGAAACTCACAGAAATGTCAGCGTTAGCTATTTCCCATTTGCTTGTCAAACCTACTCTTTCATGTTGCTGTGATTTCACAGTGTGTTACTTTTTACGCTAAAACTCTCATTTTAACAACAGGTTCCTTAAAGGGACTACTTTGTTTACAAATTTGGCGGAGCAATCTCACTACGTGGAAAGAATCGGAATTTGAAAAATATTTGAAATTCCGCGCGAAGGACTCTCATTGGCTTAAGATCAGCTTTACGAGGAGGGCGGGGCTTAGCTACTACAGTGAAGACGAATAATACTTTTTATGCATCATACATTTTTGCATCAAAGGCGCAAGAATAAGTTTTACGCACCTTTAAAATAAATGGTGTTGCTTGACATGGTCCCGGGTTGAGGCGCTATGAAGGATAATTTGTTCCTACAGTTCTCAACACACAGAGACGCAGCAAAATAAACTATTATTATTTTAACAAGCTCAACCACATTTAGAGGTGAAGGCAACACAAGTAGTGAATTTGCCAATGACATGTCCGTAATATACATGATTTTGGTTTTTTAGACTTGGTAAAAAAAATTAAAAAAAAAGACTTATTTTGAATAAATCAGACCCGATATAGAAGGTATCCGTAACAGTAATTATTAAGATTTAGGTTAATCTGTTAATCCAATATCTCCCACCACAATCGCTCATATAAAGAGTGAGTTCGACAAATACACCTGCATTTATGCCATTTGGAAACATGGCAAATATTTAGTTGTAGGTGCTATGACTCATACAGGGGGAGCTGTAACATCCTCTAGCGCCCCCTGGCTACTGGATCACTTAAAACAAATAAATAAATACAAATAATAATAAATTATTAGACTGGCTTGAGTAATAAGTATTTTTTAAATAGTTACTAGTAAATCATAAGTCTTTCATTTCACCTGCGTTAGAGTCTTGATCCCATATTTTGAAAAAGAGGAGGGAAAATAAATGATTGAGTTCTGTAAAGCGTGACAGGTCCGAGATTGATAAAAGCTGGCAATGAGTCAAACCCAAGTGCTGCCATCTACTGGCCAAAAAGTGTAAGCGCACTACAACGTTCCCAGAAACCCCAGGTACTCACAGGGATATTTTAGCAATTCCCCAGACCTCAAATAAGTCAGTAAGTGCAATGCGGAGTAATCATCTAATTTCTCAATGATGCGAGATAAAAATTAAAAATGAAAACATCATAGCAAAATAAAAAATATAAGTTTGTACGCTTTCTACACTAAGGAAGCGCATATGTTATATATTCATACTCATAGACTAAACCAGACATCTCCTTCTCCGTTGCAGTAAATAAGAATAAAACCAATAAGGTGTTTCTGTATTCAGTTTAAAATGTTAAATTAATGTCACTCGGAGTTGTTTGTTTCTTTGTTGTTTTTTTTGACTATCTTTGCTGGTGTTGGTTGTCAGTGACTGTTGGACAACTGTAAAACCAGAAGTCTTATGTGATCCATAACATAACATTTCTCTATTAAAAATACTTTTTATATTGGTTTTGTGAAATGCTGAGATTTCTCCGAATCCCGTGTAACAGCTACCCACTCGCTGTGGGAACGCAGAGTCAATTCCAGGAACTTCTCATGGCGTTTTGCTTAATTGTGTACCAACATTAAGAATATATTTGAGAATGTATTGAAAATGGCGATTCAAAGTCTGGAAAAGTCAGATGCCAGAATGTGTTTACCTTTATGTAAAACTAAAATCACAACCAAATGATAATGTAGACTGGAATTTAAAACCGATAATTCTATTCAAGCCTATTTTCAGTACCGAACTATCAGCTAATTTCCGGACATATTTACAAAAACGAACAAGAATAAACTCTTAAAAACATATCACTGTGTATTAATAACCTTTAGAATTTCAGTTTTGGAATTGAATGCAATCAATATTTACATAATTACACACTTTGCAATGGCTACAGAAGAACAGATTATTATGAAATTTACCAAAAGGATGGCAGACGGAGACATTTCATTATTAAATGTTGATTTTATTTACTTTTTTAATCCTTTTTTTTTTTTTCCCCCAAAGTTCCTTGATAAACTTGACAAAACTGCAACGTATTCCATACTTCTCAAGCTGACGGTGTGTCTGTTCTCTGTGAAAGGGGGCGGGGCGTTGTGCGCTGTTCTGGACACAGTCCTGAAAGGATGAAAGCAGCTATATATATATATATATATATATATATATATATATATATATATATATTCATACAAATGAAAGGTACAAATCACACTGGCTTCCTATGTTGCAACATCGAGAGGTTCAGAGTCCGACTCTCTCTCCATCAGTCCTGGCGGGCCAGGCTTTAACAAAAATGGGTGATTGGAGGAAATATTCGTGTGTGTGTGGGGTGCGTGGAGGGGGCGGGTGTTCGGGGGCAGCGAGGTCGGGCTCAGTAGCAGAAGTGTGTACACATGTGCATTTGTGATTGGAGGCTTTAGGGATCGCATCACAGAACAAATACACGCAACAGGCCAAGCACACATAAATGATTCCTTCCTGAGACATTGGTGCGGTACAGTAACGATGGTCCGGACGGCGCGTTGTTCACGGTGGAGGCGTTTTAGTGTGAAGTGGGTCACAGGGCGACCGGCTGCTCCGGATCTGACACACATTTCTGTTGTGAAAGCTGATTGGTTCTGGGGAGAACTTCTGTCTGGAACCTTCTCTGACAGACGCCAACTACAATCCAGTCCCGCCCTGTTCAACGCAAACCCGTTCATTCAGAGTACCGAGAACATGGCAGGTGTTTAACACAGAGCGCATACACCCTCCCTCACATTAATACAAGTATTTAAACACTTGTGTGTTTAACACAGAGTGTCATAACACACCCTCCCTCACATGACAACTCTCTCTGAAGCTGACCTGCTGGGGCTGGGCCGAGCCTCCTTCGCCCCACGAGCCGTCTTACTCGCCATTTTTGTTCGTTTTTTTTCGGCTACAATGTAAAAAAAACAACAAAAAAACCGAAAGCTGTGCTCTGACAGGAGTGTTTAATTTATTAACTATAGGCATGGGCCGGCTACCCGGATCAATGTAGGCCAAAACACCGGCGGGGTGTGGTTCTGTTGGACCTGTCGAGACAGAACCGGTTACTGGAGTTCAGCTGCGGACAGTTTCACTGGAAGCTTCTGAGGAAAACGAGTTTAACCGGGAGAAACACCAGACAGGAGCGCATTAACAGAAAATAATAGTGACGTAGTATTTATTTATGTGTGTGACGGTTAAAATGTCCCAAAAAGTAAAAAAACACAAAGTCTTACCAAGTTTTTTTATTTTATTTTTTATCTAGTTTACGGCGCAAATATCTTAAATAAGACAAAACTAAATTACAATTAACTTTCCAGCAAGATATAGGAGCTTATTTTAAGTAAATAATTCATTAATGTTGATGAAAAAGTGGTAAATTAATTCATTTCCAACAGGACATTTTTCCCACGTTATAAGTGAAATAACCTCCCAGTGGAACCAGTACGTTTTCATCAATATTAATGATTTACTTAAAACAAGATCCCACTTCTTGCTTGAAAGTTACTTTAAAGTTAGTTTTGTCTGATTTCAAGTGTTCTAAGACATTTTCACAAGAAACTAGACCAAATACACTTTGTAAGACTTTATGTGTTTTTTTGCATACTGTTTCTATTTGATGACCTTATAACGAGATACAATAGAAAAGGTTGGACTTCATCTTCCTCCAATCATCTGGCTGAAAAAAACAAAAAAACAGCCGTTACACTTTTTTTTCTGGGTAAAAGAAATGAGGTGAAATTTGGAAATACTTCCAGTCACAAAAACCAGCAACAGTCACGATGGGGAAATGAAAGGAGTGCAACATCGTCTTGAAACTGGAGTTAAACCTAAAATGATTCACATCCCCAGCAGTTTGTGTTGCCTTTTTTTTTTTTTTTTTTTTTGGTTTGTTTAAATTACCGATATGTTTCTGCTGACTGGAAGCAATATTCACATTCTGATATCTGACAGAGAATCTGTGGAGGGAATTAAACATTAGGGTGATGGCAAGGAGGTCTTAAATAGGAAGTTTGATAGATTTTTCTATTGATTACTGAGGTTACAGCTAATTTTCAATATGCCTTTTTTTTGTTTTACCAGAATTTAAACACAGAAAAATGATGCTGCTTTTACATATTTACAATCTTTAGAGAAATGCTTCACTTCCTGTCTGAAAACTGCTTGAATAACATGAATAAAAATAATTTGGAATCTAAATCTGTCAGGGATATGAATATTTTTGAGTCCCACTTATAAGCCAGCTAGCTACTAGAGCAGGCACTGATAATTAGCTTATAATTCATTTTTAATTCTGCTTAGTTATTTTTGGCTACTTGAATGTTAAGACTGAATCAAAATGAAATTAACCAATAAATAAATGTTATTAATTCTTAAAAATGGAATTAAAAATGCACTTTTATTCCTGACAAAGCAGACGGAGATGATCGTATTCATCTTAATGTGCCCAGAAAAAACACTTTCCTTGGCCTGTCGACACAAACGTTTTTGTGCAAACACTTTGATATGGCGGCAGACGGTGGTGACATCACACCGGCCCATGCCTAGTTGTCATTCTGTACACCATGAAGACACACAGCTGTAGAATGGAAGGGGCAGATGTTTAAATAGTGTGTGAAGAGTGACGGGTGAAGTGAAGGGCTCGTCCAACACGCTCCAGTAGGACACAAAGCATGAAAACAACTTCCTTCGGTAAAATGTGCTCAAAAATGTATTTTCTTGAATCACAAAAACTAGAACAAAACACAAAAAGAGGAATTAAAAAAAAAAAAAAGAAATCATGTGAGGCCTAAAACTCTTCATAGTTTTAAAGAAATGAATACAGCTTATATACACAAACTCAAAGCCACTGAAAATACACCTTAATAATGACTCTTCATTAATTTGATTTCTTGAAAGGACCTGTGACAATATCATACAACCAAGTTCATACAATCAGTTTTTTTTTTCATTCGCTAGGGAAGAAAACAGAACAGAAAAAAAAAAAAGATTAGATTAAAGGGAAAACACATCCAACCTGGAATAGTAGCTGATATTCATCGTTTTCTTGTGCACGTTTCTGTGTTTGTGTACGACTCCAGAGAAATGTCAATGTCTTTTTTGTTTTTTTTTTGTTTATCTTCTTGTTATTAAGAATAATATACAAACGTGAAACGGAAACGTCTCTCATTATTCTTTGATAGGTATGAAAAAGATTCAAACAGTGAAGGAGTACAACAAGTTCTAATCTCAGTGCGGTAAACTCATCCTGGTGTCAGCCTGCCGTTCGCTCCCGGACACGCCAAGCACCATAGTTCCTTAACTCTTCTATATATATTTATATATCTTTTGTACAAAATCTGGTTGTTGTTCTTTTTTGTTTGTTTGAAAATCAAACACAAAAGGAAAAAAAAAAAAACAGAGGAAAGACCCAGAGTCTTTTGAGGAGTGGGGTCTTCAACGTTCAAAGTTGTAATCTGTAGAGAAACAACAACAAAGTGTCTGGTGTTTGTCAAGTCAGTCTCCGTCCATGTCCATGTCCATGTCCATGTCTTCGTCCCATTGTGCTGCTCTCACTCATTCAGAACAGGTCGCTGCATCCGGACTTGTTAACGTCTGTGACTCTGAGGAAGGTGGAGGAAAAGGAGGAGGAGTCGGTGTTTACGGGGTTCATCTCTCGTCCCGTCCCAGTCCGCTCCGGTCCGGTCCATCCCAGTCTCAATCCCCCATACCTCCCCCCTCCTGTCCGGACAGTGTTCCACAGCGACAGCAAGCAGATCAGGAGATGTGGACTTGTGTCGGGTGGTGGGAGGATGGGGGTGTGGTGGAGAGAAGGAGGCGTCTCCGCCAGTCTCCTGTGATCAGCAGTAAGGATCGAAGCCCACCTTCCTTTGCCCCTCCCCCCCTCATTTCTGTTTGGAGACGACATGAAGAGAAGAAAACGGTGAAAACGAGAGGGCCGTCTCTATGGTGACTGTGTGGCTGGACTGCTTTGGGCCGAGCTGGGGGACAGGCTGGGGCTGCAGCTGCCTGGGGGGGCGCCGCTGGGCCTGCTGCCCGCCGCGCCGCTCTCCAGGCCCTCAGAGTTCTCCAGCATCTCCTGGATGAGAGGCGGCATGGATCCAGGGATCTCCATCTTCAGTGTGATGACACGCTCCGCTCCTGCAGAGAGGATGGACGCAAAAAGCAACATCAACTTTTGTCCATTCATTCAGTCTTTTTTTGTCTTACGATCAATACCAAAAATCTCAATTCCAGACATCTGCTGTAGCAGGGCGTTTACAGGCTTCAGCCTGTAAATGGTTGAACCTCTTAAGACTCTTTAAGGCTAATGTGAACGGAATTTAAGACCTGCATTTCCACAGAAATGTACAAACTTCATTCAGCCAACTGGTGATCAATTTCCATGATAGCTGCAAAAAAAGCTAGCTAGCTATGTTAGCAGCTAGTTACCATTAGCCTCAAGCAACTTTTAAGGTATTTTTAAAGACCACATTTTAATTTGCTGATCTATGGAATTTCTGCTCAATTTTGTCTTTAGCAATAAGCCTTCAGTCTGACTGTGTCATGTGACCTGCTTCAGAATCAAGAAAGCAGCTGAAACTCCAGGCATTCAATTCTATCATGTACAAAGCAAAGCGTTGTTGATGAAGCAAGACAAATATATTTTCTGTAAGTTTTGGTAGCGGCTGAGTCATATCAAACACTAGGCTAATGCTAACATTAGCGTAGCACTTCCAGCATTGCTTTACATAAAAAAAGCAAGATGTAAGCTGAATGAATTACAGTGTCTTTAAGCATCAACCTATGTATATGCTGAATAACATGACAAAACTAGCATTGTTTTAAATGACGTTGTGTATCTGCCACTAGTTTGAATGAATTATCTGACACTCTATGATGAGCAAATTGTTCTCAACTGATTGGAATGTGTATCAAAGAAATCCTAATAGTGACGGCCCTAATTTGCAAGTAAAACCAAAGCAGCTGAAAGCTAAATATGACAGATGTGAAGATGAGATGTTTGTACATGTGAGGAACATCAGACCTTTAGCACTGATGCTCCTCAGATCAGTAATCTTCATCAGCATCTTGGGGAACATGTGAGGTTTGTGGGGCCTCCTCTTCCGTACGTAAATCTTCAGGGCCTCCAGCAGGGGCTCCTGCAGGATGTCCACTTTGTCTGCTTCTTCTAAATCTTGCCGATCTACAACAGAAGAAAAAAAGAGACATAAAACTCAAAGAGACGAGATAATAATCCTCGACTGTTGCCGTGTCTCTTTGCTAATTAGAGAAAAAAAACAACATCCATTAAAACTTGGAACATTTTTTTTCAGCAGCTAGAATAAATGTGATTTTGGATTTATTTATTTTACTTCAAAGCCATAGTTGTCTCATACTTGTTGCATTAGACATTTATGGATTTATAGTGAGGTGTCAAACTGCATTTTAATTCTAACCAATGTCATTTTTATGCCACAATTGTCCACAACTTTACAAATGATTTTTCTATTGATTTTGCATTTTTTACACAGAAATTGATCTCAGATTCTTGCCAGCTGTACTACTTAAATACTCCACTAGAGGCAGGCAGAGAATTTCATACATCAGGTTTTTGAAGAAAGTTGCTGACGAGCTGGAGGGCTAAAAGAAACACGTGTCAAATCTAATGTTAGCTCTGACAGGGTTTTACCTCCACACAGCAGGCAGATGGCGCTAAGAAGCCCCGTTTCTGCGTCGTCCATCTCCAGAGGCAGGAGCTGGTTGGCGAAGGCAAACACCAGGTCAGTGAGGGGACCGAAGCCGGCGTTGTGCATCTGGGTTCGGTTTAGCGTGAGGCCGTCTGAGAAGGTCATGGTGTCTTGCTCTGGTGTGTAACGTGTACAGATGCGCAGTATCTGGAAAACAGAAAAAAGAAAAAAAAAACGTTTTGAGGAGATAGTCATTTAAATAACTAAAATCTGATGTGAAATTCTGAACCGAGACAGAAAGATGAGTAGATATTTGTACCAGAATATCCAGACAGGCGGCTTTGAGCAGAGTGATCTGGTCGGCGATGGTGAGCGTCGTGAAGCCCGGCAGCTGCTTGGCGAACTCCACCGTCTTTATGATGCACTTGGTGGACAGTTCGCTGAACTTGTCCCACAGGTCTATGTCCAAAGACACGCGCCTTTCTGAGCTGTTAGACTGTGAAGATCATTAGCAGGTCAGACAATGGCTTACACAACATTAAGAAACAAAAGCTGAAATAACACAAGCGAGACACACAGACGGTTATACTTCCACTCACTGACCGTAGTGTATTTGCCCAGCTGGCAGAGCGAAGGGAAAGTATCCTGGTGCGCCTTGCGAACCCTGTCGATCATCTGCTCCGTGTCGGGACTCAGCACGTAGCTCTCCGTGCATTCCTGCTTCTTCTCATCCTTCTTCTTCTTGTTCCGGTCGTTCCTCACCGCTGCCCAGAGCAAAGGAAACACAAGGGTTACATGCCAACGAGTCTTATATGGGAGGACACGTTTACAGCTGCAAGCACGAACTTTTCCCCAAGCAGCATTAGATTCTGGACGGAGACCTGCTGTCAGACAACGCTACAAACCAAGAAGGCAACGACTATTAGAATGTTTTTAACACATAGCGGTCAGTCACTGCAGTGGACAGGTATCTAAAAGCCATTTCCTTGTGTTTCTTATGGATTTTTATGTTATAAATGCACACAGACCACTGAAGTGGACACTAGTGCATCATACAACACATCATCAACTACTGGCTAGTCACTGCAAGTGGAAGAACATTTTTGTTAAATCCAATATGGGAGTCAGAAATATCCAGTCCCCCCTCCTACTGTAGACGACTCATACAGGTAGACAAATATATAGTAACCCCTAAAGAACAATACTGCTGATTTGTATTTGGAGAAAATTACAAATAATCGCCTAGAGAAAAAAAATCTTAGAATTTGTTTTCAACACAAAATTTTTTCCCACATGTTTTATACCTTAAAAAAAAAAAAAAAATCCTGACATAAAGAATCATAATTTATGCATGAAAGGGTTTATGATTGCTGCATTCATTTAGCATAAATGCGGCCTCATAGCTTTACCTTAGCTAGCCATGCTAGCTTGAGTACAGCTAGTTGATAAATTTGACTGGTAGCCAATCAGAAAGATGAACAGGTCAAATAACATTTTAATTATTTGTTTTATCTTAGATGTTATACTGATGATAAAAAAAAGATTTTATGAAATAAAATTAAAAAAAATCGACTGCATTTTTTTTTCTCATCTTCCCTCCAGTTTTCTGAGTTCTCAATAGCGCCTCCTGGTGGCCCCCACTTCGAAAAACACTGCATTAGCAGCCTAATGTTTTCCTCCCATTCTTCCAAACCAAAAAGCTCAATCCTTTTCTCTTTGGGGAAAAGGATTGTTCAATTTCGATCACCTTCCTCCACATGCTGTATGAACTGCATGGCTCTGACCAACTCTGCTGGACCAATTAGGCGACTTCTAAAAACTCTGATTTCTGAGTAAATGCCAAACAAACGTTTTGTTTTTAAAAATTTTTTATTTGTTTTTATTCCTGTGTATGCCTTGGCTTTATTTTATAAACAAATTTGAAATCCATACATCTTTTCTCTTTTATTTTACTTCACAATTGTGTGTTACTTTTTGATTGTTTCTCACATGCAGACCCAATAAAATTAAAATCAAGTTTGTGGTTGTGAGAAAATGGAAAGAGTCCAAGGTGTAGGCAGACTTTTGCAAGGCGCTGTATTTATCTATAAAAACACAATTGGAAAAAAAACCCAAAACAATAATTTCCCTCCAAAGGGAATTCCTGAATATCAGGCAAATCTTTCAATCCATTCAGACATGATTAAAATCTTCTGACAGGAACTAAAGAAAGCAGAAGTCAAAAGCCTTAAAGACGTGATATTGTGTGCGGCGGGGCGGCAGAAACGGCTCCTTTTGTTATCAGAGGCTGAAAGACAAATGTTGTGAGGCAGCTGCATCCAGGAACGGCTGCGCTAATGGTGTGAGGAGAGGGAATAAGAAGAAGGAGGAAAAAAAGCTCGACATAATCCACTGTTGTTTCCCTCTAGGCGATCTGGCTGAGAGCATGATCACCCCAAATGACAAAAAACACTGGGCGGGTGTTTAGCATTGGAATCCCATTACAAGGCTGATCCATATCTCCCAGCCTATCCACGCCAGCTCTGATTAGGCTGTGTGTAGGGGTGTGTGTGTGTGTATGGGGGGGTGTACGTGTAGATTGGGTGAGATGGGGTGCAAGTTGATAAATAGTGGAGGGGGATGGAGCTATCCATAAGGCTGACAAATTGCCACAACTTTCATTAGGGGTCCCAGCTAATGTAATAACATAATATGACAAATATCCTGCCTGTAATGGTTTTAAAAGGCTCGGCTGTAGCGCCCATAACAGGGGGTGGGGTGGGGGTGGGGGGGTGGGGGGGGGTGGGGGGCTGGAGGGTGAGGGGGCGCCTCCAGCCTTTTCTTTTCCTCGTCTCTCTCTCTCTTGGTTTACAACATGTTCTCACTTTCCCAGTCATTCTCTCGCTTTGCTTTCTTCTCTAGAGATAAACATGGTGGATGTTAAGGATGTCCCGATGAAGGCCGTTTTAAATGGCTGGTAACAGAGCTGCTGACACAACTCAACTCCTGATATGTTATTAGTGTACAATATAATTCATTTTTAGAATTAATGACCTTTTCTTAAAAGCAAGACTTGGGAAGTTTTACTAGTGGTTTGGTAGACTATTCTGTTGACCTACAGATTCTGGGGTTTCCCCCAAACATTTTGTCCTTTGTAATGATGGAGATACTCTACAGCATGAAGAAGCAGACTAACTTTTTACGCAAGATTTTCACACTAGTGTTTTATCCGGCTAGCATTAGCATAACAGTTCATCAAACTATGTTAAAACATCGTTATCAAAAATTGTCTCCGCAAATGTGAATTGTGGCTTTGTGTCCTTTCCTGGTCAATAGTGCCTTGTGACCTTTTGGATAAACCCCCAGGTATTCATGGGGTTAGTGACCACACTGTTCACCAGAAGCTACAATCTGCATATACTCGAGGCCTCTCTAAGACACCTCTAGCGGCTCATTTGAATACTTTAAATATCAAATACACCTTAATGTGGATTAACACACACAGTGAAAAGTGTTTTAGCACTGCAACAGAAGCTAACATCTACAGTATTCCTTATCTACTGTACTTAGTCTTGGTATTGGCAAAGGCCTTTTCCTAAATAACTCTGATCAGTATCTGTGACCAAGGGAATCTGATCAGGAGAAACCTTATAAACACTCTTTTACCTTAAACCAACCACCTCTTATCAACTCTATTATCTCCATCTCCCCATGGTAAACCTGCATTGTCTCCTCTTCCTGACCCAAGATCAGAATTTCCTTGTCTCGATCCGAACCTTGACCACAGAGGGTCGGCGCGCCAGGCCTGTTGGGAAGTCTCTGTCTCTGATAGCGGGTTGGCCGTGGACTGGGGCCAAAGAGGGGAAAGCACAGCTCTGTGCTGCAGCTCATTCATCAGCCCACAGACAGGCCTCCCTGCCTGGGAGAACATTAAGGCAAGCAGGAAGGCGGGGGCTGGAAGTCTTATCCTGCATTATGTTGCCGCTAAGCACCGCTTGCCACAACGTGAGACGACGACCCTGCTGCGATCATGTTAATGTGTTCCTTCCCAGGGCTTATCGACACTTATAAGGAAGTTGCTTCCTCTGCCCCCCCCCCCCACACACACACATTAAAAACAGCAAAAAATATCCTCCGTTTCCATTTCTGCTTATGACATAATTACGTCTTAGTAAGGGTCCAGGCTGTCAGACAGCGCTCGGCTTTGGAGGAGGTTTGTGTACATGTGTGTTAAGCTGCTCAGCAGATCTGGGCCAGCCCTGCTTGTGGGCCTGATTGGGAATCAGTCTTGTGTTTGCCACCAGGGGGGAGGAAGGGGTGGAGGGCAGCGGCAGAGCCCATGTCCAATTAATTCACAAATAAAAGTGGGGCATCCCCAGTGCCCAGACATTACCCGCACTGACAAATTGGCAGCACAATCATATGCCGCACAACACAGTTTAATGAAGTCATTAAAGAACTATTAGGCGCGACTGGCGATCTGTCATGGCGGATTGCCACATCCAATAACTTGGGGGGTGTTGAGGAGGCCTGGGCTCGGGAATCATGCAAATGAATGAGTCTTGGTTTCCTGCTACACGGACGTGTTTGTGTGTGTAAGAGTGTTGTCAGCTTCAATAAATGCATCTTTTCAAAACGTATTAAGACAATATGGATGTTAATAGAGCAACATTCATCCCAAATCGTTTATATTTATGTCTTTATTCCATTTATGTGATTTACAGGAGCTGGAGTGTCATAGAAAACAGTGACGAGACATCAGTCAGTCAGTCATTCTCATGCTGGATTTCAGCACTGGTGTGTATTGTGTGCGTCGGGGTGTGTGTGTGTGCAGCACAAACAGACAGAGGTAGGCAGACTTGGATAATTCGTGTGAGGAAAATTAAAGCGCTGGCAGCTCGTCCATCACGCAGATTAAATTCAATGGAAAGATAAAAATGTCAATGTTTCTCCCCCTGCTCCTGTAGCTCACAGAGAGATGAACCCCCCCACCCCACACACACCCTCAGCTTCTCATATTCCTCCTCCACTCTCTTTCCCCCATCTGGCCTCCTCTGCTGATGTTATCCTCACTTGGTGCTGTTCTCTATCATTTGGGGCTTCATCTTATTTTTACTTTTATTACTTTGTCTGTCGTTGTGTAAAGCCTTCCTGGAGGAAAATGTAGCCGTCTGGGTGATATTGGGAGTTTGACAAACGAGGGGAGGTGATGTAACTGGGGGACAGAGACTGCTCTGAACTTGAACACAGCTGAGGGAGACGTGTCCAATACACAAAGATTTACAGGAGGAAACAGCAGAAATGTGCAGCTGGACTTCTGCTTTTCTTTTCTTTCCCTGATCACTTCTCTTGGATCTATATTTCAAGCAACAAATACGTATTTCATCCAAACTGTACGGATAAACCAGGGATGGAAAATATGTAAATTTGGGTCGATCTTCAAACCACTATATGCATTTTCCTACACTTTCAACAGCGTGAAAACAACACAGATGACATTGCTTCTCTGCTTCAGTTAAACTCCTCATAATCCTATGCTGTCACATGACCAAACAAATACCACATGACCAGCCTTCCGCCCCTCCCCTAACAAAACACATGGCAACAAGAAAAAAATAAAAATCTGTAGATAAGGTTGGCCTAGTTTTATTTATTCGAAGCCAATACTGATATGCTAAAAACTAATGTATGTATATGCATCACTACCAGGTTTCCATAGTAACATCCTTTAATGTGCACACTTATTGAGGGAAGTTAGCTACTTTCAGAATGGGTGAAACATTTTTTAAAATGACAAAGGTCTGCATTGTTGAGATAATACACACAGAGTGATGTTTCAGTGATGCTAATCACAGTACTTGCTAACAGAAGACGCTAATTCAATTCAGTTTATTCCACAGCAAATGTGGTCTTGAGGCACTTTACAAAAAAAAAGTAATCTCAATTCAGTCACACACATACGTTCCAACTGATGCTAGTTATCAAACGGGACATTACATTTCCATTTAAGGAAGCCCAGCAGACTGCATCGAGTCACTGAGTTGAAGCACCCACTCCTCCGGGATGAGCACATAGCAACTCCATTATGTTGTGAACTTTGTAAAGAACAGTTGAAAATAGAGTTTATCTCAACATGTCCTTAATTTAAACTTATAATAATAAAAACCTGCTTTATGTCAGCTGCCCTCTGACAGGCTGGTGTTACACCACCTGATGATACTGACTGCTCACAGGACTAAGGTTCATACAGATTTACATTATGCTAGAAGGTTTCTAGCGATATTAAAGAGTGTCTTTGATGAAACGGTTGGAAGCACAATGGCAGCGTACTATGGTCAGTGTGTGAACACATAGGGAGACTGAGGTCAGGTGTCTGCTTTATTCATAACCACTTCCTGTCTTTACTGCTCTACATGTTAACAACTTCAGCAAATAAAGTGAGAAAGGATTAAAAGATTTTGGACACTTTAATTAGGGTGAAACAACTGAAGTGTAAAGAACTTATGTCTATTTTAATTGTAGTTTTGTTATTTTTTGCTTCGTTTGCCTTTTTATAAGACTGTAGTTGGTGTTAAGTTATCGTTAATGTCTTCCAATAGCACATAATTACCTAGTGATACTTTCAAATTTCCTGTGGACTTTGAACCTTTTTTAACTCAAAAACACGTAGGGCTGCTGGATGAATAGCCTAGCGCCCCCTACCACCGGCCTTAGCAGGTTTTTTTGAGGGAAATCGCTGCAATGCTGAGTTTATAGCGGATGAACCCTGTAGGACTTCCCACCTACTTTTTCCACTAAAGGCTGAGATAAAAGCAACGTCAGCCTTTCAGCTAATAAACCCCTGGAGACGCGAGGTTCCTCTAGGTGTGAGACTGCATTCTGGGCTGAGATCAAAGATAAATGAGCTGATGTTTCCTGAGCAGTCTAAACATGGGTGGACGTCTCACTCCCTCTTTTCATGGCTGGATGCAAACTATGAAGGATCAACCTTCCTTTCAGGTCATAATTAGCTCTCTTCCTTTACCACATGCCGTCACGTTAATATTAACCAGGCAGCAGGATTATAGGCACTTTCTCTGAAGCTGCTGAGCGCCTCCATGGACCTTTACCCCAACCCCCCTCTTCTGTCTTGTTTGGCATTGCCACCTGGCAGAAGGCCTGGCGCTGTCGCCTGGAGCCATCTGCCAGCAGACACAAGGTCACCAAGACGCCCTTCGCCGGTCCACTTCCTGTGCGGAGGAGAGCGGTTTTGGTCTTGGTGATGCCTTCGCGTTCACTCGTTCTTGTGTTGTCACCTTGCGCATGCATAATTGCGGCCTGAGCGTCGTTACTATGCAGGAGTGGGCGTTGTGATGAGCGCGAGCCGGTGTCAGAATCCCCAGTGGGCCCCAGATGGCCTGCCTCTCCCTCAGCACCGGCCTCCCGGTTTTTTGGCCACTTCCACTGACCAATGTCACTTTCTCTGACCAGAGGATGAGCAATCTGCCCATACTGCACAAAACGACCACAAACCGCTTGCAGAATAATAATAAACAACAACTACAAAACAATCAATTCAGCGAACCAGTGAAAACATTTAAATCCCCAGCCAGGAGTCCATTCAGGCAACTATTTTCTGCAGTACCACTTTTTCGTCACTAGATGGCTCTAAAGCTCCACTCTGCAGCACTGCTTGAATGCAGTGTGCAGCTGTGCGTAGAGAAGGCTGCTGTGATACTTGTAAGCATGATTAATGGCCCCATTCAAAGGTAAGGAGCTCAGAGGATAACTTGTTTTACTGTAAGCCACAGTGCTGCTGCACGGGGAGCGCTTCCTGCAGCCCAACCAGGAGGTAAATAGTTGTATAAAGACGCGAGGCGCAGAGAGCAGCACGGGCTGGCTGCATGCGTCTGAACAGGTGGAGGAAGCAGGAAGAGACTTTCTGGATTGGACTTTTATTGATTCTTGTATTTGCTACAACAAATGGGGTTTGGATGTGCGCCGCTGCACGGGGGCTGTGGGTGAGTCACGTGACCAGGTTGAACTCCGCACTGGCCTCCGAACTCCTAGCGGTCACACCTCCGCCAATGACTGTTTCTGGCTGCCGGTGTGCGGTGTGTGTTCACCGAGCGTCCCCCATGATGGGAGCAGACGCCTGCTCTTTGGCTCTCGGCAGGTGAGAACGAATTCATCACAGGGGCCTGCCAGACCCTGAACACGCAAACACTGTCACTGCCACTCAGTGAACATGGCTGCCCTTTTCCCCACACACAGTCCAGTCCATCATCCTCAACAAAGCATCATTAGTGTCGGGGCTCCTTCATTTTTTAGGTCTTCGAAGTTCACACTAGTCTACAGTTTTATTTCTAACTCATGTTTAAACTGTGTGTGTGTGTGTGGGCGTGTGGGTGTGTGGGTGGATGGATGGATGGATGTCACTGGGTTACAAAAAAATGACAAAATTGATGACATTTTTGTGACATCATCAGTTCATTTCTGTTCATATTTCTCATCCAAAAATGGTTTTAGGAGAAAAAAAATGTTTTCTAACAGAGTGTATTAATTAAATGTTACAAACTTGGATTTCTGTAAATTGAATAATAAACACTAATAAGGGAACTGAAAATTACGTGCAACACCAGTGTAATGAAATGAATGTATGGATGGAGGGATGAACAGATGGGTGTATGGATCCAGTGAACAAGACTTAAAAACAAAAACTTTTTCCCTGGCCCTTAAGAATCTCCTTATAAACGGCCATATATGTTCAGATGTTTTCCCAGACTGCATATGAAGTCTGTTTTGTTCATCCTGAAATCTAAAGCCATTTATGCACCAGAAGCATTATTCTGGTGTAGCTTATCATCTGCCTGAAGTGAGAGATACTAATCACTAAATGAAGCATCAGCATTCACACCTGAATCCCTGTCAAAGCCGATGCGTGCAAGCACCGAACACTGCTTACGCAACATTGTGAGCTGAGGACATGTAACATTTTGTGCAGCCGTGACACACTGCAGGATTAAAACTGCCATGATGAGATCTGCCGCTCTGGCCCGGCAGGAAGGGATTTGCAGAAACGGCGAGTTCCTACTTACACTCCTTGGACATCCCAACTTCCAGGCACTTCTGTAACCGACAGTACTGGCAGCGATTGCGGGTGACTTTGTTGATGATGCAGTTCTTCTCCCGGTGACAAGTGTACACCATGTTCTTCTGGATGCTTCTCCGAAAGAATCCCTACAGAACAGAAACACACAGGGAGAACAGGATGAAACCAGCAGTCGGGGCGACTTCTTTTCTAAAAACGATGCTTCTGACTGTTCCGTTTCCATTTTCTCTACATGACCTCCCGCCAAACCGTCTCCAAGCGTTTCCCGGTGGTCGCCACAAAACGTTCATCCTCACGACTACAAAACACCTAGCAATATGTGAAGTTGAACCCACGACCAAAATGGCATCGTACTTAAAAGCTGCGGTTAACAGAGACCGAACCATCACAGAGTTAAGTCCATAAGAGGGTTAATCTGTGACGCAGTGCGCTCCATTTATGCTAGCACGTCAGGAAACCGCAGCTCAGCAGAACCGACCGGCCTTCAGAACCAGTCAGAGAACCTGACTGTTCACCGACCCAGTCAATTACATCAAGCTGTAAGCGCTAGGTGAGAGCGATGATCTTCAGTTCCACATGTGTTTATTTACACAGTGGAAAATGTCTTAGCACTACCGCAAAAGCTAACATCTACTGTCTTGTTTATCTCCACTTTTTGGGGCTGAAAGCCAACCAGCTCCAAAATAAAACAAATAAACAGCGTTTTTGGACTGACAAGCCAATAGTGTGTGGGCTAGCTACACACTATTGACCTTGAGAAGCTATTTCAGCTTCCCAAGGTCAATTTTCTTTTAGAAAAGCTTCGCAAACAAATCTGGAAAATAAACATTATGTCATACTCTTCCTACAGTTTATAGACACTAATGAGATGACACAAAGAGTGTAAAAAGTGCCTTACTACAGATCACTCTAGCTCTCCTTTGGGTTTGAAAGCTACAGTTGCTAAGCTAAGCTAAGCAAGGCTAAAGTAGTAGCAGCATGTTGGATGCACCCTGCAGCTTAACAAGCTAACATCAGCCTTTTATATTCAGCAAAAAGATGAAACATTCTACTCAATTCCGCAGGTATTCCTTTAGGTTTTTGCTTCAGTCTGTAACTCCAAATCAAATTATCGATAAATAATTGTAGGCAACTCTTTTATGTGAAACAGTGGTGTTAGCATTAGCATTCCGTTATCCATCTGTTCCTAAAATCTTTCAGACCAGCCAGAATAATCACTAATATGAAGCTCAAGCCGTTCAGCAAACTTTAAATGCTGATTTCTGCAACAAATAAACAGATGAGTTGAAAAGCCATCCATTGTAAAACTGAGCCATCCTCAATACTGAATGATACTCTCACTGTTAATCTCTGATTTAGTGTTGCTAAAGAAAGAAAAAGTTAATGCAAACCAGGCAACAACTGGTGCAAAAGAAGCAGAGGCTGTAGATGGATGCAATACAGGTCAGTGTCAGGATTGATGTTTTGTTGGTGGGGGTAGGAGGTGGGAGCCCCATCCGATGCTGCTGGATTAGTCGTGCTAGCCGACAGATGGCTGATAGTTATAAGCCCGCAATTTGTCCTCCCTGCTCGGATCACCAACCTTCCTCTCACATCTCCAGTCCGCCACCGCAGAGTGGAAGTGAGCCGGGCCTCGGACCAGCAAAAAAAAAAAAAAAAGAGGAAACTGCACTGTGTCTCCCGTTTCTCATCAAACTGAGCAAGACGGTGCCATCGGACGGCTCATTATCGAGCATATTTCAGAGTGAATGCTATATCTGGGTCCAATTTTCAAACAAATATGTCCTACTCAGTTATTCCACGGGTTTCTTTGGGTTAGTTAAAGTGTGGAAACAGCTGTGCGGCAGCATCTCCTCAGGACTACAGATGAGTGAGTCTGGGCAGATAACATGGTGAAGGACAACAAGGCTTGTAGTTTTCATTTTATTTGTGGCGGGATTAGTCTGCTGGTCTTTGTGTGCGCGTCTCGGTCTCCTCTTTGACCCGATAGAGTCCTGACCCTGACCTGGATGTCACGAGGGGATTGACCCGCTCCCTCCCGATCGCACGAAGTGCAGGTGGCCCCTCGGAGCATCTTCTGATTGGGCGGCGCTCCCTCCCCCCTCACACTAGAACCTCCTCCTCCTTTTTGGAGTCATTGCTTCCTGCTGCCTTTAAGCCTCTTTTGCTATCAGCGCTTAATCCAACCGGCGACAAGAGCCCTCAGCGGGCCTGTCAGCCGCCCTGCAGAGATCGGAGGAGATGAGAGCTGCAAGAAGTGCAGGGGAAGAGATGGGAGGTGGCAACAACACATTGGTGGTTCCATTCGTCGTGTGTTTCTCGTTGGGAGACATTACGTATGCGCCTTGCCTCTGTGTGGTTAAGCGGGAAGTGGAGGAATTGCGACTTTCACGCTGTTCCCAGATTAACCCAGCCTCCTACTGAGAGTGTGTCTGTGGAAACCTTCCTGAACCCATGACAGTACCCTCAACCCCGCTACGGCGCAGCTGACGCGAGGCACCGCGGACGTAAAGGGCGTTCGTCTTTTCTTACATCCGAAAAGTCACAGCACACCGGAGCTGCAGAGGGGCTGTCGAGGTGGGGAGGGGTCTGATGGCGCTGGATACCGCAAACTTTCCCGCACTGCCGTGCCTCCAAGATAGAAACATAAACACGAAGAGGTGGCCATGCATATTTAACGCTAAGTGTTAATATCTGCAGGCAAAAAAAAAAGTGCATTCCTGGTAAGTATGTGCGGGCGGTGGAACTTCTTTAACAACAAATGAAAGAGCTGTCTCCCAAGCAAGCAGAGCTCGACATGCACCCCCCTCCAACCTTACACACATACACACACACGCCCACCCCCACACGCACGCACACACACCACCAACCCCCCTGTTCCTTTCCCCAGCTCGTTGCAGCCCCCAGGATATGCCTTTGTAGTTTGGCATGCTGCAGCGAAGCTGATGCTGCTAACCCTCAACTTACCCCAGTCTCAAATGAGACACTATATACATTCTCCTGGTTGCCTGTAGTGTTGAATTATTGAACATCCTATACCAAGGCATCTCCTCTGAAGTCAGAGATACGCCCCAGCCTCCCCAAACTTCTCGAATTAGCACTGCAGATATGGAGTGAGCTCATAGGTGGGAACGCACGGCAGAGGTTGGATGAGGCTTTGTGGTGGGAGTGACCCACTAAAGCCTCAGTTTCGTCCCCACACACAACTAGTGTAGAGATACAAGTCAGACTTGGTTCTGCTTCCTTATTTATTAACTTTTTAAGGCTTTAAACCAGCGTTTCTCAATTCCGGTCCTCAGGCCCCCCTGCCCTGCATGTTTTAGGTGTTTCCCTTCTGCTACACACCTGGATTGAATCTATGGGTGATCAACAGGTTTCTGCAGCACTTGATGGTCTTGCAATCATTTGAATCAGCTGTTCTGGAATAGAGGGACATCTAAAACATGCAGAGCAGGGGGGCCTGAGGACTGGAATTGAGAAGCACTGCTTTAAACCAACACTGTAACAGGAAGATATAACTTTAGGGGAATTAAGATACTTTTTCCACCAATGCACTCATTGGGGTTCCATACTTCAGGTCATGTCAATCCACCTGGAGCCGCCATCTTGTTTTATTATTTTCAAAGGAAAAAAAGTGAGAAAAAAAAATCTATTAAACCAGAAACAGAATTTGAAGAGTTGTACCACCGAGAACTACTAACAGAGTAAGGAATAAACATAAGGAGCAAAAATGTACTTAGAGGAGGACTGATTCAGGAACAGCCTAATAAACTATTACATGTATTATTTCAATCAGTCTGATTACTGGAAACCTTTTCGTTAAGGTAAAAAAAAAAGTATTCCAGATTTGTCCTGGTGATAATTAGAGGAGAAAAAAGTTGTTTGTTCTGGACAGAATTCTGCAATAAACTCCCAAACTGAATGACTCATTGTTCAGGTCTGTTCAGATCAAAGCAGGTCATATGACCCCAGCAGGAAGTAAATGTTGCAGGACAAAGTGTTTGAAAAAATAATGAACTCAATAATGTACAGGACCTGTAATACAGCTTCATGGTGCATCAAAACTTTGGTTTTACAAAGACCTGTTTCAGCAACGGAACAAGCTGACTTCTAGTTCCTTTTCAAATTGTTATACATTTTTATTTTATGCAAAAAGTATTTATGTGACAAACTCTTTGGTTACCTGGGCTATTCTGATCATTTCTCATTGCAAAGACTTCTGCAGTATTCAAGAGAAACTGGCTGGTGACGGAAATCGGAGCATTTTCAGTTTCTACAGCCTTGTGACCTAGTGACCCACTTTTGGAAACTCAGAAGTTATTGTTTCGGTAATCAAAGCGCAAGAATTTTTCGGAATTTTCTTTTTAGAAAAATCCAGGTAATTTCAGTGAAATTAGATCCAGAGACGTTGGCGCTGCTCGGCTCTGGCACCTGTCTCTGGAGTTTACCCGGCTTCATCACCTTCAAACGCAGCTTTGATGATGGATTTTAGTCGACTTCTGAAGTTTGGCATTCTCAAGCCAAATATTGAATGTAAGTTTTCTTTCACGACACAGACGATGGTCGTTACTAACAAACCTTTGGGTTTTATTTCTCTGAAGAAACGATAACAGGACAGTTTGTGGGAGGAAAAGCTTTTCAGGAGTTAACAAGAATTTAGGACTGGATATGAAAATCTATAAAATCAAACATTTTTTACCTGTAAGACCCTGCAGAAACTATTTTCCACAGAAATGCCAGCCATTCATCCAGACCATCACTACATTTTTGGAGTTTTCAAGACTTTCTACCCAACATTTCCAAGCTGGAGAAAGATAGATCTGCTACAGACGATGTTTTAAAAATAATAAAACTCAGTTAAATCAGTTTGGCCTGTTCAAAATCTCATATCAGATCAGTGCACCTCCTTATGTGAATGCATTTAAAGTAAAAGGACACCTTCGTCTCATCCTATGTTAAACTACCGGCCTGCTTCGCCAGGGAATCGGCTAGATAAACACACTGTGTGTTCACCTCCAGCAGGAGAACATGTATGCACACACAGCAACTATCAGCTAATAAGGGAGCAGATGAGGGTTACGCGACCTCTTCAACACCTGTGCAACAGGGCGGTATTGATAACAGGCAGCCCCGGTTTGGACATGTCAGCAGCACCGATATGAGGAGCGAAAATCTGAAATCCTGCACAGATGACATTTCATACACCCTTGTGATAAGAGGAGCATCCATCACAGGAGAGATCTTGTCGTATAATGTACGAGTGATGGAAGAAGTCCCACTGATGATAATGCCAGTTAGATTTAAGAAAAACTCCCAACTCATGATTCTGAATCAGATTCTAGCATCTAACACTGAGAAATCTCAAAAAGATGTGAAAATTTGGCCTGAAAATGCTAAAAAGGCGGCGGGAGGGAGGTGGGAGTGTGTTCCCCCATCCGCTTTTTTTGTGGTGCAAATCACACAAAGGCTGTGAGATTGCTGAAAATCTTGCTTGTTTGGCAGATTCAGAGGAAGGCCGGGGGAAGTCTTACCTTGCAGCCTTCACAGGCGCTGACACCATAGTGGTACCCTGAGGACTTGTCCTGGCACACAAAGCAGGGTTTGTAGACGCGGGGCGGCGGGGGAGGCGAGGGTGGGCTTGGCACTATCTCTTCTGAACTGGTGCTCTGGGTCTCTATTGCTGCAGAGAGTAGAGGGGGAAAAAATGTGAGCGAGCAATGAGAGCGGGGTTAGCAAACACTATCAGGCCGGCGCTGACAGACGTTCGGCGTTAATCGATACAAGTGGGGATAAACACAATCTCACGAGCGCACACCCAGACGCAGATCTTAAGCAATCCCCCCCTTTCCTCCTGCAAACAGATATGCTTAGCTACGTCCAATACAAATCACCAACAGGCTAACTTGTAGGCATGCATTGAAAAAGCAGTTTTAAAGTCAAAGACGAGCTTCTTATCAGGTGTTTTCAGCGGAAAAATGTCTCTTATCAAACCAGCGACGACAGGAATCACTGCAGAAATCTCACTCAGAGCTCATATTACACGTCTGTGTGTACGAGAGCAGCACGAGGCGGCCGCACTGGCAGAGAGGTTCAAAGTCTGGCTTTGTCTGATACAAGACCTGGAATACTGCCTCCGTTTTAAAAATTCTGTGTTTCTCTAAAGCATGCGTGTTTGGACTGACCGTGGGATCGATCGCAGGCTGCGACGGACTCGTTCAAAGCAAGCAGGGCGCGCTGCGAGGCTGTGCTGCTTTACTGGGGCCCCGGTGCCACGCGCGGCAAGTGCAACAAAAACCATCTTGGTGGCTGTCAAGGTTACACCGGCCAAGCAAACAACATGTGGCGCTGGGATTATGGAGGACAAAACCTGTCTTCATGTAATAAGTGTTGGACTTTGACCTCAATAGCGAGTGTGTTACAAAACACTGCTCTTAAATCAATTATAAAATCTGCATTCACACAACGAACAGCCAACCCTTGACCAAATAAGTCTATAATCCTGCTTTGGCGAGTGCTGATGCCAAGCCAGCTTCGGTCAGGCGAAAGCGGGTGGAGGGTGGAACCAGCTAAGATCTGGACGCTTTGAACACTTTAAAATAGTACAGCTCTGCCAAGCGGCTTCATAACAACATTTGTTTTTATGCAGCTTTTGAAACTCTAGCATGTCTGTGCTGGCTTTGTCTACAGGAGCTCTAAAGATTTACTTCCTTTATTCCCCTCGCTGCCAGCAACGATTAGTTTCAAGAGGTAGACCTAGTCTTTCATGCTCCAGATGAAGAGATACAAAAGGAAGAATTACAGCTTATAAATACAAAAATATATTCACACATTGGAAACGTTGTTTTTCCTGGAAAAAAGCGAGACGAGAAAGAGGGAGAGGGATATAACAAAGTGCCCCATGGCTAGAGCTGGAGTCACAGTAAGATGCCTGTTCGCAGTCTGTTATCTGAAACACATCAAGCAGGTCCAAGAGGGTTTCTGGTGTCGGTACAGTTAAGCCCACCTCCAGGAAGCTCCATATTTCATTTCAACATCAATGAGTGATGCTAACTAAAGACGCAATGGTAAAGACGTGTACCATTGCATCTTATTGCAGAACTGAAATCTATCACAGAAAGAAAAAAGAAAATTCCAACAGATTATATTGGTTATATTTAAAAAAAATCACACATAAAATGTGTGATTGAAGTCCGATGCGCATTTTATGTTTACAAACCTACATCTGGGTTTGATTGAAGTGAACTCTGGTACGGTTCAAATGCATATATGAACGCCAAGCGAACCAGAGACCGTTCCTAAAGCAGGAAGTGGACTACAGCACAGAGCATTCTGGATAAACACAACTAAAATAAACGTGGGAGTCTTGTGCTAGCAGCAGGAGAAATGGCTAGTAATCTTTTGCCAAAGACAAAAGAAAAATCCCACAACTGCTGAAATCTGATGCCAAATGGTTACATTTCATGAAGGAGGAAGTTTTGTGCTCGGTGTCTTCTTCTGAAAACGCTCTGAAACAAAACGGGTTTCACTGTGGCATCGAGTTTAAACACTGAAAGATCCAGATATTCTGTACCACCTTCCGCAGGTTTCAGATAGCAGCTGGGAGTAAAGGGGAAAAAAATCAATAGAAGTTTCTCCAGTCAGAAAGAGGAGAGGAGCCAAACAAAAAGGCCAAAACCAGAAGCACACAAAAAGACAATGAGAAACTTCTGCAGTGTCTCCAGAACACAGCAGAGCAGCAGTTTTAAGTGAAGCAGACATGAGATGGAGGCAGCGAGGGAAACTTCGCCGTTGACGCAGGGGTCATTGGGAGCGGCTGTGGGCCATGCCGCTGGGCGACGCAGTCACTACGCTCATGTCAAGCAAATTAAGCTTAAACAGGGCAGCGCTTGCATAACGTGGCATATTTTCTCATCATCAGAAATCCATTCAGTTCTCTTCGCTGTCCCGCCATGCTTGACGGGGGCTCATTACGGCGTGGTGCTTTCAGGTGCTTCATGGGCATGAATACTGAAGAAAAACAACAAAACATATTCTAAGGAGCCAGAGAAATTTACACTAAAATCTCAGATGTATAGTTTTCACAGGACAATTAAGGAAGTGATTATTTTTTTTCTCTCACACACACACACCCACACACACACACACACACACACAAACTGAATGTACAGTCTCTTAATGAGAGCACCCATGGAAATCTAGGACACAAGGACAAGAGTCTGTGAGGGGGCCGACGACCTGTAATTAAATACAATGGCTGGCTTCTGGAGGCCTGTCAAGCCGAGGCATGGAGCAAAAACAATGGCGGGCCTGTGGACAGAAACACAGAGTCTGAGCGGCGAGGACAGGGCTACTTAGGCCATCGGCTGCCCTCGCTGGCCCTAACTCTGATCAGCACCAAGCAGCCCACAAGCCCGACTATTGTGCCATTTGCAGAGTGAAAATGAAATCGGATGCAGAGAAACTGAAAGAAGTCACTCAGATTTACCAGAGGAGCTTACTGCGACCTCTGGAAATGCAGATTCCCTATAGTAAAAAAACGCACTGAAAAACATCTCTCCTTTGTCCATAAGAACGCCTCACTGTGGGCCGTGAGTGACGGTTCTTATGGCCGTATGATGGAGCTGAGGACTCTTGGTTGGAAGGTGAACCATAAACCATTAATCAGAGCAGAGGCGGGATTAAAGCGTGCCGGCCGGCATGTTGTCAAACCAGTCCCAGCGCTGGGAATAAACAGCACAACGACAATCAGGCGTAACCAGTGAGAACAGACTGGAAACCAGACTGATCAGATGAGGTCACGTCTCATGTCTGACAGCACAATATTTATTAAACATATGGAAAAAGCCTAAAAATTATTTATTTCTTTTTAGAAATAAAATGTACTAGTGACAGGATTTTCTCCAGTGGATTATAAGCCTGGTGGGCCAACAGGCTTTACTTTAAACCCCACCAGTCTGAGGATCGTTTGTTTATTTTAAATTGAGTTTTTTCAAAGCACCAGTAAGAGTGACAGTAAAGACAGATTAAGCTAGGTTTATAGTTGACTCATTAAACTGGGGCAGCTGTCCAAGCAAATGACCTTTGGACTCACGTGCTATTGTTTCAGAATTATGACGCGTGTTTATGCACATCAACATTTTTGTGACTTTTGACATTTTTCAACACAAAAACACGGTGGGCTGCTGGATGACTGCCCTAGCGCCCTCTACCACTGGGCTTAGCAGGTTTTATGGGGTAAACCCTGCAGTGGTATTTATTTGTGGGGCAGAGAGAGAAGGTAGGAAGACATGCAGTAAAGGTCAGAGCTGGGAATCGAACTCTGGACGGCTGAGGATTGATAGCATCCATATATGGTGCAGCTGCTAACCCTAACCCACAAAAATCCTTAAAATTAATTAATTCACTGAACTTAATTTATTTTTTATTTTTTTAAGAATCCAACTTTTTGATTTAAGTACATTTAAATGCTTTAAAGGCTCCTCAAATAATTCCTACAAAACTAAATCAAACTGAAGCTATTTTTAAATCTATGCCTTCCTTTCATGATGGTTTCCAGGAACATTGTTAGTAATCAATCTCTTCTTCTTTCTCTGGCATTCAAATATAATGTGATTCAGAGGCTGGCTTGTCTCAGACATTCTTCAAAGTAATAAACAACGTTAACTATGACAAACACAGTGGGACTGGTGGAGAGCAGCATAAGTTTATGTCACCACCAAAAAAAAAACCCAAAAACTTATTTTAAGGCTTTTTTGCACACTTTTAGCAGCAGAGTCAATAAAATCTGGTAAAGTTGGTCCTTCACTTTTACATCATGTTGTGGTGTGGAAACTAAAGAAGCCCCAGCCATCTGTCTTGGAACTGTAAAAGTTGAGTTGGTGAGCCACAGTGGCTTTAATTGTTGAGCAGATACACTGGTTAAAAAGCAGAAAAAGCTGCAAAATAAGAAGTTGAAAATGGCCGCTGAATTAATGACGTTATTGTGTACTAGGGATCCACTGTTTTCACTTCTGATACCGATATCAGAAGTTTAGTAATGACCGATATCTGCAGCTGAATTGAGTTTAAACATTTCTTTTTTTTTTTTTTTTTAAACAGACACAAATGTACTGAATTATTTGTCAACTTTGCACCAGCCCACTCAAATACACCAACAGCACCACAAGTTTGGTCAAACATGAAAAAACAACTTTAATTTGTTCAGTAAGAACAATTAGGAGTAGAACATCCAAATGCAAAACAAATAAACTGAATAAAACAACAGGTTGAGTGCTTTGGTCAAACGTGCAAAAAATAAACTGCAACAAAACTTTTTTCAAATGGTCAAAAGGAATTTTAAATATGTAAAATAAATAATAAAGCATGACATCGCTCAGAGCACAAAGCATAGAGTTAGACTGAATAGATCTGTCCTTATAAATCAGGCACGTTGTCACTGATACCCTGTCTAGAATTGTTTTCAGTATCAGGGCCGATACTTAAGCTTGGTTTTTGTGATTTTACCCGTACAGTGAGCTGGACGTGATGGCGTGGAATTCATCTGCTCCCAAGTGTCTTAACAGCTCGTGTTCTGAGCCGCTCTCGCGCTCCAGAGTCAAAGTATCAGTGATTTAATTAGGTTCAAGTTAGAGCGTTGTCCAGCAATGCTGCTTAAGCTCGCTCTGCTCTACATAAAGAGCAGCGAGCGCGCCCAGGCTGAAGCCACGTCGGCAATTAGCGCCGGGCTAGAGTTAAACGGACAAATAAGCACCACCAGGCTGAAATGAAATCTGTTCCGATGATGAACTACTCAGAGCCGTAATCCTGACAGAAGATGGCCTGGCTAACATCACCACTTCAAAGGCGGAGAACCACACAGACACTGGAGCCCACTGGCTATTATCAAGCCTCCAGACACTGGACTGTCTCAGCCCGGCGCAGCCCAGCAGTTCTCGGGGTTCAGCTCTAGGTTAGTCCTTTGAGATTTGATTACCTTCATCCCCACTGGTTACTGGGGCCTGGCTGTGAAGCATATTAATGAGATTTTGCCATCATTAGAGGGAAGCTAACGACATTAGCGGGCTGGCAGGCTGGACTGTGGCAAAAAGAGCAGGAGAAAATAAAGACGGCAGGGACGAGGGGGTGAGGGTCTTCCACTTTGCTGATCCCTACTCAGTCGTGGTCCATTGTGTTCCCTAGGTTCCATTAGGTTAACTGGACACACACACACACACACACACACACACACACACACACACACACACACACACACACACACCATGTGTTAAGCACATGGGGGAGCACATAGAGATGCATTTGTGCTTCCTCCATATGCCAAGAAATCAGGCAAAAAGGGACAACGATGCTACAGACAGGCCGTCTGCGGAGAGTTCCAGACATGATGCAACTGGATGGCTAACGTAGAGGTCAGGGGAGAGAGACCACCATGCAAAACCACACAGGTCAGAATATCAGACAGAAGAAATGATTCCAAATCACTCAGTGTTTCTCATGAGAAACTACTGCGACTTGAAAGGAAATAATAATAATAATAATAATAATAGTGGTGGGACTCCATTAAAATGTTCACAGAGTTAATCGCAATTAATTGAAAACTGTACGTAGAGAAAATAAGCATCATTTTAAAAATTGTATTCACGGAACTGTTTTGAGAAAATACGTCTTTACAAATGTGGACTCTGGACGCTGACATTAGCATTGGAGACGTCATGTTTAGCATGGAGATGCTATTTCAGGCTTGAATAGTTTCACACAGGGTAACTCTTTAGCACAACTTGAACACAACAACAGTCTTCTCCAGCGTCTAACCACAAAGTTCTTTTGAAACAAAAATGAGAAGAGAAGTGGATGTTACCACTGTTAGCGGGTGTCGCCTGTATGTCAGCTTTACAAGAAACACGCAAATACAAAAGTTCCAGCTTGGGATTTTTGTATGAAAATAAAAAACAAACACAACGCGATTAATTTGCTCAAAAAAGAAACAACGTCTTAAAATCTATTTAGTTAATTTATCAACAGTAATGTGTTAAAGTCTCGGCCCTAATTACAAAACATGCAATTCAACATTTGATGTTTTTTTTAGAAATACCAATCTGAAAATGATGTCTCTAAAGATGACTTTGGACTTTATGTAAAGCACAATCCATCTCTAGAGAGAAACATGGTAGTGGCAGCATCATCCTGTGGGGGTGCTTTTGATGAGCAGTGATGGGGAAACTGGTGTAAGTTGGTGGGAAAATGGATAGAGCTAAATCCATAAATCACATAAAATCCCAATAAAACATTGACGTTTGGGGATGTAACATGACAAAAAAAGGGCTGTGAATGCAACAGTCCAGACTTTGTACAAATGTTTTCATGCAGGAAAATAGGAAGTGTGCCAGAATATGTGAAACACACGTGGATGTGGCATGCTTTGTCAGCAATGTTGAATAACCTAAAGGGGAAATGGGACCATTTCCTCGCTTCCAGGGAAATCCTGCCATTCTCTGACAGAAAGTCACGGTGAAAAACCGGCTGGAGTTTGTTCGCTGCCCTCGCACTGATTACCGACACGGCGTCCCGACACGAGGCGGGGGCGGGCGTGAGGCGATCTCACTCATACTGACAGGCTGTGAGAGGGGCAGCACCACTGGGGTGTGTGTTTGTGTTCAAACACAGAGTGTGAACACTTATTAGGCGGGATAGAAAGAGAAATCTGACGGCAGCGCAAGTGAACATACACACACACACACCAGAGAAAGGAGTGGAGGTTACCACAGGCCAGAGGAGCAGACACTGAGCCTCACACCTACTCATTGCAACCAAATCCAGTCTACCAGCTCTCATCCAGGCCGGCCTGCAGCTCCACTCTAAGCCTTCCAGTGACATCTCCTGCCTCCTCCCACTGAGCATCTTAAGAACCCAAAATCCTTTTATTATCTGGAGCCTCGCTGATTCCTTTGCCAAAAGCAATTCCGTCATATTCGCAATGCATGCTTCCAATGCCAGCATGGGTGCAAAACGGAGATGAATGAATCAGTCAGTCGGCCACTGGGCTAAATATGGAAACTTTTCCTCGCTTAGATGCCATTGTTGATCAGCAGGTCAAATGCTGAATATTCTACATATCCTTCCTGTTCATCAAATGTGTCAAAACTACTTTTTGTTGTCTAAAATCATTTTTCTACCACGTTTCTTTTACAGCCACTGTGCGTTATTTAATTGTTGAATTAAATGTTTTAATAAGGAGTTGATCACAGTCAAGAAAGTGATCAACTCATTGTTAAAACGAGTTGCTGATGGTTCTGATTCCTCTTTTAGAACTGTAACTCTGAAACGTTTAGGAATATAGTTACAGTCCCGGCCTTCCTGTAGTGAGAGGGCATCAAGTCTTCATATTAGGAGCAGCGGTGACATCACGCTGCGTGTGGGAGGGAGGAAGTTGCAGCCAACAAGTGCCAAAGCATAAAACAGACTTACTTTGTTGTAATTCTGTTCAGCCTTCCTGTTATCTCTCTCGCAGCCTGTAAGAACTGCACACACGTCTTAAAATGTCGCAGAAAACACAGTTTCCTTTTAAATCACTTCTTACACAGAAGTCATTCTGAACATCTTACTGGCACTGAAAGTAGCTAACTTTGACACAGAAGTCTGCTGCCGCCACCGCAACCTGACGAGAGATGATTTCTCTGCTTGGTCTGGGCAGTTGCCCAGGGCGACATTAGTAAAGCCCTGAACAGCGTTAGTATATGAGAGTAACTGATAATTGCTTACTCAACCAAAAGCAGCAAAGGTGACTAAAATTCACTCACCTGCTGATTTCTTAATGCATCCACAGTTTTAGTGCTTAGAGAGAAAACCTGCATCAGCTGATGTAGTAATCGCTTAATCATTAACCGGAGACTACAGGCTCAAAAAACAAAGACCAGCTGCTGAAAGAACAACATACTCAGAGGAGTAATTAAGCCAAAACTCTGCAAAAACATATGAATTTTATGTAAATATGCTCTACCGAAAACTCAACAAGTTGCCTAATTATAGCTTCACCCCATTCAAATACTGTAAAAAAAATCTCCTAACATGAACCTTTTTTCTATTCAGTTATTAATAAATTGATCCAGAAATAGTCAACCTATCAACCCTACACTGTACTGATGTGAAGCCAAGCAGAAGTTGTTTTTTTTTTGCTGCAGATGCTTCCTTCGCTACAAATCATCATGTTTTCACTAAAGCAGTGCTGTCATTGCATTTTGAGCCATAAAAACTTTATTTTCTTATTTAAAAACAGAATGAAATTAATTTGAGCGCATCTTAATATTGTAGAAAAAAAGACTTGAATGTAAAATCGGCAAAATGTGCCAATTTCATGGTCTTAATATTGGATGGATTGATAGATAAACAGCCGCTAGCTGCAGCGAAAGTTAGTCAACTTAACAGGAGATTGGAGCCGTCATGCTATTGCAAGACAAAAAAATAAATAAATCAAACTGTGATATCACAGTTTACAAAAAAGAATCTTTCCACTGCTCCTTCAGCATGCTGCTCGTCGTCATCATCATCATCTCCTCCCGTCAGAGGCTCAGCTCGTATCGCTGTGCCTGATAGCGCTCCATCTGAGCTGCTTCATGTCGATAGTACAGCCCGACATGTCAGAGTCGCAGGAGGGGCGAGAGAGAGATTTATGAAGAATCTCTGATGTTTGTGGAAATAATTTAAACCTGGCACGTCTACATAAAAAGTCTAAAAATCAGGTTATTGCGAGCATTTTCCATATTTATACGATGTTGTTTCACCGAGAGGCAGGACACGAAGAAATGACACGGAGCACGCCACGGCTGACGTCTCAGTAAAATGACAGCTTGTTGTTTTTCTTGTCTTTTTTTTTTTTGTTGCAAACATTGTTGATATTCAAATTTCGCGAGCAGCGCAGAAATGTGAAGTGACAGCTGCGGCTACGGCCGTTGCAGCCTGCGTTTGAAGGCTCCGTTCGCCGCCGTGTCTAAATCTTGATGGATGGTGCTCCAAATTGGTGCCAGATAACTAGCCCATCTATAGTGCTACAGCAAGAAAAACACATATGTGAGTGATAAACGAGGGCCTGAGCATAGGCCGAAGGGAAAGGCGGAGCCCTGCCTGTTCTGATGATCTCTCTCCCCCACACCAGGGAACGCTGGTGTTTGTGTTGGAGCAGACGCAGGGAAAAACCAGATTGTACTTAACATGAGAAATTTACGACATTTCTACATCAGAGCGATGCATTTTCTTTTTCTTTTTGCAAAACAGCATATATGGATGTCATGCGGATTTTTTGTTGTTGTTTGTTAGCTGCTAGCGAGGCGAATGAAGGCCTCTGGGTTTAGAGCGTGCTCAGTGACGGGCGCTCCGTGTGCGTCAGCGTGGTCCTGAGAGGCGGTGGGGAGGGGGTCTGGTTTTCATCAGCGCCGCCGTGTTCCCCGGGACAATCCCCACTCCGCCAGGGCTCCCAACACATCACCACACCAGGTTTCACTATCATCGGCTCGACGGCAAATGGAGACGGAGTAGAGAGCATGTGTGGACAAACTAGAGTCTGAGGGGGTGTGAGGAGGCCGGGGGTGGGGCGGTGGCGAGTGATTGAGCAGATGGCGAAGGTGACCAGACATTGAGCAAAGACTTCATGTTAACTATAGCGACTTCTGCCACATGCCACCACTGTTGTAGGTGATTAGGAGCCTCCTGTCAAACCAGAGGACAGCTGCAGCACACAGACCACAGCTAAAAACAGTATTCCACTCTTGCACCTGCTGTCACGTCACAGCCAACAAGACGTACCGCATAATTACGCAGTGGAAGGAAGGCATCTACAAGATTAATTATAATAGTTAGAAATAATCTCATTTTAATTGAAACAAGCCACATCAATTCAAGAATCCCCCCCGCCACTGTTTACGGATGTTGTTTGTGCGAAACGCGCAAATACAAAGATTCCTTTGTATGTAAACAGAAATGCAGTTAAAAATCTTATCGCACAAAATTTGAGATAATAAAGTAATCAAAATTAATGCGTTTAAATCTAGGCTCTAAAAAAAAAAAAAAATATATATATATATATATATATATATATATATATACTTTTATATATATTTTGCACAATCTATAGCAATAATTGTTTGGTTAATGTATTCTGAGAGTCATTAACGTTTGTGATATTTATATTTTGTTACAATAGTTGGACAGAGTGTCAAGGCAGCAGAAATAAATGGACATTTGCCAAAAAGGCCAAAGGTCACAAAGTGATGCAAGCGGCGATGAGAAAGCGAGGAAAGCATTAAACAGGAATATACTGCAACTGACATCATCGCAAGATTTACAGACGTTAACGCCATCACAAAAGTTTCTAACACCGTTAGAATATTTATTTCACAAATGAAAACCTAAACAGTTCCAGCAGAGATATGCATCTAGCTCATTACATCAAAACTTTCCAGGACTACCTTTCAATGCAAGCAGAGCTACAAGCCTTTATGAAGTATGACCTCATCCTCATCAGCATCATTATTATTTCTACTTTTCAAAATATCTTCAAATCAGACTGGATGGAGGCGTCTGAATTTAAAATGGTTGTAAGATGACAGAAAAGTATTTATCCTCCTCCAGGACTGAACTTCCACATCCCTACTGAAGGAAAGCCCAGCATGATGCTGCCACCGCCATGTTTCACCATAGAGATAGTTGTATTTAATAGATAATTAAAAGTCTGTCACAATAAATTGTACTCAAGGATAAATTGTCCCAAGAATAATTGCGATAAATGATAAAATTGTTGTTTCGCAACCATTTTCAAGTAATAGTTGCGAAACCATATAATGGCATAATAATGCAAGTTCCCCCTCTTAAAGACTAAAACTTTGATTTTGTAAAGAAGACTTAACACCGCAACTGGACGACATTTTAAATATCCGAAATAAAACACAACAAATAAAGAAATAAAAACCAAACAACTGAAATCATAAATAAAATGGATTATAAAGTCTAATCAAAACTCCCCTTGACCGTTAGAAAGGAAATTCAGCTCATTTTAATTTTTCATGTGATTAATTGGTTGCTTATTGCAACAGTCTGGGTGAAGATAGAAAAATAAAAGATTAGATTTATGTTATCTGCCCATAAAAACTAAGGTATGTTTAAGGTTACAAAATGTGAAAAGTTCTATCATTTCAACATCTATTATTTCTGAATCTATCGGGGAAAGAAAACAGCATCGAGAGGATCGAGAAAATATCATCTTGGTGGGGGGGAAGGGAGAACCGGGTGACCTCCAACATCAACTCTCCCCCTGCAAAGTACCAGGGAGCAACTCTAACCCAGCAGCTGTCAATGCCTGCTGAGTGACAGTGGAGCTATGCAAGCTGGCACATGCCCCGGGGTGACCGGAGATATCTGGCATGAGTTGATGGTGAGGGACATGACGGTGGGCAAAAGAGGCCAAAAGTCAGCCCTCATCGGTCAAAGGGTGCCAGGATGAGTGCAGACAGAGCAGAGGGAGGGAGGAGGAATGGAAGGGTGTTTAAAAGGGCCTGTAATGCTGTCAACCCACAACACGTAGGGCGAGCGTGTGTGTGTGTGAATCCAAACCTGAGGCTGGAGTTGATAAATACTTCTAATGATTATGGAGGATTCACAACCGGGCACAACGTTTATTGGTAGTAATCAGTTGTTTACCGTCAGGATGAGCAATCAGAGGTTGGGAAATGTGGAGGAAGGAGGGTCAGGGTTCACCGGCGAGCTCCAGATGCGAGAAAAACATTTCAAAATCAGAGATTAAGCAAGAAAAAAAGAAAGTGTACAATGTTTGCTTCACCGCTTACTAAAAAAAAAAAAAGAGAGAGAGAGAAAGAAACCGAGAAGGTGCAACCAGAGTGCAATCTGCCTTTGTCAACTTTCTTAAAGGTAAATGATACGCCCTTCCTGGAGAACCCTAACAACTGGAATGTCTCTTAAGGTCGTCTTTAGAGCTTGACAACAGCACACACACATATGAAACAATCTCAAAATGTATCAGTTTCAACAGGAAAAAATGAAAAGACAGAGAAAAAAACCCCATCATGAAACATTAAGCTGCAATGTTTTGCTGAGTTTCTCCCCGTCGGCTGTATGATTGCGCTAAAGTGGCCGACTGCTTGGTTCTGTCCTCTCAGACGATAAACAAACTTGCACTCATGCATATCGGGAGTCCGTAGAGAGCAAAGAGCAGTTACTAAATCCGGAGCACCAAAAACCGAGTCCTTTTCATTCAAGTTGCTGCAGGCCTGAAACGATGCCGAAATGTTCTGAAACAGGGGCATCTAGGGAGAAAACTAAATGTCTGCATCATTTACTCCGCTCTGCCTGCTTCCAGTTTCCACATTCCAGCAAAAAAAAGAAAAAGAAAAAATCAACAACAGACCAAATGTGAGTAGATCTTCCTGAGCGTTTCCAGCAACTGATCAGGAATGAGAATGATTAGGAGCCACGAGAGCCAAGTGTGATTTTCTGCTAAAATGAATCATGCTTTTCAATTGTTTACATCATCAGTCAGACAGAAACATCCTCATCTGATATTTTCAGATGAGGATGCTCATCTGAAAATATCAGATGAGCATATGCTCTAGCTTCCAGAGTGTGATATACCTCTGGTACAATCAATCAATCAATCAATCAATCAAATTTTATTTGTATAGCACATTTCAGCAGCAAGGCATTTCAAAGTGCTTTACATCATTACAAATACAGAAACACAATGCAATATAGAATCAACAATCAAAACACAGCATTAAGTCAAGTTCCATCAATAAATTTGTAATTGATTACATTTCAAATACAATCCTATACAAGATGCCATCATATTAAAATAAGTCAATTTTCCTAGTCAAAGGGAAGCCTGAGCGAAGTACAAGCTATTAGTATGAGTCCTGGCTGTGTAGTGGGTGCTTTAAGCTCCACATCCTGAATCTAATTTTGATACTTTTATTTATAAGTACCACGGGAAGTCATTCTAGAGTTGCCCGACTGAAAACACTTGGTCACTTGTGCATAAGGAGACATTCTGGGGACAAGGTAGAAACAGATAAACAATGTGCTAATGGCACTAAAGTTGATATCTACCACTAATCAACTGACTCAAAAATAGCTTCTGCACTTTTTCCTTGCTTACAGGAAAATACAAATTTGGTTGTTTGGACATACAATAACATACAAAACAGTGAATAAAAATATCACAGCAAGCATCTGAGAAGAAGGTCACATACCAGTCTGTGGATAGTTCCAATCTTTGTGTGTGATGTAAAAGCTTCTTAGCCGTCTTAAGGCAACTTTTTTTTGTCTAACCATAATCAGCCTGGACTCATTTTCTTCTCATGGAAGTACATGTCAACATAACCAGAAACATATAATTCAGTCTTAGCGCGCAACAGGCCTCCAAAATATTCATCTGACAAAGTCATCAGAAAGAGGTGGGTGGTGGAGCAGAACAGCCTGCTCGGAGCACAGTAAGTCATTCAAAAACATTATTGTTGTGAGATTTAAGACAGATGATTTCAATTAGCGGAGTGATTGTGAACACATTTCTGGCCTCTGCATTCAAAAACAATTGCTGGGGAAGAAAATCCTGGAAAATGCTACTCATTCGCAAGCTAGTCTGCCAGCCCTGAAATTACACCTATACACATTAACAAGAGCCTATTCATCTTTATTGGGCTGAGTGCCACACACAGTGCCTCTCAGTGTTTGAAGGCCAAAGGACCGTCATGAATGCTTATGCTCGAGTGTTTGCTCTTCACTCACTCTAACAGAGAGGTTATCTACCCATTGACACCCACTAATCCAATCTGACTGGCAGTATTCAAAGCTCTCTGTACTTAAGCGCATATTCAACAGTTGAGGAAGCAGGATCATAAATATGGAGGGGGCAAAGGGCTATTTGCATCGGAGGGCTGAAGTGGATTTCCAATGGGGCAGCGGGAGGTGGATATTAAAAGAGGGGGAAAAAAGCAGAAAACAAGGGAAAAGGAGAAAAAGGTTCATGAAGACAAGGAGAGAAGTAAGAAAAACAACAAAAAAGAGAGGCTTGACCGAGAACGGCTTTGTCATGTTAAAACACTCCTCTTAACGCATGTTCTCCTTTTTCTCCTCCTCCTCTGCGGATAACAATACTCGATCACGGGGGGAATAGATTACGAGGGTTTTGATCTCCTTGGCTTCAGAGCGGGAGCGTGACAGTGGAAGTAAGGGGTGAGGTCGCTGGAGCGGCCTGTGCGTGACTTGGGCTGGCTGAGAAAGTGTGCTCAGCGAATGACCTCGTCATCGGGCCGTTTCTCTCAGTCACCCAAAAAAGGTTGGGTTTGGCCCTTTAGTCGCTTGTCAACGTAGGTTAGAGATATATTAGTTATTCTTTCTCTGCTCTAAAGTCTCAGCTGGTTGAGGTGCATTCCAGAATCGCAGACAAGACAGAAAAATATAACAACACCCTTCATAAATTAGCCCAAAGTGCCAAAGTCGTTTTTTGGGGTCTGATTGAGAACGCAGTAGATAAACTGTATCCTGACATTGTCCTGTTTAAGAGCTCCATGATCCAGGGAAGAACAGGGTCTCCAACATCCAACAAAATAAAAATGTGTTCAAAATACACACACACACAAAAGAGAAATTCTTCTGATATGAACTCAACATTTATACTACATTTTCATCGGTATTAAAATTACTATTGTTTGTGGACAACTTCATCTGCTTCAAGGCCAGTTTGAAGAAGCTGCTATAATGTCCCATCTTCTGACGTGGAAGTCTCCGATAGACTGGAGACCAAAATTGTTTCATTTGTTACATTTTCAGCTGCTGTGCTTCGCTTCCACACTTCTCTGTGTCAAATAAGCCAAACACTTTCAGTAACCTGCTCACCCACTTTCCTGTGGTGGCGCTGTACCAAACACGACATGAAAACCCCTGAAGAAGACACTCAGCACTACTTCCTCCTTCACAAAATGTGAACATAAATGATGTCATAGAGGTGTAGGATTTTATTTTCTATAAAACAAACTTGACACAAAGCTTTGTGCTACATACTGTCTCGAGTAAATGCACATCTCGCTCTGCAGAAGATCTTTGTGTGAGGCCATGGTTGCCGAGGAGCTATGCTAATGGCAACTGCCTGATACTGATCTGATATTTCTGATCGGATACGTTTTCACTGCAGTTCCATAAACTAAACACGGTGCTGAGCCTCAAGGCAGGCGAACTGCCCTGCTGTTCAGTCTCAGTGTGGATCCACATCAGGTTGTGAGCTGAAAGCTGCAGTCTGACTCACCTGACTGAGCGAAGCCAATATTCTAAAGCCAATGAGCACAACGTCAGCTAGAAGCACCCGAGAGCCACTGGGCCAGCCTTTGCTCTCCTTATGCCGCCTAATGATGAGCCATGGCACGCTTTTTATTCAGACGTCTGATGTGAGGAGTCGTGGGGGCTCCTTAGCAGGGGGGCGTGGGCAGAGCGAGGGGCGAGAAGGTGGGCGGAGAGGAGCACAATCATTTGTCTTTGGTGTCGGTGCTTACACTAAATAAACACAGGAACAAAACTGGAGGTGTTGGTCGATGGGGACTTTCATTTTGTTTTGTGATCAGGACAAATGGCTGATGAGAGCTGGCGGGGCCATCGGGGGTTAGGGAGGGGATGTGGGATGGTACCAGGATTTAATGAAGGACATGTTTGGCTTCCTCGGGTATGAGCTCTGCTTTAACCCTCTCTCTCTCTCTCTCTCTGTGTGTGTGTGTGTGTGTGTGTGTGTGTATGTATGTGCTGTCTGTGCCTCTGCAGACACTAATTTCCTGCATAGATCCCTGACCTTTCACTGTAGCCTGGGGGGAGCCATTTGATCATGACACACACACACACACACACACCCCTACACGCACACACACACAAAGACACACACTACTTCCTGTGATATGGCTGCCTGGCAGTTTCTGAACAGGTCTGACTGAGGCAGAGTCGATCTAAAGCCCAGAAAAATGAAGGAATTACGAGCTTGAACATGCTGTAATTGTTGCACGGTGGAGTGATGTGATGGAGCGCCGTCGCTGTCATCTCTACGCCCGGACCATCCATTCCCACAGTCCAAGAACATGCGTGTGAGGTCACCTGGTGAGAGGAAGCAGCATGCATGCTGTGGTTCGCTTCAGTTTTAGGACTGCGGTGCTGCAAGGTGTTCCCCTGTCTGTTATTAATGAAGGTTTCATTTAGCTCAATGGAGGGTTTTTTTGTGTGTTTTAAATTGGTTCCTTGTTATTTTTCACTCAAGTGCTTCAGGAGGCATTGTTGAATTACTTCAAATGGTCCTGGAGTGTTTCTCATGTGAAGAGAAAACAATGGCAGGGTTGTTATTTAAGCAAATATGCAGAGTCCTGTAGCAATATTTCTCATGTTTCGACAATCACGATGCACCCATCACCTTTTAATGTGGCAGAAAGTAGTGCAAAGCAGAAAGAAATTATAATAATTTACAAAAAACAATCTGAAAAGTGTGGCGTAAATTTCTATCCAACTCCCTCTGAGCTGCAATTTTCTTGGAGTACATCTCTACCATCTATGCGCATCCAGAGATTGTGTCTTTTCCCCAACACTGAAAGACGTTTTTTATGTCTTCAAATCAAATCATTTTCGGCCAGCACTTTGACTAGGTCATTGCAACACATTGAACACATGGATCTATGTTGTCCAGCTAAGTCTCAAGTCTTCTGTAGCCTCTAACAGCTCCTTATCCATGTCTGACCTTTTAGCTCCATCCATGTTTCTGTCAATAGTCCACCCTGTAGCTGATAACCCCCACAGCATGATGCTGCCACTACCATGTTTCACAGTTTGGAGGTGTTCAGAGTGAGTGATGAACATCAACTTATGATTTTCAATAAAGGCTCTCCTTCCTGCCGCCGAGTGTGAAGATTTCTGCAGTTTACCGTTTCTTCACTCTACATTAGGTCTCATAGTGACAGTTTCCCTTCGTAGCACCAAAGAGAAAACTAAAAGATGGACACATTTAAACATTTTCACACCATTTTAAGTGTGGCAAAACCTCAGCAGTTTTTCACTTGGCATGACTCGGAGAGTAGACGTCACCAGGGCCAAGTGTCCAGGTGAGCTTCCACCTCTCTTCGGCCTTCCCGTCCCTCTGGGGTCCATTTAATCCCAGGCCAGCTGGCTGGCTGGTTGGCTGGCTGCTGACTCTGTTCGGCAGGAATCCTGGGCCAAATTACGGCCCTGTGGGTATGGGTTTTTCTTTTGCAACCTAGTTCCACAGTGATAGGAAGGCACAGCGCTCACAGTTAGCTCTGTCCATTAAGCTAAGTGAGAGTCGTCAATTATTAAACCCTTTCCCATGTATAATTCAAGTGTCAAGGTGCCACACACAAGTGTGCAGAGAGTTCATTACCTTGAGTTCAAAGTTGAATTAAATATTACAAACTCTGTGCAAAGTGTAGCCAGGAGGACATTTAGAAAAGACACGACAATAAACCAAAGGTGTTTTCACACCTGGTAGTTCCGTAGACTACATTTGTTCCATTTTCAGCTGGTGCAGTTTGCTTTCACAATGCAGACAAACCAAACCCTTTGAGCAACCTGTTCCTCCTCTCGCCTGTGGTGGCGCTACACCAAGAACCACTGAAGGACACAACGCTGAGCGCTACTGCCTTCTTCACAAAATCTAAATAAAAATGGAGTAGCATCAGACTTTAGTGTTTGTAGGTTTTCTCCTGTCTTTGGTAAAAAAAAAAAAAACACGAGTCATTTCTCCCGTTAGTTCTGGACTCCCGCCTTTGTTTTGGTTATATTTACCCAGAATGTCCTGCAATATAATCCGTTTTCTGCTTTTGGAGTGCTCTCCAATCCACTTGGCATTCACATGTGCATTCGAACTGCACGACAGTTCACTTCAACTAAACTGAGACCGATGGTTTGTAGGGGGACCAGAGATCACTTATTTTTGATCTGCTTCAGAGCTTGATTACACAAACGAACCAGACTTTCTAGGCAAACAAACTAGAGTTGGATTAAAGCGGACTAAACAGGCTGGTGTGAATGCACACCAAGTCAATAATGAGTGGAGGGTGTGTGGTCCAAGAATCCGGACAAACAGGAATCCGTCATGATAAAGATCAACGTAGCACCATGTCTAACAGCATGAATATTAACCCTTTCATGCATAGTGGTCACTACAGTGGACAGCTGTCTAAAAGCCATTTTCTTGTGCTTCCTGTGGATTTTTATGTTATAAATGCACACAGACCACTGAAGTGGACACTAATGCATCATAAAATATACCATCAACTACTGGCCATCAGCTGCAAATGCAAGAAATTACTTTTGTTAAATACAATATGGCCGACAGACAAAAAAGCATGAGAACCGACCCGGTCCCTCCTTCTACTGTAGTCGTCTACAGTAGAAGGAGGGACCAGCTTCAACATTTGTAAGTTGAAGTCTAAAGAAGCGGTTACATGTTTTACAGTCATCTGAAGTCTGCAAGAGTTTTACTTACTCTTGCAAGTAAAAAAAGTATTGTGACATCAGATAACCCCTAAAGAACAATACTACTGATGTATTTTTCAAATAACAACTTTGTATTTGGAGAAAATTACAATCACATAAAAAAAAGAAAATAAAAAAAATTATTTTTACAAAAAATGTTCCTACCTTTTTTTATGCCTTAAGAAAAAACTTTTAAAAAATGGAAAAAAAATTCTGACACAAAGGATCATAATTCATGCATGAAAGGGTTAAGATCGTTCCCTAACAGAGGCCAGGAACATAGACTGGCAATTAGATAAAATACAACAGGATATACTGAGGAAATGAAGTTAGTGTAAGTGGATTACTTCAGGAATGAGTTAGTGTGCAAACTGAAATGGATGTAGCATAGTTAAACATATATAAATATTGAAAAGAGAGAAGAAAAAGAAGGTTTGAGTCCAACGTGATTTTTAAATCACTCCAAATTAACAAGCTAAGCTGAACAGGGCATGTGCAGAAAGAGAGAAGAGAGGCTAGACTACCCTCCCAACACCCATCTCAGTGTAGGAGTGTGTCCTGGGGGAGCCAGCGATGTTAATACAGTTATTAAGCCTCTCCACTGAAGTCCGCTCCACCTCTTCAACCCTCAGCATCAAGGAATTCTCTCTGCCTGCCAGGCGGCGGGTGAGCTCGCATCTTCCACAATGAGATCAAACAGTCCCAAGTAGGCCAGCTCAGGGGAAGCCGCTGATGGAGCCAGGTGAGGCTGGGTGAGCCGAGCCCGCGGAGAATCCCAGCAGGCTTTAACGGAAGAGGAGGCTTTAGGTTTCAACCCTGCAGTAGCTCCTCCTTCCCTTCCTCTCTCTTTAAAGTCAGCTGACCAAGATTCCCATGCAGCTCCTCTCGCTAGTGGGGATTACAGACATGAAAGGCTTTAGCATGCGTGTATGAGAGCGTGGATTCCTTTTTTTTCTCTCTCTCTTCTCTTCCCAGCTTCAGGATGCATATGGTTGCAGAGGCTCATTAGAGATGAGCAGTGTGGGGAGGACAAACCAAGGTGGTAAAGGGCAGAGAAAAGTGCTCATTGCAGACTTTTTTTTTTTTTTTTTTTTTTGGTCAGGAAAGTCCTCTCTAGGGAAGTTCTAGCTGGTTGGTGCTGGAGGCGACGGGTTTGCAGGTGCATGTCTGTAATCACCGCGTCCCGGCCAAACCATAACTCACACAGGAAAGGTTACTGCTGGAACCAGTAGCCAGAACGAACATATTTGGAACGCTTTAATACTCTTTGCATCGGCATGAAAGCTTGACACAAAGGAAGCTGAATTTAGCAAAGCTTAAGGACCATTCTGAGTCTTTTGTCTTCTGCTACAACTACAACAACTGCTACACACTCAACTAGGGATGCAAACAATTAATCGACTTACAATTAATTGTCGATTAATGGTTTATTAGATTAAGATTAGTTCCATTTGACTAATAACATCCACTTAAACCTTTTCAGTGCTGGTCATCCTTAAGTGGAGCCAGTTGACAGAGAAATAATCATGGCGGAGGCATCCCAGAACAGGAAAGTGGAACAGTTCAAAAGGAGTCAGATTTGGGATGCATGGTGCATTTTATGCAGTACTGTTATGAAACAAACACTAGCCAAGCTTAAACTATCACATTAATAATGCTCATTCAGCCGTGCAGCATAGCAGAGCAGTGACAACTTCACAACCAAACATTACTGATATGCTAAAAAGAAAATACACACATTGTTTATTCAACCAGTAATTTAACACAGATGAAAGAAAAACATTTTTTTTGTTAAATACAACAATGTTTTTAAAATCAGCATATTAAAAAAAAAACTTTACTGCTATGGAAAGACGATCAGCTCTCTTGAAATAAGAGAAAACGCTGGTTTCTAAGAAGATGGCCGCTTATCAATTAATTGTTAGTAGATCGATAAGGGCAATGGACTTTAGATTAACTTATTAATTGATAATTTTGTAACTTAACCTCTAAAAATGTTGAGAGAATGAAGAATCTGGCGTAACAACAATGTGTAAAATATGACCATTATATGGGCCATCATATACCAGAGTCCATTTACTGCCATCGGCCTGCTGGCAGCTGCTGGATGAAGGCCAAGTACCTGTCAGCCGCACTAATCACATCAGTTGAGAGGCTCTCTCCATCTCTGTTAGATCCCTTCTCCTAGCTCCTCCTTCTTTACCCCTCATATTTGCTCTCAGCTGCTTTTTTGTTCAAAAAGAGGAAAAAGGGCAAAAATCCAGAGGCCAAAAATGACATTAAATCCCCTGAAAGGCTCCACAGAGATTACTGTTTGAAAATGTCAGCCCTCCAGATGATTTTTCTCTCCCTCTCTCTCTTTCCCCCCTCTCCACTTCTCTCCCCTAACTTCACTCTCATTTTCTTTCAGCTGAGAGGTGCCGACAGCCCAGACACAATAATCCAGCTCCGCTGTGGAAGCACCACAGTGGCACAGCACTGCACCGCAAAGGTTTTTCCCACGTATGGCGCGAGGGCAAAGCCGGGTGTCCCGCTGCGGCAGAGTTGCCGAACATCACAGCTACAAGCCAAGGAGATGGCTGAGGCGTGCTGCGCCGCTCGACAGCTCTGCTTCAAATAGTTGTCATATTTTCCATTAGTCAGCTTTACGACTGAAGAAGAGACAGACGGGAGGGAAGAACGTTCGACAAAGAAAGTCAACTCTTTATATTTTATCCCCAACAAGCTGGAGTGAAGGTAGAGGGCACAGAGGACACGACAGAATGGAGACGTATGATTCACTATGGCAATCCCTGAAGGGACAAGCTGGAAGAGAAGATGATCAAATGTTGTATCCAATGTTGTATGATGATGATTGCCACTCTACAGTGCAGCCGAAAGACTAAATAAATATCAAACTTTTCAGTGTAAAAAAAAAAAAAAGAAGTTAATTTCAGGCTTAATATGATTCTTTTAAACTGGAAGCTAAAGTTGATCAAAGTCAATCCAAATTCTGGAAATAAATAGCTTAACACCAATTGGAAAATGCAAGGCAGATGCTAACTTTAGTTTTAGCAACTAGCGGTTAGCTAGACACGTTATTCTCCCAACTCTCGTCTGCCATACTGTCACAGTTTCAAACTACCCAGTGATGGGGGTTTCCTTGAACACTACTATAACCAAGTGTTTACAGTCAGCCTGTTGAGAAGGCTTTATTAGCTTACACAACGGGAGTGGGTAGGAACTACTTTCTTTCTTACTTCAAAATAAGGGCCTCAAACTCAGGGACCCAGTCTACCCAGTTAACATACGGAAGGTTCTTCGTTAACTACACGGGCTGGTACTGGATGGTAAGCCTTCAGGTTTATTCCTATCCTTACCTCGCCGTTTGTGTTGTCGTCAAGCAACAGTGAAAGAACTAAAGACAAGCTTTTCAAAATAATTTTTATTGAATTATTTTATTAATTAAATTAATTGATTCTTTTTTAGAAAAGCCATACAACACAAATGTTGTAAGCTTCTAATTCACTAAAATACTTGTATTTACAACTCTAGTCTCCCGCTTTGTACGTCATTGTTGCAAGAACAAAAATTTTCCATTCTGCCCACAATGCATCTTGGTACTAGATAGAAGGATACACCAGACCTGTCTCTCAAAAAGGAGGACGCATTTAGAGGAGCTTTCGAATTTGGAAAGGCATTGTCACATAACTGTGATGTAATCGGCCTTCGAAGGATGCAGCCCCTGAATTTGGACACACCCCACACTGTGGGGCCCGCAATGTCACGTTTATAGCACACTCTTCACATTCACGGCTCGATAATACTGACTAGTACATCACTTTAACAAGAAACATGGTATTCTAACATTGCTGGATTCTGTGTCATGAACTCCCACATCTTAGCTCTCAGCGCTGCATGCCTGCATATTTCTCAATCTCCGGGATGACAGGCCTTTTGAAAAAGAGTCAGAATAAGGAATAGACAGAGACGTTTCTGTGTCTTGTTTTACTCAAAGAGCTTGACATGTCATGTTGATGACTTTATCTTGGTTTCTTTTCCAGAGCACTGTCTCAGGGTATGAATGTCAGAGACTACTAGGTCATCAGCTGAACCCAACACCATGGCTCCTGGCAAACAAACATGCAGCTAAGTGTTTTTTTTAGACAATGGGATCTTCTAAAGTCCTTATGGGAACTGCTAGCTGGTGTGATATAAGCTTCATTTACAAGGATCCGTGAAAGACACTGTCTATTTAAAACTACCGGCTGCTTGATATCAGAGTGCATCCATCTTAAAATACAGTGGCTCCATTCATGAGGAAACAGGATCCAGTTGTTTCGGTATTTTCTCACCTCTCACTTGCTGTGATCAGAGCAACTCGACTACAAGGCATCTCTCATTTGCCACGACGCGCAAACATCTCACAAACGCTGTTACAGGAAACAAGTGCTCTGTAACCGGAGTCCGTCAGACTCCTTCCAAAAAAATATATGGATAATACCGTCCTATCCATCTCTACCCAGCACTACGCTCTTCATTCTCACCTCCGCAGAAACCGGTGGTAGTGTATTTCATGCCGGTCCCAGGTGGGTCTTTAAGAGTCAAATGTCAAAGGCTGGGCTGCACCAAGACACTTAATGAATATGAAATGAGTTAGGGGGACTGTGGGAAACAGAGGAGAGCGGTGTGTGAAGACAGTCATGGCTCCTCCGTCACCGGGTGGGAGTAGACTGAGTCACTGAGGGATGGGCCTGGACAAGAGGAAGAAATGACACACACCACGGATATCCAATGTTACTCAAGACCGGGCAAGGGCCGTTTACTTATATCATGGTATATCATCTCCTTAAAGTGACATGCCAGAAAAAGAGATGGAGTGATAAGAGATTTTTCTGCTGGTTTAGAGCCTAAGGGGTTGTTGGTCTGTTGTTCTGTTGCCTTCTACCGTAGGACGTTTGGTACCTGCTTCAACCAGTTTTCCGTTTCCAGCTTATCGAATGTCGAGCAGACTGAAGTGGCCCAAATGGGGGCCGGTACTAAAATTAAAAGAACATGCAAATACTTGACCACAATGAAGACATGTACATGGTTATATGATGATGTGTTTACCAGTGCTGGTAAAATTAAGACTGCACTGCTAAAAGAGATTACTGTTTGCTCCTGGTCAGCTGGCTGAAACAAAATATTGGCAATATTAAAAAAAACACAATTTCGCAATGTGGTGTTCCCATTTAATAACAAGAGAGATTTAAAAATCACATGTGGATGAGTTTGTTCACATGATAGGCCATTAAAAAATATGCCACGCCATCGTTGTCCAGCTACTTCCTGCCATCTTTCATCTTCTGATGTGTAATGAAAAAAAACAACAAAAAGTGTTTCAATTGCAGTTTTGTGATATAAACCAATGTCAATACGGCCAAACGTCCTCTTCATCCAAGCGCCAAACCTTATTGAAAAACAAGTGGTTTTTCAAAGTAAAAGACAAGTACTTCTAGCAACATGCTTGCAAAAACAAGTGCATGTGAAAATAGAATTTCAATATAGCTTCGCTGAATTGAAAAGCTTGGGCAGGTGAAGCTAAAACTAGGCCAATAGTGCAGCATATTAACAGACAAAAGTTTTCCATCTTAAATGCACAATGTTCTTTTTTACAGTTTTGGCTTAATTACTGCTCTGATTGTGTTGTTCTCTCAGCAAAAAGCATGTTTTAGAGTCTGTATACTCAAGTTAACAATAATTTGATTACTAATTTAGTTTTGTTAACTGATTAAATGTGGTTTTATTCATTTTTTCAGCCATAGTGTAACAATAATATTATGCCATATTTTATTTCAGCAATTTTAGGAATAATCGTTGCTTCCATGTTTGAAATAAACACAATTTGTTCATATTACACAGTTTTGTTTGACATTTTAATAGTGTTGATAGACTAATGCTCTAAAACTGTTATATTCACCACAAAAATCTAAAAAAAAAAGTCTACTCCAGACATTGTACAAAATAGTCATTTTCCTTACACATACACCCTTAGTGTGTGTGGTAATCATGAAAATCTCCACAAAAGGTATTATGGGAAGCAACAAAAACGTCTGAGCTTTGAAACCACAATGAGATCATCTGACGCTCTGAGACTCCCTTCTATCTTCGGAGATGGACTGCTAGCTTATTAAAAGCATGGCTCTAGCCAGGGGACAGGGGGGGGGCACATTGTCCCATGTGCAGAGAACACATGGGGCTAAGTCTGAGCAATTCAGACGTCTTCTCGGCGGCCGTTTCATGCGTTGAACACAAACACGAGCAGAGTATGCTCCCGTCCCGCCTCCATTAACAGAATCGACAGACACGGCAGCAACACGGCGCTATTTTTGCAGCCGCCAAACTGCCAGGCTCTCGTATTTTTAGCATCCTAACCTCTACCCTATTTTCATGGCTGTCCCACTCTCAGAATAGGAGCACATTCCACCACAATGTTGTGTGTATGTGTACTACTTGAGATGTGGACAGTTGTCATCCATGTGATGTTAACACAGATCCCTAGAGGGAGAGGGGAAGTGTGAGATTTCGTGAAGTGAGCTCTGGCCTGAGAGCTGCAAAGGGTGGTTTTCCCTGCAACCAATGAAACAACACACAGGGTAATCACTCTATATATAGCAGATGTGATGGCAGGTAAGGGGCTGGGGGGTTTCTTGTAAAATATGAGGGAAAATTAGGGCAGGCGAGCTTTAAAGATTAATCATGACACCAAGCGCCCGTCTCTAGCCTGCCATGCAGACGATGCCACCGCAGAGGTGGTAACAGAGAGAGAGAGGAGGGGGAGATAAAGTGCGAGAGAGAAGAGAGACACTTTGAGAATGAAAATGCCCTGCAGATGATTTCTGGGGTGATGAATGTCCATAGTTCAATACCGCACATGAATTACAGCGTGGGCTGGGGGATAAAACATGGAGACCGGGGCTGGGGAGTGCACATGTGTGGGTGTGTGTGTGAGTGTGTGTGTCAGTGAACTGTCCATGCAGAGCCCATTGCGAACAAGCCATCTGTAGAAATAAGTAAAGAAGTGATTACAACAGGCCCAGCTCAATTTCTGACAGTTGATGCTTGACTGCCCCTGTAGAGCTGAATTGATTTAAATGAAGAAGCTATGAATATTTTATAGGGATCCTCTCTCTCTCTCTTCCCTCGTTCACCTGAACATTTTTTGATCTTCTCATCCGTGTGTCTGTGGTTCTGCCTGTGTGTGTATGTGTGTGTGTCTCCTTGTGACATCAGGGAGAATGTAATTATTGATAGTGAGATTATGGCCCTATTGTCACAATGTCTGCAATCAGCTTGGCTTCTTTAAGCCTCCGTGAATCAATGACACTGCCTGAATCCGTACCGTCTGCCCCTGCTTTGTTCATCAAAGCGAGCTGTGCAGAGAACACCAGGCCTTGTTTGGGGATTTAGTGACAAATCAAGCCCGTGTACAGTAGAGCGCCTCCGGCTAATTCTCTCTCCAAACAAGACGAGGCCCGTCGCTAAACCTGAGAGCCTTTTTTTTTTTTTGGGGGGGGGGGGGGGGGGGTCCAAGGAAAACCAACACAACATGGGACGCGCCATCATTCAGTGATTAGGAGTCCACTTGTGCATGTTCTGCTCGGGCCACACCCCTTTCAGTACACCTGAAAATTTCTGACAGCTTAAGGAGTCAAAAGAGATCCGTGCACCTCAGTTGCCCTGGGTAACCTTGCAACATGCTACGTCTCCTGCTCTGAGGGCATCTCAATTCGGTAAAGGGTAAATTGCATTAAAAAGGGCAGTGGCAGCTTTGAATGTTGGTGGTGAGGTGCTGATTTTGGAGCGAGTGTTGGCAGATTGTGAAATGCCCCCCAGCCATTCCCATGGAAGGCAGCAGGAGAGGACTTCAAGTCCTTTCACCATTATTTTTTTCTGCCATCGACAGAAAAACATACCTGGATGACAGAACGCATTATGGATGTAGACCTGAAGGTCAAAGCCGATGTGTTCCTTTGGATAATCTGATCCTTTCCACCATTTCCTGTGTCTGACGGTTCTATTCAATGCCGCCATTGGCTGAAAGGTTTCACCAACAAAGAAAATTGTCTGATTTTCCCTCCCCCAAAAGGAACGTCGTCTCAGGGTATTGCTGGGCTGAAGGAGAACACACTGAAGTACCAGACAATATGAGACATGATCATTATCAACCTGAAGTTTAATGGAGCATTCTATTTGGAGTTAGAAGGAGGGAAGAACTTGGGGGAAATAAATGAATAGTCTCCAAACTATTTTCTGCCGTGTACAATGTTTTTATGATATAAAGCACTTTGACCTGCCTTGTTACTGAAATGTTTCAATATTGGCCCAAAATGTTCACATCGGTGCACCCTGAAATTTTGGTTATTTTCTGCACTGATAGAAAATATCAGTGTAAGAAAAAATTACAGATATTTTTCCTTACACTGTAAGGAAAAATTCTTATTGTTAATAATTCACAGCAAAAGGTCATGGAGGTTATTTGATCAGAGGTCATAATTTAGAAGAAATATCTGGTCCAAACAAGTACCACAGCTAGCATTACTCTATGTGCATTTATTCTAATATTTCAGAAAATATTTAGTATCACATAGTATACATATTTTTGGCATGTTAAGAACATTTATTGGCATAATTCAAGAAATAATACACTATACGGAATAATTTAAATGACCTTTGGCAAAATGTGGGCAACATGGGGGAAACTGACATGGAGTCAGAACTGACTGTGTTATTAGAGGTATTTATGCTGTGCTGTGTGTTTTCTCACTTCTCAGCCCATCCCTGCCAAATAAACACAAGTGCATATAAAAACAAAGCAAAGAGGTCATCTTTGTAGTTCTTTCCAAAACCACCAGCTTGCAAAAAAAAAAAAAAAAGAGTCCAAACCCATCAACAAGTGTTTTTAGTATGTTTTCATGCAGCCTGACAGCGCACACCGTTAGGGACACTTCAGCTGCGTCCCGTAACGCCGTACCGTCTGAGAAACTCGGGAAATTTGCGTGGACTTTCTTCCGTGCAAATCACGCCAAACGGCCTCGCTCACGGACAGACTTCAAATGGATGGTGACGGTGCCCTCCAGATCAGCGCACCGACAAACAATAAAGCGCCATCTGTTTCTTCATGGGCCTCATCTCCCGCTAGGCAATAGGACTTCCGCACTTAAAATACCACATGAGTCAGATTAAGCTGCCAGTCCCCTTTTGCCTCTCAGACGCACAGCGGTCATGTCCCCCTCCCTGCCCAGCCCTCCTGCATCCGCTCTCCACAAGACAAACTAGCAGAGAGCTCGTCTCACTCCGCTTCATCTTCTCTCTATGGAAATCCCTGGCGATCGTTTTTCTTCATCCAGCGGACAGACTGAGAGGAGGAGAAGAAGAAAAAAAGCTAACAAAAACCCAATGGACTGCTGAGCCCCTGATGCAATCCCCCCTTTTCGCTTCATCCCTCCTCTCATTTTTTTTTTTTAGAGTGTGACAGTCATGTGAACAAGGTCATGCACATTCTTTCATGCATGAGCCTCCAACTGTTGTTAGACTTCTGACAAGCAGAGGGTGAAAAATCAAGCACATTTAATCTGCAAGGTCTGAGACTTTTTCTTTTCTTTTTTAAAGAAAATGTATGCAAAGAATCGGCGCTCCCACAGTAACCAGATTACAGAAGTTAGCTAAAACGTGTGCTGACGGATAAAAGAGTAACAGCTGGAAAGAAAGCATGTTTAAGGAACTAATGGCACTGAGAATGAAGCGTCCGCACCTTCCAGATTTACGGCCAGATACCCAATGGGTCCTGAAGGCCACGATAGGCCTGGACAACCTCACTGAAGATGTGCATTCTTAGAGCCACACAGTGCTGCTGTAAAAGTCCTAATGAATAAATAGATCCAACACTGAAAGGTTGAAAAGACAGAGGACCATAAACGGGAACCGATGGGGGTAAGAGGCACCAAATGGCAACCGGTAAGAAAATATTATGAGTACAATCTGCTATCTTTAGGAGAAATAAAATGAAAGCAAATCCAGTTTTTTTTTAAGTGATGCATCAAGGAATTCATCCTTAAGAATATATCTTTTTTTTTTTTTTTTGCTAGATTCATCAATATATTTAGTGTATAGGTGCAGAAGCCAAATAGCTTCTTTAGTTATGTATGTACTTTCACAAAAATCTGGCAATGGTTACATGGAGATAATACTGTAAGTTTCCTTTACAAAATGAAGGAATTTCCTAATGAATAGGAAATTGGCAAGAAAACAACAACAACAAAAAAACTGCCGCGTTTCTTAAAGTCGTTCTAAGTTGAATAAAAACAAAGCAGCTAACATGTTCTAACCACCTCACTTGTATTTACTCGCAAACAGTAGAAAAATTAAACGAAAAAAGAAAGAAAGGATAAACATAATGAGCTAAGAAATGAAAGCTCAAATCTATAAGAAAATTAATTATTAGAAAATGAATATTGATGTTCTGGTTTTGGAAGAAAAAAAGCATGCTGGGATTTGAGTGAAAGATGTCTGCTGCTGCTGCTGCAGCAGGAGGAGGTTGTGGCAACATTAGCAGCAAACAGCAGAAGAAGACGGTGAATGTGGCTAAAGCAGTGCTGGGAAACAGATTCTGCCAAAAATAATTGGAGCCATCTTTGACATGCTTCCTGGTCATTCAGCTTCCAGAGCTTCTGCCTGAAGATTGATGGAAATAAAGTCAGGATGTAGTGAAAGAGACATATTGCATTCTTGCCTCTACTAATCTGTGGAAACTTTTATAAAACTCCATTTAAACGGATTGGATTTACATTATTGACAAATGACCAAAAATCTCTGCATGTGGACAAGAGGTCAAAGCTCAAGCAAAAAAAAAAACAACCTCCAAACATTCATCTCCACTGAGCCTCGGATGTTCTCTGTTTTCAAATTATGATTTGTTTTTATCGCTGATATAATAAAGTGAAAAACAATCCGACCTTCTGTCTGTGTGGTTTCCAGCCCAGCTATAGGTGTCTGAGCCGTGATGACACTAACAGATGATGTTAGTGCCTGCCCCCCCCTCTAGATGTGCATTAAATCCTTTATTGCACCGTTGCAGTAAAGGGAAAGAGCCGCCTCCCCCCGCCCCGCTTGCTATCCCTCACTTGAGCAAAACAATGAGGAATTGAGGGATCAGAGGTCTCTTCCAGGGCCAAAAACCCCCACCGTCTCCCCTCAGACGAGCTCACATGGTTTGAATCAATGCCGCCGCTAGAGCCGTTTAGTGGATCGGCTCAATAAATACTATCTGGGCTCGCGTCGGATATGTGCTTTGATAGTGATTTGTCTCCTCCGGTCAGGAGGGGACGTTGGGGGCTGGAGGAGGAGGACGGGGAGGGGGGGTACTCTAATCTCATCTGACTTGGAAAAACAAGCAGTGACAGAAGACGATGGAGACGGACTCCAACGCAAACAACAACAAAAAAGAAGAAAAAAAGAAGTGTTTTAGGTGCTTTTAGTTCTTGCTGCCAAACATCAGAAATTCCTGTCTACATATCCTCTTTGTCACATGTTCCTATAGTCTGGGGATGGGGAGGAAATTGGCCCTTAAGAGCCTGTGGAGATTCCTGTCTTCTTTCTTTTTTTTTTTTTTTTACGCTCCTACAGCAGTGAAAGACAACAGAACTCTCCTCCATTAAGCTCTGTGTGGTGCAGCTGCTTTGAAGTAAATAATGGGACGGGCTGCTGCTAGTTTTATTGCAACAGAGAGACTATCAGCCAGGCAGATGCGTGCTTCTTGCTGGATATTGCGTGAAGGACAAAAAAGAAAAAAGAAAAAAAAACGACGTAATGCATACCAAAAGAAAAATCACTGATCTGAGTCAATGAAATATTAAAATGCTGTTCATAGACATGACAGAGAGCCTGGAATCGTCATATCTGGGAGAGTATAATAAATAAATGCATCAGGATTACTATTGTTATTATTAAAAAATGTTAAAAATTTGTTTTTTCCCACCTAACTGGAATATTTTGAGTAAAGAATTAAAGTGATAAAAAGAATGAGGGCCAAAAGGAAACAGAAAGGGGCCAACAATCACACAGATTAAAATTGTCCAGGTCTGAAAACCATCAAACTGTATTTACAGAATAAATAAGTGAATATGATACGATTCACCTGCTTCCATTTTTTTTTACTAGTTTCACAACTTGTATTAAACTCATCTTTCCAGTAATCAAGAGGAAAACTTTCAGGGCTTCTTATAGCCTAGCTGATTAGCAGTGCGCAGCAACAGATGGGGGAGGGGCAGAGCAGTGTTTCCCTGTGATAAAATCCCAGATTTCCCGTCTCATTCTCTGAGATCGCAGTAAAACCTTTAGAAACATGCGACGGAAAATGTCAGCGGTTTTTAAACCTGCAACTTTTTAACAGCCCACTACCTTCCACTGTCTGTAAGAAACGGTTTATTTAGAATAACTTGTTTTTCTGAGAGTAGGTTCAGTAAAGGATCAAATGATTTGATTTTATTAAATGATGCTCTTTGGCCTTGAGAAACTATGCAAAAGGAAGTTAAAGGCTGAAAAATAAATACAAAAGAAATGCTTAAATGTAATATTTAATGTAATATGTTAAATGTAATATTTAAATGCTTAAATGTAATATTTACTAACAGAACAGCAAAGAAATGATGCAATATTTATGCTCAGCTTTACAGAGCTACTATATTAATACGTAAATATACAAAAGTTGATGTGCATGAATAATCAAAAATAAAGAAATTATTTTTGTGGTGGCCCCAAAACAGGATCCCGCTCATGGCCTCAAGACAACCTTGAGCCGGCTCTGGTGCCAATCACAAACCGACTAGAAACTACCAAACAGTGCTGTCCAGGTTGTGACAGGCTGCTGCTGCTGCTGCTGCTCAGGGTGCAGCTCTCCAGATTACTGGAGAACCCCGGGGAGAACTCAGGCAGAAGAAGTTTGAGCTGATTAAGGCTTACATGGCCTGCAAAAACACTGGCTGTATTTAGAGCATATTTCAGGAACGAAAAAGCCTGGGATAAAGTGGCTGGGGTCAGAGCGGCAGCAAACCCTGAGGTTTCTCAGGATGAGGGAACAGAAAACTAAACACCCCGGCAGGCTGCCTGCCTTGTGAGGCAGCAAACGCAGAAAGAAATAGAAAAGTAGGTCAGATGGAGCCTATATATACACACAAGAAAAGATGCATCTTCTTTTAAACAGGCATGTGAGTATTTCACGTGGAACATAACGAAACGGAATATATTTGAATAAATAACTACAATTCTCCAAACTTTTCCTAAAGAATGAGTTGAAGTTGCAGGGAATATAAAGAGAGAGAGAGAGAGAGAGAGAGGGTGGAGGGGGGGACACCTACAGTGATTGGAGCCGTTCCAGTGATGGTTCCTGATGGACGTGCTGTAAGGATGGGGCGCCCCGGGCACCAGCCCCTTCTCTGGGATCAAGCATCCTCTGCTCTGGTTGTAATAATCCATCATTAAAAAAGGGTTCGGGCTGGGATTCAGTCCCACAACGTCCACGCTCTCGTACATCATACGCGGCAGAGAGGCGGCGGCGGCGGCGGGGGAGAGGCGCTGAAAACACGGAGCGGTGCTCAGAGGTAGACTGGCTCAGATGGAGGGGAGAGCGAGGGGGGAAACGGCATCAAGATCGAGGGAAAAGTGATAGATCCAAACACAGCGGGACGATCTGGACATCTGGCATCTTCCTGCAGGAACCGCGACAGCAGCAGCAAAATGAAAAAAATAATAATAAAAAGACATCAACCTCGTTTGAGAAGAAGATTTAAAAAAGCAGTCCGCATTGTGTCCGTCGGAGCAGCACCAAGAAAAAGAAAGAAAGAAAGAAAAAAAAAACACACACACACAATACGCCAAACCGAACCGAGGGAAGTTCAGCAGAAATAGATCTGTCCTGTCCGGTCCGGTCCGGTCCTCTCAGGTCGGCCTCGATCGGAGTCGGAGCAACATTTAAACAAGGCTCCGTCCGCGTTGCGAACCGCAATTAAATCCCAGACAGCAGGAATAAATCCGATCCGGGACAGAGGCGTTAAGATTCCGCGGAGTTGCGCTCCGTCGTCCGGCTGGGTTCCGCTCGGTTGTCCCGTTAGCGCCCGAGCCGCCTCGGCTGGACTCCTTGTCAGCTTCCCCCTCCACCGCCAGCCACCGCCGTCCCCTCCTCTCCTGTGCAGCAACCCGGCGGCTTCCTTTCGCTCTCACTCAGACTCCCGGCTGCTTCGTGTTTGCAGAGAGAGAAATTGTTCCCACAGCAAGACGAGCGGCGATCATATTGTGCAGAAATGTGACAAGGCGCAGCAGCTGAGCTGAGGGGATCTGGCTCCACCTCCAGCGGGCTCCGGCCTTTTTCACCCCCCTACCACCACCACCATCACCACCACCACCTCCTCCTCCTCCGTGTCTTTCATGCAGCCGCTCCGCCCATATTTAACCCTTTCAGGGACGTGACAATGGATGTCCCTTTCTGCAACGCAGGGCCTGAATGAGGCAGAGCGGGGCCCTCCCTCTACCCAGCAGCGGGGGCTTTAAATAGGAACGGCTTTCATGACATGATTGAGTTATATAAGCGCAGTAATTAGTCTTTCATATCTTTCCACGGGAGTTTATGGGTATAATGAAAGCTGCAGCAGAATGCATCTCTCTGATATTTTTTTCTTCTCCCTGTTAGTTCCTCACTCCTTACCATCTTCAATCAGTCCCTCAACCTGTTTTTTTTTTCTTTTTTTTTTTCCTCCTTCCAACCCCAACACTCTTGTCTCCCTAATTTGCCTAATGCTATGCTGCTGAACTTTAGCTGAACCCAGGGAAGAAGGCGAGCCTCACCTCCCGGTGACCCGCTGGTTTGACTCGGGCTTCGCCTCTCCGGCTCGCTCCCCGTCTCACATTATTCAAGGTTTCCCACCTTGTTGTACACCCCGAGTAACGGCGCCGCGCTCACTCCTCAAGCGCTGGTCCCGCAGACGGAGGACGCCGACAAACGAAAGTGGCGAAGTCACCCGGTGGCAGAGAGGCAGGCGAGTTTCTCACAGCCTGCTTACAGCTGGAAGAAAGCCCAGGAAGTTGTTTACAGGTTTCTTTTTTGTTGTTCTTGTTGTTCTTCGCACCTTTACTGTGCAGCATTCCATGCATCGCTGCAGAGACTCGTCATGCGAGCGTGCAGCGGTGTCAGGCTCGCAACCGGATTCTGGGCCAAAGCTAGAACTAGAACAACGCAGCCGGAAAGCACAACAAACGTCATCGGTGGAAGAGAAGAAGAAGCAGAGATGATCCTGACACCAAGAAGGAACGTCTCTAACTTTTACACACTCAAAATCAGAGCTTCTTAGGACTTCTATAGAATCTGGTGGGGAAAAAAAAGAATAAATTATGCACTTCAGTTTATAGAGAGAAATCTAATTAAAAATCAACCAGAAAATTCTGATTTGTGCGTCTCTACTTCTAAAAAAATATGTAACTTCTGACATGTTTACATGTTTAATTACTTAGGGTATGTTTTTCAGATGCACTACGTTGGGGCACAGTTGCTGCCAATCACAGGTTTTGACTGATGCTATTGTTATTACTTCATATGCATATGTTGTTTGTTGCTGTGGTTCCTCTGTTTAGTTCTCTCTCTTTCTTTCAGACTTCTAGGGTGTTGACTTGTGTCCTCTTTATGCTTCCTTCTCTCTTCTACCCTTATCTCCCTCTTTCCCTTTAGACCTTTGCCCCACCACTCTATCTTTCGCTGCGTCCATTACATTTGAAATAAACCTCTAATAAAAGCAAAGCAACCTCTAATAAAGTTTCACATCAAGTAGCGCGTCATGGCTAAATCTGTAATGCTCCACTTATGAAAGTAAATCTGTTGGGCCTTAAATTGACATAACAGTCCTGAGTGCCATACTGCCAGACAAGACGCATTAAAAAAAGTCTGTAGAATGCGTAGCTGCATCAGATGACGTTAGGCGGACGCAGCCTGGACTGCCTGACAGGCGACAAGATGTTCCACGTTGAAGAATCTCGGCACGAATGAAGGCTTTTCAGAATAACTTTGGCTGAACAAACTGTAACAGAGTGACCTTTTCAAATGTCTGCTTCATTATGGGTTCGGACACAAAGCCGACGGACTTGTGTTGTAAATGACGCCGCTGACGGAACAGCCCTCCTCCTCCGGTGATCCTACACCTGAGCCACAAGCCACAGCTGGGTCTGCCCAAGCCAGCTTTTGAAAAAGATGATCAGAATGGAGACTAGCAGGAGGGAGGAGCGGGAGGGTGAGTGGAGGGGGTTCCCTGCTCCACCCCCAGCTGACTGTGACACTTATTTAATGCAGATCCCGCTGTGTTTACCCTGCCTGATAAGAGGCGATGTGCAGACCCGGGCCGCGGCGACCCCTCGCCTGCATTGATAGCCACGCATTCCTCGACAGGATTAGCCAGATGAGTAATGGCTGTCAGAAAATGCTAATTTTCCAGGCTCTGTTTTCTTCTCCGAAGGGGATGGCATTCATCCTGGAGTGATACCCTGTGATTGCAGAGGACAAGCTGACAGATAACAGGCTGTTGATCATTACTTAATTAGGGAGGGAGGTCTTTTCCCTCCAACCTTTAACAGACATCTCAGAGAGAGAGAGAGAGATTTACAGCATTCTCCACTATTATTGGCATGCCTTGTAGAATGTGCACGAAAGCCTTAAGATGAATCGATCTTATGAATATGGCACACTTTGCTGCAGTGAGCCTTTCTTTACCATCCTCCTCAATTTGTAGATCTTGAGCCCTCATCCAGTCTATGTTTCTTTAGTTTTTTTCATTCTTGCTCTGACTGTAGAAAAATAAACATTTTAGGCAAGTAGTGATCTGACTGTTGAAGATCAACACACAGGTGGGTTGGCTGGATGGAGTGTTGTGCCATCTTTCCCAATCTGAAGAATGTTTGTGACAAATTAGGAATCAACCATGTGTATACCCCAACAGAACTGGATGGATTGCTAATCTTTTTCGGAGCGTTTGGAATCACTTGTTCCAATGACTGGAAGAAGTGATTTCTATAAAAATCTAATCGAAATTTGCGCTTTTTTTTAGTGCAAGATAAATTATTTTAGGTGGAGGAGGGCGGCTTGATCCAAAGTATCAATAATATCAACAACAAGGCTGTATCAGTATCAAATCAATACTAGTTTGGTCAAATCAACACTTTAGTTTCAGATTTGGACTTTTATTTTATTTTTGCATCATAGTTTCTCAACTCTACCTCGAAAAAGATTTTGTTTTGCTCTTTAAGTTTTTGCACTTTATTTATTTAGACATAAAATGCACACAAATTAGTTTTGCTTTTCTATTTTTTCTATTTATTGTGTTAACTTCTTAACTCTTAACCTCTCAACACCAGTCAGTAGACAGTTAAGGTTATGTATATATTGTATATTCCTAACGTATTTTGTAGACAATTAAATTCTATCCTAAGCTTAAACTAACTAACTGAAAGGAAAGCCACAAAAACACCTGAAGTTTGATGTTACATTAAACCTACATAATAAAAATAGTCAGTATTGGTATCAATATGATACTGTCCCTGTATTTACTTGGTGTCAGATCCATATCAATATATGAAATATCGCACACCTCTTATTTTAGAACACTTTATTCATATTTACTAGGAGTAAGTTAGAGAGGGTGCAGAAAAAAGTTGAAAGCCTAAATGAACAACAATTTCAATCCATGTTCAGGATATTAGGAGTAAATTCACAGAACGTGTGAGCAGCATATCATAAACTCCATCTTTATGGCTATGGTTGCTTTAGGTCTTTGTCTGTTGTACGTCGTTGTACTCTCATGCCACTTTCAGACAAGCTGCTTTCAAACAACACTGTAAAGCAGGATTAACACACGTTTTTGCCCTTTTCTGCCCATTCTGTGCAAGGACCTACGCGGTGTGGAGGGGGGAGGTCAAAGTCAACCTGCATCTCTTGCACTCCTGTTCAAATCGAGCGGAATAGCTTAGAAAGGCAATGAACTGGGCCGCCACAACTTAGGATTTCTAATAGCGCAGTTATTAAGCATTTATGCATGTGCCGAGCAACATGTTTGACAACTGGTGCCACAAAACCAAAGGAGGTAAGAGATGTGAGTGGTCTCTCCTCCATTTTCATGACTGTGTTAAGACTGGGGGAAAAAGAGAAGAGAGACCACAAGAGGTTCAGAGCACATTAACACACCAGTCCAGGTGGCTGCCCTTGTTCCAGCATCAACATGCAGCACACTCCTGAGTACATGGAAAAGTACTTTACCAGAGGAAAGACTGAGAGAATGAGATAGTGTCTTGAGGATGTCGCAGAGAGCCGAGTCACAGACGAGGAGCTTCGACTGCATAAAAATCGAGTCAAACTGATATTAAGGCGTGATCTGTGTGGCATCAGGGTGTAAATGCACAGTTACGTAACGAGAAATGGCTTGAGGAACGCCAGAAGCGGCAAACGCAGCGTCCTTGGTTTTCAGCAAAGCTGTAAATGAGTTTCAGGCAAAGAGTGGTGAGGGGAGAGAGAGGGAGCGGGATTTCAGAGGGGAATTCAAAGAGTTTTATAGGCATGGGCAGGAGAGGAGATTGCTGGCTGGACCTTGAGGGTGTCAAACTATTTTTTACTGCCCCCACTCTCGTTCTCGCTTGCTCCAATCAGGGGTGCTAGGAAGCAGTAAAAAGCACTTCCCCCACCCCGCCATTCCTTCCCAAGGAGATGAGCCGACAGGTTAGAACAAACAATAGGTTGTTTTGTCATTTGGATTATTGTGCATGATAAAAGGAGGAGGGAAAGCACCTTCTCTGGGAACGGACGCAGAGCTGTAAACAGTCTGAGCGGACCTTGGTCAAGCTAATCAGTGAGAATTTGACTTGAATGCTCAGCAGACTCTGGAGATAATCCACCAACATCTGCAATCAACTATGTCTTGACCCTCATGTTGCTGCACTCCAGGGATGTCTTTTTGTTTTGTTTTTTTCGTTGTTTTTTTTTTTTTTTTTTAAATCCAAAGGCATGAGTGCTTCCTGCACAGTGCACTCCTTATTGGAGTGGACATCCAAATCAAAACACAATCATATTGCCTTAAAGTCATGGAAAATTCTGCTGAGCTCTGGCTGCCCGAAGACCCCTTTACCAGGATATGTGAAAACAGAAAACAGATCAGACCTGCCGTATCACTAAGACAACACTGCTTGGGTAAAAGCCACCTCCTGACAAGATAAGGCCAGACATGTTAGAGTTAGAATAGCCAGGACCTAATTTTAGAGTTCCTGTCTGCCTTAGTGGCTACAACACAAACACATGTGCTGACTGCTCCACCACTCCACTACTACAGCGCTACACCTCCCCCCCAGCACTCCTGCACATGTGCCAGCAGATGGCTAATGCCCAGACGATAAAAGAAGTTGGGACAAGCCTCAGCAAAGCTTTCCATCTTTCTTAAACCTTCCCAGTGACCTAATAAAGAAGCTCAGCAGGGGAAAGAAAACAGAAGAGTCCTTCTGATGGGAAGCACTGCAAGGATCTGAAGGGTGCAGCTGGGCAGCTAGAGAACCTAAGATAAGAGTTGTGTTGGCGCAAAGCTCTGAGCACGTCCAGGGCATTATCCTGCGATTGTGATGCTCAGTGCCGTAATCCTCTCCAACCCCCACCCTAATCACTAACTTCCTAATGACACGGTCAGGTCTAGACTGAGCGTCCAGGTCAGGTTGACTGTACTCCTACCCCAACACACACCAACAGTTGGGTTTCAGGTCTACATGAAGATCCTCAACCTTTCTGTCCCCTCTCTTCCTCTCACAGCTTGTTTGCACAGCTGCTGGGATGCAGCCTGAACAGGCAGCTGTTCTCCACCACAGCAAGGAAGCAGACTCTGAGGGAAATGAGCCCTGCATGCGAGAACAAGATGCAGTTGTGCATCACTTTCACCTCGCTTCCATCAGTCCGCCCAATGTGGCGCATGTGACGATGCGCACGACTGGATTCACGGAGCACGAGATGGAACAAACTTTTTGCAATATTTTTAGAAAAACTTTTTATTTATAAATCAAGTAAAGGTTTTATGAAATTATAAAGTGAATTTTAATCCCTTAACTTTCATGTGGACACTGGTGTTGTCATGGACTAATTGACTATATGTTCTGAGGTTGACAGTTAAGGGTTAAAACATTGTTTCTCAAATAGGTGTCACTGAGTGTGTGTACAAGTGCTGCCTTTAGTTGTACTAGGAAAAACCTATGCTTGGCTCTGATAATGAAATTATACTTAAGAGTCCACTTTTTAGCAGATAAACTGTATAAATTGGTCTTTAAGGGTGCTACCTTTTGTTTCTTTGCAAATTCTGGTGTTCAGGTACAAACCATCTCAGACACATGGCCCCAGACAGACCTGTGCTTCACATGTCGCCAAAGTTTCAAATAACAAGAAAAGCAGCTAGCTTTGTCGCTAGACGCTTTACTGAAAAAACATTGTGAAAGGCTATGAAAAGTCACTAAATATAATAATGATGTTGCTAAGTTGGCAGCAGTGACCACACCCCCATTTAACCTGCTCTGCTCATCCCCAGTGTCTTAGCTCCGCCCACTTTGGTAGAACTTTTCAGTAATTGTCTGGGGCGGTGCTATGGTTTTAATCAGGTCTAGTTCAACTTTAACTTTGAAAATTTACTCAAATAATAATTAAAGATATAAAAATCATAAAGTGATTCACAATAAATCAATACAACAGCCCAATAGTCAACAATACATAAACAACAGCAGCTCGGTTTAGATGACTGTCAATGGTTTGTGACTTTCTGCCCTGATCCACAGACCAAACAGAAACCAAACAGCAACAGACACCCAGCGATCATTGTTACACTCAAACTGAATGTGATCACCAGGTCTAGTTAGGAAACCCATAGCACGAATTTTTGTGAATTGTCATGGAAAAAGAAGGCAATTCAGGTATACTTAAAGCACTCACTTTGATATCTGGGGCTCCTATGGCTTAGACTTATTTCACAAAAAGGAAGTCATGCCGACAGAAATCAGGGCTTTGCAAGACATCTGACGATAAATCTTGTGAAATTCACTATTACACCCACTGTAGAGCCTCAAAAGTGTTCTGGAGATCTCAGATTGGTGCTTTGCTGTCCTCTCTCTGTCTGCCCTCTGTAAAAAGCCACTCTAAGTGGCTACATGCATCTTTGTGAAAGCCACCCCCCCTCCCAATCATTATCCCTTTAATGTTTTTCCAACGGCAGATTCCAGCATTTATGGTACAGGCCTATATCTGCCCATAAAGCCTTTTATTGTTTAGCTGAGCTCTATTGCGGCCGTAACCTGGTTTTCCCATTTTTTATGGGGACCTTCACTATATCACTGGGGGGAGGACAAAGCTGCACACCATCGGTGTTTACCAAAGTATGGCCCCTCTCATAAATCCATCGTGGCCGGCGGCATTCTGGAAATACCTCGGCAGAGCAAGAGGAGACAGAGGAAGGGGGGGGAGGAGACTTAGCGTATCGCATACCTTGTAGTCGTCCATGCTCTCCAGCCTTGAGTTAGAAAGCCCATATCCTCAATGATCATTAAGACTATGTCCCTCTGAATAGAGTCCATCACTCAGCAAATCAAGAGAAAATTGCAAAGGATGTTACTAGAGGAAGGATATCTTCATATAAGCCATCCAAGACTTGGAATGGCCCCTATTAGCTGTCAGAAACATGGAGGTGTGGAGTACACACAGAAGGACAGCAGGTTCATTTCATGAAAAAAGAAGACAAAAGAGATCAGGAGTAAAATGGTTTGACAAGAAAAAGCTAAACGAGATGTTAGAACAGCAAGCAGTCACCACCAAAATGTATTATTTTCTGGATGCACTCAGAGCACTAATAGAAACAAACGTGTGATGAAGTAGCTGAATGCTGCCTGAAAGAAACAGAAAAATTAAGAATGTATTGTCATAGAGAGAAGCAGTTATTGAAACTGAAATGTATTTGAAAATGGTAATTTCTTAAACCATTTTGGTGTAAAATAGAACAGATCTGAAAACTACAATGTTTTAGGGAATGTGACCTGTCCATAGAAACAAAACTGAAGCTGATTTTATGAAAGAAACATCGGCCACATCATTTAAAAAAAATATATATACACACGAGATCGGTTTCAGAAAACTTTTCATTCACATCAACCCACAGAAATATGCAGCTGAGTATTGTTTTAAACATGAAAAACCCATGGGGGGCAGTGTAGTGCAAAGCTAAAAACCTACGTCAGCCAATCAGATTACTACAAAACAAGAACAACTTCCTTTTAGGAATCAACAGGCTTCAAGAAGTTCACTTGTTTGGAAAGATATAAAGGTTGAAGGATGTCACAGGTTCGAGTCCTGGCCTGATGATCTTTGCCACATGTCATCGTCCTTTCTTGTTATCCATTTTCTTGTCTGACCTCTCTTACTTAAAGGTCATTTGGGCCAAGAAAACCTTAATTAAAAAAACAAAACAAAACAAAAACACAAGACGATGTTGATTGAGGATTGTATTGAAGCAAGAATGTGTATAAATTGGCACATTACTGGTCGTACACAGTAATGAGCAAAACCCTAAATCTCCATTTTCCCTTGTACACACTCAAAGTTTTCTCAGACCTCAACTAAATTATTTTTTGTGATATAAAAATAGACTTTTTGTGTGGATGAAAGGCCAGAACACACAAAAATATATCTGTTTCCCCAGATATCCGACTACATGTGTGTTTTAGGCCACAAACTCAGCAGTGTTTTGTAATGACGAGGGACACTCATCACAGCTGCTGTGGTGTCTTTTTCAAACGTGTCGCCCTGAGATACACCAAGACAGAACAGACAATATGACTTCAAATTGTTTTATTAGAACAATTTGATTTATCAGAAGCATCTATATTTCTGAACAGATCAGAAAAAGAGGGGTTGCCGGGCACCACTTGTTGAAATGTCGGCGACCAACCGGTTGGCACCAGTTGTTTAGGATAAAATATGGGCGTAGTTTTGGTCAGTTAGACCGAAACTAAGAAATTAAACCCTTTTGTACTAGTAGAGCAAAAAGATTGCATTTCAGGAAACAGAAATACAACAATGAGAAAGGCTATCATTAACCATCTAACTGACTCAATAGATGAATCAGAAATGGTTTGCAGAAGTTGATCTCCAGCAACGCAGCACTGAAGCACACATTAAGTGCTAATAAGAAATTTAATCTACACTTGAACTGTGTCTCAGGCTTTCAATTCAGCCTCTTGGCTCAGTTCAGAGCACTTCCTGGCCTTGTGCAGAAGATTTGAGCATTCCCCGCTCAACGCTTCTCGCCGCTTTCAATCGCTTTATTATCTGAGGTGCTGCTGAGGGCCAATTTGCTCATTTCTATTGAGAAGTGTGATACTGGAGGAGATCTGAGAGGAAGTGAGGGGGGTTAGAGGTTCGCTTTAAGTGGATTGCCCTCGGTCTTGTTGTGCCCAACCCAAAGCATTATAACACTTCTGTGGATGACCTTCGCTTGAGTGGTGCCCCCAACGCCAGCGCCAGGCAGGGTGCAGTGATTGTCGTGCTTGGTGCACAAAGACTGAGTGTGCCCGCCGCCCCCCACCGAAACACACTCGTATTGAAAAACTGCAGGGTTATTGTTGTGTAGTGTCTGATTCTGGGATGTGTTTGTGTTTGTGGTGCTGGGTGGCGGCGCCTTTAATGCAGCTCTAATCCCACTCTGTCCTGTCAGAAAAACCCATCTTCTCTCTTCTGGGCATTTCGCTTGCTGCACACTGATGCATTCTGAGCGTGTATGAGTTGCGCACGCTTTGGTGCACAACCCCTGAAGTATTGTGAAGTGTTTCAAAATGCTGGGCAGGTTCGTATGTTAATAAAACATGTGAAACCTCCTGCTTAGCCAGCAAGTCGGGAGCTGGGGACAACAAAGGCCCTCGGGAGAGCAACAGACTGCACCGCTTCGGAGCATGACAAATGCCTCTGCCACAGTCACCTCCGTGGCCCCTGTTGCCCCGCTTTGTACGGGGAGGTGGGGATGAAAAGCTGGGGGAGGTCAGGGGGGCGGCGCTGCATGGGGTTCTGTCTCATTCAGACCTGGGGAGGCAAACAGGAGGAGGGAATGGTGCAAAGGAAGACTCTGAGAAATTAAGAGAGAGGAGAACAGAGAAGTGAGAAGGAGGAGCTCTCAACATTTTATAAACAACAAGTTGTGTGTGTGTGGGGGGGGGGGAGTCATGGAAAGGACTTATTTGGTTATTTTCCACCACACAACCTCAAAATAGGCCTTCAATATGTAAATATAGATTCATACATAAGAAAGAAAAAAGTGAGTCAATAATACAAGCATAATAATACAATAATAATACATAAGTTCTAGATGTCTATTGGGTATGTCATGAGCATTCTCTAACAACCAAAAGGTACAGTTCATTCATATCTTTGCTACATTGTTTGTGATATATAAAAAGAAAATCTAGCACAATTTTTAAAATGACACAAAGCTTTCAAATAAAAACAAAACAAAAATCTATATGTATAAAAAAATAGCACAGCATGTGTTTACAATCCGCCTGCTTTACTCTGATATCCCTAAACAATTCCAGCGCAACAGTTTCACTTTGAAGTCGCCTATTTACCAGAGTTCACTTGTTTGTGATCTGATTTCAGTTTAAATGCAGCTGTTGAGTGAAGGCCTCAGAGGTTTGTTACAGATCAGCATCATGATGACCACAGAACAGCAGTCAGGGAGGAAAACTGAGAAGAAAGCCATCACCCTGAACGCACCATGTGGCAGGAGCATTATGGCTTTCTGCAACACCGATGCAGATCAATGGCAATCCATGAAGAAAACTGTGAAAGGGTCCAGACTGAGGTTCATCTCCAAGGAGGTCTGCTGTGCTAAGAGCTACAATGGGATGTCTGGCAGTCCTTGTTAGTATAGTGGTGAGTATCCCCGCCTGTCACACGGGAGACCGGGGTTCGATTCCCCGACGGGGAGTGAAGTTTGTGTCAGATCCCTCTTGAAAATGAGATCTAGATCTCAATGGGGTTTACCTGATTAAATAAAGAAATTTATTATAGACTGGTCTAAAGTCCAGACCTAAATTAAAGTCTGACTGATCTTGAGCTATTTCGCAAGCAATAATTTGAAAATATTGCAATCATACCCCCAAATGACTAGAAGGTGGAACTGCAGTGAATGTGGTTTGACAAAGTATCATGTGAGGGACCGAGTACAAATTCACACAACAATTACTTTGTGTCGGTGGATCACGTAAAATCCCAACAAATAAATTAAAGTTTGTGGTTGTAACCACAAACTTTAAGGTAAGAAAGGTAAGGATTGGGAATAAGTGGAATGTTATTTGTGCCTTAGTTGGCTAAGACTGAACTGATGTGGCTGGCCACACACACGCTATAATACAGTAGTTCGGTATTTCACAATTCTTTTGTGGAACTCCAAAATATTTGAGGACAATTAGCCTATTTGTGGATGTTTTCATCTATAATATTTGAAAGAATAGACTGAAAACCCCAAACAGCTCGGCGCAATGCAAGCTGACATGCTACTGGCTGGCGTTTGCAAAGAAACCAATCCAAGAGCAGCATTCATGTTCCTTGGCACTGATTGGTTGTGCTGCCAACAGTGGAGATGAGGAAGACAGTGGATGTTAGCTTCTGCAGCAGAGCAAAGACGGTTTCCACTGTGTGTATTAATGCATATTAAGGTATATTTGGTGTTTGTGCTATTAAAACAGGCAGTTCTAAGCCTTGTTTGAGGGAGTCTTTCAACTATTCACAGGTAGTTGTGGTTCCTCACCCAGAGGATCCACTGCACAGGTTATTCTTACTAAGAACCAAACTCCTGAAGAACTCCAATGTCTGTCCAAACTCTAGTTGTATTCCTCCATAAACATTTCTTTCAGCTACTTGAATCCCCACAGTACTACAGAGTTGTTGTTTTTTAAAACAAGTATCATATTCACATTCCTTTGTTTAGGTTTTAATGACATGCTTCCCTTGGAAGCTCAAGCTGTACTAGTCTACCCTGTCGTACCACGGCAGACATCCCTGTGTTGTGGTAGTTTAGGCGGGCCAAGGTTTACTCGTCTTAACCACAGGCAGCCGGAAATTAAAAAGCTGTGGGTGAATTTCGGAGATAGTCAAACTTTCTGCTCCCATGTCCTCCTTTGTGTAGACATTCATCAACCTCACATGGCTTTTCATATGCCGGGTTGTTGCTCAATAATGTTACACATATTGTAATCTGAATTCCGTGTCTTCTCCAATAAACAGATCTACACTGATGCATATTTGGTTAAAGACGTGTGAAAGCTGAACTCCACAAATTAACATTTTTCTTCCCACTAACTGAGCTGAATGTAGCTTCAACTATGACTACAGATCCAGCCTTGTTTTAAAAAGCTCAAATAAAAATATTAAATATCTTTCTTTGCAGATGATACAAGTTTCAACGTGTAGAACAATAAAGTTAAGTTTTGGTCTGAAAGCATCCATTTGCAGTCACTAGTTGTGTTTCCATTACAAATGTGCGCAAATCTTTGTCTATGTTCCGCTAATGTTGAGAAAACATAAATTCATAATTGTGGAGTTTCCATTAAATAAGAAATTAAATTAAAATCACATATGAATAAGTTTGTTCATGTGGTAAATCATTAAAAATCATGGCAGCAATGGATATAAACAGTTACATAAGACTCAGAGGAGATGTCTTATTCAGTGGTTGCAGCAACAAGCCCTGCCTAATTGGGAGTGGTTACAATTTTTTACAACTACAATTTTTGGAGAAATTGTAGTTGGCCATTTTACAGCGAATCCGTGTAATTCCACACACTTTGGAATTACACATAACTTTTTATGAACTGTAATCCTGTGAGAGCTCTGGTGGAGCCAACTGCACATTATGAGAAAAAACAAAAACAAATCATCATCCTCCTACTACTTTGTTGTTTTCACAATCGCAACATCCAGCTGTTGAACATGCGACTTGTATGATGCCAACAAAGTGTTTCCATTGCAGTCCTGCGAAATACAGCTATTCCCATACGGGTGAAAAAACTTTTTAGCAAAAGAATTCAAATTTTTTCAAAACTGCTGTGTTTCCAATAAGTGAATGTATTTTTTGTACTTTCAATTTGTGCAATGTTACGGTCAACGGATTCGTAGCTATTGTGGCTACCAGGGCCATCTGTGTGGTGAAGCTCTAAGACAGATTGTCTCACAAGAATGTAAATAGGCTGATGGGGGAGAAAAAAAAAAAAAGGGAAAGCCACAGAGGAGCAAATCATTATCTGCTCACATGTTGCCATTCTCTGCTTGATACCAGGACAGGCTTGGGGGTTGCTACATGAAAAAAGGAGTCCTGATAATATTTAACCAGTGGAGATCCATCATCAGTCTGGACCTTCTCCCCCCGCATCATTAGTCCTCACCCCCAGTTTTAGGCCTATTGTCATTCAGACTGATGCTCCTTTTCAGCCTGTATTCAATATTTTTGGCCCATTGTTCCACATTGCATGCCTCCTCCGAGATACATTACTTTTCCCACTCGGCGGTGAAAGGAGAGCAACAACGGCCAGAAAAGGAACTTCATATGTTATAGTGTCAGGGCTAACAAAAACGTCAAAAGTCTGGCTTTTTGCATGCATTCTCAAACACAAACTCCAGGCAGACCGTCTCTTTCTCCTCCTTTTCTCGCAGACATGTTTTTTTTTTGTCTCAGTCCATATCCTCACACATACACATGCACATCCATGTAAGCAATGACCCGGTGGGCTTTAGTGGGCTCTTTGAATGAAAAAGAGAAGTCATTTATCCGACTCATCTTTGCTGCACCTTGCAGCACCTTTTAAAAACACTTTTTATTCCTCGCTAAGGCTAAAGCTGCAGCTCACTGACAGCATGATGGAGAGCCTCATTCTGACTCCCTTAATTCCTTTGTCTCCTCCTCTCACACTCTCTCTCTCTCTCTTTCTCTCTCTCTCTACTGTCTCTAGAGCTGTTTCTGTCCCTCCATCGGAGCTGCCAAAAGGCTCCTGAAAAAACGTCAAGCTAAGCGTCAGTGGTTTTGTAAGAAAGTTGTGTGTTTGTGCAGATTTATGGATGCGGCTCGTTGACAATGAACACAAATGATCTTTCGAGTCAATATTCAGTCTTTTCTTAACTTTTAATCACTGAGAAATGATATTCTATTTTGAGGTAGGCTCAGTTTAATCAAATGAAGACGTAAAGTTCATTATTTGCTGCCATAGTGAAATCTGACAATCAAAATTTGAAGAAAAAAATGGAGCAGATTTATTCAGTGGAGGAAAAAAAAGTTGATTTGGTGTGTGGTGAACCATTTGTGTTGCTTTGGTAACATTTTATATCGTTATGCTGTTGAAAGCCCCAGTGACACCTCACTAGTGCTCTGGCAGAGTCCAACAGGAATCACTCAAAATATCCTGGGAATATTGGAAATATTCACATTAATAACAGTTTTCAGGATATATCTACATATTTATCAGGCAAACCTGTTTAAAGTATTTGCAAAAACAGGCCAGCGTATTTACGTTTGTAATGGTAGGATTTTTCTAACCGGGAAAGTTTTTGGCAAACTGAAGATCATTGTGAGAAATACTTACAAGTGCAGAAAAAAATCATTTCTACAGAAAATGGTAATGTCTAGTCAGGGAATTCTTAATAGATTCAAAATGTTCAAAAATCTATTTCAATTTTTATAAAATTATATTTTGAATAATTCTTTAACATTTATTTTTTAACAAAAAGCAAGGCAGCCTAGCTAACCTAACACTGGCAATTCAAGTTACAGAATTTAATTATTTTTTTTCCAGAAAAACTGATTGAATTTGATACATGATGGAACCTAATAGAATTGCTTTAAATGAATGTTTTATTTTTTAGTCATGAATTAAACAGAATCGCTAGGATGAACAGAAAAATTATTTTCTGGATTCAAAATCCTTTCTGAATCGAATTGTGACCCTGAAGAAAAAAAAATCGGATTCAAATCACTGAACACCGAAAGATTCACATCTCTACAAATGATGCTGCTGCAATAAACTATCCACCTACCCAACGTTTCTTTTTTTTTTTTTACAAATGCTTCTTCTCTCCACGCCCCAACAACTCTGTCCAGGTCTGCATTTGATATTTGTGTGTGTGGTACATAAAGAAGAAATGGTGCATATTTCAGAAGGAAGCCCAGCCACGTGTCTGGCTGCAACGGCCTGACAAGAGGAGCGTTTGCTCGGGGGTCAGTGTGTTTGTACACTGGAGTAGTTTCTATGCACTCGGGCAGACGTTAACACTAACACCTCTAAACCTGCTTGGCCAGCAGCCGGCCTCTCTCCCTCACCCCGCCTCAGTGCGCGGATCATCACTGCCATCTTTCCCTCCCTCCTAATGCTTTTTCTCCTCTGAGCAGAAAATCGCTTCGGATCGTTTGCCGACTCGCGGCAAATTGAATAATTTTGTTATTCTAACCTGCAGCATATACTTGCTAATGTTCGGCTGTGCTTAAACGGACTGATGAAGTGGAGTTGCTTATGCTTTCTGAATGGGCCACGTGTAATACTTGAGCGATATAAGAGGCTGCTGTTTTCTGCGTTAAAAACCATTAAGAGCACTTTAGTAGAGGAAAAGCAGTCCTGAGGTTAGATGACCAGCTTTAATGCGGTAAATGCTGGTCCACCAAATAAAACAGCAGAAATGATCCACTGAAAGGGTGTGAGCTCATCCCACTTCACGCATTGTGTAACCGCCACACATGTTGACACCGATTTTGCAATAATACTTGTGTCAACTTTAACCCAATGGAAAGAGACAGTATAACGTACAGTAAAGGGGTGTTAACAAAATGCACTCAGAACTGATGGTTTCTACACTTCCCCTTACTTGATGCAACTTCCCTATGTTGCAAAACCAGTGGCAGTCATACGTTTGATATGTGCATGCAGATTGGCGTGCCTGTCGCCGCAGTGCCCTTAATATGGACGTCAGCAAACGTCTTGATAACGACGCTAGCGAGTCCGGGACCGTCCGTGCTTTTGGGAATTTGTCCGATTTGATCATAAACACCTAAATTAAAAAGCACAAGTACACCTACATCGACAGGGATGTTGTTGAAAAGTTTTGTTTTTCCACCAGCACATCAATTTGAAGAGAAAATATTCAGTATTCAACCCAGAGTGATGTATTTAAAGTTTTTATTTCCAGTAGTTTTGAAGTTGTCATCAATAGCGAAAGGATTTTTGTCACAGAAATGTTTTATCGGGGCTCACAGAATCATGGAGAAGCCTGCTGACTGGACAGTTTTCCGTCGACATTCTCAGCAAGGAAGGACAGTCATAGATGGTCATTGCTATGAATATCATATTCACCGAATATCATATGTGAGCATATTAATGTAGGGTTAAGTAGACAGAACGTGGCAGAAGCAGATGTGCAGGCTTCCTGAATACCTCAGCAGAGCTTCCATGTCACGCTGCATTATTGCAGCAATTCATGCAAAACCCCCATCCACATATTGAGTGCATGAACTGTACAGTACATGGACATTCTGTACAGTAGGCTGACATTTCTATATCAGAATCACAAACAGAAAAAAGCATAACAAATTTTAAAAAATAGCAACTCTTGGGGAAAAAAAGTATATTAAAATAAATATATACAGTATATATATATATATATATATTAGAAACAAGAAAAACGGTGATTGTTCAGGGTTTGGATGAATTTGTGGTATTCAGGGAAACAAGGGGAAGTGCTTTTTAGTCTGCTTGTTCTCATCTTTATTGCCCTGAAACATATATTAATGTATTCAAATTTAGGGATGTACCGGCATAAATATTTGGCCCAATGTCAATATATTGATAGTAATACTGCTGTTACAACTGATTACCAATATTTACAGATATTACATATATTTCCCTTCTGACATCATAAGATGACAACCCCACTTTGTTGCTTCTCTTTTTCAGTGAAACGCCCCACAATCCTTTGCTGCGTCACTATCACATGACCACAACACCCTCCGGAAACGCACACAGCAAAATACGGAAATCAATATTACATCCTAGTATTATTTACCAGATTGATACAATATGTTAAAAAATGACTAATATTAATCAATACCAATGCTAATACCAATTTATTGTGCATCACAAAAATATAATAATTTAAATGGTCTTATATGACGTACCAAATTTCACAGAACCTGTATTTCTATTATTTTTTTATTACCTATAAGCAATAAACATTTAAACTCAATCCCTCAGATGCACCTGCAACACATGCTGAAGCTGACAGTTTCCTCTATGTGAAAACCAAACCCTCATCCGAGAGCCGCTAAGGTTTATCCAACACTAGAGATGGCAGTACAGAGGCAAAGACACTGGCTGTATAATAATAATTCATAAAGGACAGAAAGTGACAGTTAACGGGAGTGTGTCATAGGACACTAAAGCTTCATCCATCCATCCATCCAGTCAAGCATCCTCATTCATCCCGTCTCGCTCCCCTCCTCACTGCACTCGGAGGGGTTCAGATAAAGGATAATGGATCTGCTGACATTCATCTGTCCTAAATAGAAATTCACATTAAATAACCTGTTAAGTATGAGCGAGCACGCAAACAGTCAAAAACACCCAGTCGCATAGGGAAAACGATACAACACAATAAAAGACAACCATGCCACCATAAATGTCCGTGAAGCTGCTGCCTTTTGCTTTTTCAACTGTATTTCACAATAGGTTTACATCAATATTCCTCCTGGAGTGGCACATAAAGTGGTCAACTAACCAGCAAAAGCAGATAACTGGAAATAATTTGCATGTCTAGCGGCCACCGAACGCACATCCGCTCGTGTTGAAAAAAGGTGGGTGAACCGAAAAGCAACCAATACCCGTCTGGCTGCTGCAGGCGAATGTTGGCGGCGTGTCCGGGAATTTCCATCTTTATGGTGGCAATGCTTAAAACAGTGTGCCGCCACACTGTCAGCACACTACCAAACACTGTGGTGTTTTTCACATGGTAAAACACTACAGTGGAGGCATCATGCTGTGGGGTGAAATCAGGTTTAAAGCTTGATACGGGGCTGGATCTTCACCTTAGAGTAGGACAACAACCCAAAGCTTAAATCCAATGGAGAATCTGTAGAGGAATCTGAAAATTGCTGTTTACAACAAGGAAGAATGTGCAAACAGATCTGGCGAGATTCTTGTGGCTTTACATGCAGGTAGCACAATGCACTGCTTCGGTGGTGCACAACAACACGAATGCATGCCAACCATGTATCATTTTCCTCTCACTTCACAAGTCTACACCGCATGGTGTTGGTTTCTCACAGAAATTTCCAATAAAAGTCATTTTAGCTTGTGGTTTTTAATGTGACAAAATGTAAAGTGGCTCCAGAGGTGTGAATGCTTTTACAAGGCAATGTGGTTTTGCTTGATGGAAAAAAAAAAAAAAAAATCAGTGAGTATTAATGTGCAAAGCCACAGATCTGACAAGATGCAATGAATGTGGCGTTGAAACATAAGCCGATTGAGTGTTGAAATAATCAGCGAGAGCAGCGGCGGCTCGCATTCCTGCTTTTCACGTCCCGGCTGTTTCAGGCGCTTCCCCCCAGCGACGCAAATCCCACCATCAGCTGCATGCAGGTGCACGATCATTCCAGCAAAGAGATAACAAAGGGCCGCGGCCACCTCTCTATCTCTCTACTGTGGTGTGTGTGCCAAAAACCCAGTCATCTGGCAAAAGAGCTGAGCGGTACACATCAACAAGGGTGTGTTCAGCGACCTACAGTAAAGCCACACAATATCGCTCACCCACGGGCAAAATCAGTGACATTAATGTTTAAAGGCCAGAGTTTCACCCACAAAAGAACAAAAAAAAAAGTATTTAGATTTTGCTTTTCTTTGTCATATTTTCTAAAATTGTTTATTTCTCTTGGCTTGTAGATAGGTATAGAATAAGAGCATCTAGAATGAGAGTTCCATGTGTTCCACTGGATACAGTTAAGATCTAGAGCAGTACGGTGTGATGTAGCTGCGAGTATTCAACCACACTGTTAACCAAGAGTCAGGTCGCAGCATACAAGAGTGACACTACATGAAAACAAACACACTGACTGTCATGCTCATTCAGAATTTATATTGCAACACAATATTACATATATAAACCAACGGTGTTTTCACGTCTGATAGTCCGGGAGGCTCAGTTCAATTGGGGACCAAAATTGCAACATTTGTTTTGATGAACCGTGTCAAACGAACCAAACCCTTTGAAAAATCTGTTTACCTCCTCGCCTGTGGTGGCGCTGCACTAAGAACCCCTGAAGGAAACGACACATAAACCTCTAAACAAGATGGAAAAATGCTGTTTTTGGTACTAAAACCATCAACAGAACCTATACTTCTAAATGACAGTAGCTGTAGAATCAAATTGTGGCAACAATAAATATCTGCTTGTTTTAGATGCTAGGTACTCAATCCAAATAACCCTAGCAACAGTATATTAATGTATCACTTTCAAAGAGACAATTCATATCTGCTTAAATGATCAGTATCAGTATCAGTATCTGGAAAAATGGAATCCAGAACATCCCAACCATCAGCAATGTATACTTATACTTTTTAGGAGGGGATGCGTTGGTTGCAAGTTACTTCTATAAAAGTGGGCTGTTTTATTCATACCAATATTGAATAACATATGAGGATTAAAAAGGTACTTTTTAAATAGACGGCATTTCTAATTACCTGCCTTCAAGGCCATTTGGCCAAGCTAACTGAGGTATAAGCCCTAATTTTTTGAAGTGCATATAGATATGAATGCGGGTGTATACGCAGTTCTAAGAAATGGTAAAAAAAAAAGAAAGATACAAATAGAAAGAACTCTATGGCTACTGTGGTCCTTAGCCATTCATCAGGACATTAGCTAATGTCCTTAAAGCAGTCATGAAAGGATTGGTTTGTTTTGTATTTTGGAATGTGAGCAAAAAAGTTTCAGCGAGGATTCAAAGGGAACATTGCTAGCAGGGTAACCAATGCAATTATAAAAGTACCTCACTCTGTAGTAAATATAATTAGGCTCCAAAATTATCTTTTGAGGAGGAGAGTACTTAATTCCAAGAACTGAACAAGAGACAAGATTTCAGGAATAATGGCCCATAATGGCACCGCACATCTGTGTACGCACAAATGCAGCTCATCTTTTCTACTTCTTAGATACGTTATTGAATTTGTACCATTATTAGAGCAGGAGCTTGAATTAAAAATGGACAGGAGAACAATTTTCCCCATTACAACAATTTTCTTTGCTTTCAAAACTCTTGGGCAACAAAATTATTTTCTCAATTACATGTGATAGAGAAACAGGTCCAACATGCTTTGTACAACGAAAACAAAAATGTTCTCCACATTTGAAACATTTGAAAAGGAAGACATAATTTTGTAGGTAATTTCTACATCTATTTATCTATTTTTTCTGGAACAGTAATAGCGCCTATGTGAAAACTGTTTCAAACTGAGGGTAGAGATTAGCTGCCATCTCGATTTGACGATTTTTGTTGTTTTTCTTCAGTGTCTTTACCTAACCCTCTTATTTGTTTTCATTCTTTGGTTTAGTCAACTGAAGAAATCCACAGCGTAATCAACTTAACTTCTTTGCCTTCTGCCATGCCAAGCCGCCATGAGGTTTACTGGTCACACGACTACTTTCTTGGCTTACGGTGAAGCCGATGGGAGCTTTGCCAGCCAGTGACGACGAAACACCAGCTGCTTTTAGTGCTAGTATGCACTAGCTACAGTATTCCATAATGTACTTGTACAAAACTGCCTTATGGACAACATCTATTAGTAGAGAAAAGTCAAAGCATTGAGCAATCTGTTTACCTCCTCACCAGTGGGGGCGCTGCAGCAAGAACCACTGAAGAAAGTGACAAAAGTTTCTGGGGAAGACATGAGCGCAACCTCTTTATTGAAATGTAAACAAATGGGCTGGCGTCGGATATTAGTGGCTGGAGGATTTATCTTTTGTCTTTGGCAAAAGAGTACAAGCTTTTTCTCTAGCTAGCCCTAGCATTTGTTTTGGCTGTATTTACCCAGAACGCCCTGCGCTGTAGTCCACTTTCTGCTTTTGGAGCGTTCTCCGGTCTGCTGGAATTCACATATGCATTCAAACCACACCAGAGTTCACTTTTACCGAACTGAGACCTGGGTTTAGAGGCGCACCAGGGATCGTGTTTTTGGATCAGAGTTCGGTTGTACATTCACGCCTCCCTAAACGAACCGGACTTTCTAGGCAAACAAACTGGAGTTGGATTTAAAGAAGAGTAAACAGGGCTGGGTAAATGTGCCCCAAGCATGACAACAGAAACCCATGGCGGGGACAAATACTTTTTCACAGTGGTGCATACTGAAGCCCAGTTGAAGCCAAGTGATATGTGACAGTTTCCTTCTTCCTCTTAGGCTGTTTTGTTTTTTTTTATTACATTTTCTGTGCCATTAACTTCTGTTGCGATGGATTGTAGAACAGCTTGTTCGCAGGCTCGTGCTTCCAGCTGATCAATATTTCTCATGCACCAGCTTCGCCACGTTATATAAATGCACAAGGATGACAACACCGGCCATTAACTAAGCTTCAGGATGGAGGGAAGGAATGCTGTGGGAAGAGGAAGGAGGTGTCAGTGAGGCTCCTGCACATATATTTTCCCTTTTCTCTCTTCACTTTCATTACCTCTCCTCTGTACATTCTCTATTTTCTGACCTTTGCTTTTTCCCCTTTAATCCTGCTGTCTGACCCACTTCTCTGCTCTCTGAAGTTACGGTGAATATCCAGTTCCTCTTCTCTTCCCCATCACCCCCTCTGCTCAGACCCATCCTGCTTGGTCCCTGTCTCTCTTTTGGGGGGTAGTTCAGTGCCAGTTTTATTTGCGTAATTTACATCTCCTTTGACAGCCTTCTATGCCCCCTCCACCTCCTCACTATAGCCCTTAGGTTTTACAGCCTCCAGACCTCGTAAAACACCCTTTCTTTGTGATGAGAAAAGGAGTGAAGGGGAACGCGACTGGCTGAGTTGCAATCCAGAGAAAGCTGATGGTAAAAAAAAAAACAAAAAAAACCTAAAACACATGGTCAGTTCTGTTAGCTTCCTGGCTTGCTATTTGTTACTGTGTGTTTTGGACACACACTTCTATACTCATAAGGGCCAACTTGTGGAGCCAAGTCATTTTTAAGCTTTTAAAGTTGATTTTACTAGTTAGGTATCTAGGTGATGGGTAATTTTAAAGTTGGAATCAGGCCTCCAGTTGTTATGACTAAGGACATGTGAAATATTTAAAATTAAGTAAATAATGCAAAAAAAAAAAAAAAGAATAGGTACAAAATCATGTAAAACCTCACCATTATCCAGGGCCGGAGTGGGCCCTTGGGCTTGAGCCAAGGTGCGGGCCCTATTTAATCATCGTTATAAAAATTTTATATATATATTCACACACACACACCCCTACATACACATATATGCATACATGCATACATACAGTACATACATACATATCCCTGATTTCCTTCCCTTTGGGTGGTCGGCATTTGTCCGTGACTTACTTGTGGAACCGATCTTATCCACAAACCTTATCTACCTACAAGGTAACAAAAATCAGAAACTGTCCACCATGATTGAGGGTTGATGGACAGTCCCAACCACCAGGTCTTCTCTCCATGCAAGGTTTACAACAGTCACTCCATGATTGCCAAATTTTTTGCTATATTTTGAACACACACGCACAAAAGAATTTCAGCAAGTCAGATTTTTAAAGATCGTGACCGGCCAGAGAATTGTTTCTGATGTTTGTAAAGATGTTCCGATGCTTTAAAATTAACATCCATATTCCCTGCTTCTTGCTCAACCCAGTAACTATGGCAACCAGTGACAGTTTAAAAGCCCACTGAGGCTTTCTGCAGTCCACCTTCTGAATATGAAATGAAACTATGACATCACAATGTGACATGACAATAAAACTCCAAAAGCAGAATTCTGACATCACCAGTGATTATATAAGTTCCTCACATCTATCTACTTTCATCACGACCTTTTAGCAGCCGTTGTTGATACGTTCCTCTTGAGAGTTTATTGAGCAGTTCACAGTAAGATCTTCAACTTTGTTTGGTGAACATTTCTTTTGGAGATCGACATCAAACTTAACTTGAAATCTTTACTGAGTTTTTAAAGAAGTGATTTATCTTAGAACCTGAAACAAGCAAAGGTTACAATGCAGTCCAACCAGCCTAGAGTTGAAGAGGTTGAATTCGACAACATTGTCGAAAGCGAATTACAGCCACCCAAGCCACCCAAGCACAAGAAGAAGAAGGTGTCATTTGCAGTCTGGTGGGAGCTGCACGCAGCTGAGGAGCTAAAGATTTCTGCTGAAAATATCCAACAGCAGGACCCTTCACTGGTGGTTGAAAATGGATCGATTGCCAAAGCAAAGGAGACAGTGGATCACAAAGGGGACAGACCGACACCTGAGAGTGAGACCAATGAGAAGAACCAGGTACCATTTAAAACCTGGTCGGAGGAACACGTCCCCATTGACCAAGAGATTTCTGCAGGAAATATTGAAAAGCAGAACGATTCACTGCTCAGTGAAGAAGAGTCCATCACTAGAGTGCAGGAGACAATCAATATAGCAGAGAAGGAACAGCCCTCTAAGTCTGAGGAACAGCCACCAACCACCAGGCGCAACAAGAGGAAAAAGATACCATTTCATATCTGGTTGGAGAAACATGCCCCTGCTGATCTAAGGATTTCATCTGAAGGTACTGGAACGGAAAACGTTTCACCAGTTACTGAAAAAGCATCGATCTCCGTACTGCAGGAGACAATCAATGTTGCAGAGAAGGAAGAGTCCTTTAAGTCTTGCACTGAAAATGTTGATAAGCAAGACACTTCTCTGACTGAAGAGGAAAGTGATCAGGAAGATTCCTTGAAAAAGGAGATACGTGCCGAGGAAACACCACTGGTCACTGAACAGGATTTCATCTCCAAAACACAGGAGACACTGGATCAGCAAGAGGAGGAACAGCCTTCTAAGTCTGAGGAACAGCCACCAACCACCAGGCGCCACAAGAAGAAAAAGATACCGTTTCAAATCTGGTTGGAGAAACATGCCCCCACTGATCTAAGGATTTCATCTGAAGGTACTGGAACGGAAGATGTTTCACCAGTTACCGAAAAAGCATCGATCTCCGTACTGCAGGAGACAATCGATCTAGCAGAGAAGGAAGAGTCCTTTAAGTCTTGCTCTGAAAATGTTGATAAGCAAGACACTTCTCTGACTGAAGAGGAAAGTGATCAGGCTGTTTCCTTAAAAAAGGAGATTTGCGCCGAGGAAACACCACTGGTCACTGAACAAGATTTCATCTCCAAAACACAGGAGACACTGGATCAGCAAGAGGAGGAACAGCCACCAACCACCAGGCGCCACAAGAAGAAAAAGATACCGTTTCATATCTGGTTGGAGAAACATGCCCCCACTGATCTAAGGATTTCATCTGAAGGTACTGGAACGGAAGATGTTTCACCAGTTACTGAAAAATCATCGATCTCCGTACTGCAGGAGACAATCAATGTAGCAGAGAAGGAAGAGTCCTTTAAGTCTTGCCCAGAAAATGTTGATAAGCAAGACACTTCTCTGACTGAAGAAGGTGATCAGGAAGATTCCTTGAAAAAGGAGATTTGTACAGAAGAACCTGTGATTTTTACAACACAGCTGGTCACCAAAAAGAAATCCATCTTGAAATCACAGAAGAAAGTGGATCAAAAAGGGGAGAAACAGACATCAAAGACAAAGCGCATCAAGAAGACGCCACTATTATGGAAATCTTTCCCCGAGTCAGACGCTTGTGTAGATCTAACGTTTTTGACACAAGATAGTGACGTCAATAACGATCCTCTGCCAGAAAAACCAAGTTATCAGTCAACTTTGCCCAGCAGAGGAAAGAAAACATTTTGGAAAGTGCTCCCTGAATCAGAACCTCGCATTGACCTAAATTTCTTTGCTGAACATATCGAAGGGCAAGATGTTTCAGTTCCGGCAAAACACGGTGAACAGGTAGCTTCCTTGGAAAATCAGTGTTATTCCAAGGACACTGTGATTTCCACAACAAGTCAAGCAGAGTGTTTGTGTCAGGCCAAATCGAAGGAACCTGAATTGGGAAATATCGAACTACAGAAATACTTAATGAGACAACTTGATGAGATGTTCGACATAAATCGTAAACTAAGTGCTAAACTCAAATACCAGAACGATCTGTTGAAGAAAGTATTCTCAGAGCAAAGACAAAACAGGAAGTCAACGGGGTGGGGCCACGTGTGGGTTGAGTGATTGGTGGGAATTTAAAAAGAGCTTCTGATGTTGTTAATTGGACATTTTAGATAATATTAAAAAGCAAAGACATCAGTACTCATGTTCATCCATTGTAAGATTTTTATTTCTAATTCTAAACAGAAAATAAGACAACCACATTTATTAATTAAAGGGAGATTTAGAAAAAGAAAATGTAAACAACATGGAACAAAAAGAGCCTTTTAGAAGTTTAAACCTATACAAATTGGGGAAAATTTAGAAAACTATTTCTCTTTCTGGGAAAGATATATCTATATCTAAATATATCTATCTATCTAGAACCTAGATAGATAGATAAATTTAGATCGATCTATCTATCTGTCTAGATATAGAAATATATATATATATATATATATATATATATATATATGCATATATATATATATATTTCTATATAAATCAGAAATATAGATTTAGATATCCATCTATATATCTAAATCTCTCTCTCTCTCTCTATATATATATATATCTACATATATATAGATCTCCGTCTATATACCTATGTATATGTATGTATATATAATCTACACATCTATATCTGTAGCTCTATCTGTAATCCATAAATCTATAGATCTATATATCCATATACCTATATATATATATATCTGATTTATAAATAAATCAGAAATATAGATTTAGATATCTATCTATATATCTAAATATATATATATATATATAGAGAGAGATCTAGATATATAGATATATCTATCTACATAGATCCATCTACCTAGATGAAGAAATATATATCTATATAGATATACATACATATATATATATATATATATATACAGATGGATCTATATGTGTATATAGATCTATCTGCTTATATATCTATGTATATATAATCTACACATCTATATCTATAGATATCTCTCTATATATACAGTATATAGTGTAGATATAAATATATATATATATATATATATATATATCTCTTTCTCTCTCTCTCTCTCTCACTCTCTCTCTCTCTCTCTATATATATATATATATATATATATATATATAATCTACACATCTATATCCATAAATATATATACAGTATATGTATATATATATTTACATACATACAGGGGTGCCGCTAGGACTCTTGGGCCCCATGACAAAAACTTAGATAAGGCCCCCTACAGCATAGGACAGAGCAAGGGGAGGGAGGATGAGCAGCACCACATGAGATTGTGATTGACAGCAGTAAAACTCTCCTGTCTCTGATTGGTTGTTTCTAGATAGCACTGGAAGAAGGCAGAGGAAATAGATTTTTCATAGATTATCTCTCATGCTGAACTGTCACAATATAATGGCAGTTTTAACAAATATTTTAAAAAATATTTTTTTTAATAAAAGTTACATACTGCAGGTTTAATTTCACTCAGGAGAGGACAGGTCAGGAGGGACGTGAGTTAGAGCTGCTGCTGACTGACTCACCTGTTGTTAAGTGGTAAAAGGTTCAGGGACAAATTCAATATATGAATATATTCATAATTTCTTGTCTTAATTCATTAACTGCTAGTGACATAGAAGCAAACAGTCTGTAGCTAAGCTAACTATGCTAAATTGTTGACAATCTCACAGTCTAACCACCTCGGAGAAAAACTGGGTTACAAATAGACACTCTTGTCTCTTTCTCTCTCAATTTTTTTTGAAAACCTGATTTTCTAAAAAAAGTTTTAGTAACAAAATAACAGCCACAGTCGTTCTTGTCTTCTACTGACTGCTGCTGAACATCGTCACCGTCAAGCAGGAAGTAACCATTTCACGCAGATCCAGGGAGTTCAGTGCAAATATGGATGTGTGCTTTTTGGTCTGGGAGTGCTAACATTTAATTTTTACTCATAAAAACAATATGATAAATTTTGTAATTGACAGGGACCCATTTTATGTAATTTATATATAAAAAAAATAATATGGAGGGTGCCCTGTTGGTCAGGGGCCCCTGGAATTGTCCCCTATACGGCGCCCCTGCCTATCACACTCCGTCTTGCCATTTTTTGAGCAGGAAGCCAATATTCCTGGTGACCATAGATGAAGGTTTGGCTATTTTTGTAAGCGTGGAATATTTCTGCTCTTTTTCCTCAAACACAGCACTCTAACGTTTCCTCAAGTGTCAAAATCTTATTTTACCACCAAAAATAAGGTGAGATAAGGCCTTTAACAAAGGGGCAATGAACAGCAGCAGTGTTTTTCCAGTTTCCACATCATGCATATTTCTAAACTGTGACATTCATCTTTGTTGCAAAAAAAAAAGAAAAAAAAGAAAAAGTATTAGTTAAAGGAGGGGCGTGGTTGTGTTACTCTATCCTGCATGCAGAAAATGATGCGATTTTGCTGGCATCTCTATCAAGAGGAACTTACACTGTAGAGAAAATACAACTGAAGACGACTGACTTTTTAAAACCCTGGCATGCCTTGACACCAACCAGCTGATGCTTACTCCTGAACCAGGGCAATTTGAGGATTGGTTTCTTTACCCAACAAGCTTTAGTACATCCACGGATTAGGCATTAATCCATTAGCCGTCATGTGCTCACGGTATACTCAGTAAGTTGGCCTTCAGGGTTGAAGGTTAAATGGTAGTGCCATTATTAGCTGGCATGGACTACTAATACACCCGCAGAACTGCAGAAATCTGTCTAAATTCAGGTACTACTGACACACACTGGGTTAAGCTCCATTTAAGGCCAAAGCGCACATTCAACTGCTGCATACTCATATTCCCATTCCATACTTTTAAACAATGTAGCTAAACCACTCTGCATCAGCTTATTTGTCTTGGTCGTTACAAATTAAAGCAATAAAACATTAAGGTTAAATATGCATAAAAATGAACTAAATCTGATCATTTAACTATACCTGTTCGAACTAAAAAAAAAAAGCGATCTGTTCAACAACAACCACATTTTCTTACAGCAAATTATTAGTAATTTGGAGGATGTTGTCTGTTGCTTTGACAACCAATAGTTGAAATCGATATTTTGGTTGTCACAGCAACACAAAAAGGCAGGTAGAAGCTGATGCATAACACCTGAGTGTAGCTCTCCGTCTCTGCCCCCCCACCCGACCTTCTTCAAATTAAACCAAATTGGTGTCAGACGTTTGTGCAGCAAAAATTTCCAATTTAAAGAAATTAATAAATGTTTCCAGGGGTCAAAGGTCAACCAGCCCCACCACATTTAGAAAATCAAACTAAATATGGTGTCAGTCAACTGCGCCACGTTTGTGCAGCAACAATATTCAGTTGTCCATAGCCGAGTTGACTGACACAAAATTTGTTTGATTTTGTAAATATGGGGGTACATTTGATGACCTCTGCAAACATTTATTAATATCTTTAAAACGACAGCAGCACAAAAATATTTTTGCTGCACAAACATTTGGCACCAATTTAGTTTTATTTGAAGAAGGTGGAGGGTCGGCTTCACTTAGGTATGCATAATTTGTTAGAAAAAGTCACAGACAAACCAAGCGAAACTTCCAGGAAGCAAACTTCAAAATTAAATGGGAAGAGTGTAGGCAGCTATTTTAGAGAGAAACCATCAAAAGAGGGTCAATGCTCCTGTTCCGGAGAAGAAAGCAAACCAGAGAAAAGGGGAGCATGGGAGACTAAGACAAAGAGGTAATGAGGGGAGGAGATCAGCGAGACTCTGCATCTCAATGAGAGAAAAACCACAGATGAGGGAAGATTTCATGGAGGGGGGAAAAGAAAAAGAAAAAAGGAGATGACAACACACCTCTTTGAATAAACAGTCAGAACGCTTACTTAGAGGAATCAAAAAGGTGTTAAATGGGATAAACAAAGTCAGAAATACATAATCCCAATCTCCTTCATTTATTCGGGTGACTGACTGTCACTGGTGCTGTTTGAGAGGGCGAGGTAACAGCAGGAACCTCTGACTTAAACACAGCCAAGCAAACCCTCACCACCAAACAGCAGCAGAGTGTGGAGAACGTAGAAAGTTTAAGGATGGAGTCATGGGGAACAATGACCCCCAGTGGCTGCTGTTATGCTTCTAGAGAGTGCTGTGTGCATGTGTGTGTGCGTGTGTGTAAGAGGAACTAATTAGGAGAGTTTGGTCAGTCAGCCTCTCAAAGTTCACAGCAGCAGAATGGTAAACAAGCCCTCTTGAGCATCTTATTCAACAACATAACACGCACTCGTGGAAACACGCATACACACACCACCACCATCAACAACAACTTCTGCCTGAGCACGCCAGCGCACGACGTGCCCTCTCGCATACAAACACTCGGTTTCTCTCCGTCTATCGCTGGGCGCGCTGGCCTCCGTTCTTTGCCGTTTGTTTCTGTGGTTTTATGAATGACTGACAGAATTACTGGAAGTGAAACAAAGATGGTGTGAACTGTGATGCAGGGCAGCAGAGGCATGGAGGAGGGGCAGAGGGATGCCACTGTAAAGTCACCGCAGTTTGAGAACGAAAGAAGACAAGCCAGCGGCCCGGCAAAGACGTGATTAGAGAGCGTGAGCATGCGCCGTGCCGTGAACGCCATCTGCTCTGGTTTTGCGCGCTAAAAAAAGAGAGAAAGAGAAAGAGCAGAGTCAGAAGACATGGACACGTTTACCACTTTAAGCAGTTTTTTTGATTGGGGAACTCAAACTGCTTTTAATTTAAGCTAAATTGTTGGCTTAATTAGATGTTAAAAACAGGAATTCGTGGTACGGATATGTAAATCTAACCACCTAATGCATGTCCTCTCTTCATTTAGGTCACACATGTGTAATAACAAAAGCCAACTACCTCTTTTTGACTGAATCCATGTTTCCTGCAACTAAATGTCACCATCATGTAAAATGTCAGCTCTATTCAATTTTACTCTTTAGATATAAGTATTCAGTAGGGCTGACCTCTGCACCATTCCAGAAGCCCAACCTTGCTCTGTTTTATCCATCCCAAAACCAGTTTTCAAATGTCTGGAGCACCGAACTATGGGTATGCTATATTAACCTGTTATAGACAAGTTTCTGCCTTTTTGAAGAAAGGCGTTTATGGTCAGACGAGAAGTTGAATTTCTTCCATTTCAGCCAGCTGTCGTTAGCCAGTGGATGTCAGCACAGCACATCTAATCCAGCTTTACGAAGTCGATGTCTTTTGCGTACTGCCTGAAGCACTGACGGCACATATTGAGTCCGTATTTACGGATCAGGCCATGTCTGTTTGAACACACTCGGCAGGAGCGGGATCCCTGACCGAATTTTCTCGGGTGACTCCAGAAGAGCTGCTGATGGCCCATCTTGTCTCTTCTCGCTCGAGTGTCGGAAAGGTGAGGCTTTTAAATTAAGACAACTACACCAGCTAACAAGCATGGTGGTGAGAGGATTATGCTGAGGATCTTTTTGTCAACAGTGGGGCTCCTGAAGCAGACAAAGCTTCTGGATTACAGTGGGCTCTTGGTATTATAGACTTATGGACTACAACCCCAACAAATAGCTAAAATCAGCAAATATCTCATCTAAAAAGGCTTAGAAGTGCCTATCTTAATAGTTCAAATGCCAAATATACCTTAATATGCATCAATGCATTCAGTGGAAACCATCTTGTCACTACTGCAGAAGGTAACATCTACACTCTTCCTCATGAGTGGCGCTTCTTGATTGGCTACTTTACAAATGCCGGCCATTAGCACATCAGTAGCATTGCTGCTAGGCACTTCAGCTTCTCAAGGTGCATTATTTGTTTCTAATCTGTTGAATTCTGTGAGTAGGCTAATTTTCTGGGAATTATTTGGAGTTACGTTCCACAGGAAAATCCGTGAATACGCAAAATGTGGAACCGGAAATAGTTGGAGGTCCACTTAGCCTCCAAACTCTTCTACTTCATTTAAAAAAAAAAGCCAAGAGGGTTGAAAACTGGAAAAAATAAGGTGTTCCAAATGGACAATGGTCCCAAACACAGACAGAAATCAGGTTTCTGTCTGTGTTTGGCTCCTAAGGTCCTGAATTTAACTCTTAAAAACTTACAATGACTAAAATACAGAAACCAGCCAATTTCATAGAACTCTACCTTTTCTGACAAAACAAGTGATTAAACATTGTCAGAATTATACCAGCTTGTTGGCCACTGGAACACAGATCTGGTAGAAAAAGTGCATGCATGTAAGCCTACACGTGATTTCCGACCAATGTAGATAAGTGAAAGCCTACAATAAGTTTGGAAAAAGAACGGTTCAAATTCATCACTGTGAGCCTGAAGTAAAAAACTTTCAAGTTGATGAAGAGAGTATAAACCTCTGACTGGTACTGTTTGAATGTGGCGCTACACATGTTCATTTTAGATTCTTTTTTCCATCCATCATAAAGCAAAAATCTCAACAATTAAGTTTTTTTTTAAACAGCTTTAGTCAGATTTTCTTAGAAATGGCCATCCCAGCAGAGCCATTTTTATGAAACACACAACATTTTATGAACTGCACATTGTCAGGAAAAAAAACAAAACCTTTCATCCTCCTACTACTTCCTGTCGTCTTTGTCGTGGTTTTCGCTAGTAGTAACTCGTGATGTGAAAAAAGTGTTTCCATTGCAGTTTTGCTAAATACATCTACGGAAGAAAAACCACCTCATCCTGGACCAAAAACTTATCGAAACTGCCTTGTTTCCATTAAGTACATTTATTTTTGTATTTCCACTTTGCATATTTCTATGGTTAATGGAAATGCAGCTAGTGTCAGTTCTAGCATCCATATATACACACAGGCTATATACTGTTAGCCTGTGTGTATATATGGATGGCAGCATGTCTGGGTAACCATGGAGCTGAGGAAATCATGGAGTAATGGGTTAGAATGACGTTAATGGCCAGTGTGAGGCCTTGAGACCAGCAGCAGGAGAGTTAATGTGTGTGTATTTGATTCAAAGGCCAGGCCCAGTCAGACGGCAGAGTGACCCTATCCTGATGGCCGCGGTGCCCATGGAGAGGGCCAAATGTGATTGGTGGGTAGGTCGCCTGACACATGTGCATGCCGACTCTCCAGCAGCATGTGGAGAACCCCTCTGGGCAGTGATGAGATGCGTCCGGATTGGTCCAGGCGTGACACCAAGTAAAAGGTGCAGTGTGCGGAAAAACAGTCCAAAGCGGGTGGCGTTCGCCTCAGCTTGTGTGTTATTTCTGATTCACACGGCGCAGAGACAGAGAGAGAGATGGAGAAGGAGGAGTAGGGACGGGGGAGGGAAACGAGAGAGCCCCCGCTGACACTCTCTGTGGGCTAACACTGAAAGCTTGTTTGGGGGCATTAAATCTTAATGCACGTTCAACACTGGAGAGGAGAAGGAGAAAATGAGAGAGCGAAAGCGAGAGGGTGGAGGGAGAACGCGAAAACTAGAGGGGTTGGTGTTAGGAGACGATTCAGAAAAGAAGAAGAGAGGGAATAGACGGGAGAGGGAGAAAAACACAGAGGGGAACTCCTGAGGGGAAGGAAGGATAGAGCAAGAGAGGAGCAAAGTCTTCCACTTCAAGTCCACAAGAGGATAGCTTTAAGATGCCCGAAAAAACCCAGCACAGCTCCATATCTTGCCAGTTAAGCCACTATGTACTAATGAATCCTTCAAAGCTGCAGTATATAACTTTAATAAGTAAGGTTTTTTTTTTTACATATATAATCGCAGATAATCTGTGAAAAAATGAAAAAAAAAAAAAAAGAAATCGAGCACCTCTGTCGTCTCCCTGTGCTAACTAGAAACAACCAAACAGAGCCAGTGGACAGTCTTAGCAATGTCAATCACACTCTCTTTCCCACCCTTTGCTCTCTGCTACGCTGCAGCTAGCATGTCATGAATATTAAGGCAAGTTAGCAATAGCATCGATGTTGGAAGATAAACGGTATTCCTGGAATGGTAGCAGAGAGTACATGAGGATGACTGACAGCGCTAAGCCCCTCCTCCTGGCTCTGACTGGTTGTTTTTGGTGCATTTCTTCAGACAGCAATCGTAGCTCAGGGAGGAGGCGGAGGACATCAATCTTTTCACAGATTATCCGTCACAGAACACACTGTTACGACATGGCGACATGTAAAAAAAACAAAACCATTATTTCTAAAAGTTATATACTACAGCTTTAAGTGCTTCTCCTCCTTTTTCAGTCGTTCCATCAACTCCTGTTCCTCCTCCCAGGTGTGGCTGCAAACCTTCACTCCTATCTTTGACTGCAGGTGAAGAGCACACTGCATACTCCGGTTCATTCTGCTCCTTTATCCATTTTTTTCTCTGTTTTCTTCTACCCCTACCCAGCCCTCCAACCACCAAACCCCCAAACCACTCCTTTTTTTTACTCTGCCTCTCTCGGCTGAGTGATAAACGCTGTCTGGTGGTCATAAATCCAGAGGGAGCCCTGACAGGCGTCCCAATAAAGTGCTCTATTTTCTCCCTGTTTGGTGGGTTTGTCAGGGGCCCAGAGGAAGTGAGATAACATTAGAAGGAGGAGCTGGTGCTGGAGGAGGGTATGAGGGGGAGAGAGATGCAATTTCATCAGCGGTGTAGACACACACACACACACACACACACACACACACACACACACACACACACACACACACACACACACAGAAGCACTTCTAAACAAACAGTGGGGATAAACGCGTGGAGAGATTTGAAACGAGTGATTCATGACACGAGTGGCGGACATGCTCACACCGCAGGATCGTCGGGGAAAATGTCGGCGTGTGAGATGCGGGAAAACAGATTGTCTTCCTTCTCTCTGCTGCCAGCAACACAAACAAAGGCAACAGAAACCTCAACCACCGAGGAGCTGTAACATCCGTTGTGCAGCACATACAATGCTTTGTTGCAATTATATTTCATAGGATGCCCCATCCATTTCTTACAATGTGAATGAATCCTATTATGACTCAAGCATATTAGTGCTTCCATGTCAAATTGTGGCTATTACAAGACAACGTTTAGGTCTTTTGGTGTTAATTGTGTTGGGGCCCTGAGAGGAAAAAGATGGGCCAAGTTTAATTTTTATTATGGTCCGCTATCCAACAACCAACCACTCTTTTAACCTTGCTCAGCCCTGACAGGTGACTGAATCATTTGGAAACTCAAATCTCATCTGTTTTAACAGAGGCTGCGAGAGGGCGAGAGAGAGCCAGACTTTCAGAAGACAACAGAAAAGCAGAAGGGAATACAGACAAGTGGTTGTTTTATCCTTTTGAGCTGCTAACCTCTGTTATGGAATATGCTAGATTTGGAATCCTTGGTAGTAATTAAAAAAACCCAACAACAAACACAATATTAATGATTCTAGAGTTAATACAAACACCTGGGTTTAGGGCAGCACTTCTCAATTCCAGTCGTCAGGCCCCCCTGCTCTGCATGTTTAAGATGTACCTCTATTCCAGAACAGCTGATTGAAATGATTGCATGACCATCAAGTGCTGCAGAAGCCTGTTAATCACCCACATATTCAATCCAGATGTGTGGCAGAAGGGAAACACCTAAAACATGTAGGGCAGGGGGGGCGTGAGGACCGGAATTGAGAAACGCTGGTTTAGGGGCAGACTGGGTTTCCCTTCTGGATCTGTTACCACACAAATCAATCAGAAATAACCAGAAGACAATGAATGGAAGTTTAAATGGATGCTCTAAAGTACACTGCAATCACTGTCGAGGAACTACAAGGCTAGTTGGTGCAAACAACAAAATCATAAAACCCCCCTTGACTATATTAATATAGTCGTTTTTTGGCAGTACATGCTACATTGTTGCTCTTAAAGTCCCTCTCTGATTCAGGGCAAGTTCTCCTAACTCCAATTAACACCTTTAGGATGTTTTCACATCTTGGTAGACTCGGTTCGATTAGGGACCAAAATTGCATCATTTGTTCTATTTTCAGTTGGTGTGGTTCGCTTTCACACTGCAAATTCAAATAAATCAAGCCCTTTGATAAACCTGTTCACCTCCTCTCCTGTGGTGGAGCTCTACCAAAAACCACTGAAGAAAACAACGCAAAAACCTCTGAAGAAGAAGACACAGAGAGCAACCACCTTCTTCAAGAAGTGTAAACAATCGGGTGACGTGAGATTTGAGCAGTTGTAGGATTTCCCTTTTGTCTTTGGCAAAAGACCACAAGCCATTTCTCCGGCTAGCGCTGGACTGGTGCATTGGTTTTGACTAAATCTACCCAGAATACCCTGCACTCTGGTCCATTTCCTGATTTTGAAGGGGTCTTCGGTCCGCTTGGCATATTCATTCAAACTGCACTAGAGTTCACTTCAACCGAATTGAGACCTAGGCCTGTAGCCGGAGCAGTGTTTGCTTTTTTGGTCCGCATCAGACTTTGATTACGCATTCACCCCTTCTGAAACATGGAACTGGACGTTCCATGCAAATGAACAATAGTTCTAACTAAACTAACACCCTCAGATTTTTGGGAAATTAACCCAGAAGCAAGACCATGTCGCAGCTCTGAAGGCTAAATATTAGTGCCTCATGAAGCCTTTCCCCCAGAAAACAAGGCACCAACACATCAATCGAACTTTGGTTAGGGAAAATGTGGGGCAAATGGCACCAGTTCTAGGTGAGTGCTGTATGTGGCGTCGCATGGGAAGGTGCAAAGGTTTGTGGCTATTGCCTGTGTTTTTCCAGTTAAATAATGTCAGCAGCAACAGCACCATAGGGCAAATGCTGCTGCAATAAGCTGGAAAAAGCACAATGCACACACAGATTTGCACTGCTAATACTGAGCTTTTGGGATTTCAGGAGGATCATAGCACATTTTTTTCCACAAGTTAACTCAAATCAGCTTGTAAACAAGAGTTTGGACATTTTTTTTCCCTCAAGTTTGCGTTGCCAAAACAATAATTCACAGACTGAGGCTGCTTGATGCATTCCCTCTGGGTGATCATAAATACATGACACCAACCTTGGATTTCCATTTTTAAGGACCGACAACAGATAGTCAATTATTTAACTGGACTTCCACCTCGTCGTCCTCCTCACTCAGTTCTCCTCAGTGCCTGTCTCGTAAACCTGTAAAATTGTTATTCAGTCCAACATGCCTTTCACCTGTCTCCTCTTCTTGCCACACACTTCAAGCCTGTCGCTCTCTCACACGCTAGGATTTCACTCCTGACCCATTTCTCCCCGACGCACTCACAAACCTCTTTCTCCACCTCTTTTATCTTTTCTTCTCTGACTGATGGCTGCGAGACTGTACTCGAGCGCTGCAGGCCAAGGCTGAGTTTACACTACGCTGAACACAATGGCATTAAAACAGACAAGTCTGTGTGTGTGTGTGTGTGTTTGTGCGTTTATTCAGTATGCAGCTAATGAAGAAATTTCACTCTGAGGAAGAACAGACATAAGGAAGCGGCAGAAACAAAGCCAGGAGAGCTGGAGGACAAGAGAAAGCACGGAGGGCCGGGGCTCCTCAAGCAGAGCCCTTCTGCTCTTAAGAGGATTCCCACCTGGAAACAATTTGGGTTGTGCCTGGTAAAGCAGGCCCTGGAAAGGGAAAATAATGTCTGTTGGGTTAGTGGTTTCATTTTTCAATCAAATAAATCACGACCTTACAGAAAATAATTTTTGTCTTTTAATGGCCTCCCCAGCGTTTGAAGTTCCTCAAGGGGCAGCTAGCTTTGAAGTATTCAAGCACAGCGGCGAATTTCCCTCGGTGTGTGTGTGTGCGTGTGTAAAAAAAAAAAAAAAAAAACCAACAAAAAAACAAGAAACAAAAAAGAAAAAAAAACTGTGTTCACTCCTTTGCCTTAGTGGAGCCCAGAAACACAACAACTAGAGCAATACTGACACGGGAAAAAAGCTTCCAGTAGAAAAACTCATTTCATTTAAAGCTAATTCCTGTAAAATATACTCAAATGTACTTATAGATCATAAACAGCTAATATCAACAAATGTGTGATTATATGCTATAAAGTACTAATATGTCAACTAAGCCCCAAATTAGTGTGTACTTATTCTACAAATAAACCTGTAGCTATGTTTCCATTCAATGGTCAGGTGAATTTTGACTGAACTTTGAAAGTGTCGCAAAAAAAAAAAGAAAAATGTGAATTAGGCTAGTTTACATCTTTTGATTAGGAGCGAATCAGATAGGTTACACAAAGCGTAATTTCATCAGAAGCTGACTCTACGCATGGCTGTAGTAAACAGGAAATAGATGTTGCAAACTAGCATGGACCAAACGTTTCTGAAAAATCAAATTGTGAGTGTTCTGTTATGTCAACTAATATTGCCGGTGCTGCACGCTGTCGACATAAAGTAAGAAATATTCCAATGCATGAGGAAACCTCATGTGAGGAAAATGTTCGCTACGTCAGAACTTATTCTGCAAACGCATTTCCATCTTCCCTTTAGCGCATCAACTCTTTTTCAGAAAAAACCTCCTCAAAAGAGCACAAAAACTCTTTTTGCGAAATTGAGGAAGTCATTTTGAAGTTTCCAATTTGCAGCTGTCTCCTAATGTGATACTTCAAAATGCGCATTAAATAACACCTATAAATTTCACATGTGTGTGTCATCTTTGGTTATTTTTGTCAAAAATTCATACCATGTGAGCTTTTTAAACCAAAGTTACATGTTTTGGTGTAGTTCGGGTTAACTAGTTCAACCCAGCACTGCAAGTTTGTCAGAGTTGATGGACAGAGAAAATGTTCTCCTAAAGTCCTAGGAATTATGATCTCAGACTTCAGACTCAATCTTGGCAGAGGTTCATCTGTCAGTGTCAATGTGGTGGAGTTGCTTCACAGCAGCAGCAGATCACACTACTTTCACAACCACCAACAGCTTAGCTGAGAAAGCCAACAATGAACACCCTGAGGTCAGGCACAAACAAAAAAAAAAAAACATCAACATGGAAGCCTTCACTCTGCGCTTCAGGTTAACCGGTGACCTCGTGTTACATGTTACAGACCTCGGGCTTCTTTTTTCGGTCAGACTAATTAAGTAATGAAAGTTTAAAATGCAAAACATGTTTCTGGCTCAGTTGTATAGAAGTGGTATGGCTGACAGACTGAGTGCGTCTTTTTTGCATGACAAATGACACATTAGTAATATTTAAGAGGGCGAATTGTGTTCTGATACTTTTCTAGCTTTAGAAAAGCAGCTCATAACCGATCATTAGCACTCTCTTCCTGGCTAATCAGTAAAAAATGTTTTCAACAAGTGCAATGAACCACACGTCCCCCACATGTGCTCCAACACAGAGCACAAACCACAAATGTCCAACCCCTAATTTAGGAGACGTATACAAATTGTCTTCTGGATTATGTTTCAATCTGTGGCCCTCACCAAGTTGGACGCCCCACATCTGCGCCTGAAGCTGCACATGTTCACAGGATACATTACGCAGAGGGAATTTATTTAAGCAAGTGAGCTCTGTTGACTTTAATTTTGCATGTGCTGCTCTCAAATTTTTATCCCGTCTGGGGCACATGTGTTTATATTCCTGTCCACTACACAGCAGCAATAATTGCACCCCTAAATATTTACCACAGATCCAAATCCTAGGCTAGAGAACATGTGGTGATTTGATTTGAAGTTTTGTGCTCTAAGATTAACTTTGGTGCTTTTCTCTGCAGAAAATGTTCCATGGGTTTAAATAATTCCTCCTTATTTAGCCATCTTGAAGACGTCTGTAGTCTTCCGTAGACTGTGTGTGTGTGTAAACACCAGCCAATCACCAAGACTGCACATTCATCTTTATATATTTGTCTGATATAAATAGATCCTTATTTACATTCAGGGTCCCTCAAGAAAATGAGCATTTTAATAGAAAATCCGTTCACTTTTCAGCAGTGCGGTGGCTCCTCTGGCCTGTTGCGGCTCAGAAAGATCAGAGCCAAAGCAAAGCACTCAATTTACTGGTCTGTCTCCCTTCCAGACCGCACCTACAGCCATGGGAGATAGATCCTGACCACAGCAACCCAGAAAAGGCTCCTGAAATGAGCTTCGTCCATCGCACATCAGGACCCACCCTTAGAGACAGACTGACGAGCTCTAGGACCACAGCGGAGTTTGGAGTGGAGGTAGTAGAGGTTGTCAGGGTATTTGATGAGGTTACTCTCTTTGGAGGTTTTCCGAGCATGTCCAATAAGAAAGAAAACAAGAACTTGCTGGATGGACTACGTTTCCCTTCTGGCATGGGACAGGAATATCTGGATAATTACGCCAAGCAGAAAACAATGCATGGGTGGATGATCTTCTGTTGGTCTTGCGAAATTGAACTTGTGATTCTTTTTAAAGCTATATAATGTAAATGTGGTCAGTACTGTGCAACTAGACATGAGCTGGTTTCCTGTATGAAGGCATAAAGTTTAGATATACAGTACAGACCAAAAGTCAGTACAGACTTTCTCATTGAATTCAATGAGAAAGTTGAATTGAATTCAATTCTCATTGAATTCAATGAGAAAGTGTGTCCAAACTTTTGGTCTGTATTGACCAAAATACAGACCAAAAGACTGTATGTCTGTATAAGACTATATGTCTTCAAAAAAATCCTAATATATGATTTCTATGGCTCCAATTATGTATGACTTGACACCCAAAATAATCATTAGTGATTAATATTGGCAGAAATAAATTTTTCTTGACGGTCATCGTGGCCATCTTGAACTTTTCTGTAGATAGGTTTCTTATATCCGCATGTGAAATATTCAATTTACTTGCCTATAACATGAAAAACATTATGAACATCCCTGAGCATCCTGTTCATGAGTCTGTTATACAACAACAGAGTGTCTTCAGTCAGAGGCTTCTTCAGAACCACTGTAATACTGACAGTAAAGGACAACTATGTTTAATTTCCCTTTGGGACTAATAAAGTATTTCTGAATTAAACTAAATTAAAGAGTCGCATATCCGCTAGTAACACGATAACTAGGCTAAGTGTTCATTTTCCCAATGAACACTAGCATGTTATAACAAACAGCAGAAGGACAGAAGGAACGACGACAGCGTTAAGCAAAGCCGTCCACGAACCTCTGGAATGCTAATGATTAATTAAACATGCCACCACTCAATTTGCATTAGGCAGGCTGTGGTACACCTAGCACCTATAATGTGCTAATGTTGTCACAAGGGCATTATCTTACCACCCTGATGAGGTTATGTGCTAATGCTGGTAGACAGGCTGGAGGTTAAGTGTGGCCCGGGGCCCCTTAGAAAGGTGCCAGGAGAGACCTGGTGGCCCCATAAGCTCTGGCCCAACAGAGCTGCTCTTAACTCCTTTCCTCAACAGAGACCCATTGTGCCGGGCTGAGAAAGCGCATTAGCCTCCAAGAAAAGGGCTTTCCCTCTGAACACCCCCTCCCCACTTTGGACAACGGGCAAAGCTCTGCTTGATAATTTAATCACTCTCTCGCTCCTTCCTTCCTTCCCTTCTTCCTCCGCTGTCTCCTCCATTAGGTAACCGCTCTATATTTTACGGATGCCATCATTCCCGCTCGCTTATCAAAGGACAGTTGGAGGAACGATGCCTTGGAGAGAAGCCCTGACATTTGAATGTAGGCAGCGGAGTGATTTACGGCTCTCTGAAATGAATATTGCGAAACGGGCTGTGAGAAGATAGAGATGTATGCGTGCGAGTGAAGAAAGGGTCAGTCTGAGAGGAGGGGGACACAAAAAAAAAGAGGAGAGTTATCGCTTTACCCTTGTCTTGACTTCCTTCGGGGGCCTTTTTGAGGAGCGCAGAAATAAAGAGACTTGTTCTAGCACATCAGAGAGAGATTTAGATTATGCCAGTGTTTACCCAACTGAGTGCTGCGTGGCTGCTGGCGACAGCCTGCTGGCTTTTTAAGTCGTTACGGCCCAACCACCGCTTAGAGTGCTGGCTGCTCAAAATATAACACGGCTGCTGCAGAGAAGGGCATCTTGTCTGCTGAGTGTTTGTGTGTGTGAATCGGTGAATGTTTATGAGAGATAGCATGTGTCCTTGTATTCCTGATAGAGTAGGTGATTCTCCCTCTCTCTCACTCTCTTTCTCTCTGTGTGTGTGTGAGAGTGTAGAGCAGTGGAAATGGAGCCATCCATCGGATTATGGAGAGACAGCTCTTTGAAAAGGAGGGCCTCTATTTGCATAAGCGGTCATGGAAGGGAAAACCTGTAGAAAGAAAGAAAGAATGTGAGAGGAAGAAGAAGTAGTAAAAAAAAGAAAGGAGGAAGAAATAAAGAAGAAGGAAAAAGTGGTAGTGGATCAGATTTGCCAGGCTACTCAGAGGGGGGTAAACCCTGCGGCTGGGACTGAGACCTGTGGGCAGGGATTTTGGCCAAGGGTCTCCTCAAAGCAAATGGAAAATAATAGGCTGCAAATAAATTGGTGCCATGGTAATAATAGCCCTGTCAAGTATCATGGAGAGGAGAGGGTCTATAGAGACACAGAGAGGAATGAGGAGACTGTGGGGTCTGT